>NC_091260.1:5000-630000 GCF_042477335.2 Ovis canadensis
ACCCTAACCCTAACCCTAACCCTAACCCTAACCCTAACCCTAACCCTAACCCTAACCCTAACCCTAACCCTAACCCTAACCCTAACCCTAACCCTAACCCTAACCCTAACCCTAACCCTAACCCTAACCCTAACCCTAACCCTAACCCTAACCCTAACCCTAACCCTAACCCTAACCCTAACCCTAACCCTAACCCTAACCCTAACCCTAACCCTAACCCTAACCCTAACCCTAACCCTAACCCTAACCCTAACCCTAACCCTAACCCTAACCCTAACCCTAACCCTAACCCTAACCCTAACCCTAACCCTAACCCTAACCCTAACCCTAACCCTAACCCTAACCCTAACCCTAACCCTAACCCTAACCCTAACCCTAACCCTAACCCTAACCCTAACCCTAACCCTAACCCTAACCCTAACCCTAACCCTAACCCTAACCCTAACCCTAACCCTAACCCTAACCCTAACCCTAACCCTAACCCTAACCCTAACCCTAACCCTAACCCTAACCCTAACCCTAACCCTAACCCTAACCCTAACCCTAACCCTAACCCTAACCCTAACCCTACCCTAACCCTAACCCTAACCCTAACCCTAACCCTAACCCTAACCCTAACCCTAACCCTAACCCTAACCCTAACCCTAACCCTAACCCTAACCCTAACCCTAACCCTAACCCTAACCCTAACCCTAACCCTAACCCTAACCCTAACCCTAACCCTAACCCTAACCCTAACCCTAACCCTAACCCTAACCCTAACCCTAACCCTAACCCTAACCCTAACCCTAACCCTAACCCTAACCCTAACCCTAACCCTAACCCTAACCCTAACCCTAACCCTAACCCTAACCCTAACCCTAACCCTAACCCTAACCCTAACCCTAACCCTAACCCTAACCCTAACCCTAACCCTAACCCTAACCCTAACCCTAACCCTAACCCTAACCCTAACCCTAACCCTAACCCTAACCCTAACCCTAACCCTAACCCTAACCCTAACCCTAACCCTAACCCTAACCCTAACCCTAACCCTAACCCTAACCCTAACCCTAACCCTAACCCTAACCCTAACCCTAACCCTAACCCTAACCCTAACCCTAACCCTAACCCTAACCCTAACCCTAACCCTAACCCTAACCCTAACCCTAACCCTAACCCTAACCCTAACCCTAACCCTAACCTAACCCTAACCCTAACCCTAACCCTAACCCTAACCCTAACCCTAACCCTAACCCTAACCCTAACCCTAACCCTAACCCTAACCCTAACCCTAACCCTAACCCTAACCCTAACCCTAACCCTAACCCTAACCCTAACCCTAACCCTAACCCTAACCCTAACCCTAACCCTAACCCTAACCCTAACCCTAACCCTAACCCTAACCCTAACCCTAACCCTAACCCTAACCCTAACCCTAACCCTAACCCTAACCCTAACCCTGACCCTGACCCTGACCCTGACCCTGACCCTGACCCTGACCCTGACCCTGACCCTGACCCTACCCTGACCCTGACCCTGACCCTGACCCTGACCCTGACCCTGACCCTGACCCTGACCCTGACCCTGACCCTGACCCTGACCCTGACCCTGACCCTGACCCTGACCCTGACCCTGACCCTGACCCTGACCCTGACCCTGACCCTGACCCTGACCCTGACCCTGACCCTGACCCTGACCCTGACCCTGACCCTGACCCTGACCCTGACCCTGACCCTGACCCTGACCCTGACCCTGACCCTGACCCTGACCCTGACCCTGACCCTGACCCTGACCCTGACCCTGACCCTGACCCTGACCCTGACCCTGACCCTGACCCTGACCCTGACCCTGACCCTGACCCTGACCCTAACCCTAACCCTGACCCTAACCCTAACCCTGACCCTGACCCTAACCCTAACCCTAACCCTAACCCTAAACCCTAACCCTAACCCTAACCCTAACCCTAACCCTAACCCTAACCCTAACCCTAACCCTAACCCTAACCCTAACCCTAACCCTAACCCTAACCCTAACCCTAACCCTAACCCTAACCCTAACCCTAACCCTAACCCTAACCCTAACCCTAACCCTAACCTAACCCTAACCCTAACCCTAACCCTAACCCTAACCCTAACCCTAACCCTAACCCTAACCCTAACCCTAACCCTAACCCTAACCCTAACCCTAACCCTAACCCTAACCCTAACCCTAACCCTAACCCTAACCCTAACCCTAACCCTAACCCTAACCCTAACCCTAACCCTAACCCTAACCCTAACCCTAACCCTAACCCTAACCCTAACCCTAACCCTAACCCTAACCCTAACCCTAACCCTAACCCTAACCCTAACCCTAACCCTAACCCTAACCCTAACCCTAACCCTAACCCTAACCCTAACCCTAACCCTAACCCTAACCCTAACCCTAACCCTAACCCTAACCCTAACCCTAACCCTAACCCTAACCCTAACCCTAACCCTAACCCTAACCCTAACCCTAACCCTAACCCTAACCCTAACCCTAACCCTAACCCTAACCCTAACCCTAACCCTAACCCTAACCCTAACCCTAACCCTAACCCTAACCCTAACCCTAACCCTAACCCTAACCCTAACCCTAACCCTAACCCTAACCCTAACCCTAACCCTAACCCTAACCCTAACCCTAACCCTAACCCTAACCCTAACCCTAACCCTAACCCTAACCCTAACCCTAACCCTAACCCTAACCCTAACCCTAACCCTAACCCTAACCCTAACCCTAACCCTAACCCTAACCCTAACCCTAACCCTAACCCTAACCCTAACCCTAACCCTAACCCTAACCCTAACCCTAACCCTAACCCTAACCCTAACCCTAACCCTAACCCTAACCCTAACCCTAACCCTAACCCTAACCCTAACCCTAACCCTAACCCTAACCCTAACCCTAACCCTAACCCTAACCCTAACCCTAACCCTAACCCTAACCCTAACCCTAACCCTAACCCTAACCCTAACCCTAACCCTAACCCTAACCCTAACCCTAACCCTAACCCTAACCCTAACCCTAACCCTAACCCTAACCCTAACCCTAACCCTAACCCTAACCCTAACCCTAACCCTAACCCTAACCCTAACCCTAACCCTAACCCTAACCCTAACCCTAACCCTAACCCTAACCCTAACCCTAACCCTAACCCTAACCCTAACCCTAACCCTAACCCTAACCCTAACCCTAACCCTAACCCTAACCCTAACCCTAACCCTAACCCTAACCCTAACCCTAACCCTAACCCTAACCCTAACCCTAACCCTAACCCTAACCCTAACCCTAACCCTAACCCTAACCCTAACCCTAACCCTAACCCTAACCCTAACCCTAACCCTAACCCTAACCCTAACCCTAACCCTAACCCTAACCCTAACCCTAACCCTAACCCTAACCCTAACCCTAACCCTAACCCTAACCCTAACCCTAACCCTAACCCTAACCCTAACCCTAACCCTAACCCTAACCCTAACCCTAACCCTAACCCTAACCCTAACCCTAACCCTAACCCTAACCCTAACCCTAACCCTAACCCTAACCCTAACCCTAACCCTAACCCTAACCCTAACCCTAACCCTAACCCTAACCCTAACCCTAACCCTAACCCTAACCCTAACCCTAACCCTAACCCTAACCCTAACCCTAACCCTAACCCTAACCCTAACCCTAACCCTAACCCTAACCCTAACCCTAACCCTAACCCTAACCCTAACCCTAACCCTAACCCTAACCCTAACCCTAACCCTAACCCTAACCCTAACCCTAACCCTAACCCTAACCCTAACCCTAACCCTAACCCTAACCCTAACCCTAACCCTAACCCTAACCCTAACCCTAACCCTAACCCTAACCCTAACCCTAACCCTAACCCTAACCCTAACCCTAACCCTAACCCTAACCCTAACCCTAACCCTAACCCTAACCCTAACCCTAACCCTAACCCTAACCCTAACCCTAACCCTAACCCTAACCCTAACCCTAACCCTAACCCTAACCCTAACCCTAACCCTAACCCTAACCCTAACCCTAACCCTAACCCTAACCCTAACCCTAACCCTAACCCTAACCCTAACCCTAACCCTAACCCTAACCCTAACCCTAACCCTAACCCTAACCCTAACCCTAACCCTAACCCTAACCCTAACCCTAACCCTAACCCTAACCCTAACCCTAACCCTAACCCTAACCCTAACCCTAACCCTAACCCTAACCCTAACCCTAACCCTAACCCTAACCCTAACCCTAACCCTAACCCTAACCCTAACCCTAACCCTAACCCTAACCCTAACCCTAACCCTAACCCTAACCCTAACCCTAACCCTAACCCTAACCCTAACCCTAACCCTAACCCTAACCCTAACCCTAACCCTAACCCTAACCCTAACCCTAACCCTAACCCTAACCCTAACCCTAACCCTAACCCTAACCCTAACCCTAACCCTAACCCTAACCCTAACCCTAACCCTAACCCTAACCCTAACCCTAACCCTAACCCTAACCCTAACCCTAACCCTAACCCTAACCCTAACCCTAACCCTAACCCTAACCCTAACCCTAACCCTAACCCTAACCCTAACCCTAACCCTAACCCTAACCCTAACCCTAACCCTAACCCTAACCCTAACCCTAACCTAACCCTAACCCTAACCCTAACCCTAACCCTAACCCTAACCCTAACCCTAACCCTAACCCTAACCCTAACCCTAACCCTAACCCTAACCCTAACCCTAACCCTAACCCTAACCCTAACCCTAACCCTAACCCTAACCCTAACCCTAACCCTAACCCTAACCCTAACCCTAACCCTAACCCTAACCCTAACCCTAACCCTAACCCTAACCCTAACCCTAACCCTAACCCTAACCCTAACCCTAACCCTAACCCTAACCCTAACCCTAACCCTAACCCTAACCCTAACCCTAACCCTAACCCTAACCCTAACCCTAACCCTAACCCTAACCCTAACCCTAACCCTAACCCTAACCCTAACCCTAACCCTAACCCTAACCCTAACCCTAACCCTAACCCTAACCCTAACCCTAACCCTAACCCTAACCCTAACCCTAACCCTAACCCTAACCCTAACCCTAACCCTAACCCTAACCCTAACCCTAACCCTAACCCTAACCCTAACCCTAACCCTAACCCTAACCCTAACCCTAACCCTAACCCTAACCCTAACCCTAACCCTAACCCTAACCCTAACCCTAACCCTAACCCTAACCCTAACCCTAACCCTAACCCTAACCCTAACCCTAACCCTAACCCTAACCCTAACCCTAACCCTAACCCTAACCCTAACCCTAACCCTAACCCTAACCCTAACCCTAACCCTAACCCTAACCCTAACCCTAACCCTAACCCTAACCCTAACCCTAACCCTAACCCTAACCCTAACCCTAACCCTAACCCTAACCCTAACCCTAACCCTAACCCTAACCCTAACCCTAACCCTAACCCTAACCCTAACCCTAACCCTAACCCTAACCCTAACCCTAACCCTAACCCTAACCCTAACCCTAACCCTAACCCTAACCCTAACCCTAACCCTAACCCTAACCCTAACCCTAACCCTAACCCTAACCCTAACCCTAACCCTAACCCTAACCCTAACCCTAACCCTAACCCTAACCCTAACCCTAACCCTAACCCTAACCCTAACCCTAACCCTAACCCTAACCCTAACCCTAACCCTAACCCTAACCCTAACCCTAACCCTAACCCTAACCCTAACCCTAACCCTAACCCTAACCCTAACCCTAACCCTAACCCTAACCCTAACCCTAACCCTAACCCTAACCCTAACCCTAACCCTAACCCTAACCCTAACCCTAACCCTAACCCTAACCCTAACCCTAACCCTAACCCTAACCCTAACCCTAACCCTAACCCTAACCCTAACCCTAACCCTAACCCTAACCCTAACCCTAACCCTAACCCTAACCCTAACCCTAACCCTAACCCTAACCCTAACCCTAACCCTAACCCTAACCCTAACCCTAACCCTAACCCTAACCCTAACCCTAACCCTAACCCTAACCCTAACCCTAACCCTAACCCTAACCCTAACCCTAACCCTAACCCTAACCCTAACCCTAACCCTAACCCTAACCCTAACCCTAACCCTAACCCTAACCCTAACCCTAACCCTAACCCTAACCCTAACCCTAACCCTAACCCTAACCCTAACCCTAACCCTAACCCTAACCCTAACCCTAACCCTAACCCTAACCCTAACCCTAACCCTAACCCTAACCCTAACCCTAACCCTAACCCTAACCCTAACCCTAACCCTAACCCTAACCCTAACCCTAACCCTAACCCTAACCCTAACCCTAACCCTAACCCTAACCCTAACCCTAACCCTAACCCTAACCCTAACCCTAACCCTAACCCTAACCCTAACCCTAACCCTAACCCTAACCCTAACCCTAACCCTAACCCTAACCCTAACCCTAACCCTAACCCTAACCCTAACCCTAACCCTAACCCTAACCCTAACCCTAACCCTAACCCTAACCCTAACCCTAACCCTAACCCTAACCCTAACCCTAACCCTAACCCTAACCCTAACCCTAACCCTAACCCTAACCCTAACCCTAACCCTAACCCTAACCCTAACCCTAACCCTAACCCTAACCCTAACCCTAACCCTAACCCTAACCCTAACCCTAACCCTAACCCTAACCCTAACCCTAACCCTAACCCTAACCCTAACCCTAACCCTAACCCTAACCCTAACCCTAACCCTAACCCTAACCCTAACCCTAACCCTAACCCTAACCCTAACCCTAACCCTAACCCTAACCCTAACCCTAACCCTAACCCTAACCCTAACCCTAACCCTAACCCTAACCCTAACCCTAACCCTAACCCTAACCCTAACCCTAACCCTAACCCTAACCCTAACCCTAACCCTAACCCTAACCCTAACCCTAACCCTAACCCTAACCCTAACCCTAACCCTAACCCTAACCCTAACCCTAACCCTAACCCTAACCCTAACCCTAACCCTAACCCTAACCCTAACCCTAACCCTAACCCTAACCCTAACCCTAACCCTAACCCTAACCCTAACCCTAACCCTAACCCTAACCCTAACCCTAACCCTAACCCTAACCCTAACCCTAACCCTAACCCTAACCCTAACCCTAACCCTAACCCTAACCCTAACCCTAACCCTAACCCTAACCCTAACCCTAACCCTAACCCTAACCCTAACCCTAACCCTAACCCTAACCCTAACCCTAACCCTAACCCTAACCCTAACCCTAACCCTAACCCTAACCCTAACCCTAACCCTAACCCTAACCCTAACCCTAACCCTAACCCTAACCCTAACCCTAACCCTAACCCTAACCCTAACCCTAACCCTAACCCTAACCCTAACCCTAACCCTAACCCTAACCCTAACCCTAACCCTAACCCTAACCCTAACCCTAACCCTAACCCTAACCCTAACCCTAACCCTAACCCTAACCCTAACCCTAACCCTAACCCTAACCCTAACCCTAACCCTAACCCTAACCCTAACCCTAACCCTAACCCTAACCCTAACCCTAACCCTAACCCTAACCCTAACCCTAACCCTAACCCTAACCCTAACCCTAACCCTAACCCTAACCCTAACCCTAACCCTAACCCTAACCCTAACCCTAACCCTAACCCTAACCCTAACCCTAACCCTAACCCTAACCCTAACCCTAACCCTAACCCTAACCCTAACCCTAACCCTAACCCTAACCCTAACCCTAACCCTAACCCTAACCCTAACCCTAACCCTAACCCTAACCCTAACCCTAACCCTAACCCTAACCCTAACCCTAACCCTAACCTAACCCTAACCCTAACCCTAACCCTAACCCTAACCCTAACCCTAACCCTAACCCTAACCCTAACCCTAACCCTAACCCTAACCCTAACCCTAACCCTAACCCTAACCCTAACCCTAACCCTAACCCTAACCCTAACCCTAACCCTAACCCTAACCCTAACCCTAACCCTAACCCTAACCCTAACCCTAACCCTAACCCTAACCCTAACCCTAACCCTAACCCTAACCCTAACCCTAACCCTAACCCTAACCCTAACCCTAACCCTAACCCTAACCCTAACCCTAACCCTAACCCTAACCCTAACCCTAACCCTAACCCTAACCCTAACCCTAACCCTAACCCTAACCCTAACCCTAACCCTAACCCTAACCCTAACCCTAACCCTAACCCTAACCCTAACCCTAACCCTAACCCTAACCCTAACCCTAACCCTAACCCTAACCCTAACCCTAACCCTAACCCTAACCCTAACCCTAACCCTAACCCTAACCCTAACCCTAACCCTAACCCTAACCCTAACCCTAACCCTAACCCTAACCCTAACCCTAACCCTAACCCTAACCCTAACCCTAACCCTAACCCTAACCCTAACCCTAACCCTAACCCTAACCCTAACCCTAACCCTAACCCTAACCCTAACCCTAACCCTAACCCTAACCCTAACCCTAACCCTAACCCTAACCCTAACCCTAACCCTAACCCTAACCCTAACCCTAACCCTAACCCTAACCCTAACCCTAACCCTAACCCTAACCCTAACCCTAACCCTAACCCTAACCCTAACCCTAACCCTAACCCTAACCCTAACCCTAACCCTAACCCTAACCCTAACCCTAACCCTAACCCTAACCCTAACCCTAACCCTAACCCTAACCCTAACCCTAACCCTAACCCTAACCCTAACCCTAACCCTAACCCTAACCCTAACCCTAACCCTAACCCTAACCCTAACCCTAACCCTAACCCTAACCCTAACCCTAACCCTAACCCTAACCCTAACCCTAACCCTAACCCTAACCCTAACCCTAACCCTAACCCTAACCCTAACCCTAACCCTAACCCTAACCCTAAACCCTAAACCCTAAACCCTAACCCTAACCCTAACCCTAACCCTAACCCTAACCCTAACCCTAACCCTAACCCTAACCCTAACCCTAACCCTAACCCTAACCCTAACCCTAACCCTAAACCCTAACCCTAACCCTAACCCTCTAACCCTAACCTCTAACCCTAACCCTAACCCTAACCCTAACCCTAACCCTAACCCTAACCCTAACCCTAACCCTAACCCTAACCCTAACCCTAACCCTAACCCTAAACCCTAACCCTAACCCTAACCCTAACCCTAACCCTAACCCTAACCCTAACCCTAACCCTAAACCCTAAACCCTAACCCTAACCCTAACCCTAACCCTAACCCTAACCCTAACCCTAACCCTAACCCTAACCCTAACCCTAACCCTAACCCTATCCCTATCCCTATCCCTAACCCCTAACCCCTAACCCCTAACCCCTAACCCTAACCCTAACCCTAACCCTAACCCTAACCCTATCCCTAACCCTATCCCTATCCCTATCCCTATCCCTATCCCTATCCCTATCCCTATCCCTAACCCTAACCCTAACCCTAACCCTAACCCTAACCCTAACCCTAACCCTAACCCTAACCCTAACCCTAACCCTAACCCCTAACCCCTAACCCTAACCCTAACCCCTAACCCCTAACCCTAACCCGCACCCCGAACCCTAACCCCTAACCCCTAACCCCTAACCCCTAACCCGCACCCCGAACCCTAACCCCTAACCCCTAACCCTAACCCGAACCCTAACCCTAACCCTAACCCTAACCCCTAACCCTAACCCCGAACCCTAACCCTAACCCTAACCCTAACCCGAACCCTAACCCTAACCCTAACCCTAACCCTAACCCCTAACCCTAACCCTAACCCTAACCCTACCCCTAACCCCTACCCCTACCCCTACCCCTACCCCCTAACCCCAACCCCTAACCCCAACCCCTAACCCCAACCCCTAACCCCTACCCCCTAACCCCAACCCCTAACCCTCACCTGAACCCTAACCCTCACCCTCACTTGAACCCTCACCTGTAACCTCACCCTGAACCCTCACCAGAACCCTCACCCTCACCCTGAACTATCTCCCTGAACTCTCACGCCTCACCCCTCACCCTAACAAGTTGTGGGGCTGTTCTGCAAACTCTAACCTTAATCCTACCCTCACCCGACACCCTATCCACATCCTAAACCTAACCCACATCATAGTCACGCCCTCAACCCTATACTTACCCTTGAAGTAGTACCTGCATCATCTTCGTTTTTGACACTTCCCATGCATAACAAAAGACAAGGTTATAATGTTTCAAACATGGATCCAAGACCCATTATCCACATAAAAGGAATATAAATACTGTGATCACCTCATTTAAATCTGTTGCATCACCAAAATACCTCTCCACCAGGTATCCAATCGCCATTGATGGATCACATCTATCTCATACATTTTATAACTTAGCAATCAAATACGCACCCGTAATCTGGGTAATTATATACACAAGATATATTTATACCATAAATATTTCAACAAATTCCACTTTCTACAATGAGTTCAATCTTCACAAAAGTAGGATGAACAGTACCTGTTTCCACTGGGATCCATAGCATTGCACAAAGTGACAGTGAGCGTGAAAATCTTAATGATGACCACCAGAAAGAAGGTCAGCACGGTTGATATCACAGATTTTTCAGTGTTCCAATACAAGTTCTACCCAAATCCATAAAGAAAGACATACGCATAGGAAACTACAAATTGAAAGCAAGTCTATTGAGATAAATATTGGACATCAGTTGTATGAATCTTTAACGCAGAACTACAGACATTCTTCAGACAATCTTCAAATTCATAGAATGACAACAAAGTATGGCTACGTACAATCCATTCGGTTTTATAAACCACTCATGAATAACCTCACAACCCATTGAAAACCAGATGACAATTTCAAATGTCATTTTCAATATTGAATAGCTTTGATCTACAAACAAGGCTGTAAGACAGAAAGTTAAAATCTAAATACATGAACTAAATCCTCAACAGATATGAAAACATCCCATGGTAGTGAAGTCAATTAGCATTAGTTATTAGGGCTTTCATGCACAGACTCATCTCCGATCGATGTGATCTCAATTCATACTTGGCAAAAAATATGAAAGCTGATCTTAACAGTCATGTTATTTTTCTTTGTAACCCTAAAATGAAAAACGAACAAGAAAAACTAAATCAAACTTGGAGACTCACATTTCCCAATCGGTATACAAAGCAACAGCATGTCAAACTTTCTAATTCACATATGCATTTAAATGAAATTGGATGAAATACCCCTAAATAAACACATACTGCTATGCTCAATGTTTCACAAGGCAGATAACATTCAAAGAATGAAACTGAGAGGGTAAGAGCCAGGAAGGCCAGGGGTCTCCAAAGGGAGGAAATGGGGTGCAAGTGTCAGACAGTTATCTGTCACTTCCGAGGCAGGAGGAAACAAGCTGTTATCTTGTTTTCCCTTCTCGATACAAATTTAAAAAGAGGTTTTCTCTTACAATTCTGTGTTGCTATAATGACACCTGGTTCCGCCTGAACTTCACTTTTCTCATACTTTGAGCTGACCAAGGCATTTTTCTTATGGAAAGGTTTGCCTTAAGCTATGTGAATGTACTATGTATTTACCCTAGACTCTATCTTCAAGTAGGTTCTGCCTAAAGGCTCAGAACTGACTTGACAAACCAATATGCGTTACTCATACATGCTTCTCCTGATCTATGTGAATGAAGCTATCTATTTGCTCATATCAATCGTTTTATGGCCCAGGATGACTCACCTGGTGCCACAGTCATCTCCATATATCTTGTGGGTGAGGGGTCTGCTGCCATTCCTTTCTCTAATGAGTAGTCTGCTAGTAGCTAGATGACATCCAGCTAAAGATGAGTAGGGGGGCACTCTTTCTGCCCCCTTCTGATGTCTATGTCAGAAGCTTTCTCTCTTTTATACTTTAATAAAACGTTGGGACACAAAAGCTCTGACTGATCAAGCCTCATCACTGACCCTGGGTTGAATTCTTCCTCCAAGGAGCCCAAGACTTCAAGCATCTTTCATGGTTAGACAACAACCTTTCCAAACAATGGTCTTTTCAAAAAAAATAAGGATAAGTGATGAGTATGCATATGCCTACGAATCAAATGGGACCCATATGTCAAACCACATAAAAATATATCTTCCCTCAACATACATATAACACAATCAGGCCTTCAGATGCATCGATTCTCCAACTATCAAGTCATACAAATATGGATGTAAAATATCACAATACATTCCAAAGTGATGGATATTGACTTTCGCCTGCTGGCACTTCTTTTTTATGTCATCTCCATTATATTAGCTATGACAACGAATCATGTGCTGTGCTAAGTCACTTACATTGTGTCCAACTCTTTGGGATCATATGGACTAGGCCCCACCAGGTTCCTCTCCATGAGATTCTCTAGGCAAGGATACTGGAGTGGGTTGCCATGCTCTCCCTCAGGAGATCTTCCTGCCCCAGGGATCGTATCCATATCTCCTATGTCTCCTGCATGGGTATGTTCTGCATGTTCCTTAACACTAGAACCACCTGGGAAGCCCGACAGGGCATATACAGAACCATTCCTCCAACAAAACTGAAGAATGACTTTAAAATCTCAAACAAAACATGAGTATATGTGTTCACAAACTTCATGGAGCAAGGGTTTCTTCGATCTGAAAACTGGCATCGATGAAGGACTGTGTGAAGAATACTTCAAAGTCTATTTGGCAAACACAGCCTACGTTGGCTATATTTAGTCCTCAAATGAATGAGAATGTCATGAGTACTGGTCGTTTCAAATAAGTAGCATGTGAAGCTGTTTACACTTATTGGGACGTGTGGTATACCACATTCACACATGTCAGTAGCATTGGTGCAAAAACGATACATTTCTCAGGGGAAACTTCTACATGGACTCTTGGGATCAGAGCTCTAACTCATACACACGTACTTTTCCTTTTAAAATGATCCTGCATGATAAGCAAACAAAACACTGGATGAACACCTAGACGGTGAGCTCTGTACTAAATGATTTTAAAGCCAGTAGATGGAATGAGCTGATGAGGAAGACTACAAACAAGTCATCTTCTTCAGCTTGGTCAAACTGCTCATAGTCATACAAGTGAATGAAAAGTTAAGCCTGTTGTCATTCAATCTGTTTTAAAGAAATAGAATAATAAAACAAATTAGTAAATCTTATTTTCTTAATAAACGTTGTATTATTTCTGCACGGCTTTGTTACTGGCATAAATAGAATATCTACAATAATAACGTGTAGATTATTATTGTAATAATAATGAAATGGATTCACATTCGATATCGATTCACATCTATAATTGATGCCATAGCTGTTTGATACTATTGCTTGAATGAATGCAACTTATGTGACTTCACAAACTACAAACACGACTAACATAATAGGTATTAAAAAACCTTGAGTGACATGAGCGTGAAGACTTAGTAGAGTTGCTCTCAAGAATAATGATACTATTATTCGCTCTAGCCATAGTACTGGAATCTGTACATTAACACCCCTGCAAAAGAAATGGAAAGGATAGAATAATAATAAAGGAACTTCATAACTATATTCCTACTGTAAACATTCAACACTATGTTTTCTTTTAAACTGACTTTCATATTTGGTCTACTGTAACCTCTTCTGTGTTCATTTTATGCTAAACTTATTGCTAACAGTAAAATTACCATACGAGCTCTAATTATTTTTTTTTTACTTGCAAAGCTAATGATAGAACCAAAGGCCGATATCTACATCAAACAGGAGAAACGGAATGGAAACTGTAAACAATTTTATGGAAGAACATTTCTGTGCTCCTATTCAGTCAAATGGACATTCAAAAGGATGTGATTTTTCTCAAAGTTTATTTCAGAAACTTGGAATTGGATGACTGCAAACAATAACACTAATAATATATTGATACATAATATTAAAAATATACAGTGGGTCATTCTTTTTTTTATTCTGCCACAGCTAACAGACAGGAAGTCAGTTGTCGTAACTACTACTAACATAAGACCCTCACCGATAAGTGAAGATATATAGGAAAATCCATAATAGATCTAAAAACCATCAAAGATAAAATGGTAATTAAAAAATACAGTGACAGTTTAGTTGGCATAAGAAACAGGATGATTATGAAAGCAAAGCCAACAATCACGGATAGGCCATGGAAGCCCGTGGCTGTCACGAGTGTTGACTTGTATCCTTCATCTGAGGTTGTTAAAAGCGCTTGGTAAAATCCAGAGGTTTGCAGCAGTGGTAACCTCCTGAACAGACTGAAATAAAAAGGGTTTCCAGAATATCCTGATGATTTCCATCTACTAGGCTGTGATGAGCTCAAGCAATACATACTCCAGAGGACAGAAGACAGACAGGTTGGGAACACGTCTACTGCACTTAGGGAGAAAGGGAATGTTGCTACTCAGCCTAGTACAAGTGTAGAAGCAACACCTCAGTGATTCGACCTTTAAAGAATAGATACGTATGAGAACGACTGGTATGAATAATCCTTCACAAGTGCGTTCTCAGACCTCCTCCCATCATAAGCACAAGCATAATGAAAACACTGAGTTTTCATGGTCTCACACAAAATTAGACTCACTTATGACTTTGCTTTGAGAAGAGTTGAACTACTCATTGTTAAAGAGAAATGATCCTTTCTTCTCTGAAGATTTGTGAATCATTCAAAGGGTGTGGTGAATAAACTACTTAAGGATCCAATACATAAAAATGCAATAGGCTAAGCACAGAGATGTTTTTCTCCCTTTCTCAAAGGATGGAACATTTTGTATTTACACTGATTTTGTCTCTACACTGATTTTGTCTTGACTTCATGTACAATTACATATTGATTTTTTTAGTTGACATACAATAGGACTAAAAATATTGATATTATACTAATAACTCATGTTGGTATGTGTGGTTGTCACATAGGATTCACAGGAGATTTAAATTCACAGTTGTCAACGTAAAGGATGAATGCTATTTAGCTTCTTTGTGAATCTAGACCATGAATGAAGAGTTTTCCTCAACATATTTCACTGAGGGAAATACAAGGATGATAGGCATAATACTATGCTTCGACTCATGGATATCTAAGCATTGCTCACAATACATATCTGATTTTCGAAATCAGGGTTCTTTCAGTGTCCTTGAACAGCATTTGTTTTTCTGTATACAGAAGAAAAAAACTCATGAGTATCAAACTGGTTCACATAAAACATGTGTATGAATTGTTATCTTCCTGAACCAGAGATCAAACCCACATCACTTCCACCTCCTGCACTGGTAGGCAGATTATTTACTGACTGTGCCACCTGGGAATCGACATACATTTCAAGGACCACTGCCATCAGCTTCTACTGTTCATGACCAAAGTAGGAGAAACAACATTGGAAGAAGTACTCATAAGGGTACTCATAGGAAGTACTCATAAGTCAAGGAACTGTTATACTGGGTACTCTCGTTATTACTGGGACAAGTCAGTTCCTCTGATGATGACGGGTATAACTGAAAAATTATTACAAATGCATGGGCTGCGATGTCTACATGATAAATGTGTTCCTCTTATACTATTGCTTCAGGGATGCCTACTTCCACATGAAGGACTGCACTTCAAGGGATGCCTGCTATTCCAGCTCAAGCAACAGATAGTGAAGTGCAGATCATTGTCCTTTGTTGAAAATAATCAGCAGTTTGTCAACATAGGGAACATGCCGGAGGAACCCTTGGGATGGAACTCTAAAAACAGGTTGGGCCCTCTTTTTGCCAAGCCCTGCGATAAAATACAAATCAGAAAAAGAAAAATAGCATCGGTTTTGTCAGGACTTCCTCATCTTTTCTTTCTCGGTAGCAGGAAGCAGACATTGAGGCCAGAGGACTGCAGGATTTCATTGTGAACTAATGTTGGGTGGGGTGGAAGCTCATCACTCTAGTAAGAATGTGGCTCAATAAAACGGAATTTCATTCACTTCATGGACATAGAGTTCTATAATCCTTCATTAAGGAATTCAATAAGCTATATTTCCTTACACCTTCACAATCTCTTGGTTTACGAGAATGTCAATTGCTAGTCCAGCACTTATACAATGAGTGTTACAGGTAGTATTAGTGTATAAATGATGATGAGCAATGACAGGAAGTTTATTTATTCTCTGTTTGAATTCTTGATTTTTTATATAATTTTTTATAATATCCTTACAGATGTGAATATTTTAGTGACATGTATAAATACACATTGAGTAGTGCTATGATAACTCATAGTGTTGGCACAATAAATATCATGGTTATTATGTGCTTTTCATATATTCCTTTTGAGATTCTCTTCCATTATACATTATCATAAGATATTTAATAGTTTCCTAAACTGTACAGTAGGTCCTTGTGGCTTCTTTTATATATAGTAATGTATTTGTTAATAATTCAAACAAAAACTGGTACACAAATACTCATAGTGACATTCACGATAGCTCAGAGGTAGAACTCATTCAAGTGTCCGTTGGTGGGAGACTGAATATGCAACACAAGGTATATTCAGAAGCTTGAACGGTATTCCACCATACGAAAAAGTACATTAAATGGTGCTGTCACTCTGCAAGACATTACAGAAATGACTCCAAAACAAACACATGGAATAAATACATAGTTCGATTCCAATTCAAGCTATGTACCCAAAAGGATTAGGAAAGGGGGCTGAAAAAATGGATACTTCTTCCGTCATACTCACAACAGCATGATTCACACTGGCAAACAAACAGAAGCAATCTAAGTGTCCATGGCAGCCAATTCCATAAACAAACTGTGGTATACACACAATGGAATCTGATTCGGCCCTTCAAAGTCAGTAATTCTGACAATGCGACAATGTGGACAAACCTTATGGTCATTAGATTAAGTGAAATAAACCAGACCAAGAAAAGACAAACGTGCTGTGATTCCACTCATATGAGATATCCAAACAAGTCAAATCTGTCAGAAATAGCAGAGAGTGATTCCGACCGATCGAAAAGAGTTCATGTTTCATGGACCTCAGTTTCCCTTGGAAAAACTGACTTCCCGTGATATCTCCAAAACCAATTAGACAAATAATTGGAAGCTATATCCAGTCAAATGAATGTAGACATAATGTTACATACAGTGTACACCAAACTCACTCAAACTTCTTAACAGACAAAAGGCAAAACTGTATCTATGGTACCTCATCTTAGCTTAAAACTGTATCTACAGTACCTCACTTCTGCTTATAAAATTTAACAACAACAACAACACACTAAAGTCTATCCAAAAAAAGGATATAAAACATATATAACATTAACTTTAAAAAATTGGAAATTTAAACTGTGGAAAACCTTATTCACAAAACTTAAACACAAGCCACAGGAAAATATATTTATAAAATACATATCTGATACAGGATTGTACTATAAACATACCAAAAAATCTGGAACAATCTCATAAAAAATGTATACACCTAAACACCTGGCCTACAAAAATATAAAGATAGTAAATAAGCCTATCAAAAAGACTCAAAATCACATATCATTAGGAAATTACAAACTAAAATAACAGTGAGGTAGCACTGCACACCTATTAGATTCAGTAAACTCAAAAAAAAGGGGGTAGGGCACAACTTCTCTGGTGGCTCAGTGGTAAAGAATCTGCCTGACAATGCAAGACACTCTAGTTCGATCCGTTACCCCAGAAGATCCCACATGCCACAGAGAAACATAGCTGGATGTTTCCACAGCTAAACAAGGCTCTCCTGTGACCTGAATACTACATGGCTAGCACTTACTAAAAAGCTTTGAAAACATCCAGACAAAAAGTATCGCATGATTATATACAACAGCTCTACTTGTAATAACTAAAAACTTTCAAATATCAGGATGTCTTCAGTAGATGACAGTGTAAACAAATGGGGATACATCCAAAGTGAAGGGGAGCAAATGCTACCACAAAATATACCACCTCAGCATGAGAATCAGTTGGACCCAATTAACTTTTATTTTTTTAGAGGACACATGATCATCTCTGAAACCCAAGTTCAAGACAGCTCTTCTGTGAGTCACATTTACCAGAGAAATCTCATTTCAAAGGAATCCTCTCTATATGCCAGATAGAAGGATGAGACACAGTCTTTTGAAACTCTTTTTTCTTTTCTATCGATAGGGAAAGCTAAGCCGTAAATCTGCACAACCACCATACCCTTCCTTTCCTTTGGTTGTATTTTTTTTAATATTTGTCTCTTTTTTAACTTGGCTGTGCCAGGTCGACCTTCATTGAGGCAAGCCAGATACTTAGCTACAACATGCAAATTCTCCGTTGTGGCATGGGAGATCTAGTTCTTGGATCAGGGAATGAACCTGGGCCTCCTTCTTTGGGAGTGTCCAGTCTCAGCCACTGGACCACCAGGAAGTGCCTGTTTTGTTTTCAGATGAAGATGGAATCTAAGGTGATATCTTGGGCCATTTCAGTCACTGACTCAGTTTCCTGAGTTTCTCCAAAGCACGCATAAGGTGCACATTATTAAACTGGTTTGCAAAACAAGAAAAGGTTGTCTGCTACAACACTGTATGCTTACAAATATCTAAACGGTAAATGGCATATTATTTATTTTTAATTACTATGGGGGGAGAAAGAATGCAGGATTCATACATGTTACAACATGAATAAATATTAAAACCATCTTCAGTGAAAAAAAAAATCCACATAGGAAAGGCCACCCAGAACCCTTATTCACCATGTCTGCTTTCAATCCATCAAGTTTGTCCAAATAACTGAAAATCTCAGTAACACTCTAAATAAAGAAAAAAGGATGAAGATGGAAACAAAAGATATATTCATACATTTGAACAATTGCTAAAAGTGGAAGTGGGGTGGTGGATTACATTATAATGTAGATACCATATGATTTCCTGATTTTGGAGATTATGTGCTGGTTCTGAAGAAGGCACCCATTTTGGATAAAACACATGGAGTATTTTAGATGATGTGGCAAATGCTAGCACTTGTTCCCATTGCTAGGCATTTTCTGTACATTTTAAATGACTGGAAAGTATACTAGGTTTCAAAACAACCATGTCGATACCACAAAAGAAATTTAGAGCAGACAGGCAGGAAACTTTCTGATACAGGCCAAGACTTACCCAGATGAAGTTCAAGGGAAGCTGCGATGCTCACTGCCCGTGAAGGAGTCCACGTGGAATGAAGAAGTACTGTGGGAAGTCTATTAGTAACCACCATGTCTTGGGTCCTCTGGATGACCTACTGCAGGAGAAACAGATCTTACAGATAAAATGATCCACATCACTTCACAAAAAGTTGTTAGGCTACATTCAGTAAAGCGGAATCATTTCGGATCAATTTACAATCATATAAAATACTACCATTTACAGTCCAGAAATCACTTGCATTTCTACACACTAATAACAATCAGAAAAAAATATTAAGAAAATCCCACTTAAATAAAACATCTAGCAACAAACTTAATCAAGAACATAAAAGACCAGTAGTCAGAAAACTAGAAAGCACTGATAAAGAAACCAAAGAAAACACAAATACACAGAAAACTGTTCCACGCTCATGCACTGGAACAATGAGGAATTAAAAGGTCCATTCCAACCAAAGTCATCAACAAATACACGGACTGCAATCACAAAATAATATTCAATGGCATTTTTCACAGAAATAGAAGTATTCCTCATATTAGACTGCTACTGTTGAACAGGACCTTAAACGGCCAAAAAGACTCTGAGAAAGAGGAACACAGCTGGAGGCATCTTCCTATCCCTCTTCAAACTACATCACGGAGCTGTAGTGACCACCACAGTGAGGAACTGGCAGGAACACAGACACATGGACTCCAGGAGAGAATAGAGAGCCCAGAAACGAACCCACCTGTACATGGTCAGTTCCTGAAAATCAAACCAGGAACGAGCGAAGAGGAAAGGACAGTCTTCTCAAGAAACAGTGACAGGAAAATGGCCACCTACACGGAAGAACATCAGTGTTCATCCTCTACATCATCTAACGCAAATCTAACTGAAAACCCACCGCTTTGCACACGGAGCTCTTTCCCCCTGAGTCCTCTGAGATGGACCCCCAGTCAGCCCTCAGCTGGACACAGGAAACGTCTACTCCGTCCTCATTTTTCGCTCTTGCAGCGCCTCCCTGCTGGTGGGCACTGAGGCAACCCTGCTCCTCTCAGCCTGGATGCAGCCCTGTTATCCAGAAGCCTGAGCCCTGATGGTCCTGAGGAGACAAAGCTCCCGCCAGCTGCTCACGGAGCAGAGTCTAAAGGCAAAGCGTCCTGCTCCCGCGGGTCAGAGGGGCCTTTGGCGCCCCCTTCGGGCCACAGGAGAAGAGCGGGCAGCCCGGCGCTCACAGACCTCAGAGGGCTCACCCAGAAGCAGCTCTGCTGCGAGCACTCAGACTGGAAGCCCAAACTGAAATGGAGCAGAATAGCTCCATGACCCTCTGCAAAACATGGCTAAGGAACAAACAGAGCCTGTATGGAATGCAGCCATAAAAAGGAACACATTTGAGTTTGTTCTAATAAAGGGGAGGGAAGTCAGTCAAAGAGAGAAAAACATGTAATCTAGAAGGATGGTACTGACGAGTCTGTTCACAGAGCAGCAATGGAGGTGCAGACATAGAGAACAGACTTACAGACGAGGGTGGAGAACAAGAGGGAGAGGGTGAGATGAATGGAGAGAGCAGCATGGGTGCAGGTACACCTACATTTGTAAATATGTAAACCAATGGGAATTTGCTGTATGATTCAGGGAACTCAAACTGGGGCTCAGTATTAACCTGGAGAGGTGGGAATGCGTGCGAGGTGGGAGGGAGATTCAAGAGCAAGAGGACATAGGTACACCTATGGTTAATTCATGTGGATGTATGACAAATCAAACCAATATTGTAAAGCAATGATCAATCAACTAAAAAGAAATAACTGTTTAAAAAAATATGAACATAAACACAAACTTTGCAACAAGGTAACTCCATTTTAAAAACTATAGAATTTTAGAAAACTACTAAAGTTCTACATGACCGTTGGTCTGGTGATCAGGTCTAACATACACAAAACAAGCCAACTTACCAAATTATGAATACAAATTAGTTAAAACATTGCCTTTTATCATTTCATACATTTACCCTGTGGAGGACCTTACTCGAGAGAACCAAAAACAAACTATTAAATGAACCACCGACCACCCACCCTGGCCAGGCAACAGAGAAAAGAAAACACTTGCAGGAGTCATCTTACAACAGGAGGGCCTGGGAAGGAACAAGGAACTAACAAGCTACCACCAACCAGAATTCTGGAGAGGTCAGGTGATGGGAGGCTCCAGTTCAGAGGTCCTACCAACCTCCCAGGATCCACTTCGCTGGAATCCATCTCAGCTGAGTGATGTGTGTGCCCCCAAGAGAGATCCCAATTCAGAATGCCTGGCAAGAGACAAACCAGAAATTAACCCGATGACCATAAAACCTGAGACTGTGAGCCACATGACAGAGTGGCTCTCTCCGTTTCCCTCACCCTCCTGCCCTCCACCCCGGCAGCCCTTCCCAATAAAGCCTCTCGCTTGGACAGCACTCCTCTCCTCAGACAACTCATTGCCCAGTGTCAGACAAGAACTCACTCTCAAGCCCTGGAAGGGATCCCCCTTCCTTCATCAAAAGCAATATCCAGGAGAAAATATCTTCAAAACGCTATCTTGCAGAGAAGGAAATCAGAGAAGGCAATGGCAGCCCACTCCAGTACCATTGCCTGGAGAATCCCACGGACAGAGGAGCCTGGTAGGCTGCAACCCCGGGGTCACTAAGAGATGGACACGACTTCACTGAGTGACTTCACTTTCACTTTTCACTTTCATGCACTGGAGAAGCACATGGCAACCCACTCCAGTGTTCTTGCCTGGAGAATCCCAGGGACAGAGGAGCCTGGTAGGCTGCTGTCTATGGGGTCGCGCAGAGTCAGGCACGACTGAAGCGACGCAGCAGCAGCAGCAGAGAAGGAAATGGCACCACCTGCAGTACTCTGGTCTCAGAAATCCCAGGGACAGAGGAGCTTGGTGGGCTACAGTCCAAAAGCAGGGCATTTCTGACTGGAGGAAACAGTCCCAGGGAAGCTGAGCTGCTCACCAGAGGCCCCAGAGCTTTGGATAGCACACCAGAGCTGGGGCTGAGGATTCCCAGCTGCCATGCCTCTTGATCCTGGCCTCTTTCACTAGATACATGTGTGGAAAACTAGAATCTAAAATATGCCCTGGTAGTTCCATAGATTCCAAAGAATCCACACCCTGGTGCTGGAGATGCATGTGCGATCCCTAGGATGGGAAGATCCCACATCCTATGGAGCCCGTGTGCCACAACTGCCGAGCCTGTGCTCTAGATCCTGGAAGCCACGATGCCGAGTTCACATGCTGCAGCCACTGAAGCCCATGAGCCTGTGCCCCTCAACAAGAGGAGACACTGCAGTGAGAAGCCTGCAAACCACTAGTTATGGCCCATGCTCACCAAAACTAGAGAAAAGCCCACACACAAAGATGCAACACAGCCAACAATCAATAAAACTGTTTTCCTAAAAAAAATGCATATCTGACAAAGAAACTGTATTCGAATTGTCCAAGAACACTAGAGCAAACAAGCCCATTCATAATTGGTAGCGACTGAAATAGACACCTGGCCACTGAGGGTATACTGATAGTAAACTATCATACAAAAACATACTCAAGATACTGGTGCAATGCATGCAGAGCCCCCTTTGAAAGACAATCTGACAGTTTTTTTTCAGTAACCACGTGGGACAAGCACTGAATTCTGTGTATGACAAGCGGTGGAAGCCAGGTATCTTACCATTGGAATGCAAAGTTACAGATAAACAAAAGGAAACGTTACAATGTCCATGTCGTGGTGGATCAGGTTGGAGACATCACAAATTACCTTTAACTGAATATGTTCAAAGGTGAGCTGGAATACATGTATATATATATCCATGTATTTGTCAGCTGAGCATATTGAGCTCCTACATGTATGTTTTAAATATCATTCTCTAATAAAAGGGAACAGGAAACATCTCCGATGGCCCGGTGGTAAAGAATCTGCCTACCGATGCAGGGAACACGGGTTCAATTCCTGTGTAGGAGATCCCACACGCCCAGGGGCAACGAAGCCCTTGAACAACTCTAGAAGTTTGCATGCTCCAGAGCCCAAGTTCTGCAAACAGAGAAAGCACTGCAATGAGAAGCCATGGCACAGCAACTAGAGGGTAGCCTCTGCTCACTACAACTAGACAAACGAGCAATAAAGACCCAGCACAGTCAAAAATAATGTAATGTTAAAAAAAGGGACAGTTCTTTGAAGAAATGACTGAGACTAGGGGTGAGACTGTAAATATATGAGCCAGGGTCATCTTAAATTATGAGAAATTAAAGAAACTAAAGACAACTATCAAGCTGTCCAAACTGATACAAATGGGTGATGACACAGTGTTATCTGTATACACCAGCAAATAACAATCTGAAAAGGAATTTAAACAAACGATTCCCTTTCAGTCATGTCAACATTAATAAAAGACTTTGCTATGGACAGAATGAGGATAACAAGACTGGCACACTGGAAATGATACTTGATTGCTGAAAAATACCTTAAAGACATGGACAGATACTCCATAGCGATGAAAAGGCTTCAGTTGGCAATACCATGGAATGCATCTTCAATCTGAAATGAAGATTCAATATGAATTACAAAAGGCTGAAAGGTGGTTGCTAAACCACAAAAGATGCCAGCATTCTTGGACTCCAGAGGAGAATTCAATCCAGGGCAAGTGACGAAGCTTGATGGCTCAGAGGTTTTCTGTTAAAAAGTTTTATTAAAATATAAAAGAGATCGAGAGAGCTGCTGACATAGACAGTAAAAGGGGGAAGAAAGAGTACCCCCTGCTAGTCTTTAGCCAGATGTTATAGAGCCACTAGCAGTCTGCTAATGAAAGAAAGACAATGTGTCAGAGAATGGCACCAGGCCCCTCACCCACAGCATGCATTGAGATAACATTGGCAGCAGATGAGTCATCCCAGGCCATAAAATGATGGACATGAATCTTGAAGAAAGGCAGATTTCCAAGCAAATATATAGTTTCATTCACATAGATTAAGAGAACAAGGTATGAGTAAAACATACCGGTTTGTCAAGTTTTTTCTGAGCCTTTAGGGGAAACTGACCTGAAGACAGAGCCTTGGGTAAATACATAGTACATTAGCATACCTTAAGACAAACATTTCCATAAGAAAAATGCATTGCTTAGTTCAAGGTTTGAGGAAAGTTAAATTCAGGTGGAGCCAGGAGTGGTCATGGCAACACAGAATTTTCTGAGAAACCTCCTTTTAAATTTGTATCAAGATGGAGGAAAAAAAATGCAGCACTCTTTTGTCTCCTCCGGCCTCTTAAGAGAGGAAAAAACGTCTGACACTTGCAGTCTATTTTCTCTGTCTGGAGACCCCTGGCCTTCCTGCCTGTTATCCTCTCCAGGCCTGTAGGAAGCAATACACTAGGCTGCTTGGGAAAACCGCGCGGGTCTGAGCTTTATGCAAAGGGGTAAAGCGGTAAAACCCTTGGCCCCAAAGGCGAGGCTTTTCTGCGACCGCCATTTTAGTCGGCTCCGAGACTGCAAACAAAGAGGGCAGAATACATGGTTCCCTGCTCCGCCCAGTCTGAGTTCCCTTACCTGTGGCCCACAGCCCTGCGCTCTGCTCGCTGGATGCCAATCGACGGGGACCCAGGAGCCCACGAAACGAGCATTCCCAGCTGCAATGGCGAGCCCTGAGAGCCCTGGCCCCCGACGCGCCGCCATGTTCATCCCGCCCCAGACCCGCTCACGTGAGCCGCGTCCTGACCAGCCGCCCAGGTTGGCCCCGCCCCCGACGCGCTCACGGTGCGCCCCACCCCCACGCCCCCTTCCAGGACAGGCCTGCGGGACCGCGACTGCCTCCAGGTGAAACACAAGGACAAGCAAATCCACCCCACCGAGACAATCCAAGCTTTTTCTCAGCTGATCTGTCTATGATTTAGGGATAAAACTATGACTATAGAAAGCAAAGATGACCTAGGACAGCCATGATATTCTATAGAGCCAGACCCTGGCGGGCAGAGGCTTGAAGAGGGTCCGGGAGCTCTGTCAGAGCAGCAAGCCTCTGTAGCATAGAGGTTAGGTGCGCTGGTAAGCAGGCAGACTATGGTCTGTAAGTCAGGAGTTCAAGTCCGCAGCTTAGCTCTTTTGCTCTTAGGGGGCGGGGGACAGCAAGAGGCGGGGCTTAGACCAGAAACGTTTATTTTTATTTTAGAGGTTTATTGTTAAGCTTAGGGTTAGGGTCCGGGCAACCCCCCAACTTGTTCAGGTTCGGGTTCAGGGTTAGGGTTAGAATTTGGGGAACCCCCCTCTTCTAAGAGTTCGGGTTTGGGTTAGGGTTCATGTCAGGGTCAGGGTTCAGGTTACGGTTAGGGTTAGCATTAGTGTTGGGGTTACAGCTTAAAGTGAGCCCTAATAGGGCTCATAGTTCTTTATTAGCCTGCCCTGGCGGGCCGAGGCTTGAAGAGGGTTCGGGAGCCCTGCTGAAAGCAGCAAGCCTCTGTAGCATAGGGGTTAGGGAGGCCACTAGGCAGGCAGACTATGGCCTGTAAGTCAGGAGTTCAAGTCTCCAGTCTAACCTTTTTCTTTTAACGGGCAGGGGACTGCAAGAGCCAGGGCTTAGACCAGAAAATTTTTTTATTTTAGAGGTTTATTGTTAAGCTTAGGGTTAGGGTTCGGGCAACCCCCCCAATTGTTAGGGTTCGGGTTCAGGTTAGAATTCGGGGACCCCCCTCTTCTTAGAGTTCGGGTTTGGGTTAGGGTTCAGGTCAGGGTCAGGGTTTGGGTTACGGTTAGGGTTGGCATTAGTGTTGGGGTTACAGCTTAAAGTGAGCGCTAATAGGGTCCATAGTTCTTTATTAGCCTGCCGTGGCGGGGTGAGGCTTGAAGAGAGCCTGGGAGCAAGACAAAACCCAGTAATCCTCCCTAGCGAAGCGGTTAGGCTGACAACCAGTTAAACATCCAACTTGGCTCTGTAGGTCAGGCATTCAAGTCCCAGTTTTGCCTCGTTTGCTTTTAGGGGGTGAGGGACAGCAAGGGGCGGGGCTTAGGCCAGAAAAGTTTATGTTTATGTTAGAGTTTTATTGTTAGGGTTAGGTTTAGGGTTCCGGCATCCCCCCAACTTGTTAGGGTTCAGGTTCAGAGTTCGGGTGCGAGGAATCCCCTCTCTACTTAGGGTTCGGGTTCAGGGTTCGTGTTTGTGGTTTGGGGTTCAGCGTTTGGGGTTAGGGGTTCGCGGTTCTAGTTTGAAGTTTGGGGTTCCAATTAGGGGTTCAAGGTTCAGCTTAGGGGTTCGGGGTTTGGGTTAGGGGTTCGCGGTTTGGGTTTGGGGTTTGGGGTTCGGATTAGGGGTTCGCGTTTCAGATTTGGGGATCAGGTTATGGGTTCTCAGTTCAGGTTCGGGGTTCGCAGTTCGGGTTTGGGGTTTGAGGTTCAGGTAAAGGGTTTGGGGTTCGCGGTTTGGGTTTGTGGTTTGAGGTTTGGGTTTGGGGTTTGGGGATCAGGTTAGGGGCTCTCGGATTGGGTTAGGGGTTCACAGTTCGGGTTTGGGTTTGAGGTTAGGATGAAGGGTTTGGGGTTTGGGGTTCACGGCTTGGGTTGGAGGTTTGGGATTCAGGTTAGGGGTTTTGGGTTTGGGATTCGGGTTATGGGTTTGGGTTTTGGGGTTCGCGGTTTGGGTTTGGGTTTGGGGTTTGGAGTTCGAGGTTTGGGGTTCGCTTTTCAGGTTAGGGGTTGAGGGTTGGGGTTTGGGGTTCGCGGTTTGGGATAGGGGTTCACGGATTTGGTTAGGGGTTAGGGATTTGGGGTTTGGAGTCTGGGATTTGGGTCAGGGGTTCGCGGTTTGGGGTTCCAGTTATGGGTTTGGGCTTTGGGTTCAGGGTTGTGGTTTGGGGGTTTGGGGTTCGGTTTTTGGGTTTGCAGTTTGGGTTACGGATTAGGGCTTTGGGGTTTGGGTTTGGGGTTCGGGAATTGGGGTTCGAGGATTGGGGTTGGGGGTTCCGATTAGAGGTTCAGTAAGTGAGATTTGTGGTTCGGGGGTCAAGATTTGAGGTTTGGGGTTTGGGCTTCGGGGGTTTGGGTTCAGGGTTTGGGGATGGGGGTGTGAGGTGCAGTTTTGAGTTTCGCTGTTCAGGTTAGGAGTTAGGGGTTGGGAGTTCGAGGTTCGGCTTAGGGGTTTGGGGTGTGCGGTTTGGGGTTTGAGGTTTGGGGTTCCGGTTAGGGGTTTGGGGTTTGGGGTTCGGATCAGGGGTTTGGAGTTTGGGTTTGAGGGTTGGGTTTTGGGGGTTGGGTTTCGGGGTTTAGAATTCGGTTTAGGTGTTCGCAGTTTGGGTTAGGGGTTTGGGGTTTGGGTTGGGGGTGTGGGGTGTGGGGTACGGGTTAGGGGTTTGGGTTCAGGGTTTGGGGTTCAGTTTATGGGTTTGCGTTTCCGGTAAGGCATTAGGGGTGTGCGGTTTGGGTTTGGGGTTCGTGTTAGCGGTTTGGGGTTGGGGGTTCGGGTTCCAGATTTGGGGTTCGGGGTTTGAGTTATGGATTCGGGGTTTGGGCTACGTGGTTCGGGGTTTGTGGTATGGGGTTTGGGGGTCGGGGTTTGGGTTTGGGGCTCGGGTTGGGGGTTCGGGTTCGAGTTAGGGGTTCACGGATCGGGTTAGGGGTTTGGGGTTCAGCGTTTGAGGTTCGGTTAAGGGGTTCGCTGTTCTGGTTAGGGGTTAGTGACAGGGGCTTCTGTTTTAGGGTAGGGGGTCGCAGTTCAGGTTATGGGTTAGGGGTTTGGTGTTTCGTTTTCGGGTTATGGTAAAGGGTTCAGGTAGGGGATTGGGTTAGGGGATTGGGGTTCAGGTTTGGAGTTCGGTGCTTGGGGTTAGAGATTTGGATTCGGGAAATGGGTTGGGGTTCATGGTATGGTGTTCGAGTTAGGGGTTTGGGGTTCGGAGTTTGGGGGTTCTTGTTCTGATTAGGGGCTTGGGGTTTGGGGTATGGGGTTTGGCTTCGGGGTTAGAGGTTTGCGGTTTGGGGTTTCGGTTTGGAGATTGGAGTTTGGGTTTGGGATTAAGCGGTAGGTGTTTTGGTTTGAGGTTGGGTTAGGGTTAAGGTATCAGGTTTAAGGTTCATTGTTTGGGGATTCGAGCTAGGCATTCAGTTTACGGGTTCGGATAATAGGGTTTTGAGGTCAGGGTGGAGTTCGGGGTTTGGAGTCACGATTAGGGGCTACTGAGTGCCGCACAGGCAAGGGCTCCAGGAGTAAAAGCACGCTACGCGAAGCTGGGAGACGCCACTGGCGCATTTCTGGCCTCAGCTCCGCTCCTGCCTTACCTCTGCACCTAGGCCCCAGGCGTCCTTGGGGAGGGCTTAGGGGCCGGTGGCTTGCTCACTGCCAAGGGCTCCAGCAGGGAGAGCTCTGTGAGAGGGAAGGGAAGGGCAAGTGCAGGGCTCTTCCAGCTGTTGCTTGGCCGCCGAGACTCAGCGCCGCACGGAGAGCACCAGGCTCCCAGGGCCCCTGGCTGGGGTCTGCAGCCCCGCACACCCGGAGGCTGATTCCCTGGGCGCCCAGCAGCTGCCTTACACACGTAGCTTCCCTAGCGCTTTCCTCCCCAGCAGAGACGTGTGCAGCTGGTTGGGGCCTGCCCCTGCGTGCCTGGGCTCCCGCCCACAGCCCCAGCTCAGGGCAAGCAGCCCCTGAGCCAAGACCTGCAGGAGCCGCAGAGCGCCCCCACCTGGAAGCCGAGTGAACAGCTGGCGGGGAGGCGAGCCTCCTCGAGGGAAGAAGAGGCAGCCCAGCCTCGTTTGGCTCAAGCCCTACTTGGCTGGAGCCGAGTGCGCCTCCAGGACGGCAGAGCTCCAGCTCTGCTCAGAGGCCCGATCTGGCAGAGTTGCTGGCGCGAGGCTGCTCTGCCCTGGGCGAGCCTTGCCCAGACTTGCCTCGCTGCTAGGCTTCCTGCCCTGGAAGGAGCAGGCTGCGCGAGGCTGGGAGACGCCACTGGCGCCTTCCTGGCCTCAGCTCCGCTCCTGCCTTGCCTTTGCACCTAGGCCCCAGGCGTCCTTGGGGAGGGCTTAGGGGCCGGTGGCTTGCACACTGCCAAGGGCTCCAGCAGGAAGAGCTCTGTGCGAGGGAAGGGAAGGGCTAGTGCAGGGCTCCTCCAGCGGTTGCTTGGCCGCCCAGACTCAGCGCCAAACCGAGTGCACCAGGCTCCCAGGGCCTCTGGCTGGGGTCTGCAGCCCCGCACACCCGGAGGCTGACTCCCTGGGCGCCCAGCAGCTGCCTCACACACGTAGCTTCCCTAGCGCTCTCCTCCCCAGCAGAGACGTGTGCAGCTGGTTGGGGCCTGCCCCTGCGTGCCTGGGCTCCCGCCCACAGCCCCAGCTCAGGGCAAGCAGTCCCTGAGCCAAGACCTGCAGGAGGCGCAGAGCGCCCCCACCTGGAAGCCGAGTGAACAGCTGTCGGGGAGGCGAGCCTCCTCGAGGGAAGAAGAGGCAGCCCAGCCTCCTTTGGCTCAAGCCCTACTTGGCTGGAGCCGAGTGAGCCTCCAGGACGGCAAAGCTCCAGCTCTGCTCAGAGGCCCGATCTGGCAGAGTTGCTGGCGCGAGGCTGCTCTGCCCTGGGCGAGCCTTGCCCAGACTTGCCTCGCTGCTAGGCTTCCTGCCCAGGAGGAGCAGGCTGCGCGAGGCTGGGAAACGCCACTGACGCCTTCCTGGCCTCAGCTCCGCTCCTGCCTTGCCTTTGCACCTAGGCCCCAGGCGTCCTTGGGGAGGGCTTGGGGCCGGTGGCTTGCACACTGCCAAGGGCTCCAGCAGGAAGAGCTCTGTGCGACGGTAGGGAAGGGCTAGTGCAGGGTTCCTCCAGCAGTTGCTTGGCTGCCCAGACTCAGCGCCAAACCGAGTGCACCAGGCTCCCAGGGCCCCTGGCTGGGGTCTGCAGCCCCGCACACACGCAGGCTGACTCCCTGGGCGCCCAGCAGCTGCCTAACACACGTAGCTCCCTAGCACTCTCCTCCCCTGCAGAGACGTGTGCAGCTGGTTGGGGCCTGCCCCTGTGTGCCTGGGCTCCCGCCCACAGCCCCAGCTCAGGGCAAGCAGCCCCTGAGCCAAGACCTGCAGGAGGCGCAGAGCGCCCCCACCTGGAAGCCGACTGACCCGCTGGCCTGGAGGCGAGCCTGCTCGAGGGAAGAAGAGGCAGCCCAGCCTCGTTTGGCTCAAGCCCTACTTGGCTGGAGCCGAGTGAGCCTCCAGGACGGCAGAGCTCCAGCTCTGCTCAGAGGCCCGATCTGGCAGAGTAGCTGGCGCGAGGCTTCTCTGCACTGGGCGAGCCTTGCCATGACTTGCCTCGCTGCTAGGCTTCCTGCCCAGGAAGGAGCAGGCTGCGCGAGGCTGGGAGACGCCACTGGCGCCTTCCTGGCCTCAGCTCCGCTCCTGCCTTGCCTTTGCACCTAGGCCACAGGCGTCCTTGGGGAGGGCTTAGGGTCGGTGTCTTGCACCCTGCCAAGGGCACCAGCAGGGAGAGCTCTGTGAGAGGGAAGGGAAGGGCAACTGCAGGGCTGCTTCATCGGTTGCTTGGACGCCCAAACTGAGCGCCACACAGAGAGCACCAGGCGCCCAGGGCACCTGGCTGGGGTCTGCAACCCCGTACACCGGGAGGCTGATTTCATGGGCGCCCAGCAGCTGTCTCACACACGGAGTTTCCCTGGTGCTCTCCTCCACAGCAGAGACGTGTGCAGCTGGTTGGGGCCTGCCCATGCGTGCCTGGGCTCCCGCCCACAGCCCCAGCTCAGGGCAAGCAGCCCCTGAGCCAAGACCTGCAGGAGGCGCAGATCGCCCCCGCCTGGAAGCCGAGTGAACAGCATGCGGGGAAATGAGCCTCCTTGGGGGAAGCAGAGGCAGCTCAGCCGCGTGCAGCTAAAACCTGCTTGGGCAGAGCTGAGTGAGCCTCCAGTCCGGCAGAGCTCCAGCTCTGCTCAGAGGCCCGATCTGGCAGAGTTCCTGGCGTGAGGCCGCTCTGCCCTGGGCGAGCTTTGCCCAGAATTGCCTCACTGCTAGGCTTCCTGCCCAGGAAGGAGCAGGCTGCGCGAGGCTGGGACAAGCCACGGCGCCTTCCTGACCTCACCTCCGCTCCTGCCTTGCCTATGCACCAAGGCTCCAGGCGTCCTAGGGGAGGTCTTGGGGCCAGGGCTGGCACAGTGCCAAGCGTTCCAGCAGGGAGAACTCCGACAGAGGAACGAGAAGGACATATGCAGGGCTCCTCCAGAGGTTGCTTGGCCGCCCAGACTCAGCGCCGCCCGGAGAGCACCTGGCTCCCAGGGTCCGTGGATGGGGACTGCAGCCCTGCACACCCGGAGGCTTACTCCGTGGGCGCCCAGCAGCTGTCTCACACACGGAGTTTCCCTAGCGCTCTCCTCACCAGCAGAGACATGTGCAGCTGGTTGGGGCCTGCCCCTGCGTGTGTGGCCTCCACCTCCCACCCCAGCTCAGGTGAAGCTGCCGAGACCGGCAGGAGGCGCAGCGCGCCTCCGCCTTGAAGCCGAGTGTATAGCATGTGGGGAAGCGAGCTTCCTCAGGGGGAAGCAGATGCAGCCCAGCCGCGGGCAGCTAAAGCCCTGCTTGGCCAGAGCCAAGTGCGCCTCCAGTAGGGCAGAGCTCCAGCTCTGCTCAGAGGCCCGATCTGTCAGAGTTCCTGGCGTGAGGCTGCTCTGCCCTGGGCGAGCCTTACCCAGACTTGCCTCCCTGCTAGGCTTCCTGCCCAGGAAGGAGCAGGCTGCGAGAAGCTGGGACAAGCCACTGGCGCCTTCCTGGCCTCAGCTCCGCTCCTGCCTTGCCTTTGCACATAGGCCCCAGGCGTCCTTGGGGAGGGCTTAGGGGCCGGTGTCTTGCCCACTGCCAAGGACTCCAGCAGGGAGAGCTCTGTCAGAGGGAAGGAAAGGGCAACTGCAGGGCTCCTCCATCGGTTGCTTGGACGCCCAGACTGAGCGCCTCACAGAGAGCACCAGGCTCCCAGGGCCCCTGGCTGGGGTCTGCAGCCCCGCACACCCGGAGACTGATTTCATGGGCGCCCAACAGCTGCCTCACACACGGAGGTTCCCTAGCGCTCTCCTACCCAGCAGAGACGTGTGCAGCTGGTTGGGGTTTGCCCCTGCGTGTCTAGGCTCCCGCTCACAGCCGCAGCTCAGGGAAAGTAGCCCCTGAGCCAAGACCTGCAGCAGGCGCAGAGCGCCTCCGCCTGGAAGCCGAGTGAACAGCATGCGGGGAAGCGAGCCTCCTTGAGGGAATACGTGGCAGCCGAGCCGGGTGCAGTTGCAACCCCTGCTTGGGCGGATCCGAGTGCGCCTCCAATATGGCAGAGCTCCATCTCTGCTCAGAGGCCCGATCTGGCAGAGTTGCTGGCGCGAGACTGCTCTGCCCTGGGCGAGCCATGCCAGATTTTGCCTCGCTGCTAGGCCTCTTGCCCAGGAAGGAGCAGGCTGCGCGAGGCTGGGAGACACCACTGGCGCCTTCCTGGACTCAGCTCTGCTCAAGCACTGCCTTTGCATCTAGGCCCCAGACATCTTTGTGGATGGCTTAGGGGACGGTGGGTTGCACACTGCCAAGGGCTCCAGCAGGGAGAGCTCTGTGAGAGGGAAGGGAAGGGCTACTGCAGGGCATCTTCAGCGATTCTTGGCCGCCCAGACTCAGAGCAGCACGGAGATAACAGGCTCCCAGGGCCCCTGACTGGGGTCTGCAGCCCCGCACACCTGGAGCCTGACTCCGTGGGCACCCAGCAGTTGACTCACACACGGAGGTTCCCTGGCGCTCTCCTCCCCAGCAGAGATGTGTGCAGCTGGTTGGGGGCTGCCCCTGCGTGTCTCGGCTCCCGCCCACAGCCCCAGCTCACGGCAAGCAGCCCCTGAGCCAAGAGCTGCAGGAGGCGCAAAGCGCCCTCGGCTGGAAGCCGAGTGAACAGCAGGCGGGGAAGTGAGACTCCTCGGGGGAAGCAGAGGCAGGTCAGCCCCATGCGGCTAAAGCCTGCTTGGGCAGAGCCGAGTGCGCCTCCAGTACGGCAGAGCTCCAGCTCTGCTCAGAGGCCCGATCTGGCAGAGTTCCTGGCGTGAGGCTGCTCTGACTTGGGCGAGCCTTGCCCAGACTTGCCTCGCTACTAGTCTTCCTGCCCAGGAAGGAGCAGGCTGCGCGAGGCTGGGACAAGCCACTGGCGCCTTCCTGGCCTCAGCTCCCCTCCTGCCTTGCCTTTGCACCAAGGCCGCAGGCGTCCTTGGGGAGGGCTTGGGGCCAGTGGCTTGCACACTACCAAGAGCTCCAGCAGGGAGAGCTCCGTCAGAGTGAAGAGAAGGACAAGTGCAGTGCTCCTCCAGCGGTTGCTTGGCTGCCCAGACTCAGAGCCGCATGGAGAGCAGAAGGCTCCCAGGGCACCTTGCTGGGGTCTGCCGCCACGCACACCCGGAGGCTGACTCCGTGGGCGCCCAGCAGCTGCCTCACACACGGAGGTTCCCTAGCGCTCTCCTCGGAGCAGAGACGTGTGCAGGTGGCTGGGGCCTGCCCCTACGTGTCTGGGCTCACGCCCAGAGCCCCAGCTCAGGGGAGCAGCCCCTGAGCCAAGACCTGCAGGAGGCGCAGAGCGCCCCCGCCTGGAAGCCGAGTGAACAGCATGCGGGGAAGCGAGCCTCCTTGGGGGAAGCAGAGGCAGCTCTGCCGCGTGCAGCTAAAGCCTGCTTGGGCAGAGCTGAGTGCGCCTCCAGTCCGGCAGAGCTCCAGCTCTGCTCAGAGGCCCGATCTGGCAGAGTTCCTGGCGTGAGGCCGCTCTGCCCTGGGCGAGCCTTGCCCAGACTTGCCTCGCTGCTAGGCTTCCTGCCCAGGAAGGAGCAGGCTGCGCGAGGCTGGTACAAGCCACTGGCGCCTTCCTGGCCTCAGCTACGCTCATGCCTTGCCTTTCCACCAAGGCCCCAGGCGTCCTTGAGGAGGGCTTGGGGCCAGTGGCTGGCACAGTGCCAAGAGTTCCAGCAGGGAGAACTCCGTCAGAGGAACGAGAAGGACAAGTGCAGGGCTCCTCCAGAGGTTGCTTGGCCGCCCAGACTCCGCACCACACGGAGAGCACCAGGCTCCCAGGGCCCCTGGCTGGCGTCTGCAGCCCCGCACACCCAGAGGCTGACTCCGTGGGCGCCCAGCAGCTGCCTCACACACGGAGGTTCCCTAGCGCTCTCCTCGGAGCAGAGACGTGTGCAGGTGGCTGGGGCCTGCCCCTACGTGTCTGGGCTCATGCCCAGAGCCCCAGCTCAGGGGAGCAGCCCCTGACCCAAGACCTGCAGGAGGTGCTCGGGGAAAGCAGAGGCAGCCCAGCCGCGTGCGGCTACAAACCATGCTTGGGCGGATCCGAGTGCGCTTCCAGTACGGCACAGCTCCAGCTCTGCTCAGAGTCCCGATCTTGCAGAGTTCCTGGCGCGAGGCAGCTTTGCCCTGGACCAGCATTGCCCTGACTTGCCTCGCTGCTAGGCTTCCTGCCCAAGAAGGAGCAGACTGCCAGAGGCTAGAGAGGCCACTGGCGCCTTCCTGGCCCCAGGTCCACTCCTGCCTTGCCTTTGCACCTAGGCCCAATGCGTCCTTGGGGAGGGCTTAGGGTCGGTGTCTTGCACCCTGCCAAGGGCTCCAGCAGGGAGAGCTCTGTCAGAGGGAAGGGAAGGGCAAGTGTAGGGCTGCTTCATCGGCTGCTTGGACCCCCAGACTGAGGGCCACAGAGAGAGAGCACCAGGCTCCCAGGGCCCCTGGCTGGGGTCTGCAACCCCGTACACCCGGAGGCTGATTTCATGGGCGCCCAGGAGCTGCCTCACACACGGAGGTTCCCTGGCGCTCTCCTCCCTAGCAGAGATGTGTGCAGCTGGTTGGGGCCTGCCCCTGCGTGTCTGGGCTCCCGCCCACAGCCCCAGCTCAGGGGAAGCAGCCCCTGATTCAAGACCTGCAGGAGGCGCAGAGCGCCCCCACCTGGAAGCTGAGTGAAAAGCATGCGGGGAAGCGAGCCTCCTTGGGGGAAGCAGAGGCATCTCAGCCGCGTGGGGCTAAAGCCTGCTTGGGCAGAGCCGAGTGCACCTCCAGTACGGCAGAGCTCCAGCTCTGCTCAGAGGCCCGATCTGGCAGAGTTCCTTGCGTGAGGCTGCTCTGCCCTGGGAGAGCCTTGCCCAGACTTGCCTCACTACTAGTCTTCCTGCCCAGGAAGGAGCTGGCTGCGCGAGGCTGGGAGAAGCCACTGGCGCCTTCCTGGCCTCAGCTCCGCTCCTGCCTTGCCTTTGCACCAAGGCTCCAGGCGTCCTTGGGGAAGTCTTGGGGCCAGTGGCTTGCACACTGCCAAGGGCTCCAGCAGGAAGAGCTCTGTGCGAGGGTAGGGAAGGGCTAGTGCAGGGTTCCTCCAGCGGTTGCTTGGCCGCCCAGACTCAGCGCCGCCCGGAGAGCACCAGGCTCCCAGGGCCCTGGCTGGGGTCTGCAGCCCCGCACACCCGGAGGCTGACTCCCTGGGCGCCCAGCAGCTGCCTCACACACGTAGCTTCCCTAGCGCTCTCCTCCCCAGCAGAGACGTGTGCAGCTGGTTGGGGCCTGCCCCTGCGTGCCTGGGCTCCCGCCCACAGCCCCAGCTCAGGGCAAGCAGCCCCTGAGCCACGACCTGCAGGAGGCGCAGAGCTCCCCCGCCTGGAAGCCGAGTGAACAGCATGCGGGGAAGCGAGCCTCCTTGGGGGAAGCAGAGGCAGCTCAGCCGCGTGCAGCTAAAGCCTGCTTGGGCAGATCCCAGTGCGCCTCCAGTATGGCAGAGCTCCAGCTCTGCTCAGAGGCCCGATCTGGCAGAGTTCCTGGCGTGAGGCTGCTCTGACTTGGGCGAGCCTTGCCCAGACTTGCCTCGCTACTAGTCTTCCTGCCCAGGAAGGAGCAGGCTGCGCGAGGCTGGGACAAGCCACTGGCGCCTTCCTGGCCTCAGCTCCCCTCCTGCCTTGCCTTTGCACCAAGGCCGCAGGCGTCCTTGGGGAGGGCTTGGGGCCAGTGGCTTGCACACTACCAAGAGCTCCAGCAGGGAGAGCTCCGTCAGAGTGAAGAGAAGGACAAGTGCAGTGCTCCTCCAGCGGTGGCTTGGCTGCCCAGACTCAGAGCCGCATGGAGAGCAGTAGGCTCCCAGGGCATCTTGCTGGGGTCTGCCGCCCCGCACACCCGGAGGCTGACTCCGTGGGCGCCCAGCAGCTGCCTCACACACGTAGGTTCCCTAGCGCTCTCCTCGGAGCAGAGACGTGTGCAGGTGGCTGGGGCCTGCCCCTACGTGTCTGGGCTCATGCCCAGAGCCCCAGCTCAGGGGAGCAGCCCCTGACCCAAGACCTGCAGGAGGCGCTCGGGGAAAGCAGAGGCAGCCCAACCGCGTGCAGCTACAAACCATGCTTGGGCGGATCCCAGTTCGCTTCCAGTACGGCAGAGCTCCAGCTCTGCTCAGAGTCCCGATCTGGCAGAGTTCCTGGCGCGAGGCAGCTTTGCCCTGGACCAGCATTGCCCTGACTTGCCTCGCTGCTAGGCTTCCTGCCCAGGAAGGAGCAGGCTGCGCGAGGCTGGGAGACACCACTGGCGCCTTCCTGGACTCAGCTCTGCTCAAGCACTGCCTTTGCATCTAGGCCCCAGACATCTTTGTGGATGGCTTAGGGGACGGTGGGTTGCACACTGCCAAGGGCTCCAGCAGGGAGAGCTCTGCGAGAGGGAAGGGAAGGGCAACTGCAGGGCACCTTCAGCCGTTCTTGGCCGCCCAGACTCAGAGCAGCACGGAGATAACAGGCTCCCAGGGCCCCTGGCTGGGGTCTGCAGCCCCGCACACCTGGAGGCTGACTCTGTGGGCACCCAGCAGTTGACTCACACACGGAGGTTCCCTGGCGCTCTCCTCCCCAGCAGAGACATGTGCAGCTGGTTGGGGCCTGCCCCTGCGTGTGTGGCCTCCACCTCCCACCCCAGCTCAGGTGAAGCTGCCGAGACTGGCAGGAGGCGCAGCGCGCCTCCGCCTTGAAGCCGAGTGAATAGTATGTGGGGAAGCGAGCTTCCCCAGGGGAAGCAGATGCAGCCCAGCCGCGGGCGGCTAAAGCCCTGCTTGGCCAGAGCCAAGTGCGCCTCCAGTAGGGCAGAGCTCCAGCTCTGCTCAGAGGCCCGATCTGTCAGAGTTCCTGGCGTGAGGCTGCTCTGCCCTGGGCGAGCCTTACCCAGACTTGCCTCCCTGCTAGGCTTCCTGCCCAGGAAGGAGCAGGCTGCGCAAAGCTGGGACAAGCCACTGGCGCCTTCCTGGCCTCAGCTCCGCTCCTGCCTTGCCTTTGCACCTAAGCCCCAGGCGTCCTTGGGGAGGGCTTAGGGGCCGGTGTCTTGCACACTGCCCAGGGCTCTAGCAGGGAGAGCTCTGTCAGAGGGAAGGAAAGGGCAACTGCAGGGCTCCTCCATCGGTTGCTTGGACGCCCAGACTGAGCGCCTCACAGAGAGCACCAGGCTCCCAGGGCCCCTGGCTGGGGTCTGCAGCCCCGCACACCCGGAGGCTGACTCCGTGGGCGCCGAGCAGCTGCCTCACACAGGTAGGTTCCCTAGCGCTCTCCTCGGAGCAGAGACGTGTGCAGGTGGTTGGGTCCTGCCCCTGTGTGTCTGGGCTCCCGCCCACAGCCCCAGGTCAGGGGAAGCAGCCCCTGATCCTAGACCGGACGGAGGGGCAGGGAGCCGGCGCCTGGAAGCCGAGTGAACAGCATTTGGGAATCTAGCTTCCCAGGGGGAAGATGAAGCAGCCCAGCCGCCTTAGGGCTTGGCGGAGCCGAGTGCGCCCCCAGGATGGCAGAGCTCCAGCTCTGCTCAGAGGCCCGATCTGGCAGAGTTCCTGGCGCGAGGCTGCTCTGCCCTGGGCGAACCTTGGCCACACTTGCCTCGCTGCTAGGCTTCCTACCCAGGAAGGAGCAGCCTTTGCAAAGTTGGCAGACACCACTGGCGCCTTCCTGGCCTCAGCTCCACTCCTGCATTGCCTTTGCACCTAGGCCCCAGTCGTCCTTTTGGAGGGCTTATAGGCCGGTGGGTTCCACACTGCCAAGGGCTCCCATAGGGAGAGGTCTGTTCAAGGGAAGGGATGGGTATATTTGGAGTACAATCCTGTATCAGATGTGAGGCCCACACCTTCACCCTGAACGCTCACCCCGAACCCTAACCCTGACCTTCACCCTGAACCCTCACCCTCACCCTCTCCCTGAACCCTTACCCTCATCCTGAATCCTCACCCTGAATCCTTACCCTCACCCTCATCCTGAACCCTCACACCTCACCCTAACAAGTTTGGAGGGCTGTTCCACGAACTCTAACCTTTACCCTACCCTAACCTGACCCCCTATCCACATCCTAACCCTAACCCACATCATAGTCATGCCCTCAGCCCTATACTTACCCTTGAAGTACCTACCCGCATCTTCTTCATTTTTGACACTTCCCATGCATAACAAAAGACGAGGTTGTAAGGTTTGAAACATGGATCCAAGACCCATTATCCACATAAAAGGGATATAAATACTGTGATCACATCATTTAAATCTCTTGCATCACCAAAATACCTCTCCACCACTTATCCAGTCGCCATTGATGGATCACATCTATCTCACACATTTTATAACTTAGCAATCAAATACGCACCAGGACTCTGGGTAATTATATAGAAAAGATTTATTTATACCATAAATATTTCAACAAATTCCACTTTCTACGATGAGTTCAATCTTCACAAAAGTAGGATGAACAGCACCTGTTTCCACTAGGATCCATAGCATTGCACAAAGTGACAGTGAGCGTGAAAATCTTAATGATGACCACCAGAAAGAAGGTCAGCAGGGTTGATATCACAGATTTTTCAGTGTTCCAATACAAGTTCTACCCAAATCCATAAAGAAAGACATATGCATAGGAAACTACAAATTGAAAGCAAGTCTATTGAGATAAATATTGGACATCAATTGTATGAATCTTTAAGGCATAACTGCAGACATTCTTCAGACATTCTTCAAATTCATAGAATGACAACAAAGTATGGCTACGTACAATCCATTCGGTTTTATAAACCACTCATGAATAACCTCACAAGCCATTTGAAACCAGATGACAATTTCAAATAGCTTTGATCTATAAACAAGGCTGTAAGACAGAAAGTTAAAATCGAAATACATGAAGTAAATCCTCGGTAGATATGAAAAGATCCCATGGTAGTGAAGTCAATTAGCATTAGTTATTAGGGCTTTCATGCACAGACTCATCTCTGATCGATGTGATCCCAATTCATATTTGGCAAAAAATACAAAAGCTGATCTTAACAGTCATATTATTTTTCTTTGTACCCCTAAAAAGAAAAATGAACATGAAAAACTAAATTAAGCTTGGAGGCTCACATTTCCCAATCGGTATACAAAGCAACAGCATGTCAAACTTTCTAATTCACATATGCATTTAAATGAAATTGGATGAAATACCCCTAAATAAACACATACTTCTATGCCCAATGTTTCACAAGGCAGAAAACGCTCAATGAATGAAACTGAGAGGGCAACAGCCAGGAAGGCCAGGGGTCTCCAAAGGGAGGAAATGGGGTGCAAGTGTCAGACAGTTGTTATCTGTCGCTTCCGAGGCAGGAGGAAACAAGCTGTTATCTTTTTTCCCCTTCTTGATACAAATTTAAAAAGAGGTTTTCTCTTACAATTCTGTGTTGCTATAATGACACCTGGTTCTGCCTGAACTTCACTTTTCTCATACTTTGAGCTGACCAAGGCATTTTTCTTATGGAAAGGTTTGCCTTAAGCTATGTGAATGTACTATGTATTTAGCCTAGACTCTATCTTCAAGTAGGTTCTGCCTAAAGGCTCAGAACTGACTTGACAAACCAATATGCGTTACTCATACATGGCTCTCCTGATCTATGTGAATGAAGCTATCCATTTGCTCATATCAATCGTTTTATGGCCCAGGATGACTCACCTGGTGCCACGGTCATCTCCATATATCTTGTGGGTGAGGGGTCTGCTGCCATTCCTTTCTCTAATGAGTAGACTGCTAGTAGCTAGATAACATCCAGCCAAAGATGAGTAGGGGGCACTCTTTCTGCCCCCTTCTGATGTCTATGTCAGAAGCTTTCTCTCTTTTATACTTTAATAAAACGTTGGGACACAAAAGCTCTGACTGATCAAGCCTCATCACTGGCCCTGGGTTGAATTCTTCCTCTAAGGAGCCCAAGACTTCAAGCATCTTTCATGGTTAGACAACAACCTTTCCAAACAATGGTCTTTTCAAAAAAAATGATGATAAGTGATGAGTATGCATATGTCTACGAATGAAATGGGACCCATATGTCAAACCACATAAAAATATATCTTCCCTCAACATACATATAACACAACCAGGCCTTCACATGCATCGATTCTCCAACTATCAAGTCATACAAATATGGATGTAAAATATCACAATACATTCCAAAGTTTAAAAGTGATGGATATTGACTTTCGCCCGCTGGTGCTTCTTTTTATGTCATCTCCATTATATTAGCTATGACAACGAATCATGTGCTGTGCGAAGTCACTTACATTGTGTCCAACTCCTTGGGATCATATGGACTAGGCCCCACCAGGCTCCTCTCTCCATGAGATTCTCTAGGCAAAGATACTGGAGGGGGTTGCCATGCTCTCCCTCAGGAGATCTTCCTGCCCCAGGGATGGAATCCATACCTCCCATGTCTCCTGCATGGGTATGTTCTGCATGTTCTTTACCACTAGAACCACCTGGGAAGCCCCAAGACACATGAACATCAGTGGATTTGGGGATCCACGGGGCATATACAGAACCATTCCTCCAACAAAACTGAAGAATGACTTTAAAATCTCAAACAAAACATGAGTATATGTGTTCACAAACTTCATGGAGCAAGGGTTTCTTCGATCTGAAAACTGGCGTCGATGAAGGACTGTGTGAAGAATACTTCAAAGTCTATTTGGCAAACACAGCCTACGTTGGCTATATTTAGTCCTCAGTTGAATGGAATGTCATGAGCACTGGTCATTTCAAATAAGTAGCCTGTGAAGCTGTTTACACTTATTGGGACGCGTGGTATACCACATTCACACATTTCAGTAGCATTGGTGCAAAAACGATACATTTCTCAGGGGAAGCTTCTACATGGACTCTTGGGATCAGAGCTCTAACTCATACACACATACTTTTCCTTTTAAAATGATCCTGCATGATAAGCAAACAAAACACTGGATGAACACCTAGACGGTGAGCTCTGTACTAAATGATTTTAAAGCCAGTAGATGGAATGAGCTGATGAGGAAGACTACAAACGAGTCATCTTCTTCAACTTGGTCAAACTGCTCATAGTCATACAAGTGAATGAAAAGTTGAGCCTGTTGTCATTCAATCTGTTTAAAAGAAATAGAATAAAAAAACAAATTAGTAAATCTTATTTTTTTAGTAAACATTGTATTATTTCTGCACAGCTTTGTTACTGGCATGAATAGAATATCTACAATAATAACTTGTCACAGTGAAATGGATTCACATTCGATATCGATTCACATCTATAATTGATGCTATTGCTGTTTGATACTATTGCTTGAATGAATGCAACTTATGTGACTTCACAAACTACAAACACGACTAACATAATAGGTATTAAAAAACCTTGAGTGACATGAGCGTGAAGACTTAGTAGAGTTGCTCTCAAGCATAATGATACTATTATTCACTCTAGCCATAGTACTGGAATCTGTACATTAACACCCCTGCAAAAGAAACGGAAAGGATAGAATAATAATAAAGGAACTTCATAACTATATTCCTACTGTAAACATTCAACACTATGTTTTCTTTTAAACTGACTTTCATATTTGGTCTACTGTAACCTCTTCTGTGTTCATTTTATGCTAAACTTATTGCTAACAGTAAAATTACCATACGAGCTCTAATTTTTTTTTACTTGCAAAGCTAGTGATAGAACCAAAGGCCGATATCTACATCAAACAGGAGGAACGGAATGGAAACTGTAAACAATTTTATGGAATAGCATTTCCGTGCTCCTATTCAGTCAAACGGACATTCAAAAGGATGTGATTTTTCTGAAAGTTTATTTCAGAAACTTGGAAGTGGATGACTGCAAACAATAAAACGAATAATATATTGATACATAATATTAATAATATACAATGGGTCATTCTTTTTTCTATTCTGCCAGAGCTAACTGACTGGAAGTCAGTTGTCGTAACTACTACTAACATAAGACCCTCACCGATGAGTGAAGATATATAGGAAAATCCATAATAGATCTAAAAACCATCAAAGATAAAATGGTAATTAAAAAATACAGTGACAGTTTAGTTGGTATAAGAAACAGGATGATTATGAAAGCAAAGCCAACAATCATGGATAGGCCATGGAAGCCCGTGGCTGTCACGAGTGTTGACTTGTATCCTTCATCTGAGGTTGTTAAAAGTGCGTGGTAAAATCCAGAGGTTTGCAGCAGTGGTAACCTCCTGAGCAGACTGAAATAAAAAGGGTTTCCAGAATATCCTGACGATTTCCATCTACTAGGCTGTGGTGAGCTCAAGCAATACATACTCCAGAGGACAGAAGACAGACGTCTACTGCACTTAGGGAGAAAGGGAATGTTGCTGCTCAGCCTAGTACAAGTGTAGAAGCAACACCTCGGTGATTCGACCTTTAAAGACTCAATACATATGAGAACGACTGGTATGAATAATCCTTCAGAAGTGCCTTCTCAGACCTCCTCCCATCATAAGCACAAGCATAATGAAAACACTGAGTTTTCATGGTCTCACGCAAAATTAGACTCACTTATGACTTTGCTTTGAGAAGAGTTGAACTACTCATTGTTTAAGAGAAATGACCCTTTCTTCTCTGAAGATTTGTGAATCATTCATAGGGTGTGGTAAATAAACTACTTAAGGATCTAATACATAAAATGCAATAGGCTAAGCACAGAGATGTTTTTCTCCCTTTCTCAAAGGATGGAACATTTTGTATTTGCACTGACTTTATGTCTTGACTTCATGTACAATTATATATTGATTTTTTTAGTTGACATACAATAGGACTAAAAATATTGATATAATACTAATAACTCATGTTGGTATGTGTGGTTGTCACATAGGATTCACAGGAGATTTAAATTCACAGTTGTCAACGTAAAGGATGAATGCTATTTAGCTTCTTCGTGAATCTAGACCCTGAATGAAGAGTTTTCCTCAACATATTTCACTGAGGGAAATACAAGGATGATAGGCATAATACTATGCTTCGACTCACGGATATCTAAGCATTGCTCACAATACAGATCTGATTTTCGAAATCAGGGTTCTTTCAGTGTCCTTGAACAGCATTTGCTTTTCTGTATACAGAAGAAAAAACTCATGAGTATCAAACTGGTTCACATAAAACATGCGTATGAATTGGTATCTTCCTGAACCAGGGATCAAACCCACATCACTTCCACCTCCTGCACTGGTAGGCAGATTATTTACTGACTGTGCCACCTGGGAATCGACATACATTTCAAGGACCACTGCCATCAGCTTCTACTGTTCATGACCAAAGTAGGAGAAACAACATTGGAAGAAGTACTCATAAGGGTACTCATAGGAAGTACTCATAAGTCAAGGAACTGTGATCCTGGGTACTCTCGTTATTACTGGGACAAGTCAGTTCCTCCGATGATGACGGGTATAACTGAAAAATTATTACAACTGCATGGGATGCGATGTCTACATGATAAATGTGTTCCTCTTATACTACTGCTTCAGGGATGCCTACTTCCGCATGAAGGACTGCACTTCAAGGGATGCCCGCTATTCCAGCTCAAGCAACAGATAGTGAAGTGCAGATCATTGTCCTTTGTTGAAAATAATCAGCAGTTTGTCAACATAGGGAACATGCTGGAGGAACCCTTGGGATAGAACTCTAAAAACACGTTGGGCCCTCTTTTTGCCAAGCCCTGAGATAAAATACAAATCAGAAAAAGAAAAATAGCATCGGTTTTGTCAGGACTTCCTCATCTTTTCTTTCTCGGTAGCAGGAAGCAGACATTGAGGCCAGAGGACTGCAGGATTTCATTGTGAACTAACGTTGGGTGGGGTGGAGGCTCATCACTCTAGTAAGAATGTGGCTCAATAAAATGGAATTTCATTCACTTCATGGACATAGAGTTCTATAATCCTTCATTAAGGAATTCAATAAGTTATATTTCCTTACACCTTCACAATCTCTTGGTTTACAAGAATGTCAATTGCTAGTCCAGCACTTATAAAATGAGTGTTGCAGGTAGTATGAGTGTATAAATGATGACGAGCAATGACAGGAAGTTTATTTATTCTCTGTTTGAATTCTTGATTTTTTATATAATTTTTTATAATATCCTTACAGATGTGAATGTTTTAGTGACATGTATAAATACACGTTGAGTAGTGCTATGATAACTCATAGTGTTGGCACAATAAATATCATGGTTATTATGTGCTTTTCATATATTCCTTTTGAGATTCTCTTCCATTATACATTATCATAAGATATTTAATAGTTTCCTAAACTGTACAGTAGGTCCTTGTGGCTTCTTTTATATATAGTAATGTATTTGTTAATAATTCAAACAAAAACTGGTACACAAATATTCATAGTGACATTCACGATAGCTCAAAGGTAGAACTCATTCAAGTGTCCGTTGGTGGGAGACTGAATATGCAACACAAGGTATATTCAGAAGCTTGAACGGTATTCCACCATACGAAAAAGTACATTAAATGGTGCTGTCACTCTGCAAGACATTACAGAAATGACTCCAAAACGAACACGTGGAATAAATACATAGTTTGATTCCAATTCATGCTATGTACCCAAAAGGATTGGGAAAGGGGGCTGAAAAAATGGATACTTCTTCCGTCATACTCACAACAGCATGATTCAACACTGGCAAACAAACAGAAGCAATCTAAGTGTCCATGGCAGCCAATTCCATAAACAAACTGTGGTATACACACAATGGAATCTGATTCGGCCCTTCAGAGTCAGTAATTCTGACAATGCGACAATGTGGACAAACCTTATGGTCATTAGATTAAATGAAATAAACCAGACCAAAAAAAGACAAACGTGCTGTGATTCCACTCATATGAGATATCCAAACAAGTCAAATCTGTCAGAAATAGCAGAGAGTGATTCCGACCGATCGAAAAGAGTTCATGTTTCATGGACCTCAGTTTCCCTTGGAAAAACTGACTTCCCATGATATCTCCAAAACCAATTAGACAAATAATTGGAAGCTATATCCAGTCAAATGAATGTAGACATAATGTTACAGTGTACACCAAACTCACTCAAACTTCTCAACAGACAAAAGGCAAAACTGTATCTATGGTACCTCAGCTTAACTTAAAACTGTATCTATGGTACCTCACTTCTGCTTATAAAATTTAACAACAACAACAACACACTAAAGTCTATCCAAAAACGGACATAAAACATATATAACATCAACTTTAAAAATTAGAAATTTAAACTGTGAAAAACCTTATTCACAAAACTTAAACACAAGCCACAGGAAAATATATTTATAAAATATATATCTGATAAAGGATTGTACTCCAAATATACCAAAAAATCTAGAACAATCTCATAAAAAATGTATACACCTAAACGTCTGGCCTACAAAAATATAAAGATAGTAAATAAGCCTATCAAAAAGACTCAAAATCACATATCATTAGGAAATTACAAACTAAAATAACAGTGAGGTAGCACTGCACACCTATTAGATCCAGTAAACTCAAAAAAAGGGGGTAGGGCACAGCTTCTCGAGTGGCTCAGTGGTAAAGAATCTGCCTGACAATGCAAGACACTCTAGTTCGATCTGTTACCCCAGAAGATCCCACAAGCCACAGAGAAACATAGCTGGATGTTTCCACAGCTAAACAAGGCTCTCCTGTGACCTGAATACTACATGGCTAGCACTTACTAAACAGCTTTGAAAACATGTCCAGACAAAAAAGTATCGCATGATTATATACAACAGCTCTACTTGTAATAACTAAAAACTTTCAAATATCAGGATGTCTTCAGTAGATGACAGTGTAAACAAATGGGGATACATCCAAAGTGAAGGGGAGCAAATGCTACCACAAAATATACCACCTCAGCATGAGGATTAGTTGGACCCAATTAACTTTTATTTTTTTAGAGGACACATGATCATCTCTGAAACCCAAGTTCAAGACAGCTCTTCTGTGAGTCACATTTACCAGAGAAATCTCATTTCAAAGGAATCCTCTCTATATGCCAGATAGAAGGATGAGACACAGTCTTTTGAAACTCTTTTTTCTTTTCTATCGATAGGGAAAGCTAAGCCGTAAATCTGCACAACCACCATACCCTTCCTTTCCTTTGGTTGTATTTTTTTTTAATATTTGTTTCTTTTTTAATTTGGCTGTGCCAGGTCGACCTTCATTGAGGCAAGCCAGATACTTAGCTACAACATGCAAATTCTCCGTTGTGGCATGGGAGATCTAGTTCTTGGATCAGGGAATGAACCTGGGCCTCCTTCTTTGGGAGTGTCCAGTCTCAGCCACTGGACCACCAGGAAGTGCCTGTTTTGTTTTCAGATGAAGATGGAATCTAAGGTGATATCTTGGGCCATTTCAGTCACTGACTCAGTTTCTTGAGTTTCTCCAAAGCACGCATAAGGTGCACATTATTAAACTGGTTTGCAAAACAAGAAAAGGTTGTCTGCTACAACACTGTATGCTTACAAATATCTAAACGGTAAATGGCATATTATTTATTTTTAATTACTATGGGGGGAGAAAGAATGCAGGATTCATACATGTTACAACATGAATAAATATTAAAACCATCTTCAGTGAAAAAAAAAATCCACATAGGAAAGGCCACCCAGAACCCTTATTCACCATGTCTGCTTTCAATCCATCAAGTTTGTCCAAATAACTGAAAATCTCAGTAACACTCTAAATAAAGAAAACAGGATGAAGATGGAAACAAAAGATATATTCATACATTTGAACAATTGCTAAAAGTGGAAGTGGGGTGGTGGACTACATTATAATGTAGATACCATATGATTTCCTGATTTTGGAGATTATGTGCTGGTTCTGAAGAAGGCACCCATTTTGGATAAAACACATAGAGTATTTTAGATGATGTGGCAAATGCTAGCACTTGTTCCCATTGCTAGGCATTTTCTGTACATTTTAAATGACTGGAAAGTATACTAGGTTTCAAAACAACCATGTCAATACCACAAAAGAAATTTAGAGCAGACAGGCAGGAAACTTTCTGATACAGGCCAAGACTTACCCAGATGAAGTTCAAGGGAAGCTGCGATGCTCACTGCCCGTGAAGGAGTCCACGTGGAATGAAGAAGTACTGTGGGAAGTCTATTAGTAACCACCATGTCTTGGGTCCTCTGGATGACCTACTGCAGGAGAAACAGATCTTACAGATAAAATGTTCCACATCACTTCACAAAAAGTTGTTAGGCTACATTCAGTAAAGCGGAATCATTTCGGATCAATTTACAATCATATAAAATACTACCATTTACAGTCCAGAAATCACTTGCATTTCTACACACTAATAACAATCAGAAAAAAATATTAAGAAAATCCCACTTAAATAAAACATCTAGCAACAAACTTAATCAAGAACATAAAAGACCAGTAGTCAGAAAACTAGAAAGCACTGATAAAGAAACCAAAGAAAACACAAATACACAGAAAACTGTTCCACGCTCATGCACTGGAACAATGAGGAATTAAAAGGTCCATTCCAACCAAAGTCATCAACAAATACACGGACTGCAATCACAAAATAATATTCAATGGCATTTTTCACAGAAATAGAAGTATTCCTCATATTAGACTGCTACTGTTGAACAGGACCTTAAACGGCCAAAAAGACTCTGAGAAAGAGGAACACAGCTGGAGGCATCTTCCTATCCCTCTTCAAACTACATCACGGAGCTGTAGTGACCACCACAGTGAGGAACTGGCAGGAACACAGACACATGGACTCCAGGAGAGAATAGAGAGCCCAGAAACGAACCCACCCGTACATGGTCAGTTCCTGAAAATCAAACCAGGAACGAGCGAAGAGGAAAGGACAGTCTTCTCAAGAAACAGTGACAGGAAAATGGCCACCTACACGGAAGAACATCAGTGTTCATCCTCTACATCATCTAACGCAAATCTAACTGAAAACCCACCGCTTTGCACACGGAGCTCTTTCCCCCTGAGTCCTCTGAGATGGACCTCCAGTCAGCCCTCAGCTGGACACAGGAAACGGCCACTCCATCCTCATTTTCCGCTCTTGCAGCGCCTCCCTGCTGGTGGGCACTGAGGCAACCCTGCTCCTCTCAGCCTGGATGCAGCCCTGTTATCCAGAAGCCTGAGCCCTGATGGTCCTGAGGAGACAAAGCTCCCGCCAGCTGCTCACGGAGCAGAGTCTAAAGGCAAAGCGTCCTGCGCCCGCGGGTCAGAGGGGGCTTTGGCGCCCCCTGCGGGCCACAAGAGAAGAGCGGGCAGCCCGGTGCTCACAGACCTCAGAGGGCTCACCCAGAAGCAGCTCTGCTGCGAGCACTCAGACTGGAAGCCCAAACTGAAATGGAGCAGAATAGCTCCATGACCCTCCGCAAAACATGGCTAAGGAACAATCAGAGCCTGCATGGAATGCAGCCATAAAAAGGAACACATTTGAGTTTGTTCTAATAAAGGGGAGGGAAGTCAGTCAAAGAGAGAAAAACATGGAATCTAGAAGGATGGTACTGACGAGTCTGTTCACAGAGCAGCAATGGAGGTGCAGACATAGAGAACAGACTTACAGACGAGGGTGGAGAACAAGAGGGAGAGGGTGAGATGAATGGAGAGAGCAGCATGGGTGCAGGTACACCTACATTTGTAAATAGACAACCAATGGGAATTTGCTGTATGATTCAGGGAACTCAAACTGGGGCTCAGTAGTAACCCGGAGTGGTGGGAATGGGTGTGAAATGGGAGGGAGATTCAAGAGTAAGAGGACATAGGTACACCTATGGTTAATTCATGTGGATGTATGACAAATCAAACCAATATTGTAAAGCAATGATCAATCAACTAAAAAGAAATAACTGTTTAAAAAAATATGAACATAAACACAAACTTTGCAACAAGGTAACTCCATTTTAAAAACTATAGAATTTTAGAAAACTACTAAAGTTCTACATGACCTTCGGTCTGGTGATCAGGTCTAACATACACAAAACAAGCCAACTTACCAAATTATGAATACAAATTAGTTAAAACATTGCCTTTTATCATTTCATACATTTACCCTGTGGAGGACCTTACTCGAGAGAACCAAAAACAAACTGTTAAATGAACCACGGACCACCCACCCCGGCCAGGCAACAGAGAAAAGAAAACACTTGCAGGAGTCATCTTACAACAGGAGGGCCTGGGAAGGAACAAGGAACGAACAAGCTACCACCAACCAGAATTCTGGAGAGGTCAGGTGATGGGAGGCTCCAGTTCAGAGGTCCTACCAACCTCCCAGGATCCACTTCGCTGGAATCCATCTCAGCTGAGTGATGTGTGTGCCCCCAAGAGAGATCCCAATTCAGAATGCCTGGCAAGAGACAAACCAGAAATTAACCCGATGACCATAAAACCTGAGACTGTGAGCCACATGACAGAGTGGTTCTCTCCGTTTCCCTCACCCTCCTGCCCTCCACCCCGGCAGCCCTTCCCAATAAAGCCTCTCGCTTGGACAGCACTCCTCTCCTCAGACAACTCATTGCCCAGTGTCAGACAAGAACTCACTCTCAAGCCCTGGAAGGGATCCCTCTTCCTTCATCAAAAGCAATATCCAGGAGAAAATATCTTCAAAACGCTATCTTGCAGAGAAGGAAATCAGAGAAGGCAATGGCAGCCCACTCCAGTACCATTGCCTGGAGAATCCCACGGACAGAGGAGCCTGGTAGGCTGCAACCCCGGGGTCACTAAGAGACGGACACGACTTCACTGAGTGGCTTCACTTTCACTTTTCACTTTCATGCACTGGAGAAGGACATGGCAACCCACTCCAGTGTTCTTGCCTGGAGAATCCCAGGGACAGGGGAGCCTGGTAGGCTGCTGTCTATGGGGTCGCGCAGAGTCAGGCACGACTGAAGCGACGCAGCAGCAGCAGCAGCAGCAGAGAAGGAAATGGCACCACCTGCAGTACTCTGGTCTCAGAAATCCCAGGGACAGAGGAGCTTGGTGGGCTACAGTCCAAAAGCAGGGCATTTCTGATGGGAGGAAACAGTCCCAGGGAAGCTGAGCTGCTCACCAAAGGCCCCAGAGCTTTGGATAGCACACCAGAGCTGGGGCTGAGGATTCCCAGCTGCCATGCCTCTTGATCCTGGCCTCTTTCACTAGATACATGTGTGGAAAACTAGAATCTAAAATATGCCCTGGTGGTTCCATAGTAAAGAATCCACCCCCCGGTGCTGGAGATGCATGTGCGATCCCTAGGATGGGAAGATCCCACATCCTATGGAGCCCGTGTGCCACAACTGCCGAGCCTGTGCTCTAGATCCTGGAAGCCACGATGCCGAGTTCACATGCTGCAGCCACTGAAGCCCGTGAGCCTGTGCCCCTCAACAAGAGGAGACACTGCAGTGAGAAGCCTGCAAACCACTAGTTATGGCCCATGCTCACCAAAACTAGAGAAAAGCCCACTCACAAAGATGCAACACAGCCAACAATCAGTAAAACTGTTTTCCTAAAACAATGCATATCTGACAAAGAAACTGTATTCGAATTGTCCAAGAACACTAGAGCAAACAAGCCCATTCATAATTGGTAGCGACTGAAATAGACACCTGGCCACTGAGGGTATACTGATAGTAAACTATCATACAAAAACATACTCAAGATACTGGTGCAATGCATGCAGAGCCCCCTTTGAAAGACAATCTGACAGTTTTTTTTCAGTAACCACGTGGGACAAGCACTGAATTCTGTGTATGACAAGCGGTGGAAGCCAGGTATCTTACCATTGGAATGCAAAGTTACAGATAAACAAAAGGAAACGTTACAATGTCCATGTCGTGGTGGATCAGGTTGGAGACATCACAAATTACCTTTAACTGAATATGTTCAAAGGTGAGCTGGAATACATGTATATATATATCCATGTATTTGTCAGCTGAGCATATTGAGCTCCTACATGTATGTTTTAAATATCATTCTCTAATAAAAGGGAACAGGAAACATCTCCGATGGCCCGGTGGTAAAGAATCTGCCTACCGATGCAGGGAACACGGGTTCAATTCCTGTGTAGGAGATCCCACACGCCCAGGGGCAACGAAGCCCTTGAACAACTCTAGAAGTTTGCATGCTCCAGAGCCCAAGTTCTGCAAACAGAGAAAGCACTGCAATGAGAAGCCATGGCACAGCAACTAGAGGGTAGCCTCTGCTCACTACAACTAGACAAACGAGCAATAAAGACCCAGCACAGTCAAAAATAATGTAATGTTAAAAAAAGGGACAGTTCTTTGAAGAAATGACTGAGACTAGGGGTGAGACTGTAAATATATGAGCCAGGGTCATCTTAAATTATGAGAAATTAAAGAAACTAAAGACAACTATCAAGCTGTCCAAACTGATACAAATGGGTGATGACACAGTGTTATCTGTATACACCAGCAAATAACAATCTGAAAAGGAATTTAAACAAACGATTCCCTTTCAGTCATGTCAACATTAATAAAAGACTTTGCTATGGACAGAATGAGGATAACAAGACTGGCACACTGGAAATGATACTTGATTGCTGAAAAATACCTTAAAGACATGGACAGATACTCCATAGCGATGAAAAGGCTTCAGTTGGCAATACCATGGAATGCATCTTCAATCTGAAATGAAGATTCAATATGAATTACAAAAGGCTGAAAGGTGGTTGCTAAACCACAAAAGATGCCAGCATTCTTGGACTCCAGAGGAGAATTCAATCCAGGGCAAGTGACGAAGCTTGATGGCTCAGAGGTTTTCTGTTAAAAAGTTTTATTAAAATATAAAAGAGATCGAGAGAGCTGCTGACATAGACAGTAAAAGGGGGAAGAAAGAGTACCCCCTGCTAGTCTTTAGCCAGATGTTATAGAGCCACTAGCAGTCTGCTAATGAAAGAAAGACAATGTGTCAGAGAATGGCACCAGGCCCCTCACCCACAGCATGCATTGAGATAACATTGGCAGCAGATGAGTCATCCCAGGCCATAAAATGATGGACATGAATCTTGAAGAAAGGCAGATTTCCAAGCAAATATATAGTTTCATTCACATAGATTAAGAGAACAAGGTATGAGTAAAACATACCGGTTTGTCAAGTTTTTTCTGAGCCTTTAGGGGAAACTGACCTGAAGACAGAGCCTTGGGTAAATACATAGTACATTAGCATACCTTAAGACAAACATTTCCATAAGAAAAATGCATTGCTTAGTTCAAGGTTTGAGGAAAGTTAAATTCAGGTGGAGCCAGGAGTGGTCATGGCAACACAGAATTTTCTGAGAAACCTCCTTTTAAATTTGTATCAAGATGGAGGAAAAAAAATGCAGCACTCTTTTGTCTCCTCCGGCCTCTTAAGAGAGAGGAAAAAACGTCTGACACTTGCAGTCTATTTTCTCTGTCTGGAGACCCCTGGCCTTCCTGCCTGTTATCCTCTCCAGGCCTGTAGGAAGCAATACACTAGGCTGCTTGGGAAAACCGCGCGGGTCTGAGCTTTATGCAAAGGGGTAAAGCGGTAAAACCCTTGGCCCCAAAGGCGAGGCTTTTCTGCGACCGCCATTTTAGTCGGCTCCGAGACTGCAAACAAAGAGGGCAGAATACATGGTTCCCTGCTCCGCCCAGTCTGAGTTCCCTTACCTGTGGCCCACAGCCCTGCGCTCTGCTCGCTGGATGCCAATCGACGGGGACCCAGGAGCCCACAAAACGAGCATTCCCAGCTGCAATGGCGAGCCCTGAGAGCCCTGGCCCCCGACGCGCCGCCATGTTCATCCCGCCCCAGACCCGCTCACGTGAGCCGCGCTCCTGACCAGCCGCCCAGGTTGGCCCCGCCCCCAACGCGCTCACGGTGCGCCCCACCCCCACGCCCCCTTCCAGGACAGGCCTGCGGGACCGCGACTGCCTCCAGGTGAAACACAAGGACAAGCAAATCCACCCCACCGAGACAATCCAAGCTTTTTCTCAGCTGATCTGTCTATGATTTAGGGATAAAACTATGACTATAGAAAGCAAAGATGACCTAGGACAGCCATGATATTCTATAGAGCCAGACCCTGGCGGGCAGAGGCTTGAAGAGGGTCCGGGAGCTCTGTCAGAGCAGCAAGCCTCTGTAGCGTAGCGGTTAGGTGCGCTGGTAAGCAGGCAGACGATGGTCTGTAAGTCAAGAGTTCAAATCCACAGCTTAGCTCTTTTGCTCTTAGGGAGCGGGGGACAACAACAGGCGGGACTTAGACCAGAAACGTTTATTTTTATTTTAGAGGTTTATTGTTAAGCTTAGGGTTAGGGTTCGGGCAACCCCCCAACTTGTTCAGGTTCGGGTTCAGGGTTAGGGTTAGAATTTGGGGATCCCCCCTCTTCTAAGAGTTTGGGTTTGGGTTAGGGTTCATGTCAGTGTCAGGGTTCGGGTTACGGTTAGGGTTAGCATTAGTGTTGGGGTTACAGCTTAAAGTGAGCCCTAATAGGGCCCATAGTTCTTTATTAGCCTGCCCTGGCGGGCCGAGGCTTGAAGAGGGTTCGGGAGCCCTGCTGAAAGCAGCAAGCCTCTGTAGCATAGGGGTTAGGCAGGCCACTAGGCAGGCAGACTATGGCCTGTAAATCAGGAGTTCAAGTCTTCAGTCTGACCTTTTTGCTTTTAAGGGGCAGGGGACTGCAAGAGCCAGGGCTTAGACCAGAAAATTTTTTTATTTTAGAGGTTTATTGTTAAGCTTAGGGTTAGGGTTCGGGCAACCCCCCCACTTGTTAGGGTTCGGGTTCAGGTTAGAATTCGGGGACCCCCCTCTTCTTAGAGTTCGGGTTTGGGTTAGGGTTCATGTCAGGGTCAGGGTTCGGGTTACGGTTAGGGTTAGCATTAGTGTTGGGGTTACAGCTTAAAGTGAGCCCTAATAGGGCTCATAGTTCTTTATTAGCCTGCCCTGGCGGGCCGAGGCTTGAAGAGGGTTCGGGAGCCCTGCTGAAAGCAGCAAGCCTCTGTAGCATAGGGGTTAGGCAGGCCACTAGGCAGGCAGACTCTGGCCTGTAAGTCAGGAGTTCAAGTCTCCAGTCTGACCTTTTTGCTTTTAAGGGGCAGGGGACTGCAAGAGCCAGGGCTTAGACCAGAAAATTTTTTTATTTTAGAGGTTTATTGTTAAGCTTAGGGTTAGGGTTCGGGCAAACCCCCCACTTGTTAGGGTTCGGGTTCAGGTTAGAATTCGGGGACCCCCCCTCTTCTTAGAGTTCGGGTTTGGGTTAGGGTTCATGTCAGGGTCAGGGTTCGGGTTACGGTTAGGGTTGGCATTAGCTCTAGGGTTACAGCTAAAGTGAGCGCTAATAGGGTCCATAGTTCTTTATTAGCCTGCAGTGGCGGCGTGAGGCTGGAAGAGCGCCTGGGAGCAAGACAAAACCCAGTAATCCTCCCTAGCGAAGCGGTTAGGCTGACAACCAGTTAAACATCCAACTTGACTCTGTAGGTCAGGCATTCAAGTCCCAGTTTTGCCTCGTTTGCTTTTAGGGGGTGAGGGACAGCAAGGGGCGGGGCTTAGGCCAGAAAAGTTTATGTTTATGTTAGAGTTTTATTGTTAGGGTTAGGTTTAGGGTTCTGGCATCCCCCCAACTTGTTAGGGTTCAGGTTCAGAGTTCGGGTGCGGGGAATCCCCTCTCTACTTAGGGTTCGGGTTCAGGGTTCGTGTTTGTGGTTTGGGGTTCAGCGTTTGGGATTAGGGGTTCGCGGTTCTAGTTTGAAGTTTGGGGTTCCGATTAGGGGTTCAAGGTTCAGCTTAGGGGTTCGGGGTTGGGGTTAGGGGTTCGCAGTTTGGGTTTGGGGTTCGGGTTAGGGGTTCACGTTTCAGATTTGGGGATCAGGTTATGGGTTCTCAGTTCAGGTTCGGGGTTCGCAGTTCGGGTTTGGGGTTTGAGGTTCAGGTAAAGGGTTTGGGGTTCGCGGTTTGGGTTTGTGGTTTGAGGTTTGGGTTTGGGGTTTGGGGATCAGGTTAGGGGCTCTCGGATTGGGTTAGGGGTTCACAGTTCGGGTTTGGGTTTGAGGTTAGGGTGAAGGGTTTGGGGTTTGGGGTTCGCGGTTTGGGTTGGAGGTTTGGGATTCGGGTTAGGGGTTTTGGGTTTGGGATTCGGGTTATGGGTTTGGGTTTTGGGGTTCGCGGTTTGGGTTTGGGGTTTGGGTTCGGGGTTCGGGGTTCGGGTTTGGGGTTTGGAGTTCGAGGTTTGGGGTTCGCGTTTCAGGTTAGGGGTTGAGGGTTGGGGTTTGGGGTTTGCGGTTTGGGATAGGGGTTTGCGGATTTGGTTAGGGGTTAGGGATTTGGGGTTTGGAGTCTGGGATTTGGGTCAGGGGTTCGTGGTTTGGGGTTCCAGTTATGGGTTTGGGGTTTGGGTTCAGGGTTGTGGGTTGGGGGTTTGGGGTTCGGTTTTTGGGTTTGCAGTTTGGGTTACGGATTAGGGGTTTGGGGTTTGGGGTTGGGGTTCGGGAATTGGGGTTCGAGGATTGGGGTTGGGGGTTCCGATTAGAGGTTCAGTAAGTGAGGTTTGTGGTTCGGGGGTCAAGATTTGAGGTTTGGGGTTTGGGGTTCGGGGGTTTGGGTTCAGGGTTTGGGGATGGGGGTGTGAGGTGCAGTTTCGAGTTTTGCTGTTCAGGTTAGGAGTTAGGGGTTGGGAGTTCGGGGTTCGGCTTAGGGGTTTGGGGTGTGCGGTTTGGGGTTTGAGGTTTGGGGTTCCGGCTAGGGGTTTGGGGTTTGGGGTTCGGATCAGGGGTTTGGAGTTTGGGTTTGAGGGTTGGGTTTTGGGGTTTGGGTTTCGGGGTTTAGAATTCGGTTTAGGTGTTCGCAGTTTGGGTTAGGGGTTTGGGGTTTGGGTTGGGGGTGTGGGGTGTGGGGTACGGGTTAGGGGTTTGGGTTCAGGGTTTGGGGTTCAGTTTATGGGTTTGCGTTTCCGGTAAGGCATTAGGGGTGTGTGGTCTGGGTTTGGGGTTCGTGTTACCGGTTTGGGGTTGGGGGTTCGGGTTCCAGATTTGGGGTTCGGGATTTGAGTTATGGATTCGGGGTTTGGGCTACATGGTTCGGGGTTTGTGGTATGGGGTTTGGGGGTGGGGTTTGGGTTTGGGGCTCGGGTTAGGGGTTCGGGTTCGAGTTAGGGGTTCACGGATCGGGTTAGGGGTGTGGGGTTCGGCGTTTGAGGTTCGGTTAAGGGGTTCGCTGTTCTGGTTAGGGGTTAGTGACAGAGGCTTCTGTTTTAGGGTAGGGGGTTGCAGTTCAGGTTATGGGTTAGGGGTTTGGTGTTTCGTTTTCGGGTTATGGTAAAGGGTTCAGGTAGGGGATTGGGTTAGGGGATTCGGGATCAGGTTGGGAGTTTGGTGCTTGGGGTTAGAGATTTGGATTCGGGAAATGGGTTGGGGTTCATGGTATGGTGTTCGAGTTAGGGGTTTGGGGTTCGGAGTTTGGGGGTTCTTGTTCTGATTAGGGGCTTGGGGTTTGGGGTATGGGGTTTGGCTTCGGGGTTAGAGGTTTGCGATTTGGGGTTTCGGTTTGGAGATTGGAGTTTGGGTTTGGGATTAAGTGGTAGGTGTTTTGGTTTGAGGTCGGGGTAGGGTTAAGGTATCAGGTTTAAGGTTCATTGTTTGGGGATTCGAGCTAGGCATTCAGTTTACGGGTTTGGGATATAAGGATTTGAAGTCAGGGTGGAGTTCGGGGATTGGAGTCGCGATTAGGGGCGACTGAGTGCCGCAGAGGCAAGGGCTCCAGCAGTAAAAGCAGGCTGCGCGAAGCTAGGAGACGCTATTGGCGACTTTCTGGCCTCAGCTCCGCTCCTGCCTTGCCTTTGCACGTTGGCCCCAGGCGTCCTTGGGGAGGGCTTAGGGGCCGGTGGCTTGAACACTGCCAAGGGCTCCAGCAGGGAGAGCTCTGTGAGAGGGAAGGGAAGGGCAAGTGCAGGGCTCCTCCAGCTGTTGCTTGGCCGCCCAGACTCAGAGCCGCACGGAGTGCACCAGGCTCCCAGGGCCCCTGGCTGGGGACTGCAGCCCCGCACACCCGGAGGCTGATTCCCTGGGTGCCCAGCAGCAGCCTTACACACTTAGTTTCCCTAGCGCTCTCCTCCCCAGCAGAGACGTGTGCAGCTGGTTGGGGGCCTGCCCCTGCGTGCCTGCGCTCCCGCCCACAGCCCCAGCTCAGGGCAAGCAGCCCCTGAGCCAAGACCTGCAGGAGGCGCAGAGCGCCCCCACCTGGAAGCCGAGTGAAGAGCTGGCGGGGAGGCGAGCCTCCTCGAGGGAAGAAGAGGCAGCCCAGCCTCGTTTGGCTCAAGCCCTACTTGGCTGGAGCCGAGTGCGCCTCCAGGACGGCAGAGTTCCAGCTCTGCTCAGAGGCCCGATCTGGCAGAGTTGCTGGCGCGAGGCTGCTCTGCCCTGGGCGAGCCTTGCCAGGACTTGCCTCGCTGCTAGGCTTCCTGCCCAGGAAGGAGCAGGCTGCGCGAGGCTGGGAGACGCCACTGGCGCCTTCCTGGCCTCAGCTCCGCTCCTGCCTTGCCTTTGCACCTAGGCCCCAGGCGTCCTTGGGGAGGGCTTAGGGGCCGGTGGCTTGCACACTGCCAAGGGTTCCAGCAGGGAGAGCTCTATGAGAGGGAGGGAAAGGCAAGTGCAGGGCAACTACAGCGGTTGCTGGGCCGCCCAGACTCAGCGCCGAACGGAGTGCAGCAGCCTCCCAGGGCCCGTCGCTGCGGTCTGCAGCCCCGCACACCCGGAGGCTGACTCCCTGGGCCTCCAGCAGCTGCCTCACACACGTAGCTTCCCTAGCGCTCTCCTCCCCAGCAGAGACGTGTGCAGCTGGTTGGGGCCTGCCCCTGCGTGCCTGGGCTCCCGCCCACAGCCCCAGCTCAGGGCAAGCAGCCCCTGAGCCAAGACCTGCAGGAGGCGCAGAGCGCCCCCACCTGGAAGCCGAGTGAACAGCTGGCGGGGAGGCGAGCCTCCTCGAGGGAAGAAGAGGCAGCCCAGCCTCGTTTGGCTCAAGCCCTACTTGGCTGGAGCCGAGTGCGCCTCCAGGACGGCAGAGCTCCAGCTCTGCTGAGAGGCCCGTTCTGGCAGAGTTGCTGGCGCGAGGCTGCTCTGCCCTGGGCGAGCCTTGCCGAGACTTGCCTCGCTGCTAGGCTTCCTGCCCAGGAAGGAGCAGGCTGCGCGAGGCTGGGAGACGCCACTGGCGCCTTCCTGGTTTCAGCTCCGCTCCTGCCGTGCCTTTGAACCTAGGCCCCAGGCGTCCTTGGGGAGGGCTTAGGGGCCGGTGGCTTGCACACTGCCAAGGGCTCCAGCAGGAAGAGCTCTGTGCGAGGGAAGGGAAGGGCCAGTGCAGGGCTTCTCCAGCGGTTGCTTGGCCGCCCAGGCTCAGCGCCGCACGGAGTGCACCAGGCTCACAGGGCCCCTGGCTGGGGTCTGCAGCCCCGCACACCCGGAGGCTGACTCCCTGGGCGCCCAGCAGCTGCCTCACACACGTAGCTTCCCTAGCGCTCTCCTCCCCAGCAGAGACGTGTGCACCTGGTTGGGGCCTGCCCCTGCGTGCCTGGGCTCCCGCCCACAGCCCCAGCTCAGGGCAAGCAGCCCCTGAGCCAAGACCTGCAGGAGGCGCAGAGTGCCCCCACCTGGAAGCCGAGTGAACAGCTGGCAAGGAGGGGAGCCTCCTCGAGGGAAGAAGAGGCAGCCCAGCCTCGTTTGGCTCAAGCCCTACTTGGCTGGATCCGAGTGCCCCTCCAGGACGGCAGAGCTCCAGCTCTGCTCAGAGGCCCGATCTGGCTGAGTTGCTGGCGCGAGGCTGCTCTGCCCTGGGCGAGCCTTGCCCAGACTTGCCTCGTGCTAGGCTTCCTGCCCAGGAAGGAGCAGGCTGCGCGAGGCTGGGAGACGCCACTGGCGCCTTCCTGGCCTCAGCTCCGCTCCTGCCTTGCCTTTGCACCTAGGCCCCAGGCGTCCTTGGGGAGGGCTTAGGGGCCGGTGGCTTGCACACTGCCAAGGGCTCCAGCAGGAAGAGCTCTGTGCGAGGGAAGGGAAGGGCCAGTGCAGGGCTCCTCCAGCGGTTGCTTGGCAGCCCAGGCTCAGCGCCGCACGGAGTGCACCAGGCTCCCAGGGCCCCTGGCTGGGGTCTGCAGCCCCGCACACACGGAGGCTGACTCCCTGGGCGCCCAGCTGCTGCCTCACACACGTAGCTTCCCTAGCGCTCTCCTCCCCAGCAGAGACGTGTGCAGCTGGTTGGGGCCTGCCCCTGCGTGCCTGGGCTCCCGCCCACAGCCCCAGCTCAGGGCAAGCAGCCCCTGAGCCAAGACCTGCAGGAGGCGCAGAGCGCCCCCACCTGGAAGCCGAGTGAACAGCTGGCGGGGAGGCGAGCCTCCTCGAGGGAAGAAGAGGCAGCCCAGCCTCGTTTGGCTCAAGCCCTACTTGGCTGGAGCCGAGTGCGCCTCCAGGACGGCAGAGCTCCAGCTCTGCTCAGAGGCCCGATCTGGCAGAGTTGCTGGCGCGAGGCTGCTCTGCCCTGGGCGAGCCTTGCCCAGACTTGCCTCGCTGCTAGGCTTCCTGCCCAGGAAGGAGCAGGCTGCGCGAGGCTGGGAGACGCCACTGGCGCCTTCCTGGCCTCAGCTCCGCTCCTGCCTTGCCTTTGCACCTAGGCCCCAGGCGTCCTTGGGGAGGGCTTAGGGGCCGGTGGCTTGCACACTGCCAAGGGCTCCAGCAGGAAGAGCTCTGTGCGAGGGAAGGGAAGGGCCAGTGCAGGGCTCCTCCAGCGGTTGCTTGGCCGCCCAGACTCAGCGCCGCACGGAGTGCACCAGGCTCCCAGGGCCCCTGGCTGGGGTCTGCAGCCCCGCACACCCGGAGGCTGACTCCCTGGGCGCCCAGCAGCTGCCTCACACACGTAGCTTCCCTAGCGCTCTCATCCCCAGCAGAGACGTGTGCAGCTGGTTGGGGCCTGCCCCTGCGTGCCTGGGCTCCCACCCACAGCCCCAGGTCAGGGCAAGCAGCCCCTGAGCCAAGACCTGCAGGAGGCGCAGAGCGCCCCCACCTGGAAGCCGAGTGAACAGCTGGCGGGGAGGCGAGCCTCCTCGAGGGAAGAAGAGGCAGCCCAGCCTCGTTTGGCTCAAGCCCTACTTGGCTGGAGCCGAGTGCGCCTCCAGGACGGCAGAACTCCAGCTCTGCTCAGAGGCCCGATCTGGCAGAGTTGCTGGGGCGAGGCTGCTCTGCCCTGGGCGAGCCTTGCCCAGACTTGCCTCGCTGCTAGGCTTCCTGCCCAGGAAGGAGCAGGCTGCGCGAGGCTGGGAGATGCCACTGGCGCCTTCCTGGCCTCAGCTCCGCTCCTGCCTTGCCTTTGCACCTAGGCCCCAGGCGTCCTTGGGGAGGGCTTAGGGGCCGGTGGCTTGCACACTGCCAAGGGCTCCAGCAGGAAGAGCTCTGTGCGAGGAAAGGGAAGGGCCAGTGCAGGGCTCCTCCAGCGGTTGCTTGGCCGCCCAGGCTCAGCGCCGCACCGAGTGCACCAGGCTCCCAGGGCCCCTGGCTGGGGTCTGCAGCCCCGCACACCCGGAGGCTGACTCCCTGGGCGCCCAGCAGCTGCCTCACACACGTAGCTTCCCTAGCGCTCTCCTCCCCAGCAGAGACGTGTGCAGCTGGTTGGGGCCTGCCCCTGCGTGCCTGGGCTCCCGCCCACAGCCCCAGCTCAGGGCAAGCAGCCCCTGAGCCAAGACCTGCAGGAGGCGCAGAGCGCCCCCACCTGGAAGCCGAGTGAACAGCTGGCGGGGAGGCGAGCCTCCTCGAGGGAAGAAGAGGCAGCCCAGCCTCGTTTGGCTCAAGCCCTACTTGGCTGGAGCCGAGTGCGCCTCCAGGACGGCAGAGCTCCAGCTCTGCTGAGAGGCCCGTTCTGGCAGAGTTGCTGGCGCGAGGCTGCTCTGCCCTGGGCGAGCCTTGCCCAGACTTGCCTCGCTGCTAGGCTTCCTGCCCAGGAAGGAGCAGGCTGCGCGAGGCTGGGAGACGCCACTGGCGCCTTCCTGGCCTCAGCTCCGCTCCTGCCTTGCCTTTGCACCTAGGCCCCAGGCCTCCTTGGAGAGGGCTTAGGGGCCGGTGGCTTGCACACTGCCAAGGGCTCCAGCAGGAAGAGCTCTGTGCGAGGGAAGGGAAGGGCCAGTGCAGGGCTCCTACAGCGGTTGCTTGGCCGCCCAGACTCAGCACCGCACGGAGTGCACCAGGCTCCCAGGGCCCCTGGCTGGGGTCTGCAGCCCCGCACACCCGGAGGCTGACTCCCTGGGCGCCCAGCAGCTGCCTCACACACGTAGCTTCCCTAGCGCTCTCGTCTCCAGCAGAGATGTGTGCAGCTGGTTGGGGCCTGCCCCTGCGTGCCTGGGCTCCCACCCACAGCCCCAGCTCAGGGCAAGCAGCCCATGAGCCAAGACCTGCAGGAGGCGCAGAGCGCCCCCACCTGGAAGCCGAGTGAACAGCTGGCGGGGAGGCGAGCCTCCTCGAGGGAAGAAGAGGCAGCCCAGCCTCGTTTGGCTCAAGCCCTACTTGGCTGGAGCCGAGTGCGCCTCCAGGACGGCAGAGCTCCAGCTCTGCTCAGAGGCCCGTTCTGGCAGAGTTGCTGGCGCGAGGCTGCTCTGCCCTGGGCGAGCCTTGCCCAGACTTGCCTCGCTGCTAGGCTTCCTGCCCAGGAAGGAGCAGGCTGCGCGAGGCTGGGAGACGCCACTGGCGCCTTCCTGGCCTCAGCTCCGCTCCTGCCTTGCCTTTGCACCTAGGCCCCAGGCGTCCTTGGGCAGGGCTTAGGGGCCGGTGGCTTGCACACTGCCAAGGGCTCCAGCAGGAAGAGCTCTGTGCGAGGGAAGGGAAGGGCCAGTGCAGGGCTCCTCCAGCGGTTGCTTGGCCGCCCAGACTCAGCGCCGCACGGAGTGCACCAGGCTCCCAGGGCCCCTGGCTGGGGTCTGCAGCCCCGCACACCCGGAGGCTGACTCCCTGGGCGCCCAGCAGCTGCCTCACACACGTAGCTTCCCTAGCGCTCTCGTCCCCAGCAGAGACGTGTGCAGCTGGTTGGGGCCTGCCCCTGCGTGCCTGGGCTCCCACCCACAGCCCCAGGTCAGGGCAAGCAGCCCCTGAGCCAAGACCTGCAGGAGGCGCAGAGCGCCCCCACCTGGAAGCCGAGTGAACAACTGGCGGGGAGGCGAGCCTCCTCGAGGGAAGAAGAGGCAGCCCAGCCTCGTTTGGCTCAAGCCCTACTTGGCTGGAGCCGAGTGCGCCTCCAGGACGGCAGAGCTCCAGCTCTGCTCAGAGGCCCGATCTGGCAGAGTTGCTGGCGCGAGGCTGCTCTGCCCTGGGCGAGCCTTGCCCAGACTTGCCTCGCTGCTAGGCTTCCTGCCCAGGAAGGAGCAGGCTGCGCGAGGCTGGGAGACGCCACTGGCGCCTTCCTGGCCTCAGCTCCGCTCCTGCCTTGCCTTTGCACCTAGGCCCCAGGCGTCCTTGGGGAGGGCTTAGGGGCCGGTGGCTTGCACACTGCCAAGGGCTCCAGCAGGAAGAGCTCTGTGCGAGGGAAGGGAAGGGCCAGTGCAGGGCTCCTCCAGCGGTTGCTTGGCCGCCCAGATTCAGCGCCGCACGGAGTGCACCAGGCTCCCAGGGCCCCTGGCTGGGGTCTGCAGCCCCGCACACCCGGAGGCTGACTCCCTGGGCGCCCAGCAGCTGCCTCACACACGTAGCTTCCCTAGCGCTCTCCTCCCCAGCAGAGACGTGTGCAGCTGGTTGGGGCCTGCCCCTGCGTGCCTGGGCTCCCACGCACAGCCCCAGCTCAGGGCAAGCAGCCCCTGAGCCAAGACCAGCAGAAGGCGCAGAGCGCCCCCACCTGGAAGCCGAGTGAACAGCTGGCGGGGAGGCGAGCCTCCTCGAGGGAAGAAGAGGCAGCCCAGCCTCGTTTGGCTCAAGCCCTACTTGGCTGGAGCCGAGTGCGCCTCCAGGACGGCAGAGCTCCAGCTATGCTCAGAGGCCCTATCTGGCAGAGTTGCTGGCGCGAGGCTGCTCTGCCCTGGGCGACCGTTGCCCAGACTTGCCTCGCTGCTAGGCTTCCTGCCCAGGAAGGAGCAGGCTGCGCGAGGCTGGGAGACGCCACTGGCGCCTTCCTGGCCTCAGCTCCGCTCCTGCCTTGCCTTTGCACCTAGGCCCCAGGCGTCCTTGGGGAGGGCTTAGGGGCCGGTGGCTTGCACACTGCCAAGGGCTCCAGCAGGAAGAGCTCTGTGCGAGGGAAGGGAAGGGCCAGTGCAGGGCTCCTCCAGCGGTTGCTTGGCCGCCCAGACTCAGCGCCGCACGGAGTTCACCAGGCTCCCAGGGCCCCTGGCTGGGGTCTGCAGCCCCGCACACCCGGAGGCTGACTCCCTGGGCGCCCAGCAGCTGCCTCACACACGTAGCTTCCCTAGCGCTCTCGTCCCCAGCAGAGACGTGTGCAGCTGGTTGGGGCCTGCCCCTGCGTGCCTGGGCTCCCACCCACAGCCCCAGCTCAGGGCAAGCAGCCCCTGAGCCAAGACCTGCAGGAGGCGCAGAGCGCCCCCACCTGGAAGCCGAGTGAACAGCTGGCGGGGAGGCGAGCCTCCTCGAGGGAAGAAGAGGCAGCCCAGCCTCGTTTGGCTCAAGCCCTACTTGGCTGGAGCCGAGTGCGCCTCCAGGACGGCAGAGCTCCAGCTCTGCTGAGAGGCCCGTTCTGGCAGAGTTGCTGGCGCGAGGCTGCTCTGCCCTGGGCGAGCCTTGCCCAGACTTGCCTCGCTGCTAGGCTTCCTGCCCAGGAAGGAGCAGGCTGCGCGAGGCTGGGAGACGCCACTGGCGCCTTCCTGGCCTCAGCTCCGACTCCTGCCTTGCCTTTGCACCTAGGCCCCAGGCGTCCTTGGGGAGGGCTTAGGGGCCGGTGGCTTGCACACTGCCAAGGGCTCCAGCAGGAAGAGCTCTGTGCGAGGGAAGGGAAGGGCCAGTGCAGGGCTCCTCCAGCGGTTGCTTGGCCGCCCAGGCTCAGCGCGGCACGGAGTGCACCAGGCTCCCAGGGCCCCTGGCTGGGGTCTGCAGGCCCGCACACCCGGAGGCTGACTCCCTGGGCGCCCAGCAGCTGCCTCACACACGTAGCTTCCCTAGCGCTCTCCTCCCCAGCAGAGACGTGTGCAGCTGGTTGGGGCCTGCCCCTGCGTGCCTGGGCTCCCGCCCACAGCCCCAGCTCAGGGCAAGCAGCCCCTGAGCCAAGACCTGCAGGAGGCGCAGAGCGCCCCCACCTGGAAGCCGAGTGAACAGCTGGCGGGGAGGCGAGCCTCCTCGAGGGAAGAAGAGGCAGCCCAGCCTCGTTTGGCTCAAGCCCTACTTGGCTGGAGCCGAGTGCGCCTCCAGGACGGCACAGCTCCAGCTCTGCTGAGAGGCCCGTTCTGGCAGAGTTGCTGGCGCGAGGCTGCTCTGCCCTGGGCGAGCCTTGCCCAGACTTGCCTCGCTGCTAGGCTTCCTGCCCAGGAAGGAGCAGGCTGCGCGAGGCTGGGAGACGCCACTGGCGCCTTCCTGGCCTCAGCTCCGCTCCTGCCTTGCCTTTGCACCTAGGCCCCAGGCGTCCTTGGGGAGGGCTTAGGGGCCGGTGGCTTGCACACTGCCAAGGGCTCCAGCAGGAAGAGCTCTGTGCGAGGGAAGGGAAGGGCCAGTGCAGGGCTCCTCCAGCGGTTGCTTGGCCGCCCAGGCTCAGCGCGGCACGGAGTGCACCAGGCTCCCAGGGCCCCTGGCTGGGGTCTGCAGCCCCGCACACCCGGAGGCTGACTCCCTGGGCGCCCAGCAGCTGCCTCACACACGTAGCTTCCCTAGCGCTCTCGTCCCCAGCAGAGACGTGTGCAGCTGGTTGGGGCCTGCCCCTGCGTGCCTGGGCTCCCACCCACAGCCCCAGCTCAGGGCAAGCAGCCCCTGAGCCAAGACCTGCAGGAGGCGCAGAGCGCCCCCACCTGGAAGCCGAGTGAACAGCTGGCGGGGAGGCGAGCCTCCTCGAGGGAAGAAGAGGCAGCCCAGCCTCGTTTGGCTCAAGCCCTACTTGGCTGGAGCCGAGTGCGCCTCCAGGACGGCACAGCTCCAGCTCTGCTCAGAGGCCCGTTCTGGCAGAGTTGCTGGCGCGAGGCTGCTCTGCCCTGGGCGAGCCTTGCCCAGACTTGCCTCGCTGCTAGGCTTCCTGCCCAGGAAGGAGCAGGCTGCGCGAGGCTGGGAGACGCCACTGGCGCCTTCCTGGCCTCAGCTCCGCTCCTGCCTTGCCTTTGCACCTAGGCCCCAGGCGTCCTTGGGGAGGGCTTAGGGGCCGGTGGCTTGCACACTGCCAAGGGCTCCAGCAGGAAGAGCTCTGTGCGAGGGAAGGGAAGGGCCAGTGCAGGGCTCCTCCAGCGGTTGCTTGGCCGCCCAGGCTCAGCGCGGCACGGAGTGCACCAGGCTCCCAGGGCCCCTGGCTGGGGTCTGCAGCCCCGCACACCCGGAGGCTGACTCCCTGGGCGCCCAGCAGCTGCCTCACACACGTAGCTTCCCTAGCGCTCTCGTCCCCAGCAGAGACGTGTGCAGCTGGTTGGGGCCTGCCCCTGCGTGCCTGGGCTCCCACCCACAGCCCCAGGTCAGGGCAAGCAGCCCCTGAGCCAAGACCTGCAGGAGGCGCAGAGCGCCCCCACCTGGAAGCCGAGTGAACAACTGGCGGGGAGGCGAGCCTCCTCGAGGGAAGAAGAGGCAGCCCAGCCTCGTTTGGCTCAAGCCCTACTTGGCTGGAGCCGAGTGCGCCTCCAGGACGGCAGAGCTCCAGCTCTGCTCAGAGGCCCGATCTGGCAGAGTTGCTGGCGCGAGGCTGCTCTGCCCTGGGCGAGCCTTGCCCAGACTTGCCTCGCTGCTAGGCTTCCTGCCCAGGAAGGAGCAGGCTGCGCGAGGCTGGGAGACGCCACTGGCGCCTTCCTGGCCTCAGCTCCGCTCCTGCCTTGCCTTTGCACCTAGGCCCCAGGCGTCCTTGGGGAGGGCTTAGGGGCCGGTGGCTTGCACACTGCCAAGGGCTCCAGCAGGAAGAGCTCTGTGCGAGGGAAGGGAAGGGCCAGTGCAGGGCTCCTCCAGCGGTTGCTTGGCCGCCCAGATTCAGCGCCGCACGGAGTGCACCAGGCTCCCAGGGCCCCTGGCTGGGGTCTGCAGCCCCGCACACCCGGAGGCTGACTCCCTGGGCGCCCAGCAGCTGCCTCACACACGTAGCTTCCCTAGCGCTCTCCTCCCCAGCAGAGACGTGTGCAGCTGGTTGGGGCCTGCCCCTGCGTGCCTGGGCTCCCACGCACAGCCCCAGCTCAGGGCAAGCAGCCCCTGAGCCAAGACCTGCAGGAGGCGCAGAGCGCCCCCACCTGGAAGCCGAGTGAACAGCTGGCGGGGAGGCGAGCCTCCTCGAGGGAAGAAGAGGCAGCCCAGCCTCGTTTGGCTCAAGCCCTACTTGGCTGGAGCCGAGTGCGCCTCCAGGACGGCAGAGCTCCAGCTATGCTCAGAGGCCCGATCTGGCAGAGTTGCTGGCGCGAGGCTGCTCTGCCCTGGGCGACCGTTGCCCAGACTTGCCTCGCTGCTAGGCTTCCTGCCCAGGAAGGAGCAGGCTGCGCGAGGCTGGGAGACGCCACTGGCGCCTTCCTGGCCTCAGCTCCGCTCCTGCCTTGCCTTTGCACCTAGGCCCCAGGCGTCCTTGGGGAGGGCTTAGGGGCCGGTGGCTTGCAAACTGCCAAGGGCTCCAGCAGGAAGAGCTCTGTGCGAGGGAAGGGAAGGGCCAGTGCAGGGCTCCTCCAGCGGTTGCTTGGCCGCCCAGACTCAGCGCCGCACGGAGTTCACCAGGCTCCCAGGGCCCCTGGCTGGGGTCTGCAGCCCCGCACACCCGGAGGCTGACTCCCTGGGCGCCCAGCAGCTGCCTCACACACGTAGCTTCCCTAGCGCTCTCGTCCCCAGCAGAGACGTGTGCAGCTGGTTGGGGCCTGCCCCTGCGTGCCTGGGCTCCCACCCACAGCCCCAGCTCAGGGCAAGCAGCCCCTGAGCCAAGACCTGCAGGAGGCGCAGAGCGCCCCCACCTGGAAGCCGAGTGAACAGCTGGCGGGGAGGCGAGCCTCCTCGAGGGAAGAAGAGGCAGCCCAGCCTCGTTTGGCTCAAGCCCTACTTGGCTGGAGCCGAGTGCGCCTCCAGGACGGCAGAGCTCCAGCTCTGCTGAGAGGCCCGTTCTGGCAGAGTTGCTGGCGCGAGGCTGCTCTGCCCTGGGCGAGCCTTGCCCAGACTTGCCTCGCTGCTAGGCTTCCTGCCCAGGAAGGAGCAGGCTGCGCGAGGCTGGGAGACGCCACTGGCGCCTTCCTGGCCTCAGCTCCGACTCCTGCCTTGCCTTTGCACCTAGGCCCCAGGCGTCCTTGGGGAGGGCTTAGGGGCCGGTGGCTTGCACACTGCCAAGGGCTCCAGCAGGAAGAGCTCTGTGCGAGGGAAGGGAAGGGCCAGTGCAGGGCTCCTCCAGCGGTTGCTTGGCCGCCCAGGCTCAGCGCGGCACGGAGTGCACCAGGCTCCCAGGGCCCCTGGCTGGGGTCTGCAGGCCCGCACACCCGGAGGCTGACTCCCTGGGCGCCCAGCAGCTGCCTCACACACGTAGCTTCCCTAGCGCTCTCCTCCCCAGCAGAGACGTGTGCAGCTGGTTGGGGCCTGCCCCTGCGTGCCTGGGCTCCCGCCCACAGCCCCAGCTCAGGGCAAGCAGCCCCTGAGCCAAGACCTGCAGGAGGCGCAGAGCGCCCCCACCTGGAAGCCGAGTGAACAGCTGGCGGGGAGGCGAGCCTCCTCGAGGGAAGAAGAGGCAGCCCAGCCTCGTTTGGCTCAAGCCCTACTTGGCTGGAGCCGAGTGCGCCTCCAGGACGGCACAGCTCCAGCTCTGCTCAGAGGCCCGTTCTGGCAGAGTTGCTGGCGCGAGGCTGCTCTGCCCTGGGCGAGCCTTGCCCAGACTTGCCTCGCTGCTAGGCTTCCTGCCCAGGAAGGAGCAGGCTGCGCGAGGCTGGGAGACGCCACTGGCGCCTTCCTGGCCTCAGCTCCGCTCCTGCCTTGCCTTTGCACCTAGGCCCCAGGCGTCCTTGGGGAGGGCTTAGGGGCCGGTGGCTTGCACACTGCCAAGGGCTCCAGCAGGAAGAGCTCTGTGCGAGGGAAGGGAAGGGCCAGTGCAGGGCTCCTCCAGCGGTTGCTTGGCCGCCCAGGCTCAGCGCGGCACGGAGTGCACCAGGCTCCCAGGGCCCCTGGCTGGGGTCTGCAGCCCCGCACACCCGGAGGCTGACTCCCTGGGCGCCCAGCAGCTGCCTCACACACGTAGCTTCCCTAGCGCTCTCGTCCCCAGCAGAGACGTGTGCAGCTGGTTGGGGCCTGCCCCTGCGTGCCTGGGCTCCCACCCACAGCCCCAGCTCAGGGCAAGCAGCCCCTGAGCCAAGACCTGCAGGAGGCGCAGAGCGCCCCCACCTGGAAGCCGAGTGAACAGCTGGCGGGGAGGCGAGCCTCCTCGAGGGAAGAAGAGGCAGCCCAGCCTCGTTTGGCTCAAGCCCTACTTGGCTGGAGCCGAGTGCGCCTCCAGGACGGCAGAGCTCCAGCTCTGCTGAGAGGCCCGTTCTGGCAGAGTTGCTGGCGCGAGGCTGCTCTGCCCTGGGCGAGCCTTGCCCAGACTTGCCTCGCTGCTAGGCTTCCTGCCCAGGAAGGAGCAGGCTGCGCGAGGCTGGGAGACGCCACTGGCGCCTTCCTGGCCTCAGCTCCGACTCCTGCCTTGCCTTTGCACCTAGGCCCCAGGCGTCCTTGGGGAGGGCTTAGGGGCCGGTGGCTTGCACACTGCCAAGGGCTCCAGCAGGAAGAGCTCTGTGCGAGGGAAGGGAAGGGCCAGTGCAGGGCTCCTCCAGCGGTTGCTTGGCCGCCCAGGCTCAGCGCGGCACGGAGTGCACCAGGCTCCCAGGGCCCCTGGCTGGGGTCTGCAGGCCCGCACACCCGGAGGCTGACTCCCTGGGCGCCCAGCAGCTGCCTCACACACGTAGCTTCCCTAGCGCTCTCCTCCCCAGCAGAGACGTGTGCAGCTGGTTGGGGCCTGCCCCTGCGTGCCTGGGCTCCCGCCCACAGCCCCAGCTCAGGGCAAGCAGCCCCTGAGCCAAGACCTGCAGGAGGCGCAGAGCGCCCCCACCTGGAAGCCGAGTGAACAGCTGGCGGGGAGGCGAGCCTCCTCGAGGGAAGAAGAGGCAGCCCAGCCTCGTTTGGCTCAAGCCCTACTTGGCTGGAGCCGAGTGCGCCTCCAGGACGGCACAGCTCCAGCTCTGCTGAGAGGCCCGTTCTGGCAGAGTTGCTGGCGCGAGGCTGCTCTGCCCTGGGCGAGCCTTGCCCAGACTTGCCTCGCTGCTAGGCTTCCTGCCCAGGAAGGAGCAGGCTGCGCGAGGCTGGGAGACGCCACTGGCGCCTTCCTGGCCTCAGCTCCGCTCCTGCCTTGCCTTTGCACCTAGGCCCCAGGCGTCCTTGGGGAGGGCTTAGGGGCCGGTGGCTTGCACACTGCCAAGGGCTCCAGCAGGAAGAGCTCTGTGCGAGGGAAGGGAAGGGCCAGTGCAGGGCTCCTCCAGCGGTTGCTTGGCCGCCCAGGCTCAGCGCGGCACGGAGTGCACCAGGCTCCCAGGGCCCCTGGCTGGGGTCTGCAGCCCCGCACACCCGGAGGCTGACTCCCTGGGCGCCCAGCAGCTGCCTCACACACGTAGCTTCCCTAGCGCTCTCGTCCCCAGCAGAGACGTGTGCAGCTGGTTGGGGCCTGCCCCTGCGTGCCTGGGCTCCCACCCACAGCCCCAGGTCAGGGCAAGCAGCCCCTGAGCCAAGACCTGCAGGAGGCGCAGAGCGCCCCCACCTGGAAGCCGAGTGAACAGCTGGCGGGGAGGCGAGCCTCCTCGAGGGAAGAAGAGGCAGCCCAGCCTCGTTTGGCTCAAGCCCTACTTGGCTGGAGCCGAGTGCGCCTCCAGGACGGCAGAGCTCCAGCTCTGCTCAGAGGCCCGATCTGGCAGAGTTGCTGGCGCGAGGCTGCTCTGCCCTGGGCGAGCCTTGCCCAGACTTGCCTCGCTGCTAGGCTTCCTGCCCAGGAAGGAGCAGGCTGCGCGAGGCTGGGAGACGCCACTGGCGCCTTCCTGGCCTCAGCTCCGCTCCTGCCTTGCCTTTGCACCTAGGCCCCAGGCGTCCTTGGGGAGGGCTTAGGGGCCGGTGGCTTGCACACTGCCAAGGGCTCCAGCAGGAAGAGCTCTGTGCGAGGGAAGGGAAGGGCCAGTGCAGGGCTCCTCCAGCGGTTGCTTGGCCGCCCAGATTCAGCGCCGCACGGAGTGCACCAGGCTCCCAGGGCCCCTGGCTGGGGTCTGCAGCCCCGCACACCCGGAGGCTGACTCCCTGGGCGCCCAGCAGCTGCCTCACACACGTAGCTTCCCTAGCGCTCTCCTCCCCAGCAGAGACGTGTGCAGCTGGTTGGGGCCTGCCCCTGCGTGCCTGGGCTCCCACGCACAGCCCCAGCTCAGGGCAAGCAGCCCCTGAGCCAAGACCTGAAGAAGGCGCAGAGCGCCCCCACCTGGAAGCCGAGTGAACAGCTGGCGGGGAGGCGAGCCTCCTCGAGGGAAGAAGAGGCAGCCCAGCCTCGTTTGGCTCAAGCCCTACTTGGCTGGAGCCGAGTGCGCCTCCAGGACGGCAGAGCTCCAGCTATGCTCAGAGGCCCGATCTGGCAGAGTTGCTGGCGCGAGGCTGCTCTGCCCTGGGCGACCGTTGCCCAGACTTGCCTCGCTGCTAGGCTTCCTGCCCAGGAAGGAGCAGGCTGCGCGAGGCTGGGAGACGCCACTGGCGCCTTCCTGGCCTCAGCTCCGCTCCTGCCTTGCCTTTGCACCTAGGCCCCAGGCGTCCTTGGGGAGGGCTTAGGGGCCGGTGGCTTGCACACTGCCAAGGGCTCCAGCAGGAAGAGCTCTGTGCGAGGGAAGGGAAGGGCCAGTGCAGGGCTCCTCCAGAGGTTGCTTGGCCGCCCAGACTCAGCGCCGCACGGAGTTCACCAGGCTCCCAGGGCCCCTGGCTGGGGTCTGCAGCCCCGCACACCCGGAGGCTGACTCCCTGGGCGCCCAGCAGCTGCCTCACACACGTAGCTTCCCTAGCGCTCTCGTCCCCAGCAGAGACGTGTGCAGCTGGTTGGGGCCTGCCCCTGCGTGCCTGGGCTCCCACCCACAGCCCCAGCTCAGGGCAAGCAGCCCCTGAGCCAAGACCTGCAGGAGGCGCAGAGCGCCCCCACCTGGAAGCCGAGTGAACAGCTGGCGGGGAGGCGAGCCTCCTCGAGGGAAGAAGAGGCAGCCCAGCCTCGTTTGGCTCAAGCCCTACTTGGCTGGAGCCAAGTGCGCCTCCAGGACGGCAGAGCTCCAGCTCTGCTGAGAGGCCCGTTCTGGCAGAGTTGCTGGCGCGAGGCTGCTCTGCCCTGGGCGAGCCTTGCCCAGACTTGCCTCGCTGCTAGGCTTCCTGCCCAGGAAGGAGCAGGCTGCGCGAGGCTGGGAGACGCCACTGGCGCCTTCCTGGCCTCAGCTCCGCTCCTGCCTTGCCTTTGCACCTAGGCCCCAGGCCTCCTTGGGGAGGGCTTAGGGGCCAGTGGCTTGCACACTGCCAAGGGCTCCAGCAGGAAGAGCTCTGTGCGAGGGAAGGGAAGGGCCAGTGCAGGGCTCCTCCAGCGGTTGCTTGGCAGCCCAGGCTCAGCGCCGCACGGAGTGCACCAGGCTCCCAGGGCCCCTGGCTGGGGTCTGCAGCCCCGCACACCCGGAGGCTGACTCCCTGGGCGCCCAGCAGCTGCCTCACACACGTAGCTTCCCTAGCGCTCTCGTCCCCAGCAGAGACGTGTGCAGCTGGTTGCGGCCTGCCCCTGCGTGCCTGGGCTCCCACCCACAGCCCCAGGTCAGGGCAAGCAGCCCCTGAGCCAAGACCTGCAGGAGGCGCAGAGCGCCCCCACCTGGAAGCCGAGTGAACAGCTGGCGGGGAGGCGAGCCTCCTCGAGGGAAGAAGAGGCAGCCCAGCCTCGTTTGGCTCAAGCCCTACTTGGCTGGAGCCGAGTGCGCCTCCAGGACGGCAGAGCTCCAGCTCTGCTCAGAGGCCCGATCTGGCAGAGTTGCTGGCGCGAGGCTGCTCTGCCCTGGGCGAGCCTTGCCCAGACTTGCCTCGCTGCTAGGCTTCCTGCCCAGGAAGGAGCAGGCTGCGCGAGGCTGGGAGACGCCACTGGCGCCTTCCTGGCCTCAGCTCCGCTCCTGCCTTGCCTTTGCACCTAGGCCCCAGGCGTCCTTGGGGAGGGCTTAGGGGCCGGTGGCTTGCACACTGCCAAGGGCTCCAGCAGGAAGAGCTCTGTGCGAGGGAAGGGAAGGGCCAGTGCAGGGCTCCTCCAGCGGTTGCTTGGCCGCCCAGATTCAGCGCCGCACGGAGTGCACCAGGCTCCCAGGGCCCCTGGCTGGGGTCTGCAGCCCCGCACACCCGGAGGCTGACTCCCTGGGCGCCCAGCAGCTGCCTCACACACGTAGCTTCCCTAGCGCTCTCCTCCCCAGCAGAGACGTGTGCAGCTGGTTGGGGCCTGCCCCTGCGTGCCTGGGCTCCCACGCACAGCCCCAGCTCAGGGCAAGCAGCCCCTGAGCCAAGACCTGAAGAAGGCGCAGAGCGCCCCCACCTGGAAGCCGAGTGAACAGCTGGCGGGGAGGCGAGCCTCCTTGAGGGAAGAAGAGGCAGCCCAGCCTCGTTTGGCTCAAGCCCTACTTGGCTGGAGCCGAGTGCGCCTCCAGGACGGCAGAGCTCCAGCTATGCTCAGAGGCCCGATCTGGCAGAGTTGCTGGCGCGAGGCTGCTCTGCCCTGGGCGACCGTTGCCCAGACTTGCCTCGCTGCTAGGCTTCCTGCCCAGGAAGGAGCAGGCTGCGCGAGGCTGGGAGACGCCACTGGCGCCTTCCTGGCCTCAGCTCCGCTCCTGCCTTGCCTTTGCACCTAGGCCCCAGGCGTCCTTGGGGAGGGCTTAGGGGCCGGTGGCTTGCACACTGCCAAGGGCTCCAGCAGGAAGAGCTCTGTGCGAGGGAAGGGAAGGGCCAGTGCAGGGCTCCTCCAGCGGTTGCTTGGCCGCCCAGACTCAGCGCCGCACGGAGTTCACCAGGCTCCCAGGGCCCCTGGCTGGGGTCTGCAGCCCCGCACACCCGGAGGCTGACTCCCTGGGCGCCCAGCAGCTGCCTCACACACGTAGCTTCCCTAGCGCTCTCGTCCCCAGCAGAGACGTGTGCAGCTGGTTGGGGCCTGCCCGTGCGTGCCTGGGCTCCCACCCACAGCCCCAGCTCAGGGCAAGCAGCCCCTGAGCCAAGACCTGCAGGAGGCGCAGAGCGCCCCCACCTGGAAGCCGAGTGAACAGCTGGCGGGGAGGCGAGCCTCCTCGAGGGAAGAAGAGGCAGCCCAGCCTCGTTTGGCTCAAGCCCTACTTGGCTGGAGCCGAGTGCGCCTCCAGGACGGCAGAGCTCCAGCTCTGCTGAGAGGCCCGTTCTGGCAGAGTTGCTGGCGCGAGGCTGCTCTGCCCTGGGCGAGCCTTGCCCAGACTTGCCTCGCTGCTAGGCTTCCTGCCCAGGAAGGAGCAGGCTGCGCGAGGCTGGGAGACGCCACTGGCGCCTTCCTGGCCTCAGCTCCGACTCCTGCCTTGCCTTTGCACCTAGGCCCCAGGCGTCCTTGGGGAGGGCTTAGGGGCCGGTGGCTTGCACACTGCCAAGGGCTCCAGCAGGAAGAGCTCTGTGCGAGGGAAGGGAAGGGCCAGTGCAGGGCTCCTCCAGCGGTTGCTTGGCCGCCCAGGCTCAGCGCGGCACGGAGTGCACCAGGCTCCCAGGGCCCCTGGCTGGGGTCTGCAGGCCCGCACACCCGGAGGCTGACTCCCTGGGCGCCCAGCAGCTGCCTCACACACGTAGCTTCCCTAGCGCTCTCCTCCCCAGCAGAGACGTGTGCAGCTGGTTGGGGCCTGCCCCTGCGTGCCTGGGCTCCCGCCCACAGCCCCAGCTCAGGGCAAGCAGCCCCTGAGCCAAGACCTGCAGGAGGCGCAGAGCGCCCCCACCTGGAAGCCGAGTGAACAGCTGGCGGGGAGGCGAGCCTCCTCGAGGGAAGAAGAGGCAGCCCATCCTCGTTTGGCTCAAGCCCTACTTGGCTGGAGCCGAGTGCGCCTCCAGGACGGCACAGCTCCAGCTCTGCTGAGAGGCCCGTTCTGGCAGAGTTGCTGGCGCGAGGCTGCTCTGCCCTGGGCGAGCCTTGCCCAGACTTGCCTCGCTGCTAGGCTTCCTGCCCAGGAAGGAGCAGGCTGCGCGAGGCTGGGAGACGCCACTGGCGCCTTCCTGGCCTCAGCTCCGCTCCTGCCTTGCCTTTGCACCTAGGCCCCAGGCCTCCTTGGGGAGGGCTTAGGGGCCAGTGGCTTGCACACTGCCAAGGGCTCCAGCAGGAAGAGCTCTGTGCGAGGGAAGGGAAGGGCCAGTGCAGGGCTCCTCCAGCGGTTGCTTGGCAGCCCAGGCTCAGCGCCGCACGGAGTGCACCAGGCTCCCAGGGCCCCTGGCTGGGGTCTGCAGCCCCGCACACACGGAGGCTGACTCCCTGGGCGCCCAGCTGCTGCCTCACACACGTAGCTTCCCTAGCGCTCTCCTCCCCAGCAGAGACGTGTGCAGCTGGTTGGGGCCTGCCCCTGCGTGCCTGGGCTCCCACCCACAGCCCCAGCTCAGGGCAAGCAGCCCCTGAGCCAAGACTTGCAGGAGGCGCAGAGCGCCCCCACCTGGAAGCCGAGTGAACAGCTGGCGGGGAGGCGAGCGTCCTCGAGGGAAGAAGAGGCAGCCCAGCCTCGTTTGGCTCAAGCCCTACTTGGCTGGAGCCGAGTGCGCCTCCAGGACGGCAGAGCTCCAGCTCTGCTCAGAGGCCCGTTCTGGCAGAGTTGCTGGCGCGAGGCTGCTCTGCCCTGGGCGAGCTTTGCCCAGACTTGCCTCGCTGCTAGGCTTCCTGCCCAGGAAGGAGCAGGCTGCGCGAGGCTGGGAGATGCCACTGGCGCCTTCCTGGCCTCAGGTCCGCTCCTGCCTTGCCTTTGCACCTAGGCCCCAGGCGTCCTTGGGGAGGGCTTAGGGGCCGGTGGCTTGCACACTGCCAAGGGCTCCAGCAGGAAGAGCTCTGTGCGAGGGAAGGGAAGGGCCAGTGCAGGGCTCCTCCAGCGGTTGCTTGGCCGCCCAGACTCAGCACCGCACGGAGTGCACCAGGCTCCCAGGGCCCCTGGCTGGGGTCTGCAGCCCCGCACACCCGGAGGCTGACTCCCTGGGCGCCCAGCAGCTGCCTCACACACGTAGCTTCCCTAGCGCTCTCGTCTCCAGCAGAGATGTGTGCAGCTGGTTGGGGCCTGCCCCTGCGTGCCTGGGCTCCCGCCCACAGCCCCAGCTCAGGGCAAGCAGCCCCTGAGCCAAGACCTGCAGGAGGCGCAGAGCGCCCCCACCTGGAAGCCGAGTGAACAGCTGGCGGGGAGGCGAGCCTCCTCGAGGGAAGAAGAGGCAGCCCAGCCTCGTTTGGCTCAAGCCCTACTTGGCTGGAGCCGAGTGCGCCTCCAGGACGGCAGAGCTCCAGCTCTGCTGAGAGGCCCGTTCTGGCAGAGTTGCTGGCGCGAGGCTGCTCTGCCCTGGGCGAGCCTTGCCCAGACTTGCCTCGCTGCTAGGCTTCCTGCCCAGGAAGGAGCAGGCTGCGCGAGGCTGGGAGACGCCACTGGCGCCTTCCTGGCCTCAGCTCCGCTCCTGCCTTGCCTTTGCACCTAGGCCCCAGGCCTCCTTGGAGAGGGCTTAGGGGCCGGTGGCTTGCACACTGCCAAGGGCTCCAGCAGGAAGAGCTCTGTGCGAGGGAAGGGAAGGGCCAGTGCAGGGCTCCTACAGCGGTTGCTTGGCCGCCCAGACTCAGCACCGCACGGAGTGCACCAGGCTCCCAGGGCCCCTGGCTGGGGTCTGCAGCCCCGCACACCCGGAGGCTGACTCCCTGGGCGCCCAGCAGCTGCCTCACACACGTAGCTTCCCTAGCGCTCTCGTCTCCAGCAGAGATGTGTGCAGCTGGTTGGGGCCTGCCCCTGCGTGCCTGGGCTCCCACCCACAGCCCCAGCTCAGGGCAAGCAGCCCCTGAGCCAAGACCTGCAGGAGGCGCAGAGCGCCCCCACCTGGAAGCCGAGTGAACAGCTGGCGGGGAGGCGAGCCTCCTCGAGGGAAGAAGAGGCAGCCCAGCCTCGTTTGGCTCAAGCCCTACTTGGCTGGAGCCGAGTGCGCCTCCAGGACGGCAGAGCTCCAGCTCTGCTCAGAGGCCCGTTCTGGCAGAGTTGCTGGCGCGAGGCTGCTCTGCCCTGGGCGAGCCTTGCCCAGACTTGCCTCGCTGCTAGGCTTCCTGCCCAGGAAGGAGCAGGCTGCGCGAGGCTGGGAGACGCCACTGGCGCCTTCCTGGCCTCAGCTCCGCTCCTGCCTTGCCTTTGCACCTAGGCCCCAGGCGTCCTTGGGCAGGGCTTAGGGGCCGGTGGCTTGCACACTGCCAAGGGCTCCAGCAGGAAGAGCTCTGTGCGAGGGAAGGGAAGGGCCAGTGCAGGGCTCCTCCAGCGGTTGCTTGGCCGCCCAGACTCAGCGCCGCACGGAGTGCACCAGGCTCCCAGGGCCCCTGGCTGGGGTCTGCAGCCCCGCACACCCGGAGGCTGACTCCCTGGGCGCCCAGCAGCTGCCTCACACACGTAGCTTCCCTAGCGCTCTCGTCCCCAGCAGAGACGTGTGCAGCTGGTTGGGGCCTGCCCCTGCGTGCCTGGGCTCCCACCCACAGCCCCAGGTCAGGGCAAGCAGCCCCTGAGCCAAGACCTGCAGGAGGCGCAGAGCGCCCCCACCTGGAAGCCGAGTGAACAGCTGGCGGGGAGGCGAGCCTCCTCGAGGGAAGAAGAGGCAGCCCAGCCTCGTTTGGCTCAAGCCCTACTTGGCTGGAGCCGAGTGCGCCTCCAGGACGGCAGAGCTCCAGCTCTGCTCAGAGGCCCGATCTGGCAGAGTTGCTGGCGCGAGGCTGCTCTGCCCTGGGCGAGCCTTGCCCAGACTTGCCTCGCTGCTAGGCTTCCTGCCCAGGAAGGAGCAGGCTGCGCGAGGCTGGGAGACGCCACTGGCGCCTTCCTGGCCTCAGCTCCGCTCCTGCCTTGCCTTTGCACCTAGGCCCCAGGCGTCCTTGGGGAGGGCTTAGGGGCCGGTGGCTTGCACACTGCCAAGGGCTCCAGCAGGAAGAGCTCTGTGCGAGGGAAGGGAAGGGCCAGTGCAGGGCTCCTCCAGCGGTTGCTTGGCCGCCCAGATTCAGCGCCGCACGGAGTGCACCAGGCTCCCAGGGCCCCTGGCTGGGGTCTGCAGCCCCGCACACCCGGAGGCTGACTCCCTGGGCGCCCAGCAGCTGCCTCACACACGTAGCTTCCCTAGCGCTCTCCTCCCCAGCAGAGACGTGTGCAGCTGGTTGGGGCCTGCCCCTGCGTGCCTGGGCTCCCACGCACAGCCCCAGCTCAGGGCAAGCAGCCCCTGAGCCAAGACCTGAGGAAGGCGCAGAGCGCCCCCACCTGGAAGCCGAGTGAACAGCTGGCGGGGAGGCGAGCCTCCTCGAGGGAAGAAGAGGCAGCCCAGCCTCGTTTGGCTCAAGCCCTACTTGGCTGGAGCCGAGTGCGCCTCCAGGACGGCAGAGCTCCAGCTATGCTCAGAGGCCCGATCTGGCAGAGTTGCTGGCGCGAGGCTGCTCTGCCCTGGGCGACCGTTGCCCAGACTTGCCTCGCTGCTAGGCTTCCTGCCCAGGAAGGAGCAGGCTGCGCGAGGCTGGGAGACGCCACTGGCGCCTTCCTGGCCTCAGCTCCGCTCCTGCCTTGCCTTTGCACCTAGGCCCCAGGCGTCCTTGGGGAGGGCTTAGGGGCCGGTGGCTTGCACACTGCCAAGGGCTCCAGCAGGAAGAGCTCTGTGCGAGGGAAGGGAAGGGCCAGTGCAGGGCTCCTCCAGCGGTTGCTTGGCCGCCCAGACTCAGCGCCGCACAGAGTTCACCAGGCTCCCAGGGCCCCTGGCTGGGGTCTGCAGCCCCGCACACCCGGAGGCTGACTCCCTGGGCGCCCAGCAGCTGCCTCACACACGTAGCTTCCCTAGCGCTCTCGTCCCCAGCAGAGACGTGTGCAGCTGGTTGGGGCCTGCCCCTGCGTGCCTGGGCTCCCACCCACAGCCCCAGCTCAGGGCAAGCAGCCCCTGAGCCAAGACCTGCAGGAGGCGCAGAGCGCCCCCACCTGGAAGCCGAGTGAACAGCTGGCGGGGAGGCGAGCCTCCTCGAGGGAAGAAGAGGCAGCCCAGCCTCGTTTGGCTCAAGCCCTACTTGGCTGGAGCCGAGTGCGCCTCCAGGACGGCACAGCTCCAGCTCTGCTCAGAGGCCCGTTCTGGCAGAGTTGCTGGCGCGAGGCTGCTCTGCCCTGGGCGAGCCTTGCCCAGACTTGCCTCGCTGCTAGGCTTCCTGCCCAGGAAGGAGCAGGCTGCGCGAGGCTGGGAGACGCCACTGGCGCCTTCCTGGCCTCAGCTCCGCTCCTGCCTTGCCTTTGCACCTAGGCCCCAGGCGTCCTTGGGGAGGGCTTAGGGGCCGGTGGCTTGCACACTGCCAAGGGCTCCAGCAGGAAGAGCTCTGTGCGAGGGAAGGGAAGGGCCAGTGCAGGGCTCCTCCAGCGGTTGCTTGGCCGCCCAGGCTCAGCGCGGCACGGAGTGCACCAGGCTCCCAGGGCCCCTGGCTGGGGTCTGCAGCCCCGCACACCCGGAGGCTGACTCCCTGGGCCCCCAGCAGCTGCCTCACACACGTAGCTTCCCTAGCGCTCTCCTCCCCAGCAGAGACGTGTGCAGCTGGTTGGGGCCTGCCCCTGCGTGCCTGGGCTCCCGCCCACAGCCCCAGCTCAGGGCAAGCAGCCCCTGAGCCAAGACCTGCAGGAGGCGCAGAGCGCCCCCACCTGGAAGCCGAGTGAACAGCTGGCGGGGAGGCGAGCCTCCTCGAGGGAAGAAGAGGCAGCCCAGCCTCGTTTGGCTCAAGCCCTACTTGGCTGGAGCCGAGTGCGCCTCCAGGACGGCAGAGCTCCAGCTCTGCTGAGAGGCCCGTTCTGGCAGAGTTGCTGGAGCGAGGCTGCTCTGCCCTGGGCGAGCCTTGCCCAGACTTGCCTCGCTGCTAGGCTTCCTGCCCAGGAAGGAGCAGGCTGCGCGAGGCTGAGAGACGCCACTGGCGCCTTCCTGGCCTCAGCTCCGCTCCTGCCTTGCCTTTGCACCTAGGCCCCAGGCGTCCTTGGGGAGGGCTTAGGGGCCGGTGGCTTGCACACTGCCAAGGGCTCCAGCAGGAAGAGCTCTGTGCGAGGGAAGGGAAGGGCCAGTGCAGGGCTCCTCCAGCGGTTGCTTGGCCGCCCAGGCTCAGCGCCGCACGGAGTGCACCAGGCTCCCAGGGCCCCTGGCTGGGGTCTGCAGCCCCGCACACCCGGAGGCTGACTCCCTGGGCGCCCAGCAGCTGCCTCACACACGTAGCTTCCCTAGCGCTCTCCTCCCCAGCAGAGACGTGTGCAGCTGGTTGGGGCCTGCCCCTGCGTGCCTGGGCTCCCGCCCACAGCCCAAGCTCAGGGCAAGCAGCCCCTGAGCCAAGACCTGCAGGAGGCGCAGAGCGCCCCCACCTGGAAGCCGAGTGAACAGCTGGCGGGGAGGCGAGCCTCCTCGAGGGAAGAAGAGGCAGCCCAGCCTCGTTTGGCTCAAGCCCTACTTGGCTGGAGCCGAGTGCGCCTCCAGGACGGCAGAGCTCCAGCTCTGCTGAGAGGCCCGTTCTGGCAGAGTTGCTGGCGCGAGGCTGCTCTGCCCTGGGCGAGCCTTGCCCAGACTTGCCTCGCTGCTAGGCTTCCTGCCCAGGAAGGAGCAGGCTGCGCGAGGCTGGGAGACGCCACTGGCGCCTTCCTGGCCTCAGCTCCGCTCCTGCCTTGCCTTTGCACCTAGGCCCCAGGCGTCCTTGGGGAGGGCTTAGGGGCCGGTGGCTTGCACACTGCCAAGGGCTCCAGCAGGAAGAGCTCTGTGCGAGGGAAGGGAAGGGCCAGTGCAGGGCTCCTCCAGCGGTTGCTTGGCCGCCCAGGCTCAGCGCCGCACGGAGTGCACCAGGCTTCCAGGGCCCCTGGCTGGGGTCTGCAGCCCCGCACACCCGGAGGCTGACTCCCTGGGCGCCCAGCAGCTGCCTCACACACGTAGCTTCCCTAGCGCTCTCCTCCCCAGCAGAGACGTGTGCAGCTGGTTGGGGCCTGGCCCTGCGTGCCTGGGCTCCCGCGCACAGCCCCAGCTCAGGGCAAGCAGCCCCTGAGCCAAGACCTGCAGAAGGCGCAGAGCGCCCCCACCTGGAAGCCAAGTGAACAGCTGGCGGGGAGGCGAGCCTCCTCGAGGGAAGAAGAGGCAGCCCAGCCTCGTTTGGCTCAAGCCCTACTTGGCTGGAGCCGAGTGTGCCTCCAGGACGGCAGAGCTCCAGCTCTGCTCAGAGGCCCGTTCTGGCAGAGTTGCTGGCGCGAGGCTGCTCTGCCCTGGGCGAGCCTTGCCCAGACTTGCCTCGCTGCTAGGCTTCCTGCCCAGGAAGGAGCAGGCTGCACGAGGCTGGGAGACGCCACTGGCGCCTTCCTGGCCTCAGCTCCGCTCCTGCCTTGCCTTTGCACCTAGGCCCCAGGCGTCCTTGGGGAGGGCTTAGGGGCCGGTGGCTTGCACAGTGCCAAGGGCTCCAGCAGGAAGAGCTCTGGGCGAGGGAAGGGAAGGGCCAGTGCAGGGCTCCTCCAGCGGTTGCTTGGCCGCCCAGGCTCAGCGCCGCACGGAGTGCACCAGGCTCCCAGGGCCCCTGGCTGGGGTCTGCAGCCCCGCACACCCGGAGGCTGACTCCCTGGGCGCCCAGCAGCTGCCTCACACACGTAGCTTCCCTAGCGCTCTCCTCCCCAGCAGAGACGTGTGCAGCTGGTTGGGGCCTGCCCCTGCGTGCCTGGGCTCCCGCCCACAGCCCCAGCTCAGGGCAAGCAGCCCCTGAGCCAAGACCTGCAGGAGGCGCAGAGCGCCCCCACCTGGAAGCCGAGTGAACAGCTGGCGGGGAGGCGAGCCTCCTCGAGGGAAGAAGAGGCAGCCCAGCCTCGTTTGGCTCAAGCCCTACTTGGCTGGAGCCGAGTGCGCCTCCAGGACGGCACAGCTCCAGCTCTGCTCAGAGGCCCGTTCTGGCAGAGTTGCTGGCGCGAGGCTGCTCTGCCCTGGGCGAGCCTTGCCCAGACTTGCCTCGCTGCTAGGCTTCCTGCCCAGGAAGGAGCAGGCTGCGCGAGGCTGGGAGACGCCACTGGCGCCTTCCTGGCCTCAGCTCCGCTCCTGCCTTGCCTTTGCACCTAGGCCCCAGGCGTCCTTGGGGAGGGCTTAGGGGCCGGTGGCTTGCACACTGCCAAGGGCTCCAGCAGGAAGAGCTCTGTGCGAGGGAAGGGAAGGGCCAGTGCAGGGCTCCTCCAGCGGTTGCTTGGCCGCCCAGGCTCAGCGCCGCACGGAGTGCACCAGGCTCCCAGGGCCCCTGGCTGGGGTCTGCAGCCCCGCACACCCGGAGGCTGACTCCCTGGGCGCCCAGCAGCTGCCTCACACACGTAGCTTCCCTAGCGCTCTCCTCCCCAGCAGAGACGTGTGCAGCTGGTTGGGGCCTGCCCCTGCGTGCCTGGGCTCCCGCCCACAGCCCCAGCTCAGGGCAAGCAGCCCCTGAGCCAAGACCTGCAGGAGGCGCAGAGCGCCCCCACCTGGAAGCCGAGTGAACAGCTGGCGGGGAGGCGAGCCTCCTCGAGGGAAGAAGAGGCAGCCCAGCCTCGTTTGGCTCAAGCCCTACTTGGCTGGAGCCGAGTGCGCCTCCAGGACGGCAGAGCTCCAGCTCTGCTGAGAGGCCCGTTCTGGCAGAGTTGCTGGAGCGAGGCTGCTCTGCCCTGGGCGAGCCTTGCCCAGACTTGCCTCGCTGCTAGGCTTCCTGCCCAGGAAGGAGCAGGCTGCGCGAGGCTGAGAGACGCCACTGGCGCCTTCCTGGCCTCAGCTCCGCTCCTGCCTTGCCTTTGCACCTAGGCCCCAGGCGTCCTTGGGGAGGGCTTAGGGGCCGGTGGCTTGCACACTGCCAAGGGCTCCAGCAGGAAGAGCTCTGTGCGAGGGAAGGGAAGGGCCAGTGCAGGGCTCCTCCAGCGGTTGCTTGGCCGCCCAGGCTCAGCGCCGCACGGAGTGCACCAGGCTCCCAGGGCCCCTGGCTGGGGTCTGCAGCCCCGCACACCCGGAGGCTGACTCCCTGGGCGCCCAGCAGCTGCCTCACACACGTAGCTTCCCTAGCGCTCTCCTCCCCAGCAGAGACGTGTGCAGCTGGTTGGGGCCTGCCCCTGCGTGCCTGGGCTCCCGCCCACAGCCCAAGCTCAGGGCAAGCAGCCCCTGAGCCAAGACCTGCAGGAGGCGCAGAGCGCCCCCACCTGGAAGCCGAGTGAACAGCTGGCGGGGAGGCGAGCCTCCTCGAGGGAAGAAGAGGCAGCCCAGCCTCGTTTGGCTCAAGCCCTACTTGGCTGGAGCCGAGTGCGCCTCCAGGACGGCAGAGCTCCAGCTCTGCTGAGAGGCCCGTTCTGGCAGAGTTGCTGGCGCGAGGCTGCTCTGCCCTGGGCGAGCCTTGCCCAGACTTGCCTCGCTGCTAGGCTTCCTGCCCAGGAAGGAGCAGGCTGCGCGAGGCTGGGAGACGCCACTGGCGCCTTCCTGGCCTCAGCTCCGCTCCTGCCTTGCCTTTGCACCTAGGCCCCAGGCGTCCTTGGGGAGGGCTTAGGGGCCGGTGGCTTGCACACTGCCAAGGGCTCCAGCAGGAAGAGCTCTGTGCGAGGGAAGGGAAGGGCCAGTGCAGGGCTCCTCCAGCGGTTGCTTGGCCGCCCAGGCTCAGCGCCGCACGGAGTGCACCAGGCTTCCAGGGCCCCTGGCTGGGGTCTGCAGCCCCGCACACCCGGAGGCTGACTCCCTGGGCGCCCAGCAGCTGCCTCACACACGTAGCTTCCCTAGCGCTCTCCTCCCCAGCAGAGACGTGTGCAGCTGGTTGGGGCCTGGCCCTGCGTGCCTGGGCTCCCGCGCACAGCCCCAGCTCAGGGCAAGCAGCCCCTGAGCCAAGACCTGCAGAAGGCGCAGAGCGCCCCCACCTGGAAGCCAAGTGAACAGCTGGCGGGGAGGCGAGCCTCCTCGAGGGAAGAAGAGGCAGCCCAGCCTCGTTTGGCTCAAGCCCTACTTGGCTGGAGCCGAGTGTGCCTCCAGGACGGCAGAGCTCCAGCTCTGCTCAGAGGCCCGTTCTGGCAGAGTTGCTGGCGCGAGGCTGCTCTGCCCTGGGCGAGCCTTGCCCAGACTTGCCTCGCTGCTAGGCTTCCTGCCCAGGAAGGAGCAGGCTGCACGAGGCTGGGAGACGCCACTGGCGCCTTCCTGGCCTCAGCTCCGCTCCTGCCTTGCCTTTGCACCTAGGCCCCAGGCGTCCTTGGGGAGGGCTTAGGGGCCGGTGGCTTGCACAGTGCCAAGGGCTCCAGCAGGAAGAGCTCTGGGCGAGGGAAGGGAAGGGCCAGTGCAGGGCTCCTCCAGCGGTTGCTTGGCCGCCCAGGCTCAGCGCCGCACGGAGTGCACCAGGCTCCCAGGGCCCCTGGCTGGGGTCTGCAGCCCCGCACACCCGGAGGCTGACTCCCTGGGCGCCCAGCAGCTGCCTCACACACGTAGCTTCCCTAGCGCTCTCCTCCCCAGCAGAGACGTGTGCAGCTGGTTGGGGCCTGCCCCTGCGTGCCTGGGCTCCCGCCCACAGCCCCAGCTCAGGGCAAGCAGCCCCTGAGCCAAGACCTGCAGGAGGCGCAGAGCGCCCCCACCTGGAAGCCGAGTGAACAGCTGGCGGGGAGGCGAGCCTCCTCGAGGGAAGAAGAGGCAGCCCAGCCTCGTTTGGCTCAAGCCCTACTTGGCTGGAGCCGAGTGCGCCTCCAGGACGGCACAGCTCCAGCTCTGCTCAGAGGCCCGTTCTGGCAGAGTTGCTGGCGCGAGGCTGCTCTGCCCTGGGCGAGCCTTGCCCAGACTTGCCTCGCTGCTAGGCTTCCTGCCCAGGAAGGAGCAGGCTGCGCGAGGCTGGGAGACGCCACTGGCGCCTTCCTGGCCTCAGCTCCGCTCCTGCCTTGCCTTTGCACCTAGGCCCCAGGCGTCCTTGGGGAGGGCTTAGGGGCCGGTGGCTTGCACACTGCCAAGGGCTCCAGCAGGAAGAGCTCTGTGCGAGGGAAGGGAAGGGCCAGTGCAGGGCTCCTCCAGCGGTTGCTTGGCCGCCCAGGCTCAGCGCCGCACGGAGTGCACCAGGCTCCCAGGGCCCCTGGCTGGGGTCTGCAGCCCCGCACACCCGGAGGCTGACTCCCTGGGCGCCCAGCAGCTGCCTCACACACGTAGCTTCCCTAGCGCTCTCCTCCCCAGCAGAGACGTGTGCAGCTGGTTGGGGCCTGCCCCTGCGTGCCTGGGCTCCCGCCCACAGCCCCAGCTCAGGGCAAGCAGCCCCTGAGCCAAGACCTGCAGGAGGCGCAGAGCGCCCCCACCTGGAAGCCGAGTGAACAGCTGGCGGGGAGGCGAGCCTCCTCGAGGGAAGAAGAGGCAGCCCAGCCTCGTTTGGCTCAAGCCCTACTTGGCTGGAGCCGAGTGCGCCTCCAGGACGGCACAGCTCCAGCTCTGCTCAGAGGCCCGTTCTGGCAGAGTTGCTGGCGCGAGGATGCTCTGCCCTGGGCGAGCCTTGCCCAGACTTGCCTCGCTGCTAGGCTTCCTGCCCAGGAAGGAGCAAGCTGCGCGAGGCTGAGAGACGCCACTGGCGCCTTCCTGGCCTCAGCTCCGCTCCTGCCTTGCCTTTGCACCTAGGCCCCAGGCGTCCTTGGGGAGGGCTTAGGGGCCGGTGGCTTGCACACTGCCAAGGGCTCCAGCAGGAAGAGCTCTGTGCGAGGGAAGGGAAGGGCCAGTGCAGGGCTCCTCCAGCGGTTGCTTGGCCGCCCAGGCTCAGCGCCGCACGGAGTGCACCAGGCTCCCAGGGCCCCTGGCTGGGGTCTGCAGCCCCGCACACCCGGAGGCTGACTCCCTGGGCGCCCAGCAGCTGCCTCACACACGTAGCTTCCCTAGCGCTCTCCTCCCCAGCAGAGACGTGTGCAGCTGGTTGGGGCCTGGCCCTGCGTGCCTGGGCTTCCGCGCACAGCCCCAGCTCAGGGCAAGCAGCCCCTGAGCCAAGACCTGCAGAAGGCGCAGAGCGCCCCCACCTGGAAGCCAAGTGAACAGCTGGCGGGGAGGCGAGCCTCCTCGAGGGAAGAAGAGGCAGCCCAGCCTCGTTTGGCTCAAGCCCTACTTGGCTGGAGCCGAGTGTGCCTCCAGGACGGCAGAGCTCCAGCTCTGCTCAGAGGCCCGTTCTGGCAGAGTTGCTGGCGCGAGGCTGCTCTGCCCTGGGCGAGCCTTGCCCAGACTTGCCTCGCTGCTAGGCTTCCTGCCCAGGAAGGAGCAGGCTGCACGAGGCTGGGAGACGCCACTGGCGCCTTCCTGGCCTCAGCTCCGCTCCTGCCTTGCCTTTGCACCTAGGCCCCAGGCGTCCTTGGGGAGGGCTTAGGGGCCGGTGGCTTGCACACTGCCAAGGGCTCCAGCAGGAAGAGCTCTGGGCGAGGGAAGGGAAGGGCCAGTGCAGGGCTCCTCCAGCGGTTGCTTGGCCGCCCAGGCTCAGCGCCGCACGGAGTGCACCAGGCTCCCAGGGCCCCTGGCTGGGGTCTGCAGCCCCGCACACCCGGAGGCTGACTCCCTGGGCGCCCAGCAGCTGCCTCACACACGTAGCTTCCCTAGCGCTCTCCTCGCCAGCAGAGACGTGTGCAGCTGGTTGGGGCCTGCCCCTGCGTGCCTGGGCTCCCGCCCACAGCCCCAGCTCAGGGCAAGCAGCCCCTGAGCCAAGACCTGCAGGAGGCGCAGAGCGCCCCCACCTGGAAGCCGAGTGAACAGCTGGCGGGGAGGCGAGCTTCCTCGAGGGAAGAAGAGGCAGCCCAGCCTCGTTTGGCTCAAGCCCTACTTGGCTGGAGCCGAGTGCGCCTCCAGGACGGCAGAGCTCCAGCTCTGCTGAGAGGCCCGTTCTGGCAGAGTTGCTGGCGCGAGGATGCTCTGCCCTGGGCGAGCCTTGCCCAGACTTGCCTCGCTGCTAGGCTTCCTGCCCAGGAAGGAGCAGGCTGCGCGAGGCTGGGAGACGCCACTGGCGCCTTCCTGGCCTCAGCTCCGCTCCTGCCTTGCCTTTGCACCTAGGCCCCAGGCGTCCTTGGGGAGGGCTTAGGGGCCGGTGGCTTGCACACTGCCAAGGGCTCCAGCAGGAAGAGCTCTGTGCGAGGGAAGGGAAGGGCCAGTGCAGGGCTCCTCCAGCGGTTGCTTGGCCGCCCAGGCTCAGCGCCGCACGGAGTGCACCAGGCTCCCAGGGCCCCTGGCTGGGGTCTGCAGCCCCGCACACCCGGAGGCTGACTCCCTGGGCGCCCAGCAGCTGCCTCACACACGTAGCTTCCCTAGCGCTCTCCTCCCCAGCAGAGACGTGTGCAGCTGGTTGGGGCCTGCCCCTGCGTGCCTGGGCTCCCGCCCACAGCCCCAGCTCAGGGCAAGCAGCCCCTGAGCCAAGACCTGCAGGAGGCGCAGAGCGCCCCCACCTGGAAGCCGAGTGAACAGCTGGCGGGGAGGCGAGCCTCCTCGAGGGAAGAAGAGGCAGCCCAGCCTCGTTTGGCTCAAGTCCTACTTGGCTGGAGCCGAGTGCGCCTCCAGGACGGCACAGCTCCAGCTCTGCTCAGAGGCCCGTTCTGGCAGAGTTGCTGGCGCGAGGCTGCTCTGCCCTGGGCGAGCCTTGCCCAGACTTGCCTCGCTGCTAGGCTTCCTGCCCAGGAAGGAGCAGGCTGCGCGAGGCTGGGAGACGCCACTGGCGCCTTCCTGGCCTCAGCTCCGCTCCTGCCTTGCCTTTGCACCTAGGCCCCAGGCGTCCTTGGGGAGGGCTTAGGGGCCGGTGGCTTGCACACTGCCAAGGGCTCCAGCAGGAAGAGCTCTGTGCGAGGGAAGGGAAGGGCCAGTGAAGGGCTCCTCCAGCGGATGCTTGGCCGCCCAGGCTCAGCGCCGCACGGAGTGCACCAGGCTTCCAGGGCCCCTGGCTGGGGTCTGCAGCCCCGCACACCCGGAGGCTGACTCCCTGGGCGCCCAGCAGCTGCCTCACACACGTAGCTTCCCTAGCGCTCTCCTCCCCAGCAGAGACGTGTGCAGCTGGTTGGGGCCTGGCCCTGCGTGCCTGGGCTTCCGCCCACAGCCCCAGCTCAGGGCAAGCAGCCCCTGAGCCAAGACCTGCAGAAGGCGCAGAGCGCCCCCACCTGGAAGCCAAGTGAACAGCTGGCGGGGAGGCGAGCCTCCTCGAGGGAAGAAGAGGCAGCCCAGCCTCGTTTGGCTCAAGCCCTACTTGGCTGGAGCCGAGTGTGCCTCCAGGACGGCAGAGCTCCAGCTCTGCTCAGAGGCCCGTTCTGGCAGAGTTGCTGGCGCGAGGCTGCTCTGCCCTGGGCGAGCCTTGCCCAGACTTGCCTCGCTGCTAGGCTTCCTGCCCAGGAAGGAGCAGGCTGCACGAGGCTGGGAGACGCCACTGGCGCCTTCCTGGCCTCAGCTCCGCTCCTGCCTTGCCTTTGCACCTAGGCCCCAGGCGTCCTTGGGGAGGGCTTAGGGGCCGGTGGCTTGCACACTGCCAAGGGCTCCAGCAGGAAGAGCTCTGGGCGAGGGAAGGGAAGGGCCAGTGCAGGGCTCCTCCAGCGGTTGCTTGGCCGCCCAGGTTCAGCGCCGCACGGAGTGCACCAGGCTCCCAGGGCCCCTGGCTGGGGTCTGCAGCCCCGCACACCCGGAGGCTGACTCCCTGGGCGCCCAGCAGCTGCCTCACACACGTAGCTTCCCTAGCGCTCTCCTCGCCAGCAGAGACGTGTGCAGCTGGTTGGGGCCTGCCCCTGCGTGCCTGGGCTCCCGCCCACAGCCCCAGCTCAGGGCAAGCAGCCCCTGAGCCAAGACCTGCAGGAGGCGCAGAGCGCCCCCACCTGGAAGCCGAGTGAACAGCTGGCGGGGAGGCGAGCTTCCTCGAGGGAAGAAGAGGCAGCCCAGCCTCGTTTGGCTCAAGCCCTACTTGGCTGGAGTCGAGTGCGCCTCCAGGACGGCAGAGCTCCAGCTCTGCTGAGAGGCCCGTTCTGGCAGAGTTGCTGGCGCGAGGATGCTCTGCCCTGGGCGAGCCTTGCCCAGACTTGCCTCGCTGCTAGGCTTCCTGCCCAGGAAGGAGCAGGCTGCGCGAGGCTGGGAGACGCCACTGGCGCCTTCCTGGCCTCAGCTCCGCTCCTGCCTTGCCTTTGCACCTAGGCCCCAGGCGTCCTTGGGGAGGGCTTAGGGGCCGGTGGCTTGCACACTGCCAAGGGCTCCAGCAGGAAGAGCTCTGTGCGAGGGAAGGGAAGGGCCAGTGCAGGGCTCCTCCAGCGGTTGCTTGGCCGCCCAGGCTCAGCGCCGCACGGAGTGCACCAGGCTCCCAGGGCCCCTGGCTGGGGTCTGCAGCCCCGCACACCCGGAGGCTGACTCCCTGGGCGCCCAGCAGCTGCCTCACACACGTAGCTTCCCTAGCGCTCTCCTCCCCAGCAGAGACGTGTGCAGCTGGTTGGGGCCTGCCCCTGCGTGCCTGGGCTCCCGCACACAGCCCCAGCTCAGGGCAAGCAGCCCCTGAGCCAAGACCTGCAGGAGGCGCAGAGCGCCCCCACCTGGAAGCCGAGTGAACAGCTGGCGGGGAGGCGAGCCTCCTCGAGGGAAGAAGAGGCAGCCCAGCCTCGTTTGGCTCAAGCCCTACTTGGCTGGAGCCGAGTGCGCCTCCAGGACGGCAGAGCTCCAGCTCTGCTGAGAGGCCCGTTCTGGCAGAGTTGCTGGCGCGAGGCTGCTCTGCCCTGGGCGAGCCTTGCCCAGACTTGCCTCGCTGCTAGGCTTCCTGCCCAGGAAGGAGCAGGCTGCGCGAGGCTGGGAGACGCCACTGGCGCCTTCCTGGCCTCAGCTCCGCTCCTGCCTTGCCTTTGCACCTAGGCCCCAGGCGTCCTTGGGGAGGGCTTAGGGGCCGGTGGCTTGCACACTGCCAAGGGCTCCAGCAGGAAGAGCTCTGTGCGAGGGAAGGGAAGGGCCAGTGCAGGGCTCCTCCAGCGGTTGCTTGGCCGCCCAGGCTCAGCGCCGCACGGAGTGCACCAGGCTCCCAGGGCCCCTGGCTGGGGTCTGCAGCCCCGCACACCCGGAGGCTGACTCCCTGGGCGCCCAGCAGCTGCCTCACACACGTAGCTTCCCTAGCGCTCTCCTCCCCAGCAGAGACGTGTGCAGCTGGTTGGGGCCTGCCCCTGCGTGCCTGGGCTCCCGCACACAGCCCCAGCTCAGGGCAAGCAGCCCCTGAGCCAAGACCTGCAGGAGGCGCAGAGCGCCCCCACCTGGAAGCCGAGTGAACAGCTGGCGGGGAGGCGAGCCTCCTCGAGGGAAGAAGAGGCAGCCCAGCCTCGTTTGGCTCAAGCCCTACTTGGCTGGAGCCGAGTGCGCCTCCAGGACGGCAGAGCTCCAGCTCTGCTCAGAGGCCCGTTCTGGCAGAGTTGCTGGCGCGAGGCTGCTCTGCCCTGGGCGAGCCTTGCCCAGACTTGCCTCGCTGCTAGGCTTCCTGCCCAGGAAGGAGCAGGCTGCGCGAGGCTGGGAGACGCCACTGGCGCCTTCCTGGCCTCAGCTCCGCTCCTGCCTTGCCTTTGCACCTAGGCCCCAGGCGTCCTTGGGGAGGGCTTAGGGGCCGGTGGCTTGCACACTGCCAAGGGCTCCAGCAGGAAGAGCTCTGTGCGAGGGAAGGGAAGGGCCAGTGCAGGGCTCCTCCAGCGGTTGCTTGGCCGCCCAGGCTCAGCGCCGCACGGAGTGCACCAGGCTCCCAGGGCCCCTGGCTGGGGTCTGCAGCCCCGCACACCCGGAGGCTGACTCCCTGGGCGCCCAGCAGCTGCCTCACACACGTAGCTTCCCTAGCGCTCTCCTCCCCAGCAGAGACGTGTGCAGCTGGTTGGGGCCTGCCCCTGCGTGCCTGGGCTCCCGCACACAGCCCCAGCTCAGGGCAAGCAGCCCCTGAGCCAAGACCTGCAGGAGGCGCAGAGCGCCCCCACCTGGAAGCCGAGTGAACAGCTGGCGGGGAGGCGAGCCTCCTCGAGGGAAGAAGAGGCAGCCCAGCCTCGTTTGGCTCAAGCCCTACTTGGCTGGAGCCGAGTGCGCCTCCAGGACGGCAGAGCTCCAGCTCTGCTGAGAGGCCCGTTCTGGCAGAGTTGCTGGCGTGAGGCTGCTCTGCCCTGGGCGAGCCTTGCCCAGACTTGCCTCGCTGCTAGGCTTCCTGCCCAGGAAGGAGCAGGCTGCGCGAGGCTGGGAGACGCCACTGGCGCCTTCCTGGCCTCAGCTCCGCTCCTGCCTTGCCTTTGCACCTAGGCCCCAGGCGTCCTTGGGGAGGGCTTAGGGGCCGGTGGCTTGCACACTGCCAAGGGCTCCAGCAGGAAGAGCTCTGTGCGAGGGAAGGGAAGGGCCAGTGCAGGGCTCCTCCAGCGGTTGCTTGGCCGCCCAGGCTCAGCGCCGCACGGAGTGCACCAGGCTCCCAGGGCCCCTGGCTGGGGTCTGCAGCCCCGCACACCCGGAGGCTGACTCCCTGGGCGCCCAGCAGCTGCCTCACACACGTAGCTTCCCTAGCGCTCTCCTCGCCAGCAGAGACGTGTGCAGCTGGTTGGGGCCTGCCCCTGCGTGCCTGGGCTCCCGCCCACAGCCCCAGCTCAGGGCAAGCAGCCCCTGAGCCAAGACCTGCAGGAGGCGCAGAGCGCCCCCACCTGGAAGCCGAGTGAACAGCTGGCGGGGAGGCGAGCCTCCTCGAGGGAAGAAGAGGCAGCCCAGCCTCGTTTGGCTCAAGCCCTACTTGGCTGGAGCCGAGTGCGCCTCCAGGACGGCAGAGCTCCAGCTCTGCTCAGAGGCCCGTTCTGGCAGAGTTGCTGGCGCGAGGCTGCTCTGCACTGGGCGAGCCTTGCCCAGACTTGCCTCGCTGCTAGGCTTCCTGCCCAGGAAGGAGCAGGCTGCGCGAGGCTGGGAGACGCCACTGGCGCCTTCCTGGCCTCAGCTCCGCTCCTGCCTTGCCTTTGCACCTAGGCCCCAGGCGTCCTTGGGGAGGGCTTAGGGGCCGGTGGCTTGCACACTGCCAAGGGCTCCAGCAGGAAGAGCTCTGTGCGAGGGAAGGGAAGGGCCAGTGCAGGGCTCCTCCAGCGGTTGCTTGGCCGCCCAGGCTCAGCGCCGCACGGAGTGCACCAGGCTCCCAGGGCCCCTGGCTGGGGTCTGCAGCCCCGCACACCCGGAGGCTGACTCCCTGGGCGCCCAGCAGCTGCCTCACACACGTAGCTTCCCTAGCGCTCTCCTCCCCAGCAGAGACGTGTGCAGCTGGTTGGGGCCTGCCCCTGCGTGCCTGGGCTCCCGCCCACAGCCCCAGCTCAGGGCAAGCAGCCCCTGAGCCAAGACCTGCAGGAGGCGCAGAGCGCCCCCACCTGGAAGCCGAGTGAACAGCTGGCGGGGAGGCGAGCCTCCTCGAGGGAAGAAGAGGCAGCCCAGCCTCGTTTGGCTCAAGCCCTACTTGGCTGGAGCCGAGTGCGCCTCCAGGACGGCAGAGCTCCAGCTATGCTCAGAGGCCCGATCTGGCAGAGTTGCTGGTGCGAGGCTGCTCTGCCCTGGGCGAGCCTTGCCCAGACTTGCCTCGCTGCTAGGCTTCCTGCCCAGGAAGGAGCAGGCTGCGCGAGGCTGGGAGACGCCACTGGCGCCTTCCTGGCCTCAGCTCCGCTCCTGCCTTGCCTTTGCACCTAGGCCCCAGGCGTCCTTGGGGAGGGCTTAGGGGCCGGTGGCTTGCACACTGCCAAGGGCTCCAGCAGGAAGAGCTCTGTGCGAGGGAAGGGAAGGGCCAGTGCAGGGCTCCTCCAGCGGTTGCTTGGCCGCCCAGGCTCAGCGCCGCACGGAGTGCACCAGGCTCCCAGGGCCCCTGGCTGGGGTCTGCAGCCCCGCACACCCGGAGGCTGACTCCCTGGGCGCCCAGCAGCTGCCTCACACACGTAGCTTCCCTAGCGCTCTCCTCGCCAGCAGAGACGTGTGCAGCTGGTTGGGGCCTGCCCCTGCGTGCCTGGGCTCCCGCCCACAGCCCCAGCTCAGGGCAAGCAGCCCCTGAGCCAAGACCTGCAGGAGGCGCAGAGCGCCCCCACCTGGAAGCCGAGTGAACAGCTGGCGGGGAGGCGAGCCTCCTCGAGGGAAGAAGAGGCAGCCCAGCCTCGTTTGGCTCAAGCGCTACTTGGCTGGAGCCGAGTGCGCCTCCAGGACGGCACAGCTCCAGCTCTGCTCAGAGGCCCGTTCTTGCAGAGTTGCCTGCGCGAGGCTGCTCTGCCCTGGGCGAGCCTTGCCCAGACTTGCCTCGCTGCTAGGCTTCCTGCCCAGGAAGGAGCAGGCTGCGCGAGGCTGGGAGACGCCACTGGCGCCTTCCTGGCCTCAGCTCCGCTCCTGCCTTGCCTTTGCACCTAGGCCCCAGGCGTCCTTGGGGAGGGCTTAGGGGCCGGTGGCTTGCACACTGCCAAGGGCTCCAGCAGGAAGAGCTCTGTGCGAGGGAAGGGAAGGGCCAGTGCAGGGCTCCTCCAGCGGTTGCTTGGCCGCCCAGGCTCAGCGCCGCACGGAGTGCACCAGGCTCCCAGGGCCCCTGGCTGGGGTCTGCAGCCCCGCACACCCGGAGGCTGACTACCTGGGCGCCCAGCAGCTGCCTCACACACGTAGCTTCCCTAGCGCTCTCCTCCCCAGCAGAGACGTGTGCAGCTGGTTGGGGCCTGCCCCTGCGTGCCTGGGCTCCCGCCCACAGCCCCAGCTCAGGGCAAGCAGCCCCTGAGCCAAGACCTGCAGGAGGCGCAGAGCGCCCCCACCTGGAAGCCGAGTGAACAGCTGGCGGGGAGGCGAGCCTCCTCGAGGGAAGAAGAGGCAGCCCAGCCTCGTTTGGCTCAAGCCCTACTTGGCTGGAGCCGAGTGCGCCTCCAGGACGGCAGAGCTCCAGCTATGCTCAGAGGCCCGATCTGGCAGAGTTGCTGGTGCGAGGCTGCTCTGCCCTGGGCGAGCCTTGCCCAGACTTGCCTCGCTGCTTGGCTTCCTGCCCAGGAAGGAGCAGGCTGCGCGAGGCTGGGAGACGCCACTGGCGCCTTCCTGGCCTCAGCTCCGCTCCTGCCTTGCCTTTGCACCTAGGCCCCAGGCGTCCTTGGGGAGGGCTTAGGGGCCGGTGGCTTGCACACTGCCAAGGGCTCCAGCAGGAAGAGCTCTGTGCGAGGGAAGGGAAGGGCCAGTGCAGGGCTCCTCCAGCGGTTGCTTGGCCGCCCAGGCTCAGCGCCGCACGGAGTGCACCAGGCTCCCAGGGCCCCTGGCTGGGGTCTGCAGCCCCGCACACCCGGAGGCTGACTCCCTGGGCGCCCAGCAGCTGCCTCACACACGTAGCTTCCCTAGCGCTCTCCTCCCCAGCAGAGACGTGTGCAGCTGGTTGGGGCCTGCCCCTGCGTGCCTGGGCTCCCGCCCACAGCCCCAGCTCAGGGCAAGCAGCCCCTGAGCCAAGACCTGCAGGAGGCGCAGAGCGCCCCCACCTGGAAGCCGAGTGAACAGCTGGCGGGGAGGCGAGCCTCCTCGAGGGAAGAAGAGGCAGCCCAGCCTCGTTTGGCTCAAGCCCTACTTGGCTGGAGCCGAGTGCGCCTCCAGGACGGCACAGCTCCAGCTCTGCTGAGAGGCCCGTTCTGGCAGAGTTGCTGGCGCGAGGCTGCTCTGCCCTGGGCGAGCCTTGCCCAGACTTGCCTCGCTGCTAGGCTTCCTGCCCAGGAAGGAGCAGGCTGCACGAGGCTGGGAGACGCCACTGGCGCCTTCCTGGCCTCAGCTCCGCTCCTGCCTTGCCTTTGCACCTAGGCCCCAGGCGTCCTTGGGGAGGGCTTAGGGGCCGGTGGCTTGCACACTGCCAAGGGCTCCAGCAGGAAGAGCTCTGGGCGAGGGAAGGGAAGGGCCAGTTCAGGGCTCCTCCAGCGGTTGCTTGGCCGCCCAGGCTCAGCGCCGCACGGAGTGCACCAGGCTCCCAGGGCCCCTGGCTGGGGTCTGCAGCCCCGCACACCCGGAGGCTGACTCCCTGGGCGCCCAGCAGCTGCCTCACACACGTAGCTTCCCTAGCGCTCTCCTCGCCAGCAGAGACGTGTGCAGCTGGTTGGGGCCTGCCCCTGCGTGCCTGGGCTCCCGCCCACAGCCCCAGCTCAGGGCAAGCAGCCCCTGAGCCAAGACCTGCAGGAGGCGCAGAGCGCCCCCACCTGGAAGCCGAGTGAACAGCTGGCGGGGAGGCGAGCTTCCTCGAGGGAAGAAGAGGCAGCCCAGCCTCGTTTGGCTCAAGCCCTACTTGGCTGGAGCCGAGTGCGCCTCCAGGACGGCAGAGCTCCAGCTCTGCTGAGAGGCCCGTTCTGGCAGAGTTGCTGGCGCGAGGCTGCTCTGCCCTGGGCGAGCCTTGCCCAGACTTGCCTCGCTGCTAGGCTTCCTGCCCAGGAAGGAGCAGGCTGCGCGAGGCTGGGAGACGCCACTGGCGCCTTCCTGGCCTCAGCTCCGCTCCTGCCTTGCCTTTGCACCTAGGCCCCAGGCGTCCTTGGGGAGGGCTTAGGGGCCGGTGGCTTGCACACTGCCAAGGGCTCCAGCAGGAAGAGCTCTGTGCGAGGGAAGGGAAGGGCCAGTGCAGGGCTCCTCCAGCGGTTGCTTGGCCGCCCAGGCTCAGCGCCGCACGGAGTGCACCATGCTCCCAGGGCCCCTGGCTGGGGTCTGCAGCCCCGCACACCCGGAGGCTGACTCCCTGGGCGCCCAGCAGCTGCCTCACACACGTAGCTTCCCTAGCGCTCTCCTCCCCAGCAGAGACGTGTGCAGCTGGTTGGGGCCTGCCCCTGCGTGCCTGGGCTCCCGCACACAGCCCCAGCTCAGGGCAAGCAGCCCCTGAGCCAAGACCTGCAGGAGGCGCAGAGCGCCCCCACCTGGAAGCCGAGTGAACAGCTGGCGGGGAGGCGAGCCTCCTCGAGGGAAGAAGAGGCAGCCCAGCCTCGTTTGGCTCAAGCCCTACTTGGCTGGAGCCGAGTGCGCCTCCAGGACGGCAGAGCTCCAGCTCTGCTCAGAGGCCCGTTCTGGCAGAGTTGCTGGCGCGAGGCTGCTCTGCCCTGGGCGAGCCTTGCCCAGACTTGCCTCGCTGCTAGGCTTCCTGCCCAGGAAGGAGCAGGCTGCGCGAGGCTGGGAGACGCCACTGGCGCCTTCCTGGCCTCAGCTCCGCTCCTGCCTTGCCTTTGCACCTAGGCCCCAGGCGTCCTTGGGGAGGGCTTAGGGGCCGGTGGCTTGCACACTGCCAAGGGCTCCAGCAGGAAGAGCTCTGTGCGAGGGAAGGGAAGGGCCAGTGCAGGGCTCCTCCAGCGGTTGCTTGGCCGCCCAGGCTCAGCGCCGCACGGAGTGCACCAGGCTCCCAGGGCCCCTGGCTGGGGTCTGCAGCCCCGCACACCCGGAGGCTGACTCCCTGGGCGCCCAGCAGCTGCCTCACACACGTAGCTTCCCTAGCGCTCTCCTCCCCAGCAGAGACGTGTGCAGCTGGTTGGGGCCTGGCCCTGCGTGCCTGGGCTCCCGCGCACAGCCCCAGCTCAGGGCAAGCAGCCCCTGAGCCAAGACCTGCAGAAGGCGCAGAGCGCCCCCACCTGGAAGCCAAGTGAACAGCTGGCGGGGAGGCGAGCCTCCTCGAGGGAAGAAGAGGCAGCCCAGCCTCGTTTGGCTCAAGCCCTACTTGGCTGGAGCCGAGTGTGCCTCCAGGACGGCAGAGCTCCAGCTCTGCTCAGAGGCCCGTTCTGGCAGAGTTGCTGGCGCGAGGCTGCTCTGCCCTGGGTGAGCCTTGCCCAGACTTGCCTCACTGCTAGGCTTCCTGCCCAGGAAGGAGCAGGCTGCACGAGGCTGGGAGACGCCACTGGCGCCTTCCTGGCCTCAGCTCCGCTCCTGCCTTGCCTTTGCACCTAGGCCCCAGGCGTCCTTGGGGAGGGCTTAGGGGCCGGTGGCTTGCACACTGCCAAGGGCTCCAGCAGGAAGAGCTCTGTGCGAGGGAAGGGAAGGGCCAGTGCAGGGCTCCTCCAGCGGTTGCTTGGCCGCCCAGGCTCAGCGCCGCACGGAGTGCACCAGGCTCCCAGGGCCCCTGGCTGGGGTCTGCAGCCCCGCACACCCGGAGGCTGACTCCCTGGGCGCCCAGCAGCTGCCTCACACACGTAGCTTCCCTAGCGCTCTCCTCCCCAGCAGAGACGTGTGCAGCTGGTTGGGGCCTGCCCCTGCGTGCCTGGGCTCCCGCACACAGCCCCAGCTCAGGGCAAGCAGCCCCTGAGCCAAGACCTGCAGGAGGCGCAGAGCGCCCCCACCTGGAAGCCGAGTGAACAGCTGGCGGGGAGGCGAGCCTCCTCGAGGGAAGAAGAGGCAGCCCAGCCTCGTTTGGCTCAAGCCCTACTTGGCTGGAGCCGAGTGCGCCTCCAGGACGGCAGAGCTCCAGCTCTGCTGAGAGGCCCGTTCTGGCAGAGTTGCTGGCGCGAGGCTGCTCTGCCCTGGGCGAGCCTTGCCCAGACTTGCCTCGCTGCTAGGCTTCCTGCCCAGGAAGGAGCAGGCTGCACGAGGCTGGGAGACGCCACTGGCGCCTTCCTGGCCTCAGCTCCGCTCCTGCCTTGCCTTTGCACCTAGGCCCCAGGCGTCCTTGGGGAGGGCTTAGGGGCCGGTGGCTTGCACACTGCCAAGGGCTCCAGCAGGAAGAGCTCTGTGCGAGGGAAGGGAAGGGCCAGTGCAGGGCTCCTCCAGCGGTTGCTTGGCCGCCCAGGCTCAGCGCCGCACGGAGTGCACCAGGCTCCCAGGGCCCCTGGCTGGGGTCTGCAGCCCCGCACACCCGGAGGCTGACTCCCTGGGCGCCCAGCAGCTGCCTCACACACGTAGCTTCCCTAGCGCTCTCCTCCCCAGCAGAGACGTGTGCAGCTGGTTGGGGCCTGCCCCTGCGTGCCTGGGCTCCCGCCCACAGCCCCAGCTCAGGGCAAGCAGCCCCTGAGCCAAGACCTGCAGGAGGCGCAGAGCGACCCCACCTGGAAGCCGAGTGAACAGCTGGCGGGGAGGCGAGCCTCCTCGAGGGAAGAAGAGGCAGCCCAGCCTCGTTTGGCTCAAGCCCTACTTGGCTGGAGCCGAGTGCGCCTCCAGGACGGCATAGCTCCCGCTCTGCTCAGAGGCCCGTTCTGGCAGAGTTGCTGGCGCGAGGCTGCTCTGCCCTGGGCGAGCCTTGCCCAGACTTGCCTCGCTGCTAGGCTTCCTGCCCAGGAAGGAGCAGGCTGCGCGAGGCTGGGAGACGCCACTGGCGCCTTCCTGGCCTCAGCTCCGCTCCTGCCTTGCCTTTGCACCTAGGCCCCAGGCGTCCTTGGGGAGGGCTTAGGGGCCGGTGGCTTGCACACTGCCAAGGGCTCCAGCAGGAAGAGCTCTGTGCGAGGGAAGGGAAGGGCCAGTGCAGGGCTCCTCCAGCGGTTGCTTGGCCGCCCAGGCTCAGCGCCGCACGGAGTGCACCAGGCTCCCAGGGCCCCTGGCTGGGGTCTGCAGCCCCGCACACCCGGAGGCTGACTCCCTGGGCGCCCAGCAGCTGCCTCACAAACGTAGCTTCCCTAGCGCTCTCCTCCCCAGCAGAGACGTGTGCAGCTGGTTGGGGCCTGGCCCTGCGTGCCTGGGCTCCCGCGCACAGCCCCAGCTCAGGGCAAGCAGCCCCTGAGCCAAGACCTGCAGAAGGCGCAGAGCGCCCCCACCTGGAAGCCAAGTGAACAGCTGGCGGGGAGGCGAGCCTCCTCGAGGGAAGAAGAGGCAGCCCAGCCTCGTTTGGCTCAAGCCCTACTTGGCTGGAGCCGAGTGTGCCTCCAGGACGGCAGAGCTCCAGCTCTGCTCAGAGGCCCGTTCTGGCAGAGTTGCTGGCGCGAGGCTGCTCTGCCCTGGGTGAGCCTTGCCCAGACTTGCCTCGCTGCTAGGCTTCCTGCCCAGGAAGGAGCAGGCTGCACGAGGCTGGGAGACGCCACTGGCGCCTTCCTGGCCTCAGCTCCGCTCCTGCCTTGCCTTTGCACCTAGGCCCCAGGCGTCCTTGGGGAGGGCTTAGGGGCCGGTGGCTTGCACACTGCCAAGGGCTCCAGCAGGAAGAGCTCTGGGCGAGGGAAGGGAAGGGCCAGTGCAGGGCTCCTCCAGCGGTTGCTTGGCCGCCCAGGCTCAGCGCCGCACGGAGTGCACCAGGCTCCCAGGGCCCCTGGCTGGGGTCTGCAGCCCCGCACACCCGGAGGCTGACTCCCTGGGCGCCCAGCAGCTGCCTCACACACGTAGCTTCCCTAGCGCTCTCCTCGCCAGCAGAGACGTGTGCAGCTGGTTGGGGCCTGCCCCTGCGTGCCTGGGCTCCCGCCCACAGCCCCAGCTCAGGGCAAGCAGCCCCTGAGCCAAGACCTGCAGGAGGCGCAGAGCGCCCCCACCTGGAAGCCGAGTGAACAGCTGGCGGGGAGGCGAGCCTCCTCGAGGGAAGAAGAGGCAGCCCAGCCTCGTTTGGCTCAAGCCCTACTTGGCTGGAGCCGAGTGCGCCTCCAGGACGGCACAGCTCCAGCTCTGCTCAGAGGCCCGTTCTGGCAGAGTTGCTGGCGCGAGGCTGCTCTGCCCTGGGCGAGCCTTGCCCAGACTTGCCTCGCTGCTAGGCTTCCTGCCCAGGAAGGAGCAGGCTGCGCGAGGCTGGGAGACGCCACTGGCGCCTTCCTGGCCTCAGCTCCGCTCCTGCCTTGCCTTTGCACCTAGGCCCCAGGCGTCCTTGGGGAGGGCTTAGGGGCCGGTGGCTTGCACACTGCCAAGGGCTCCAGCAGGAAGAGCTCTGTGCGAGGGAAGGGAAGGGCCAGTGCAGGGCTCCTCCAGCGGTTGCTTGGCCGCCCAGGCTCAGCGCCGCACGGAGTGCACCAGGCTCCCAGGGCCCCTGGCTGGGGTCTGCAGCCCCGCACACCCGGAGGCTGACTCCCTGGGCGCCCAGCAGCTGCCTCACACACGTAGCTTCCCTAGCGCTCTCCTCCCCAGCAGAGACGTGTGCAGCTGGTTGGGGCCTGCCCCTGCGTGCCTGGGCTCCCGCACACAGCCCCAGCTCAGGGCAAGCAGCCCCTGAGCCAAGACCTGCAGGAGGCGCAGAGCGCCCCCACCTGGAAGCCGAGTGAACAGCTGGCGGGGAGGCGAGCCTCCTCGAGGGAAGAAGAGGCAGCCCAGCCTCGTTTGGCTCAAGCCCTACTTGGCTGGAGCCGAGTGCGCCTCCAGGACGGCAGAGCTCCAGCTCTGCTGAGAGGCCCGTTCTGGCAGAGTTGCTGGCGCGAGGCTGCTCTGCCCTGGGCGAGCCTTGCCCAGACTTGCCTCGCTGCTAGGCTTCCTGCCCAGGAAGGAGCAGGCTGCGCGAGGCTGGGAGACGCCACTGGCGCCTTCCTGGCCTCAGCTCCGCTCCTGCCTTGCCTTTGCACCTAGGCCCCAGGCGTCCTTGGGGAGGGCTTAGGGGCCGGTGGCTTGCACACTGCCAAGGGCTCCAGCAGGAAGAGCTCTGTGCGAGGGAAGGGAAGGGCCAGTGCAGGGCTCCTCCAGCGGTTGCTTGGCCGCCCAGGCTCAGCGCCGCACGGAGTGCACCAGGCTCCCAGGGCCCCTGGCTGGGGTCTGCAGCCCCGCACACCCGGAGGCTGACTCCCTGGGCGCCCAGCAGCTGCCTCACACACGTAGCTTCCCTAGCGCTCTCCTCCCCAGCAGAGACGTGTGCAGCTGGTTGGGGCCTGCCCCTGCGTGCCTGGGCTCCCGCCCACAGCCCCAGCTCAGGGCAAGCAGCCCCTGAGCCAAGACCTGCAGGAGGCGCAGAGCGCCCCCACCTGGAAGCCGAGTGAACAGCTGGCGGGGAGGCGAGCCTCCTCGAGGGAAGAAGAGGCAGCCCAGCCTCGTTTGGCTCAAGCCCTACTTGGCTGGAGCCGAGTGCGCCTCCAGGACGGCATAGCTCCCGCTCTGCTCAGAGGCCCGTTCTGGCAGAGTTGCTGGCGCGAGGCTGCTCTGCCCTGGGCGAGCCTTGCCCAGACTTGCCTCGCTGCTAGGCTTCCTGCCCAGGAAGGAGCAGGCTGCGCGAGGCTGGGAGACGCCACTGGCGCCTTCCTGGCCTCAGCTCCGCTCCTGCCTTGCCTTTGCACCTAGGCCCCAGGCGTCCTTGGGGAGGGCTTAGGGGCCGGTGGCTTGCACACTGCCAAGGGCTCCAGCAGGAAGAGCTCTGTGCGAGGGAAGGGAAGGGCCAGTGCAGGGCTCCTCCAGCGGTTGCTTGGCCGCCCAGGCTCAGCGCCGCACGGAGTGCACCAGGCTTCCAGGGCCCCTGGCTGGGGTCTGCAGCCCCGCACACCCGGAGGCTGACTCCCTGGGCGTCCAGCAGCTGCCTCACACACGTAGCTTCCTTAGCGCTCTCCTCCCCAGCAGAGACGTGTGCAGCTGGTTGGGGCCTGGCCCTGCGTGCCTGGGCTCCCGCGCACAGCCCCAGCTCAGGGCAAGCAGCCCCTGAGCCAAGACCTGCAGAAGGCGCAGAGCGCCCCCACCTGGAAGCCAAGTGAACAGCTGGCGGGGAGGCGAGCCTCCTCGAGGGAAGAAGAGGCAGCCCAGCCTCGTTTGGCTCAAGCCCTACTTGGCTGGAGCCGAGTGTGCCTCCAGGACGGCAGAGCTCCAGCTCTGCTCAGAGGCCCGTTCTGGCAGAGTTGCTGGCGCGAGGCTGCTCTGCCCTGGGCGAGCCTTGCCCAGACTTGCCTCGCTGCTAGGCTTCCTGCCCAGGAAGGAGCAGGCTGCACGAGGCTGGGAGACGCCACTGGCGCCTTCCTGGCCTCAGCTCCGCTCCTGCCTTGCCTTTGCACCTAGGCCCCAGGCGTCCTTGGGGAGGGCTTAGGGGCCGGTGGCTTGCACACTGCCAAGGGCTCCAGCAGGAAGAGCTCTGGGCGAGGGAAGGGAAGGGCCAGTGCAGGGCTCCTCCAGCGGTTGCTTGGCCGCCCAGGCTCAGCGCCGCACGGAGTGCACCAGGCTCCCAGGGCCCCTGGCTGGGGTCTGCAGCCCCGCACACCCGGAGGCTGACTCCCTGGGCGCCCAGCAGCTGCCTCACACACGTAGCTTCCCTAGCGCTCTCCTCGCCAGCAGAGACGTGTGCAGCTGGTTGGGGCCTGCCCCTGCGTGCCTGGGCTCCCGCCCACAGCCCCAGCTCAGGGCAAGCAGCCCCTGAGCCAAGACCTGCAGGAGGCGCAGAGCGCCCCCACCTGGAAGCTGAGTGAACAGCTGGCGGGGAGGCGAGCCTCCTGGAGGGAAGAAGAGGCAGCCCAGGCTCCTTTGGCTCAAGCCCTACTTGGCTGGAGCCGAGTGCGCCTCCAGGACGGCACAGCTCCAGCTCTGCTCAGAGGCCCGTTCTGGCAGAGTTGCTGGCGCGAGGCTGCTCTGCCCTGGGCGAGCCTTGCCCAGACTTGCCTCGCTGCTAGGCTTCCTGCCCAGGAAGGAGCAGGCTGCGCGAGGCTGGGAGACGCCACTGGCGCCTTCCTGGCCTCAGCTCCGCTCCTGCCTTGCCTTTGCACCTAGGCCCCAGGCGTCCTTGGGGAGGGCTTAGGGGCCGGTGGCTTGCACACTGCCAAGGGCTCCAGCAGGAAGAGCTCTGTGCGAGGGAAGGGAAGGGCCAGTGCAGGGCTCCTCCAGCGGTTGCTTGGCCGCCCAGGCTCAGCGCCGCACGGAGTGCACCAGGCTTCCAGGGCCCCTGGCTGGGGTCTGCAGCCCCGCACACCCGGAGGCTGACTCCCTGGGCGCCCAGCAGCTGCCTCACACACGTAGCTTCCCTAGCGCTCTCCTCCCCAGCAGAGACGTGTGCAGCGGGTTGGGGCCTGGCCCTGCGTGCCTGGGCTCCCGCGCACAGCCCCAGCTCAGGGCAAGCAGCCCCTGAGCCAAGACCTGCAGAAGGCGCAGAGCGCCCCCACCTGGAAGCCAAGTGAACAGCTGGCGGGGAGGCGAGCCTCCTCGAGGGAAGAAGAGGCAGCTCAGCCTAGTTTGGCTCAAGCCCTACTTGGCTGGAGCCGAGTGTGCCTCCAGGACGGCAGAGCTCCAGCTCTGCTCAGAGGCCCGTTCTGGCAGAGTTGCTGGCGCGAGGCTGCTCTGCCCTGGGCGAGCCTTGCCCAGACTTGCCTCGCTGCTAGGCTTCCTGCCCAGGAAGGAGCAGGCTGCGCGAGGCTGGGAGACGCCACTGGCGCCTTCCTGGCCTCAGCTCCGCTCCTGCCTTGCCTTTGCACCTAGGCCCCTGGCGTCCTTGGGGAGGGCTTAGGGGCCGGTGGCTTGCACACTGCCAAGGGCTCCAGCAGGAAGAGCTCTGGGCGAGGGAAGGGAAGGGCCAGTGCAGGGCTCCTCCAGCGGTTGCTTGGCCGCCCAGGCTCAGCGCCGCCCGGAGTGCACCAGGCTCCCAGGGCCCCTGGCTGGGGTCTGCAGCCCCGCACACCCGGAGGCTGACTCCCTGGGCGCCCAGCAGCTGCCTCACACACGTAGCTTCCCTAGCGCTCTCCTCGCCAGCAGAGACGTGTGCAGCTGGTTGGGGCCTGCCCCTGCGTGCCTGGGCTCCCGCCCACAGCCCCAGCTCAGGGCAAGCAGCCCCTGAGCCAAGACCTGCAGGAGGCGCAGAGCGCCCCCACCTGGAAGCCGAGTGAACAGCTGGCGGGGAGGCGAGCCTCCTCGAGGGAAGGAGAGGCAGCCCGGCCTCGTTTGGCTCAAGCCCTACTTGGCTGGAGCCGAGTGCGCCTCCAGGACGGCACAGCTCCAGCTCTGCTCAGAGGCCCGTTCTGGCAGAGTTGCTGGCGCGAGGCTGCTCTGCCCTGGGCGAGCCTTGCCCAGACTTGCCTCGCTGCTAGGCTTCCTGCCCAGGAAGGAGCAGGCTGCGCGAGGCTGGGAGACGCCACTGGCGCCTTCCTGGCCTCAGCTCCGCTCCTGCCTTGCCTTTGCACCTAGGCCCCAGGCGTCCTTGGGGAGGGCTTAGGGGCCGGTGGCTTGCACACTGCCAAGGGCTCCAGCAGGAAGAGCTCTGTGCGAGGGAAGGGAAGGGCCAGTGCAGGGCTCCTCCAGCGGTTGCTTGGCCGCCCAGGCTCAGCGCCGCACGGTGCACCAGGCTCCCAGGGCCCCTGGCTGGGGTCTGCAGCCCCGCACACCCGGAGGCTGACTCCCTGGGCGCCCAGCAGCTGCCTCACACACGTAGCTTCCCTAGCGCTCTCCTCCCCAGCAGAGACGTGTGCAGCTGGTTGGGGCCTGCCCCTGCGTGCCTGGGCTCCCGCACACAGCCCCAGCTCAGGGCAAGCAGCCCCTGAGCCAAGACCTGCAGGAGGCGCAGAGCGCCCCCACCTGGAAGCCGAGTGAACAGCTGGCGGGGAGGCGAGCCTCCTCGAGGGAAGAAGAGGCAGCCCAGCCTCGTTTGGCTCAAGCCCTACTTGGCTGGAGCCGAGTGCGCCTCCAGGACGGCAGAGCTCCAGCTCTGCTGAGAGGCCCGTTATGGCAGAGTTGCTGGTGCGAGGCTGCTCTGCCCTGGGCGAGCCTTGCCCAGACTTGCCTCGCTGCTAGGCTTCCTGCCCAGGAAGGAGCAGGCTGCGCGAGGCTGGGAGACGCCACTGGCGCCTTCCTGGCCTCAGCTCCGCTCCTGCCTTGCCTTTGCACCTAGGCCCCAGGCGTCCTTGTGGAGGGCTTAGGGGCCGGTGGCTTGCACACTGCCAAGGGCTCCAGCAGGAAGAGCTCTGTGCGAGGGAAGGGAAGGGCCAGTGCAGGGCTCCTCCAGCGGTTGCTTGGCCGCCCAGGCTCAGCGCCGCACGGAGTGCACCAGGCTCCCAGGGCCCCTGGCTGGGGTCTGCAGCCCCGCACACCCGGAGGCTGACTCCCTGGGCGCCCAGCAGCTGCCTCACACACGTAGCTTCCCTAGCGCTCTCCTCCCCAGCAGAGACGTGTGCAGCTGGTTGGGGCCTGCCCCTGCGTGCCTGGGCTCCCGCCCACAGCCCCAGCTCAGGGCAAGCAGCCCCTGAGCCAAGACCTGCAGGAGGCGCAGAGCGCCCCCACCTGGAAGCCGAGTGAACAGCTGGCGGGGAGGCGAGCCTCCTCGAGGGAAGAAGAGGCAGCCCAGCCTCGTTTGGCTCAAGCCCTACTTGGCTGGAGCCGAGTGCGCCTCCAGGACGGCAGAGCTCCAGCTCTGCTGAGAGGCCCGTTCTGGCAGAGTTGCTGGCGCGAGGCTGCTCTGCCCTGGGCGAGCCTTGCCCAGACTTGCCTCGCTGCTAGGCTTCCTGCCCAGGAAGGAGCAGGCTGCGCGAGGCTGGGAGACGCCAATGGCGCCTTCCTGGCCTCAGCTCCGCTCCTGCCTTGCCTTTGCACCTAGGCCCCAGGCGTCCTTGGGGAGGGCTTAGGGGCCGGTGGCTTGCACACTGCCAAGGGCTCCAGCAGGAAGAGCTCTGTGCGAGGGAAGGGAAGGGCCAGTGCAGGGCTCCTCCAGCGGTTGCTTGGCCGCCCAGGCTCAGCGCCGCACGGAGTGCACCAGGCTCCCAGGGCCCCTGGCTGGGGTCTGCAGCCCCGCACACCCGGAGGCTGAATCCCTGGGCGCCCAGCAGCTGCCTCACACACGTAGCTTCCCTAGCGCTCTCCTCCCCAGCAGAGAGGTGTGCAGCTGGTTGGGGCCTGCCCCTGCGTGCCTGGGCTCCCGCCCACAGCCCCAGCTCAGGGCAAGCAGCCCCTGAGCCAAGACCTGCAGGAGGCGCAGAGCGCCCCCACCTGGAAGCCGAGTGAACAGCTGGCGGGGAGGCGAGCCTCCTGGAGGGAAGAAGAGGCAGCCCAGCCTCGTTTGGCTCAAGCCCTACTTGGCTGGAGCCGAGTGCGCCTCCAGGACGGCACAGCTCCAGCTCTGCTCAGAGGCCCGTTCTGGCAGAATTGCTGGCGCGAGGCTGCTCTGCCCTGGGCGAGCCTTGCCCAGACTTGCCTCACTGCTAGGCTTCCTGCCCAGGAAGGAGCATTCTGCGCGAGGCTGGGAGACGCCACTGGCGCCTTCCTGGCCTCAGCTCCGCTCCTGCCTTGCCTTTGCACCTAGGCCCCAGGCGTCCTTGGGGAGGGCTTAGGGGCCGGTGGCTTGCACACTGCCAAGGGCTCCAGCAGGAAGAGCTCTGTGCGAGGGAAGGGAAGGGCCAGTGCAGGGCTCCTCCAGCGGTTGCTTGGCCGCCCAGGCTCAGCGCCGCACGGAGTGCACCAGGCTTCCATGGCCCCTGGCTGGGGTCTGCAGCCCCGCACACCCGGAGGCTGACTCCCTGGGCGCCCAGCAGCTGCCTCACACACGTAGCTTCCCTAGCGCTCTCCTCCCCAGCAGAGACGTGTGCAGCTGGTTGGGGCCTGGCCCTGCGTGCCTGGGCTCCCGCGCACAGCCCCAGCTCAGGGCAAGCAGCCCCTGAGCCAAGACCTGCAGAAGGTGCAGAGCGCCCCCACCTGGAAGCCAAGTGAACAGCTGGCGGGGAGGCGAGCCTCCTCGTGGGAAGAAGAGGCAGCCCAGCCTCGTTTGGCTCAAGCCCTACTTGGCTGGAGCCGAGTGTGCCTCCAGGACGGCAGAGCTCCAGCTCTGCTCAGAGGCCCGTTCTGGCAGAGTTGCTGGCACGAGGCTGCTCTGCCCTGGGCGAGCCTTGCCCAGACTTGCCTCGCTGCTAGGCTTCCTGCACAGGAAGGAGCAGGCTGCACGAGGCTGGGAGACGCCACTGGCGCCTTCCTGGCCTCAGCTCCGCTCCTGCCTTGCCTTTGCAACTAGGCCCCAGGCGTCCTTGGGGAGGGCTTAGGGGCCGGTGGCTTGCACACTGCCAAGGGCTCCAGCAGGAAGAGCTCTGTGCGAGGGAAGGGAAGGGCCAGTGCAGGGCTCCTCCAGCGGTTGCTTGGCCGCCCAGGCTCAGCGCCGCACGGAGTGCACCAGGCTCCCAGGGCCCCTGGCTGGGGTCTGCAGCCCCGCACACCCGGAGGCTGACTCCCTGGGCGCCCAGCAGCTGCCTCACACACGTAGCTTCCCTAGCGCTCTCCTCCCCAGCAGAGACGTGTGCAGCTGGTTGGGGCCTGCCCCTGCGTGCCTGGGCTCCCGCCCACAGCCCCAGCTCAGGGCAAGCAGCCCCTGAGCCAAGACCTGCAGGAGCCGCAGAGCGCCCCCACCTGGAAGCCGAGTGAACAGCTGGCGGGGAGGCGAGCCTCCTCGAGGGAAGAAGAGGCAGCCCAGCCTCGTTTGGCTCAAGCCCTACTTGGCTGGAGCCGAGTGCGCCTCCAGGACGGCAGAGCTCCAGCTCTGCTGAGAGGCCCTTTCTGGCAGAGTTGCTGGCGCGAGGCTGCTCTGCCCTGGGCGAGCCTTGCCCAGACTTGCCTCGCTGCTAGGCTTCCTGCCCAGGAAGGAGCAGGCTGCGCGAGGCTGGGAGACGCCACTGGCGCCTTCCTGGCCTCAGCTCCGCTCCTGCCTTGCCTTTGCACCTAGGCCCCAGGAGTCTTTGGGGAGGGCTTAGGGGCCGGTGGCTTGCACACTGCCAAGGGCTCCAGCAGGAAGAGCTCTGTGCGAGGGAAGGGAAGGGCCAGTGCAGGGCTCCTCCAGCGGTTGCTTGGCCGCCCAGGCTTAGCGCCGCACGGAGTGCACCAGGCTCCCAGGGCCCCTGGCTGGGGTCTGCAGCCCCGCACACCCGGAGGCTGACTCCCTGGGCGCCCAGCAGCTGCCTCACACACGTAGCTTCCCTAGCGCTCTCCTCCCCAGCAGAGACGTGTGCAGCTGGTTGGGGCCTGCCCCTGCGTGCCTGGGCTCCCGCACACAGCCCCAGCTCAGGGCAAGCAGCCCCTGAGCCAAGACCTGCAGGAGGCGCAGAGCGCCCCCACCTGGAAGCCGAGTGAACAGCTGGCGGGGAGGCGAGCCTCCTCGAGGGAAGAAGAGGCAGCCCAGCCTCGTTTGGCTCAAGCCCTACTTGGCTGGAGCCGAGTGCGCCTCCAGGACGGCAGAGCTCCAGCTCTGCTCAGAGGCCCGATCTGGCAGAGTTGCTGGTGCGAGGCTGCTCTGCCCTGGGCGAGCCTTGCCCAGACTTGCCTCGCTGCTAGGCTTCCTGCCCAGGAAGGAGCAGGCTGCGCGAGGCTGGGAGATGCCACTGGCGCCTTCCTGGCCTCAGCTCCGCTCCTGCCTTGCCTTTGCACCTAGGCCCCAGGCGTCCTGGGGGAGGGCTTAGGGGCCGGTGGCTTGCACACTGCCAAGGGTTCCAGCAGGAAGAGCTCTGTGCGAGGGAAGGGAAGGGCCAGTGCAGGGCTCCTCCAGCGGTTGCTTGGCCGCCCAGATTCAGCGCCTCACGGAGTGCACCAGGCTCCCAGGGCCCCTGGCTGGGGTCTGCAGCCCCGCACACCCGGAGGCTGACTCCCTGGGCGCCCAGCAGCTGCCTCACACACGTAGCTTCCCTAGCGCTCTCCTCCCCAGCAGAGACGTGTGCAGCTGGTTGGGGCCTGCCCCTGCGTGCCTGGGCTCCCGCGCACAGCCCCAGCTCAGGGCAAGCAGCCCCTGAGCCAAGACCTGCAGAAGGCGCAGAGCGCCCCCACCTGGAAGCCGAAAGAACAGCTGGCGGGGAGGCGAGCCTCCTCGAGGGAAGAAGAGGCAGCCCAGCCTCGTTTGGCTCAAGCCCTACTTGGCTGGAGCCGAGTGCGCCTCCAGGACGGCAGAGCTCCAGCTCTGCTCAGAGGCCCGATCTGGCAGAGTTGCTGGCGCGAGGCTGCTCTGCCCTGGGCGAGCCTTGCCCAGACTTGCCTCGCTGCTAGGCTTCCTGCCCAGGAAGGAGCAGGCTGCGCGAGGCTGGGAGACGCCACTGGCGCCTTCCTGGCCTCAGCTCCGCTCCTGCCTTGCCTTTGCACCTTAGGCCCCAGGCGTCCTTGGGGAGGGCTTAGGGGCCGGTGGCTTGCACACTGCCAAGGGCTCCAGCAGGAAGAGCTCTGTGCGAGGGAAGGGAAGGGCCAGTGCAGGGCTCCTCCAGCGGTTGCTTGGTCGCCCAGATTCAGCGCCGCACGGAGTGCACCAGGCTCCCAGGGCCCCTGGCTGGGGTCTGCAGCCCCGCACACCCGGAGGCTGACTCCCTGGGCGCCCAGCAGCTGCCTCACACACGTAGCTTCCCTAGCGCTCTCCTCCCCAGCAGAGACGTGTGCAGCTGGTTGGGGCCTGCCCCTGCGTGCCTGGGCTCCCGCGCACAGCCCAGCTCAGGGCAAGCAGCCCCTGAGCCAAGACCTGAAGAAGGCGCAGAGCGCTCCCACCTGGAAGCCGAGTAAACAGCTGGCGGGGAGGCGAGCCTCCTCGAGGGAAGAAGAGGCAGCCCAGCCTCGTTTGGCTCAAGCCCTACTTGGCTGGAGCCGAGTGCGCGTCCAGGACGGCAGAGCTCCAGCTATGCTCAGAGGCCCGATCTGGCAGAGTTGCTGGCGCGAGGCTGCTCTGCCCTGGGCGACCGTTGCCCAGACTTGCCTCGCTGCTAGGCTTCCTGCCCAGGAAGGAGCAGGCTGCGCGAGGCTGGGAGATGCCACTGGCGCCTTCCTGGCCTCAGCTCCGCTCCTGCCTTGCCTTTGCACCTAGGCCCCAGGCGTCCGTGGGGAGGGCTTAGGGGCCGGTGGCTTGCACACTGCCAAGGGCTCCAGCAGGAAGAGCTCTGTGCGAGGGAAGGGAAGGGCCAGTGCAGGGCTCCTCCAGCGGTTGCTTGGCCGCCCAGGCTCAGCGCCGCACGGAGTGCACCAGGCTCCCAGGGCCCCTGGCTGGGGTCTGCAGCCCCGCACACCCGGAGGCTGACTCCCTGGGCGCCCAGCAGCTGCCTCACACACGTAGCTTCCCTAGCGCTCTCCTCCCCAGCAGAGACGTGTGCAGCTGGTTGGGGCCTGCCCCTGCGTGCCTGGGCTCCCGCCCACAGCCCCAGCTCAGGGTAAGCAGCCCCTGAGCCAAGACCTGCAGGAGGCGCAGAGCGCCCCCACCTGGAAGCCGAGTGAACAGCTGGCGGGGAGGCGAGCCTCCTCGAGGGAAGAAGAGGCAGCCCAGCCTCGTTTGGCTCAAGCCCTACTTGGCTGGAGCCAAGTGCGCCTCCAGGACGGCAGAGCTCCAGCTCTGCTGAGAGGCCCGTTCTGGCAGAGTTGCTGGCGCGAGGCTGCTCTGCCCTGGGCGAGCCTTGCCCAGACTTGCCTCGCTGCTAGGCTTCCTGCCCAGGAAGGAGCAGGCTGCGAGAGGCTGGGAGACGCCACTGGCGCCTTCCTGGCCTCAGCTCCGCTCCTACCTTGCCTTTGCACCTAGGCCCCAGGCCTCCTTGGGGAGGACTTAGGGGCCAGTGGCTTGCACACTGCCAAAGGCTCCAGCAGGAAGAGCTCTGTGCGAGGGAAGGGAAGGGCCAGTGCAGGGCTCCTCCAGCGGTTGCTTGGCAGCCCAGGCTCAGCGCCGCACGGAGTGCACCAGGCTCCCAGGGCCCCTGGCTGGGGTCTGCAGCCCCGAACACACGGAGGCTGACTCCCTGGGCGCCCAGCTGCTGCCTCATACACGTAGCTTCCCTAGCGCTCTCCTCCCCAGCAGAGACGTGTGCAGCTGGTTGGGGCCTGCCCCTGTGTACCTGGGCTCCCGCCCAGAGCCCCAGCTCAGGGCAAGCAGCCCCTGAGCCAAGACCTGCAGGAGGCGCAGAGCGCCCCCACCTGGAAGTCGAGTGAACAGCTGGCGGGGAGGCGAGCCTCCTCGATGGAAGAAGAGGCAGCCCAGCCTCGTTTGGCTCAAGCCCTACTTGGCTGGAACCGAGTGCGCCTCCAGGACGGCAGAGCTCCAGCTCTGCTCAGAGGCCCGATCTGGCAGAGTTGCTGGTGCGAGGCTGCTCTGCCCTGGGCGAGCCTTGCCCAGACTTGCCTCGCTGCTAGGCTTCCTGCCCAGGAAGGAGCAGGCTGCGCGAGGCTGGGAGATGCCACTGGCGCCTTCCTGGCCTCAGCTCCGCTCCTGCCTTGCCTTTGCACCTAGGCCCCAGGCGTCCTTGGGGAGGGCTTAGGGGCCGGTGGCTTGCACACTGCCAAGGGTTCCAGCAGGAAGAGCTCTGTGCGAGGGAAGGGAAGGGCCAGTGCAGGGCTCCTCCAGCGGTTGCTTGGCCGCCCAGATTCAGCGCCGCACGGAGTGCACCAGGCTCCCAGGGCCCCTGGCTGGGGTCTGCAGCCCCGCACACCCGGAGGCTGACTCCCTGGGCGCCCAGCAGCTGCCTCACACACGTAGCTTCCCTAGCGCTCTCCTCCCCAGCAGAGACGTGTGCAGCTGGTTGGGGCCTGCCCCTGCGTGCCTGGGCTCCCGCGCACAGCCCCAGCTCAGGGCAAGCAGCCCCTGAGCCAAGACCTGCAGAAGGCGCAGAGCGCCCCCACCTGGAAGCCGAAAGAACAGCTGGCGGGGAGGCGAGCCTCCTCGAGGGAAGAAGAGGCAGCCCAGCCTCGTTTGGCTCAAGCCCTACTTGGCTGGAGCCGAGTGCGCCTCCAGGACGGCAGAGCTCCAGCTCTGCTCAGAGGCCCGATCTGGCAGAGTTGCTGGCGCGAGGCTGCTCTGCCCTGGGCGAGCCTTGCCCAGACTTGCCTCGCTGCTAGGCTTCCTGCCCAGGAAGGAGCAGGCTGCGCGAGGCTGGGAGACGCCACTGGCGCCTTCCTGGCCTCAGCTCCGCTCCTGCCTTGCCTTTGCACCTAGGCCCCAGGCGTCCTTGGGGAGGGCTTAGGGGCCGGTGGCTTGCACACTGCCAAGGGCTCCAGCAGGAAGAGCTCTGTGCGAGGGAAGGGAAGGGCCAGTGCAGGGCTCCTCCAGCGGTTGCTTGGCCGCCCAGATTCAGCGCCGCACGGAGTGCACCAGGCTCCCAGGGCCCCTGGCTGGGGTCTGCAGCCCCGCACACCCGGAGGCTGACTCCCTGGGCGCCCAGCAGCTGCCTCACACACGTAGCTTCCCTAGCGCTCTCCTCCCCAGCAGAGACGTGTGCAGCTGGTTGGGGCCTGCCCCTGCGTGCCTGGGCTCCCGCGCACAGCCCCAGCTCAGGGCAAGCAGCCCCTGAGCCAAGACCTGAAGAAGGCGCAGAGCGCCCCCACCTGGAAGCCGAGTGAACAGCTGGCGGGGAGGCGAGCCTCCTCGACGGAAGAAGAGGCAGCCCAGCCTCGTTTGGCTCAAGCCCTACTTGGCTGGAGCCGAGTGCGCCTCCAGGACGGCACAGCTCCAGCTCTGCTCAGAGGCCCGTTCTGGCAGAGTTGCTGGCGCGAGGCTGCTCTGCCCTGGGCGAGCCTTGCCCAGACTTGCCTCGCTGCTAGGCTTCCTGCCCAGGAAGGAGCAGGCTGCGCGAGGCTGGGAGACGCCACTGGCGCCTTCCTGGCCTCAGCTCCGCTCCTGCCTTGCCTTTGCACCTAGGCCCCAGGCGTCCTTGGGGAGGGCTTAGGGGCCGGTGGCTTGCACACTGCCAAGGGCTCCAGCAGGAAGAGCTCTGTGCGAGGGAAGGGAAGGGCCAGTGCAGGGCTCCTCCAGCGGTTGCTTGGCCGCCCAGGCTCAGCGCCGCACGGAGTGCACCAGGCTTCCATGGCCCCTGGCTGGGGTCTGCAGCCCCGCACACCCGGAGGCTGACTCCCTGGGCGCCCAGCAGCTGCCTCACACACGTAGCTTCCCTAGCGCTCTCCTCGCCAGCAGAGACGTGTGCAGCTGGTTGGGGCCTGCCCCTGCGTGCCTGGGCTCCCGCCCACAGCCCCAGCTCAGGGCAAGCAGCCCCTGAGCCAAGACCTGCAGGAGGCGCAGAGCGCCCCCACCTGGAAGCGGAGTGAACAGCTGGCGGGGAGGCGAGCCTCCTCGAGGGAAGAAGAGGCAGCCCAGCCTCGTTTGGCTCAAGCCCTACTTGGCTGGAGCCGAGTGCGCCTCCAGGACGGCAGAGCTCCAGCTCTGCTCAGAGGCCCGATCTGGCAGAGTTGCTGGTGCGAGGCTGCTCTGCCCTGGGCGAGCCTTGCCCAGACTTGCCTCGCTGCTAGGCTTCCTGCCCAGGAAGGAGCTGGCTGCGCGAGGCTGGGAGATGCCACTGGCGCCTTCCTGGCCTCAGCTCCGCTCCTGCCTTGCCTTTGCACCTAGGCCCCAGGCGTCCTTGGGGAGGGCTTAGGGGCCGGTGGCTTGCACACTGCCAAGGGTTCCAGCAGGAAGAGCTCTGTGCGAGGGAAGGGAAGGGCCAGTGCAGGGCTCCTCCAGCGGTTGCTTGGCCGCCGAGATTCAGCGCCGCACGGAGTGCACCAGGCTCCCAGGGCCCCTGGCTGGGGTCTGCAGCCCCGCACACCCGGAGGCTGACTCCCTGGGCGCCCAGCAGCTGCCTCACACACGTAGCTTCCCTAGCGCTCTCCTCCCCAGCAGAGACGTGTGCAGCTGGTTTGGGCCTGCCCCTGCGTGCCTGGGCTCCCGCGCACAGCCCCAGCTCAGGGCAAGCAGCCCCTGAGCCAAGACCTGCAGAAGGCGCAGAGCGCCCCCACCTGGAAGCCGAAAGAACAGCTGGCGGGGAGGCGAGCCTCCTCGAGGGAAGAAGAGGCAGCCCAGCCTCGTTTGGCTCAAGCCCTACTTGGCTGGAGCCGAGTGCGCCTCCAGGACGGCAGAGCTCCAGCTCTGCTCAGAGGCCCGATCTGGCAGAGTTGCTGGCGCGAGGCTGCTCTGCCCTGGGCGAGCCTTGCCCAGACTTGCCTCGCTGCTAGGCTTCCTGCCCAGGAAGGAGCAGGCTGCGCGAGGCTGGGAGACGCCACTGGCGCCTTCCTGGCCTCAGCTCCGCTCCTGCCTTGCCTTTGCACCTAGGCCCCAGGCGTCCTTGGGGAGGGCTTAGGGGCCGGTGGCTTGCACACTGCCAAGGGCTCCAGCAGGAAGAGCTCTGTGCGAGGGAAGGGAAGGGCCAGTGCAGGGCTCCTCCAGCGGTTGCTTGGCCGCCCAGATTCAGCGCCGCACGGAGTGCACCAGGCTCCCAGGGCCCCTGGCTGGGGTCTGCAGCCCCGCACACCCGGAGGCTGACTCCCTGGGCGCCCAGCAGCTGCCTCACACACGTAGCTTCCCTAGCGCTCTCCTCCCCAGCAGAGACGTGTGCAGCTGGTTGGGGCCTGCCCCTGTGTACCTGGGCTCCCGCCCACAGCCCCAGCTCAGGGCAAGCAGCCCCTGAGCCAAGACCTGCAGGAGGCGCAGAGCGCCCCCACCTGGAAGTCGAGTGAACAGCTGGCGGGGAGGCGAGCCTCCTCGAGGGAAGAAGAGGCAGCCCAGCCTCGTTTGGCTCTTGGCTGGAACCGAGTGCGCCTCCAGGACGGCAGAGCTCCAGCTCTGCTCAGAGGCCCGATCTGGCAGAGTTGCTGGTGCGAGGCTGCTCTGCCCTGGGCGAGCCTTGCCCAGACTTGCCTCGCTGCTAGGCTTCCTGCCCAGGAAGGAGCAGGCTGCGCGAGGCTGGGAGACGCCAATGGCGCCTTCCTGGCCTCAGCTCCGCTCCTGCCTTGCCTTTGCACCTAGGCCCCAGGCGTCCTTGGGGAGGGCTTAGGGGCCGGTGGCTTGCACACTGCCAAGGGCTCCAGCAGGAAGAGCTCTGTGCGAGGGAAGGGAAGGGCCAGTGCAGGGCTCCTCCAGCGGTTGCTTGGCCGCCCAGGCTCAGCGCCGCACGGAGTGCACCAGGCTCCCAGGGCCCCTGGCTGGGGTCTGCAGCCCCGCACACCCGGAGGCTGAATCCCTGGGCGCCCAGCAGCTGCCTCACACACGTAGCTTCCCTAGCGCTCTCCTCCCCAGCAGAGAGGTGTGCAGCTGGTTGGGGCCTGCCCCTGCGTGCCTGGGCTCCCGCCCACAGCCCCAGCTCAGGGCAAGCAGCCCCTGAGCCAAGACCTGCAGGAGGCGCAGAGCGCCCCCACCTGGAAGCCGAGTGAACAGCTGGCGGGGAGGCGAGCCTCCTGGAGGGAAGAAGAGGCAGCCCAGCCTCGTTTGGCTCAAGCCCTACTTGGCTGGAGCCGAGTGCGCCTCCAGGACGGCACAGCTCCAGCTCTGCTCAGAGGCCCATTCTGGCAGAATTGCTGGCGCGAGGCTGCTCTGCCCTGGGCGAGCCTTGCCCAGACTTGCCTCGCTGCTAGGCTTCCTGCCCAGGAAGGAGCAGTCTGCGCGAGGCTGGGAGACGCCACTGGCGCCTTCCTGGCCTCAGCTCCGCTCCTGCCTTGCCTTTGCACCTAGGCCCCAGGCGTCCTTGGGGAGGGCTTAGGGGCCGGTGGCTTGCACACTGCCAAGGGCTCCAGCAGGAAGAGCTCTGTGCGAGGGAAGGGAAGGGCCAGTGCAGGGCTCCTCCAGCGGTTGCTTGGCCGCCCAGGCTCAGCGCCGCACGGAGTGCACCAGGCTTCCATGGCCCCTGGCTGGGGTCTGCAGCCCCGCACACCCGGAGGCTGACTCCCTGGGCGCCCAGCAGCTGCCTCACACACGTAGCTTCCCTAGCGCTCTCCTCCCCAGCAGAGACGTGTGCAGCTGGTTGGGGCCTGGCCCTGCGTGCCTGGGCTCCCGCGCACAGCCCCAGCTCAGGGCAAGCAGCCCCTGAGCCAAGACCTGCAGAAGGTGCAGAGCGCCCCCACCTGGAAGCCAAGTGAACAGCTGGCGGGGAGGCGAGCCTCCTCGAGGGAAGAAGAGGCAGCCCAGCCTCGTTTGGCTCAAGCCCTACTTGGCTGGAGCCGAGTGTGCCTCCAGGACGGCAGAGCTCCAGCTCTGCTCAGAGGCCCGTTCTGGCAGAGTTGCTGGCACGAGGCTGCTCTGCCCTGGGCGAGCCTTGCCCAGACTTGCCTCGCTGCTAGGCTTCCTGCACAGGAAGGAGCAGGCTGCACGAGGCTGGGAGACGCCACTGGCGCCTTCCTGGCCTCAGCTCCGCTCCTGCCTTGCCTTTGCAACTAGGCCCCAGGCGTCCTTGGGGAGGGCTTAGGGGCCGGTGGCTTGCACACTGCCAAGGGCTCCAGCAGGAAGAGCTCTGTGCGAGGGAAGGGAAGGGCCAGTGCAGGGCTCCTCCAGCGGTTGCTTGGCCGCCCAGGCTCAGCGCCGCACGGAGTGCACCAGGCTCCCAGGGCCCCTGGCTGGGGTCTGCAGCCCCGCACACCCGGAGGCTGACTCCCTGGGCGCCCAGCAGCTGCCTCACACACGTAGCTTCCCTAGCGCTCTCCTCCCCAGCAGAGACGTGTGCAGCTGGTTGGGGCCTGCCCCTGCGTGCCTGGGCTCCCGCCCACAGCCCCAGCTCAGGGCAAGCAGCCCCTGAGCCAAGACCTGCAGGAGCCGCAGAGCGCCCCCACCTGGAAGCCGAGTGAACAGCTGGCGGGGAGGCGAGCCTCCTCGAGGGAAGAAGAGGCAGCCCAGCCTCGTTTGGCTCAAGCCCTACTTGGCTGGAGCCGAGTGCGCCTCCAGGACGGCAGAGCTCCAGCTCTGCTGAGAGGCCCTTTCTGGCAGAGTTGCTGGCGCGAGGCTGCTCTGCCCTGGGCGAGCCTTGCCCAGACTTGCCTCGCTGCTAGGCTTCCTGCCCAGGAAGGAGCAGGCTGCGCGAGGCTGGGAGACGCCACTGGCGCCTTCCTGGCCTCAGCTCCGCTCCTGCCTTGCCTTTGCATCTAGGCCCCAGGAGTCCTTGGGGAGGGCTTAGGGGCCGGTGGCTTGCACACTGCCAAGGGCTCCAGCAGGAAGAGCTCTGTGCGAGGGAAGGGAAGGGCCAGTGCAGGGCTCCTCCAGCGGTTGCTTGGCCGCCCAGGCTTAGCGCCGCACGGAGTGCACCAGGCTCCCAGGGCCCCTGGCTGGGGTCTGCAGCCCCGCACACCCGGAGGCTGACTCCCTGGGCGCCCAGCAGCTGCCTCACACACGTAGCTTCCCTAGCGCTCTCCTCCCCAGCAGAGACGTGTGCAGCTGGTTGGGGCCTGCCCCTGCGTGCCTGGGCTCCCGCACACAGCCCCAGCTCAGGGCAAGCAGCCCCTGAGCCAAGACCTGCAGGAGGCGCAGAGCGCCCCCACCTGGAAGCCGAGTGAACAGCTGGCGGGGAGGCGAGCCTCCTCGAGGGAAGAAGAGGCAGCCCAGCCTCGTTTGGCTCAAGCCCTATTTGGCTGGAGCCGAGTGCGCCTCCAGGACGGCAGAGCTCCAGCTCTGCTCAGAGGCCCGATCTGGCAGAGTTGCTGGTGCGAGGCTGCTCTGCCCTGGGCGAGCCTTGCCCAGACTTGCCTCGCTGCTAGGCTTCCTGCCCAGGAAGGAGCAGGCTGCGCGAGGCTGGGAGATGCCACTGGCGCCTTCCTGGCCTCAGCTCCGCTCCTGCCTTGCCTTTGCACCTAGGCCCCAGGCGTCCTTGGGGAGGGCTTAGGGGCCGGTGGCTTGCACACTGCCAAGGGTTCCAGCAGGAAGAGCTCTGTGCGAGGGAAGGGAAGGGCCAGTGCAGGGCTCCTCCAGCGGTTGCTTGGCCGCCCAGATTCAGCGCCTCACGGAGTGCACCAGGCTCCCAGGGCCCCTGGCTGGGGTCTGCAGCCCCGCACACACGGAGGCTGACTCCCTGGGCGCCCAGCAGCTGCCTCACACACGTAGCTTCCCTAGCGCTCTCCTCCCCAGCAGAGACGTGTGCAGCTGGTTGGGGCCTGCCCCTGCGTGCCTGGGCTCCCGCGCACAGCCCCAGCTCAGGGCAAGCAGCCCCTGAGCCAAGACCTGCAGAAGGCGCAGAGCGCCCCCACCTGGAAGCCGAAAGAACAGCTGGCGGGGAGGCGAGCCTCCTCGAGGGAAGAAGAGGCAGCCCAGCCTCGTTTGGCTCAAGCCCTACTTGGCTGGAGCCGAGTGCGCCTCCAGGACGGCAGAGCTCCAGCTCTGCTCAGAGGCCCGATCTGGCAGAGTTGCTGGCGCGAGGCTGCTCTGCCCTGGGCGAGCCTTGCCCAGACTTGCCTCGCTGCTAGGCTTCCTGCCCAGGAAGGAGCAGGCTGCGCGAGGCTGGGAGACGCCACTGGCGCCTTCCTGGCCTCAGCTCCGCTCCTGCCTTGCCTTTGCACCTTAGGCCCCAGGCGTCCTTGGGGAGGGCTTAGGGGCCGGTGGCTTGCACACTGCCAAGGGCTCCAGCAGGAAGAGCTCTGTGCGAGGGAAGGGAAGGGCCAGTGCAGGGCTCCTCCAGCGGTTGCTTGGCCGCCCAGGCTCAGCGCCGCACGGAGTGCACCAGGCTCCCAGGGCCCCTGGCTGGGGTCTGCAGCCCCGCACACCCGGAGGCTGACTCCCTGGGCGCCCAGCAGCTGCCTCACACACGTAGCTTCCCTAGCGCTCTCCTCCCCAGCAGAGACGTGTGCAGCTGGTTGGGGCCTGCCCCTGCGTGCCTGGGCTCCCGCCCACAGCCCCAGCTCAGGGTAAGCAGCCCCTGAGCCAAGACCTGCAGGAGGCGCAGAGCGCCCCCACCTGGAAGCCGAGTGAACAGCTGGCGGGGAGGCGAGCCTCCTCGAGGGAAGAAGAGGCAGCCCAGCCTCGTTTGGCTCAAGCCCTACTTGGCTGGAGCCAAGTGCGCCTCCAGGACGGCAGAGCTCCAGCTCTGCTGAGAGGCCCGTTCTGGCAGAGTTGCTGGCGCGAGGCTGCTCTGCCCTGGGCGAGCCTTGCCCAGACTTGCCTCGCTGCTAGGCTTCCTGCCCAGGAAGGAGCAGGCTGCGAGAGGCTGGGAGACGCCACTGGCGCCTTCCTGGCCTCAGCTCCGCTCCTACCTTGCCTTTGCACCTAGGCCCCAGGCCTCCTTGGGGAGGACTTAGGGGCCAGTGGCTTGCACACTGCCAAAGGCTCCAGCAGGAAGAGCTCTGTGCGAGGGAAGGGAAGGGCCAGTGCAGGGCTCCTCCAGCGGTTGCTTGGCAGCCCAGGCTCAGCGCCGCACGGAGTGCACCAGGCTCCCAGGGCCCCTGGCTGGGGTCTGCAGCCCCGAACACACGGAGGCTGACTCCCTGGGCGCCCAGCTGCTGCCTCATACACGTAGCTTCCCTAGCGCTCTCCTCCCCAGCAGAGACGTGTGCAGCTGGTTGGGGCCTGCCCCTGTGTACCTGGGCTCCCGCCCACAGCCCCAGCTCAGGGCAAGCAGCCCCTGAGCCAAGACCTGCAGGAGACGCAGAGCGCCCCCACCTGGAAGTCGAGTGAACAGCTGGCGGGGAGGCGAGCCTCCTCGATGGAAGAAGAGGCAGCCCAGCCTCGTTTGGCTCAAGCCCTACTTGGCTGGAACCGAGTGCGCCTCCAGGACGGCAGAGCTCCAGCTCTGCTCAGAGGCCCGTTCTGGCAGAGTTGCTGGTGCGAGGCTGCTCTGCCCTGGGCGAGCCTTGCCCAGACTTGCCTCGCTGCTAGGCTTCCTGCCCAGGAAGGAGCAGGCTGCGCGAGGCTGGAAGATGCCACTGGCGCCTTCCTGGCCTCAGCTCCGCTCCTGCCTTGCCTTTGCACCTAGGCCCCAGGCGTCCTTGGGGAGGGCTTAGGGGCCGGTGGCTTGCACACTGCCAAGGGTTCCAGCAGGAAGAGCTCTGTGCGAGGGAAGGGAAGGGCCAGTGCAGGGCTCCTCCAGCGGTTGCTTGGCCGCCCAGATTCAGCGCCGCACGGAGTGCACCAGGCTCCCAGGGCCCCTGGCTGGGGTCTGCAGCCCCGCACACCCGGAGGCTGACTCCCTGGGCGCCCAGCAGCTGCCTCACACACGTAGCTTCCCTAGCGCTCTCCTCCCCAGCAGAGACGTGTGCAGCTGGTTGGGGCCTGCCCCTGCGTGCCTGGGCTCCCGCGCACAGCCCCAGCTCAGGGCAAGCAGCCCCTGAGCCAAGACCTGCAGGAGGCGCAGAGCGCCCCCACCTGGAAGCCGAGTGAACAGCTGGCGGGGAGGCGAGCCTCCTCGACGGAAGAAGAGGCAGCCCAGCCTCGTTTGGCTCAAGCCCTACTTGGCTGGAGCCGAGTGCGCCTCCAGGACGGCACAGCTCCAGCTCTGCTCAGAGGCCCGTTCTGGCAGAGTTGCTGGCGCGAGGCTGCTCTGCCCTGGGCGAGCCTTGCCCAGACTTGCCTCGCTGCTAGGCTTCCTGCCCAGGAAGGAGCAGGCTGCGCGAGGCTGGGAGACGCCACTGGCGCCTTCCTGGCCTCAGCTCCGCTCCTGCCTTGCCTTTGCACCTAGGCCCCAGGCGTCCTTGGGGAGGGCTTAGGGGCCGGTGGCTTGCACACTGCCAAGGGCTCCAGCAGGAAGAGCTCTGTGCGAGGGAAGGGAAGGGCCAGTGCAGGGCTCCTCCAGCGGTTGCTTGGCCGCCCAGGCTCAGCGCCGCACGGAGTGCACCAGGCTTCCATGGCCCCTGGCTGGGGTCTGCAGCCCCGCACACCCGGAGGCTGACTCCCTGGGCGCCCAGCAGCTGCCTCACACACGTAGCTTCCCTAGCGCTCTCCTCCCCAGCAGAGACGTGTGCAGCTGGTTGGGGCCTGGCCCTGCGTGCCTGGGCTCCCGCGCACAGCCCCAGCTCAGGGCAAGCAGCCCCTGAGCCAAGACCAGCAGAAGGCGCAGAGCGCCCCCACCTGGAAGCCAAGTGAACAGCTGGCGGGGAGGCGAGCCTCCTCGAGGGAAGAAGAGGCAGCCCAGCCTCGTTTGGCTCAAGCCCTACTTGGCTGGAGCCGAGTGTGCCTCCAGGACGGCAGAGCTCCAGCTCTGCTCAGAGGCCCGTTCTGGCAGAGTTGCTGGCACGAGGCTGCTCTGCCCTGGGCGAGCCTTGTCCAGACTTGCCTCGCTGCTAGGCTTCCTGCCCAGGAAGGAGCAGGCTGCACGAGGCTGGGAGACGCCACTGGCGCCTTCCTGGCCTCAGCTCCGCTCCTGCCTTGCCTTTGCACCTAGGCCCCAGGCGTCCTTGGGGAGGGCTTAGGGGCCGGTGGCTTGCACACTGCCAAGGGCTCCAGCAGGAAGAGCTCTGGGCGAGGGAAGGGAAGGGCCAGTGCAGGGCTCCTCCAGCGGGTGCTTGGCCGCCCAGGCTCAGCGCCGCACGGAGTGCACCAGGCTCCCAGGGCCCCTGGCTGGGGTCTGCAGCCCCGCACACCCGGAGGCTGACTCCCTGGGCGCTCAGCAGCTGACTCACACACGTAGCTTCCCTAGCGCTCTCCTCCCCAGCAGAGACGTGTGCAGCTGGTTGGGGCCTGCCCCTGCGTGCCTGGGCTCTCGCCCACAGCCCCAGCTCAGGGCAAGCAGCCCCTGAGCCAAGACCTGCAGGAGGCGCAGAGCGCCCCCACCTGGAAGCCGAGTGAACAGCTGGCGGGGAGGCGAGCCTCCTCGAGGGAAGAAGAGGCAGCCCAGCCTCGTTTGGCTCAAGCCCTACTTGGCTGGAGCCGAGTGCGCCTCCAGGACGGCAGAGCTCCAGCTCTGCTGAGAGGCCCTTTCTGGCAGAGTTGCTGGCGCGAGGCTGCTCTGCCCTGGGCGAGCCTTGCCCAGACTTGCCTCGCTGCTAGGCTTCCTGCCCAGGAAGGAGCAGGCTGCGCGAGGCTGGGAGACGCCACTGGCGCCTTCCTGGCCTCAGCTCCGCTCCTGCCTTGCCTTTGCACCTAGGCCCCAGGCGTCCTTGGGGAGGGCTTAGGGGCCGGTGGCTTGCACACTGCCAAGGGCTCCAGCAGGAAGAGCTCTGTGCGAGGGAAGGGAAGGGCCAGTGCAGGGCTCCTCCAGCGGTTGCTTGGCCGCCCAGGCTCAGCGCCGCACGGAGTGCACCAGGCTCCCAGGGCCCCTGGCTGGGGTCTGCAGCCCCGCACACACGGAGGCTGACTCCCTGGGCGCCCAGCTGCTGCCTCACACACGTAGCTTCCCTAGCGCTCTCCTCCACAGCAGAGACGTGTGCAGCTGGTTGGGGCTTGCCCCTGTGTGCCTGGGCTCCCGCCCACAGCCCCAGCTCAGGGCAAGCAGCCCCTGAGCCAAGACCTGCAGGAGGCGCAGAGCGCCCCCACCTGGAAGCCGAGTGAACAGCTGGCGGGGAGGCGAGCCTCCTCGAGGGAAGAAGAGGCAGCCCAGCCTCGTTTGGCTCAAGCCCTACTTGGCTGGAGCCGAGTGCGCCTCCAGGACGGCAGAGCTCCAGCTCTGCTCAGAGGCCCGATCTGGCAGAGTTGCTGGCGCGAGGCTGCTCTGCCCTGGGCGAGCCTTGGCCAGACTTGCCTCGCTGCTAGGCTTCCTGCCCAGGAAGGAGCAGGCTGCGCGAGGCTGGGAGACGCCACTGGCGCCTTCCTGGCCTCAGCTCCGCTCCTGCCTTGCCTTTGCACCTAGGCCCCAGGCGTCCTTGGGGAGGGCTTAGGGGCCGGTGCCTTGCACACTGCCAAGGGCTCCAGCAGGAAGAGCTCTGTGCGAGGGAAGGGAAGGGCCAGTGCAGGGCTCCTCCAGCGGTTGCTTGGCCGCCCAGACTCAGCACCACACGGAGTGCACCAGGCTCCCAGGGCCCCTGGCTGGGGTCTGCAGCCCCGCACACCCGGAGGCTGACTCCCTGGGCGCCCAGCAGCTGCCTCACACACGTAGCTTCCCTAGCGCTCTCCTCCCCAGCAGAGACGTGTGCAGCTGGTTGGGGCCTGCCCCTGCGTGCCTGGGCTCCCGCCCACAGCCCCAGCTCAGGGCAAGCAGCCCCTGAGCCAAGACCTGCAGGAGGCGCAGAGCGCCCCCACCTGGAAGCCGAGTGAACAGCTGGCGGGGAGGCGAGCCTCCTCGAGGGAAGAAGAGGCAGCCCAGCCTCGTTTGGCTCAAGCCCTACTTGGCTGGAGCCGAATGCGCCTCCAGGACGGCAGAGCTCCAGCTCTGCTGAGAGGCCCGTTCTGGCAGAGTTGCTGGCGCGAGGCTGCTCTGCCCTGGGCGAGCCTTGCCCAGACTTGCCTCGCTGCTAGGCTTCCTGCCCAGGAAGGAGCAGGCTGCGCGAGGCTGGGAGACGCCACTGGCGCCTTCCTGGCCTCAGCTCCGCTCCTGCCTTGCCTTTGCACCTAGGCCCCAGGCGTCCTTGGGGAGGGCTTAGGGGCCGGTGGCTTGCACACTGCCAAGGGCTCCAGCAGGAAGAGCTCTGTGCGAGGGAAGGGAAGGGCCAGTGCAGGGCTCCTCCAGCGGTTGCTTGGCCGCCCAGACTCAGCGCCGAACGGAGTGCACCAGGCTCCCAGGGCCCCTGGCTGGGGTCTGCAGCCCCGCACACCCGGAGGCTGACTCCCTGGGCGCCCAGCAGCTGCCTCACACACGTAGCTTCCCTAGCGCTCTCCTCCCCAGCAGAGACGTGTGCAGCTGGTTGGGGCCTGCCCCTGCGTGCCTGGGCTCCCGCGCACAGCCCCAGCTCAGGGCAAGCAGCCCCTGAGCCAAGACCTGAAGAAGGCGCAGAGCGCCCCCACCTGGAAGCCGAGTGAACAGCTGGCGGGGAGGCGAGCCTCCTGGAGGGAAGAAGAGGCAGCCCAGCCTCGTTTGGCTCAAGCCCTACTTGGCTGGAGCCGAGTGCGCCTCCAGGACGGCAGAGCTCCAGCTATGCTCAGAGGCCCGATCTGGCAGAGTTGCTGGCGCGAGGCTGCTCTGCCCTGGGCGACCGTTGCCCAGACTTGCCTCGCTGCTAGGCTTCCTGCCCAGGAAGGAGCAGGCTGCGCGAGGCTGGGAGATGCCACTGGCGCCTTCCTGGCCTCAGCTCCGCTCCTGCCTTGCCTTTGCACCTAGGCCCCAGGCGTCCTTGGGGAGGGCTTAGGGGCCGGTGGCTTGCACACTGCCAAGGGCTCTAGCAGGAAGAGCTCTGTGCGAGGGAAGGGAAGGGCCAGTGCAGGGCTCCTCCAGCGGTTGCTTGGCCGCCCAGGCTCAGCGCCGCACGGAGTGCACCAGGCTCCCAGGGCCCCTGGCTGGGGTCTGCAGCCCTGCACACCCGGAGGCTGACTCCCTGGGCGCCCAGCAGCTGCCTCACACACGTAGCTTCCCTAGCGCTCTCCTCCCCAGCAGAGACGTGTGCAGCGGGTTGGGGCCTGCCCCTTCGTGCCTGGGCTCCCGCCCACAGCCCCAGCTCAGGGTAAGCAGCCCCTGAGCCAAGACCTGCAGGAGGCGCAGAGCGCCCCCACCTGGAAGCCGAGTGAACAGCTGGCGGGGAGGCGAGCCTCCTCGAGGGAAGAAGAGGCAGCCCAGCCTCGTTTGGCTCAAGCCCTACTTGGCTGGAGCCAAGTGCGCCTCCAGGACGGCAGAGCTCCAGCTCTGCTGAGAGACCCGTTCTGGCAGAGTTGCTGGCGCGAGGCTGCTCTGCCCTGGGCGAGCCTTGCCCAGACTTGCCTCGCTGCTAGGCTTCCTGCCCAGGAAGGAGCAGGCTGCGCGAGGCTGGGAGACGCCACTGGCGCCTTCCTGGCCTCAGCTCCGCTCCTGCCTTGCCTTTGCACCTAGGCCCCAGGCCTCCTTGGGGAGGACTTAGGGGCCAGTGGCTTGCACACTGCCAAAGGCTCCAGCAGGAAGAGCTCTGTGCGAGGGAAGGGAAGGGCCAGTGCAGGGCTCCTCCAGCGGTTGCTTGGCAGCCCAGGCTCAGCGCCGCACGGAGTGCAGAAGGCTCCCAGGGCCCCTGGCTGGGGTCTGCAGCCCCGCACACACGGAGGCTGACTCCCTGGGCGCCCAGCTGCTGCCTCATACACGTAGCTTCCCTAGCGCTCTCCTCCCCAGCAGAGACGTGTGCAGCTGGTTGGAGCCTGCCCCTGTGTGCCTGGGCTCCTGCCCACAGCCCCAGCTCAGGGCAAGCAGCCCCTGAGCCAAGACCTGCAGGAGGCGCAGAGCGCCCCCGCCTGGAAGTCGAGTGAACAGCTGGCGGGGAGGCGAGCCTCCTCGAGGGAAGAAGAGGCAGCCCAGCCTCGTTTGGCTCAAGCCCTACTTGGCTGGAGCCAAGTGCGCCTCCAGGACGGCAGAGCTCCAGCTCTGCTGAGAGACCCGTTCTGGCAGAGTTGCTGGCGCGAGGCTGCTCTGCCCTGGGCGAGCCTTGCCCAGACTTGCCTCGCTGCTAGGCTTCCTGCCCAGGAAGGAGCAGGCTGCGCGAGGCTGGGAGACGCCACTGGCGCCTTCCTGGCCTCAGCTCCGCTCCTGCCTTGCCTTTGCACCTAGGCCCCAGGCCTCCTTGGGGAGGACTTAGGGGCCGGTGGCTTGCACACTGCCAAGGGTTCCAGCAGGAAGAGCTCTGTGCGAGGGAAGGGAAGGGCCAGTGCAGGGCTCCTCCAGCGGTTGCTTGGCCGCCCAGATTCAGCGCCGCACGGAGTGCACCAGGCTCCCAGGGCCCCTGGCTGGGGTCTGCAGCCCCGCACACCCGGAGGCTGACTCCCTGGGCGCCCAGCAGCTGCCTCACACACGTAGCTTCCCTAGCGCTCTCCTCCCCAGCAGAGACGTGTGCAGCTGGTTGGGGCCTGCCCCTGCGTGCCTGGGCTCCCGCGCACAGCCCCAGCTCAGGGCAAGCAGCCCCTGAGCCAAGACCTGCAGAAGGCGCAGAGCGCCCCCACCTGGAAGCCGAAAGAACAGCTGGCGGGGAGGCGAGCCTCCTCGAGGGAAGAAGAGGCAGCCCAGCCTCGTTTGGCTCAAGCCCTACTTGGCTGGAGCCGAGTGCGCCTCCAGGACGGCAGAGCTCCAGCTCTGCTCAGAGGCCCGATCTGGCAGAGTTGCCGGCGCGAGGCTGCTCTGCCCTGGGCGAGCCTTGCCCAGACTTGCCTCGCTGCTAGGCTTCCTGCCCAGGAAGGAGCAGGCTGCGCGAGGCTGGGAGACGCCACTGGCGCCTTCCTGGCCTCAGCTCCGCTCCTGCCTTGCCTTTGCACCTAGGCCCCAGGCGTCCTTGGGGAGGGCTTAGGGGCCGGTGGCTTGCACACTGCCAAGGGCTCCAGCAGGAAGAGCTCTGTGCGAGGGAAGGGAAGGGCCAGTGCAGGGCTCCTCCAGCGGTTGCTTGGCCGCCCAGATTCAGCGCCGCACGGAGTGCACCAGGCTCCCAGGGCCCCTGGCTGGGGTCTGCAGCCCCGCATACCCGGAGGCTGACTCCCTGGACGCCCAGCAGCTGCCTCACACACGTAGCTTCCCGAGCGCTCTCCTCCCCAGCAGAGACGTGTGCAGCTGGTTGGGGCCTGCCCCTGCGTGCCTGGGCTCCCACCCACAGCCCCAGCTCAGGGCAAGCAGCCCCTGAGCCAAGACCTGCAGGAGGCGCAGAGCGCCCCCACCTGGAAGTCGAGTGAACAGCTGGCGGGGAGGCGAGCCTCCTCGAGGGAAGAAGAGGCAGCCCAGCCTCGTTTGGCTCTTGGCTGGAACCGAGTGCGCCTCCAGGACGGCAGAGCTCCAGCTCTGCTCAGAGGCCCGATCTGGCAGAGTTGCTGGTGCGAGGCTGCTCTGCCCTGGGCGAGCCTTGCCCAGACTTGCCTCGCTGCTAGGCTTCCTGCCCAGGAAGGAGCAGGCTGCGCGAGGCTGGGAGATGCCACTGGCACCTTCCTGGCCTCAGCTCCGCTCCTGCCTTGCCTTTGCACCTAGGCCCCAGGCGTCCTTGGGGAGGGCTTAGGGGCCGGTGGCTTGCACACTGCCAAGGGTTCCAGCAGGAAGAGCTCTGTGCGAGGGAAGGGAAGGGCCAGTGCAGGGCTCCTCCAGCGGTTGCTTGGCCGCCCAGATTCAGCGCCGCACGGAGTGCACCAGGCTCCCAGGGCCCCTGGCTGGGGTCTGCAGCCCCGCACACCCGGAGGCTGACTCCCTGGGCGCCCAGCAGCTGCCTCACACACGTAGCTTCCCTAGCGCTCTCCTCCCCAGCAGAGACGTGTGCAGCTGGTTGGGGCCTGCCCCTGCGTGCCTGGGCTCCCGCGCACAGCCCCAGCTCAGGGCAAGCAGCCCCTGAGCCAAGACCTGCAGGAGGCGCAGAGCGCCCCCACCTGGAAGCCGAGTGAACAGCTGGCGGGGAGGCGAGCCTCCTCGACGGAAGAAGAGGCAGCCCAGCCTCGTTTGGCTCAAGCCCTACTTGGCTGGAGCCGAGTGCGCCTCCAGGACGGCACAGCTCCAGCTCTGCTCAGAGGCCCGTTCTGGCAGAGTTGCTGGCGCGAGGCTGCTCTGCCCTGGGCGAGCCTTGCCCAGACTTGCCTCGCTGCTAGGCTTCCTGCCCAGGAAGGAGCAGGCTGCGCGAGGCTGGGAGACGCCACTGGCGCCTTCCTGGCCTCAGCTCCGCTCCTGCCTTGCCTTTGCACCTAGGCCCCAGGCGTCCTTGGGGAGGGCTTAGGGGCCGGTGGCTTGCACACTGCCAAGGGCTCCAGCAGGAAGAGCTCTGTGCGAGGGAAGGGAAGGGCCAGTGCAGGGCTCCTCCAGCGGTTGCTTGGCCGCCCAGGCTCAGCGCCGCACGGAGTGCACCAGGCTTCCATGGCCCCTGGCTGGGGTCTGCAGCCCCGCACACCCGGAGGCTGACTCCCTGGGCGCCCAGCAGCTGCCTCACACACGTAGCTTCCCTAGCGCTCTCCTCCCCAGCAGAGACGTGTGCAGCTGGTTGGGGCCTGGCCCTGCGTGCCTGGGCTCCCGCGCACAGCCCCAGCTCAGGGCAAGCAGCCCCTGAGCCAAGACCAGCAGAAGGCGCAGAGCGCCCCCACCTGGAAGCCAAGTGAACAGCTGGCGGGGAGGCGAGCCTCCTCGAGGGAAGAAGAGGCAGCCCAGCCTCGTTTGGCTCAAGCCCTACTTGGCTGGAGCCGAGTGCGCCTCCAGGACGGCAGAGCTCCAGCTCTGCTCAGAGGCCCGATCTGGCAGAGTTGCTGGTGCGAGGCTGCTCTGCCCTGGGCGAGCCTTGCCCAGACTTGCCTCGCTGCTAGGCTTCCTGCCCAGGAAGGAGCAGGCTGCGCGAGGCTGGGAGATGCCACTGGCGCCTTCCTGGCCTCAGCTCCGCTCCTGCCTTGCCTTTGCACCTAGGCCCCAGGCGTCCTTGGGGAGGGCTTAGGGGCCGGTGGCTTGCACACTGCCAAGGGTTCCAGCAGGAAGAGCTCTGTGCGAGGGAAGGGAAGGGCCAGTGCAGGGCTCCTCCAGCGGTTGCTTGGCCGCCCAGATTCAGCGCCGCACGGAGTGCACCAGGCTCCCAGGGCCCCTGGCTGGGGTCTGCAGCCCCGCACACCCGGAGGCTGACTCCCTGGGCGCCCAGCAGCTGCCTCACACACGTAGCTTCCCTAGCGCTCTCCTCCCCAGCAGAGACGTGTGCAGCTGGTTGGGGCCTGCCCCTGCGTGCCTGGGCTCCCGCGCACAGCCCCAGCTCAGGGCAAGCAGCCCCTGAGCCAAGACCTGCAGAAGGCGCAGAGCGCCCCCACCTGGAAGCCGAAAGAACAGCTGGCGGGGAGGCGAGCCTCCTCGAGGGAAGAAGAGGCAGCCCAGCCTCGTTTGGCTCAAGCCCTACTTGGCTGGAGCCGAGTGCGCCTCCAGGACGGCAGAGCTCCAGCTCTGCTCAGAGGCCCGATCTGGCAGAGTTGCTGGCGCGAGGCTGCTCTGCCCTGGGCGAGCCTTGCCCAGACTTGCCTCGCTGCTAGGCTTCCTGCCCAGGAAGGAGCAGGCTGCGCGAGGCTGGGAGACGCCACTGGCGCCTTCCTGGCCTCAGCTCCGCTCCTGCCTTGCCTTTGCACCTAGGCCCCAGGCGTCCTTGGGGAGGGCTTAGGGGCCGGTGGCTTGCACACTGCCAAGGGCTCCAGCAGGAAGAGCTCTGTGCGAGGGAAGGGAAGGGCCAGTGCAGGGCTCCTCCAGCGGTTGCTTGGCCGCCCAGATTCAGCGCCGCACGGAGTGCACCAGGCTCCCAGGGCCCCTGGCTGGGGTCTGCAGCCCCGCATACCCGGAGGCTGACTCCCTGGACGCCCAGCAGCTGCCTCACACACGTAGCTTCCCGAGCGCTCTCCTCCCCAGCAGAGACGTGTGCAGCTGGTTGGGGCCTGCCCCTGCGTGCCTGGGCTCCCGCGCACAGCCCCAGCTCAGGGCAAGCAGCCCCTGAGCCAAGACCTGCAGGAGGCGCAGAGCGCCCCCACCTGGAAGTCGAGTGAACAGCTGGCGGGGAGGCGAGCCTCCTCGAGGGAAGAAGAGGCAGCCCAGCCTCGTTTGGCTCTTGGCTGGAACCGAGTGCGCCTCCAGGACGGCAGAGCTCCAGCTCTGCTCAGAGGCCCGATCTGGCAGAGTTGCTGGTGCGAGGCTGCTCTGCCCTGGGCGAGCCTTGCCCAGACTTGCCTCGCTGCTAGGCTTCCTGCCCAGGAAGGAGCAGGCTGCGCGAGGCTGGGAGATGCCACTGGCACCTTCCTGGCCTCAGCTCCGCTCCTGCCTTGCCTTTGCACCTAGGCCCCAGGCGTCCTTGGGGAGGGCTTAGGGGCCGGTGGCTTGCACACTGCCAAGGGTTCCAGCAGGAAGAGCTCTGTGCGAGGGAAGGGAAGGGCCAGTGCAGGGCTCCTCCAGCGGTTGCTTGGCCGCCCAGATTCAGCGCCGCACGGAGTGCACCAGGCTCCCAGGGCCCCTGGCTGGGGTCTGCAGCCCCGCACACCCGGAGGCTGACTCCCTGGGCGCCCAGCAGCTGCCTCACACACGTAGCTTCCCTAGCGCTCTCCTCCCCAGCAGAGACGTGTGCAGCTGGTTGGGGCCTGCCCCTGCGTGCCTGGGCTCCCGCGCACAGCCCCAGCTCAGGGCAAGCAGCCCCTGAGCCAAGACCTGCAGGAGGCGCAGAGCGCCCCCACCTGGAAGCCGAGTGAACAGCTGGCGGGGAGGCGAGCCTCCTCGACGGAAGAAGAGGCAGCCCAGCCTCGTTTGGCTCAAGCCCTACTTGGCTGGAGCCGAGTGCGCCTCCAGGACGGCACAGCTCCAGCTCTGCTCAGAGGCCCGTTCTGGCAGAGTTGCTGGCGCGAGGCTGCTCTGCCCTGGGCGAGCCTTGCCCAGACTTGCCTCGCTGCTAGGCTTCCTGCCCAGGAAGGAGCAGGCTGCGCGAGGCTGGGAGACGCCACTGGCGCCTTCCTGGCCTCAGCTCCGCTCCTGCCTTGCCTTTGCACCTAGGCCCCAGGCGTCCTTGGGGAGGGCTTAGGGGCCGGTGGCTTGCACACTGCCAAGGGCTCCAGCAGGAAGAGCTCTGTGCGAGGGAAGGGAAGGGCCAGTGCAGGGCTCCTCCAGCGGTTGCTTGGCCGCCCAGGCTCAGCGCCGCACGGAGTGCACCAGGCTTCCATGGCCCCTGGCTGGGGTCTGCAGCCCCGCACACCCGGAGGCTGACTCCCTGGGCGCCCAGCAGCTGCCTCACACACGTAGCTTCCCTAGCGCTCTCCTCCCCAGCAGAGACGTGTGCAGCTGGTTGGGGCCTGGCCCTGCGTGCCTGGGCTCCCGCGCACAGCCCCAGCTCAGGGCAAGCAGCCCCTGAGCCAAGACCAGCAGAAGGCGCAGAGCGCCCCCACCTGGAAGCCAAGTGAACAGCTGGCGGGGAGGCGAGCCTCCTCGAGGGAAGAAGAGGCAGCCCAGCCTCGTTTGGCTCAAGCCCTACTTGGCTGGAGCCGAGTGTGCCTCCAGGACGGCAGAGCTCCAGCTCTGCTCAGAGGCCCGTTCTGGCAGAGTTGCTGGCACGAGGCTGCTCTGCCCTGGGCGAGCCTTGTCCAGACTTGCCTCGCTGCTAGGCTTCCTGCCCAGGAAGGAGCAGGCTGCACGAGGCTGGGAGACGCCACTGGCGCCTTCCTGGCCTCAGCTCCGCTCCTGCCTTGCCTTTGCACCTAGGCCCCAGGCGTCCTTGGGGAGGGCTTAGGGGCCGGTGGCTTGCACACTGCCAAGGGCTCCAGCAGGAAGAGCTCTGGGCGAGGGAAGGGAAGGGCCAGTGCAGGGCTCCTCCAGCGGTTGCTTGGCCGCCCAGGCTCAGCGCCGCACGGAGTGCACCAGGCTCCCAGGGCCCCTGGCTGGGGTCTGCAGCCCCGCACACCCGGAGGCTGACTCCCTGGGCGCTCAGCAGCTGACTCACACACGTAGCTTCCCTAGCGCTCTCCTCCCCAGCAGAGACGTGTGCAGCTGGTTGGGGCCTGCCCCTGCGTGCCTGGGCTCCCGCCCACAGCCCCAGCTCAGGGCAAGCAGCCCCTGAGCCAAGACCTGCAGGAGGCGCAGAGCGCCCCCACCTGGAAGCCGAGTGAACAGCTGGCGGGGAGGCGAGCCTCCTCGAGGGAAGAAGAGGCAGCCCAGCCTCGTTTGGCTCAAGCCCTACTTGGCTGGAGCCGAGTGCGCCTCCAGGACGGCAGAGCTCCAGCTCTGCTGAGAGGCCCTTTCTGGCAGAGTTGCTGGCGCGAGGCTGCTCTGCCCTGGGCGAGCCTTGCCCAGACTTGCCTCGCTGCTAGGCTTCCTGCCCAGGAAGGAGCAGGCTGCGCGAGGCTGGGAGACGCCACTGGCGCCTTCCTGGCCTCAGCTCCGCTCCTGCCTTGCCTTTGCACCTAGGCCCCAGGAGTCCTTGGGGAGGGCTTAGGGGCCGGTGGCTTGCACACTGCCAAGGGCTCCAGCAGGAAGAGCTCTGTGCGAGGGAAGGGAAGGGCCAGTGCAGGGCTCCTCCAGCGGTTGCTTGGCCGCCCAGGCTCAGCGCCGCACGGAGTGCACCAGGCTCCCAGGGCCCCTGGCTGGGGTCTGCAGCCCCGCACACACGGAGGCTGACTCCCTGGGCGCCCAGCTGCTGCCTCACACACGTAGCTTCCCTAGCGCTCTCCTCCACAGCAGAGACGTGTGCAGCTGGTTGGGGCTTGCCCCTGTGTGCCTGGGCTCCCGCCCACAGCCCCAGCTCTGGGCAAGCAGCCCCTGAGCCAAGACCTGCAGGAGGCGCAGAGCGCCCCCACCTGGAAGCCGAGTGAACAGCTGGCGGGGAGGCGAGCCTCCTCGAGGGAAGAAGAGGCAGCCCAGCCTCGTTTGGCTCAAGCCCTACTTGGCTGGAGCCGAGTGCGCCTCCAGGACGGCAGAGCTCCAGCTCTGCTCAGAGGCCCGATCTGGCAGAGTTGCTGGCGCGAGGCTGCTCTGCCCTGGGCGAGCCTTGGCCAGACTTGCCTCGCTGCTAGGCTTCCTGCCCAGGAAGGAGCAGGCTGCGCGAGGCTGGGAGACGCCACTGGCGCCTTCCTGGCCTCAGCTCCGCTCCTGCCTTGCCTTTGCACCTAGGCCCCAGGCGTCCTTGGGGAGGGCTTAGGGGCCGGTGCCTTGCACACTGCCAAGGGCTCCAGCAGGAAGAGCTCTGTGCGAGGGAAGGGAAGGGCCAGTGCAGGGCTCCTCCAGCGGTTGCTTGGCCGCCCAGACTCAGCACCGCACGGAGTGCACCAGGCTCCCAGGGCCCCTGGCTGGGGTCTGCAGCCCCGCACACCCGGAGGCTGACTCCCTGGGCGCCCAGCAGCTGCCTCACACACGTAGCTTCCCTAGCGCTCTCCTCCCCAGCAGAGACGTGTGCAGCTGGTTGGGGCCTGCCCCTGCGTGCCTGGGCTCCCGCCCACAGCCCCAGCTCAGGGCAAGCAGCCCCTGAGCCAAGACCTGCAGGAGGCGCAGAGCGCCCCCACCTGGAAGCCGAGTGAACAGCTGGCGGGGAGGCGAGCCTCCTCGAGGGAAGAAGAGGCAGCCCAGCCTCGTTTGGCTCAAGCCCTACTTGGCTGGAGCCGAGTGCGCCTCCAGGACGGCAGAGCTCCAGCTCTGCTGAGAGGCCCGTTCTGGCAGAGTTGCTGGCGCGAGGCTGCTCTGCCCTGGGCGAGCCTTGCCCAGACTTGCCTCGCTGCTAGGCTTCCTGCCCAGGAAGGAGCAGGCTGCGCGAGGCTGGGAGACGCCACTGGCGCCTTCCTGGCCTCAGCTCCGCTCCTGCCTTGCCTTTGCACCTAGGCCCCAGGCGTCCTTGGGGAGGGCTTAGGGGCCGGTGGCTTGCACACTGCCAAGGGCTCCAGCAGGAAGAGCTCTGTGCGAGGGAAGGGAAGGGCCAGTGCAGGGCTCCTCCAGCGGTTGCTTGGCCGCCCAGACTCAGTGCCGAACGGAGTGCACCAGGCTCCCAGGGCCCCTGGCTGGGGTCTGCAGCCCCGCACACCCGGAGGCTGACTCCCTGGGCGCCCAGCAGCTGCCTCACACACGTAGCTTCCCTAGCGCTCTCCTCCCCAGCAGAGACGTGTGCAGCTGGTTGGGGCCTGCCCCTGCGTGCCTGGGCTCCCACCCACAGCCCCAGCTCAGGGCAAGCAGCCCCTGAGCCAAGACCTGCAGAAGGCGCAGAGCGCCCCCACCTGGAAGCCGAAAGAACAGCTGGCGGGGAGGCGAGCCTCCTCGAGGGAAGAAGAGGCAGCCCAGCCTCGTTTGGCTCAAGCCCTACTTGGCTGGAGCCGAGTGCGCCTCCAGGACGGCAGAGCTCCAGCTCTGCTCAGAGGCCCGATCTGGCAGAGTTGCCGGCGCGAGGCTGCTCTGCCCTGGGCGAGCCTTGCCCAGACTTGCCTCGCTGCTAGGCTTCCTGCCCAGGAAGGAGCAGGCTGCGCGAGGCTGGGAGACGCCACTGGCGCCTTCCTGGCCTCAGCTCCGCTCCTGCCTTGCCTTTGCACCTAGGCCCCAGGCGTCCTTGGGGAGGGCTTAGGGGCCGGTGGCTTGCACACTGCCAAGGGCTCCAGCAGGAAGAGCTCTGTGCGAGGGAAGGGAAGGGCCAGTGCAGGGCTCCTCCAGCGGTTGCTTGGCCGCCCAGATTCAGCGCCGCACGGAGTGCACCAGGCTCCCAGGGCCCCTGGCTGGGGTCTGCAGCCCCGCATACCCGGAGGCTGACTCCCTGGACGCCCAGCAGCTGCCTCACACACGTAGCTTCCCGAGCGCTCTCCTCCCCAGCAGAGACGTGTGCAGCTGGTTGGGGCCTGCCCCTGCGTGCCTGGGCTCCCGCGCACAGCCCCAGCTCAGGGCAAGCAGCCCCTGAGCCAAGACCTGCAGGAGGCGCAGAGCGCCCCCACCTGGAAGTCGAGTGAACAGCTGGCGGGGAGGCGAGCCTCCTCGAGGGAAGAAGAGGCAGCCCAGCCTCGTTTGGCTCTTGGCTGGAACCGAGTGCGCCTCCAGGACGGCAGAGCTCCAGCTCTGCTCAGAGGCCCGATCTGGCAGAGTTGCTGGTGCGAGGCTGCTCTGCCCTGGGCGAGCCTTGCCCAGACTTGCCTCGCTGCTAGGCTTCCTGCCCAGGAAGGAGCAGGCTGCGCGAGGCTGGGAGATGCCACTGGCACCTTCCTGGCCTCAGCTCCGCTCCTGCCTTGCCTTTGCACCTAGGCCCCAGGCGTCCTTGGGGAGGGCTTAGGGGCCGGTGGCTTGCACACTGCCAAGGGTTCCAGCAGGAAGAGCTCTGTGCGAGGGAAGGGAAGGGCCAGTGCAGGGCTCCTCCAGCGGTTGCTTGGCCGCCCAGATTCAGCGCCGCACGGAGTGCACCAGGCTCCCAGGGCCCCTGGCTGGGGTCTGCAGCCCCGCACACCCGGAGGCTGACTCCCTGGGCGCCCAGCAGCTGCCTCACACACGTAGCTTCCCTAGCGCTCTCCTCCCCAGCAGAGACGTGTGCAGCTGGTTGGGGCCTGCCCCTGCGTGCCTGGGCTCCCGCGCACAGCCCCAGCTCAGGGCAAGCAGCCCCTGAGCCAAGACCTGCAGGAGGCGCAGAGCGCCCCCACCTGGAAGCCGAGTGAACAGCTGGCGGGGAGGCGAGCCTCCTCGACGGAAGAAGAGGCAGCCCAGCCTCGTTTGGCTCAAGCCCTACTTGGCTGGAGCCGAGTGCGCCTCCAGGACGGCACAGCTCCAGCTCTGCTCAGAGGCCCGTTCTGGCAGAGTTGCTGGCGCGAGGCTGCTCTGCCCTGGGCGAGCCTTGCCCAGACTTGCCTCGCTGCTAGGCTTCCTGCCCAGGAAGGAGCAGGCTGCGCGAGGCTGGGAGACGCCACTGGCGCCTTCCTGGCCTCAGCTCCGCTCCTGCCTTGCCTTTGCACCTAGGCCCCAGGCGTCCTTGGGGAGGGCTTAGGGGCCGGTGGCTTGCACACTGCCAAGGGCTCCAGCAGGAAGAGCTCTGTGCGAGGGAAGGGAAGGGCCAGTGCAGGGCTCCTCCAGCGGTTGCTTGGCCGCCCAGGCTCAGCGCCGCACGGAGTGCACCAGGCTTCCATGGCCCCTGGCTGGGGTCTGCAGCCCCGCACACCCGGAGGCTGACTCCCTGGGCGCCCAGCAGCTGCCTCACACACGTAGCTTCCCTAGCGCTCTCCTCCCCAGCAGAGACGTGTGCAGCTGTTTGGGGCCTGGCCCTGCGTGCCTGGGCTCCCGCGCACAGCCCCAGCTCAGGGCAAGCAGCCCCTGAGCCAAGACCAGCAGAAGGCGCAGAGCGCCCCCACCTGGAAGCCAAGTGAACAGCTGGCGGGGAGGCGAGCCTCCTCGAGGGAAGAAGAGGCAGCCCAGCCTCGTTTGGCTCAAGCCCTACTTGGCTGGAGCCGAGTGCGCCTCCAGGACGGCAGAGCTCCAGCTCTGCTCAGAGGCCCGATCTGGCAGAGTTGCTGGTGCGAGGCTGCTCTGCCCTGGGCGAGCCTTGCCCAGACTTGCCTCGCTGCTAGGCTTCCTGCCCAGGAAGGAGCAGGCTGCGCGAGGCTGGGAGATGCCACTGGCGCCTTCCTGGCCTCAGCTCCGCTCCTGCCTTGCCTTTGCACCTAGGCCCCAGGCGTCCTTGGGGAGGGCTTAGGGGCCGGTGGCTTGCACACTGCCAAGGGTTCCAGCAGGAAGAGCTCTGTGCGAGGGAAGGGAAGGGCCAGTGCAGGGCTCCTCCAGCGGTTGCTTGGCCGCCCAGATTCAGCGCCGCACGGAGTGCACCAGGCTCCCAGGGCCCCTGGCTGGGGTCTGCAGCCCCGCACACCCGGAGGCTGACTCCCTGGGCGCCCAGCAGCTGCCTCACACACGTAGCTTCCCTAGCGCTCTCCTCCCCAGCAGAGACGTGTGCAGCTGGTTGGGGCCTGCCCCTGCGTGCCTGGGCTCCCGCGCACAGCCCCAGCTCAGGGCAAGCAGCCCCTGAGCCAAGACCTGCAGAAGGCGCAGAGCGCCCCCACCTGGAAGCCGAAAGAACAGCTGGCGGGTAGGCGAGCCTCCTCGAGGGAAGAAGAGGCAGCCCAGCCTCGTTTGGCTCAAGCCCTACTTGGCTGGAGCCGAGTGCGCCTCCAGGACGGCAGAGCTCCAGCTCTGCTCAGAGGCCCGATCTGGCAGAGTTGCTGGCGCGAGGCTGCTCTGCCCTGGGCGAGCCTTGCCCAGACTTGCCTCGCTGCTAGGCTTCCTGCCCAGGAAGGAGCAGGCTGCGCGAGGCTGGGAGACGCCACTGGCGCCTTCCTGGCCTCAGCTCCGCTCCTGCCTTGCCTTTGCACCTAGGCCCCAGGCGTCCTTGGGGAGGGCTTAGGGGCCGGTGGCTTGCACACTGCCAAGGGCTCCAGCAGGAAGAGCTCTGTGCGAGGGAAGGGAAGGGCCAGTGCAGGGCTCCTCCAGCGGTTGCTTGGCCGCCCAGATTCAGCGCCGCACGGAGTGCACCAGGCTCCCAGGGCCCCTGGCTGGGGTCTGCAGCCCCGCATACCCGGAGGCTGACTCCCTGGACGCCCAGCAGCTGCCTCACACACGTAGCTTCCCGAGCGCTCTCCTCCCCAGCAGAGACGTGTGCAGCTGGTTGGGGCCTGCCCCTGCGTGCCTGGGCTCCCGCGCACAGCCCCAGCTCAGGGCAAGCAGCCCCTGAGCCAAGACCTGCAGGAGGCGCAGAGCGCCCCCACCTGGAAGTCGAGTGAACAGCTGGCGGGGAGGCGAGCCTCCTCGAGGGAAGAAGAGGCAGCCCAGCCTCGTTTGGCTCTTGGCTGGAACCGAGTGCGCCTCCAGGACGGCAGAGCTCCAGCTCTGCTCAGAGGCCCGATCTGGCAGAGTTGCTGGTGCGAGGCTGCTCTGCCCTGGGCGAGCCTTGCCCAGACTTGCCTCGCTGCTAGGCTTCCTGCCCAGGACGGAGCAGGCTGCGCGAGGCTGGGAGATGCCACTGGCACCTTCCTGGCCTCAGCTCCGCTCCTGCCTTGCCTTTGCACCTAGGCCCCAGGCGTCCTTGGGGAGGGCTTAGGGGCCGGTGGCTTGCACACTGCCAAGGGTTCCAGCAGGAAGAGCTCTGTGCGAGGGAAGGGAAGGGCCAGTGCAGGGCTCCTCCAGCGGTTGCTTGGCCGCCCAGATTCAGCGCCGCACGGAGTGCACCAGGCTCCCAGGGCCCCTGGCTGGGGTCTGCAGCCCCGCACACCCGGAGGCTGACTCCCTGGGCGCCCAGCAGCTGCCTCACACACGTAGCTTCCCTAGCGCTCTCCTCCCCAGCAGAGACGTGTGCAGCTGGTTGGGGCCTGCCCCTGCGTGCCTGGGCTCCCGCGCACAGCCCCAGCTCAGGGCAAGCAGCCCCTGAGCCAAGACCTGCAGGAGGCGCAGAGCGCCCCCACCTGGAAGCCGAGTGAACAGCTGGCGGGGAGGCGAGCCTCCTCGACGGAAGAAGAGGCAGCCCAGCCTCGTTTGGCTCAAGCCCTACTTGGCTGGAGCCGAGTGCGCCTCCAGGACGGCACAGCTCCAGCTCTGCTCAGAGGCCCGTTCTGGCAGAGTTGCTGGCGCGAGGCTGCTCTGCCCTGGGCGAGCCTTGCCCAGACTTGCCTCGCTGCTAGGCTTCCTGCCCAGGAAGGAGCAGGCTGCGCGAGGCTGGGAGACGCCACTGGCGCCTTCCTGGCCTCAGCTCCGCTCCTGCCTTGCCTTTGCACCTAGGCCCCAGGCGTCCTTGGGGAGGGCTTAGGGGCCGGTGGCTTGCACACTGCCAAGGGCTCCAGCAGGAAGAGCTCTGTGCGAGGGAAGGGAAGGGCCAGTGCAGGGCTCCTCCAGCGGTTGCTTGGCCGCCCAGGCTCAGCGCCGCACGGAGTGCACCAGGCTTCCATGGCCCCTGGCTGGGGTCTGCAGCCCCGCACACCCGGAGGCTGACTCCCTGGGCGCCCAGCAGCTGCCTCACACACGTAGCTTCCCTAGCGCTCTCCTCCCCAGCAGAGACGTGTGCAGCTGGTTGGGGCCTGGCCCTGCGTGCCTGGGCTCCCGCGCACAGCCCCAGCTCAGGGCAAGCAGCCCCTGAGCCAAGACCAGCAGAAGGCGCAGAGCGCCCCCACCTGGAAGCCAAGTGAACAGCTGGCGGGGAGGCGAGCCTCCTCGAGGGAAGAAGAGGCAGCCCAGCCTCGTTTGGCTCAAGCCCTACTTGGCTGGAGCCGAGTGTGCCTCCAGGACGGCAGAGCTCCAGCTCTGCTCAGAGGCCCGTTCTGGCAGAGTTGCTGGCACGAGGCTGCTCTGCCCTGGGCGAGCCTTGTCCAGACTTGCCTCGCTGCTAGGCTTCCTGCCCAGGAAGGAGCAGGCTGCACGAGGCTGGGAGACGCCACTGGCGCCTTCCTGGCCTCAGCTCCGCTCCTGCCTTGCCTTTGCACCTAGGCCCCAGGCGTCCTTGGGGAGGGCTTAGGGGCCGGTGGCTTGCACACTGCCAAGGGCTCCAGCAGGAAGAGCTCTGGGCGAGGGAAGGGAAGGGCCAGTGCAGGGCTCCTCCAGCGGTTGCTTGGCCGCCCAGGCTCAGCGCCGCACGGAGTGCACCAGGCTCCCAGGGCCCCTGGCTGGGGTCTGCAGCCCCGCACACCCGGAGGCTGACTCCCTGGGCGCTCAGCAGCTGACTCACACACGTAGCTTCCCTAGCGCTCTCCTCCCCAGCAGAGACGTGTGCAGCTGGTTGGGGCCTGCCCCTGCGTGCCTGGGCTCCCGCCCACAGCCCCAGCTCAGGGCAAGCAGCCCCTGAGCCAAGACCTGCAGGAGGCGCAGAGCGCCCCCACCTGGAAGCCGAGTGAACAGCTGGCGGGGAGGCGAGCCTCCTCGAGGGAAGAAGAGGCAGCCCAGCCTCGTTTGGCTCAAGCCCTACTTGGCTGGAGCCGAGTGCGCCTCCAGGACGGCAGAGCTCCAGCTCTGCTGAGAGGCCCTTTCTGGCAGAGTTGCTGGCGCGAGGCTGCTCTGCCCTGGGCGAGCCTTGCCCAGACTTGCCTCGCTGCTAGGCTTCCTGCCCAGGAAGGAGCAGGCTGCGCGAGGCTGGGAGACGCCACTGGCGCCTTCCTGGCCTCAGCTCCGCTCCTGCCTTGCCTTTGCACCTAGGCCCCAGGAGTCCTTGGGGAGGGCTTAGGGGCCGGTGGCTTGCACACTGCCAAGGGCTCCAGCAGGAAGAGCTCTGTGCGAGGGAAGGGAAGGGCCAGTGCAGGGCTCCTCCAGCGGTTGCTTGGCCGCCCAGGCTCAGCGCCGCACGGAGTGCACCAGGCTCCCAGGGCCCCTGGCTGGGGTCTGCAGCCCCGCACACACGGAGGCTGACTCCCTGGGCGCCCAGCTGCTGCCTCACACACGTAGCTTCCCTAGCGCTCTCCTCCCCAGCAGAGACGTGTGCAGCTGGTTGGGGCTTGCCCCTGTGTGCCTGGGCTCCCGCCCACAGCCCCAGCTCAGGGCAAGCAGCCCCTGAGCCAAGACCTGCAGGAGGCGCAGAGCGCCCCCACCTGGAAGCCGAGTGAACAGCTGGCGGGGAGGCGAGCCTCCTCGAGGGAAGAAGAGGCAGCCCAGCCTCGTTTGGCTCAAGCCCTACTTGGCTGGAGCCGAGTGCGCCTCCAGGACGGCAGAGCTCCAGCTCTGCTCAGAGGCCCGATCTGGCAGAGTTGCTGGCGCGAGGCTGCTCTGCCCTGGGCGAGCCTTGGCCAGACTTGCCTCGCTGCTAGGCTTCCTGCCCAGGAAGGAGCAGGCTGCGCGAGGCTGGGAGACGCCACTGGCGCCTTCCTGGCCTCAGCTCCGCTCCTGCCTTGCCTTTGCACCTAGGCCCCAGGCGTCCTTGGGGAGGGCTTAGGGGCCGGTGCCTTGCACACTGCCAAGGGCTCCAGCAGGAAGAGCTCTGTGCGAGGGAAGGGAAGGGCCAGTGCAGGGCTCCTCCAGCGGTTGCTTGGCCGCCCAGACTCAGCACCGCACGGAGTGCACCAGGCTCCCAGGGCCCCTGGCTGGGGTCTGCAGCCCCGCACACCCGGAGGCTGACTCCCTGGGCGCCCAGCAGCTGCCTCACACACGTAGCTTCCCTAGCGCTCTCCTCCCCAGCAGAGACGTGTGCAGCTGGTTGGGGCCTGCCCCTGCGTGCCTGGGCTCCCGCGCACAGCCCCAGCTCAGGGCAAGCAGCCCCTGAGCCAAGACCTGCAGGAGGCGCAGAGCGCCCCCACCTGGAAGCCAAGTGAACAGCTGGCGGGGAGGCGAGCCTCCTCGAGGGAAGAAGAGGCAGCCCAGCCTCGTTTGGCTCAAGCCCTACTTGGCTGGAGCCGAGTGTGCCTCCAGGACGGCAGAGCTCCAGCTCTGCTCAGAGGCCCGTTCTGGCAGAGTTGCTGGCACGAGGCTGCTCTGCCCTGGGCGAGCCTTGTCCAGACTTGCCTCGCTGCTAGGCTTCCTGCCCAGGAAGGAGCAGGCTGCACGAGGCTGGGAGACGCCACTGGCGCCTTCCTGGCCTCAGCTCCGCTCCTGCCTTGCCTTTGCACCTAGGCCCCAGGCGTCCTTGGGGAGGGCTTAGGGGCCGGTGGCTTGCACACTGCCAAGGGCTCCAGCAGGAAGAGCTCTGGGCGAGGGAAGGGAAGGGCCAGTGCAGGGCTCCTCCAGCGGTTGCTTGGCCGCCCAGGCTCAGCGCCGCACGGAGTGCACCAGGCTCCCAGGGCCCCTGGCTGGGGTCTGCAGCCCCGCACACCCGGAGGCTGACTCCCTGGGCGCTCAGCAGCTGACTCACACACGTAGCTTCCCTAGCGCTCTCCTCCCCAGCAGAGACGTGTGCAGCTGGTTGGGGCCTGCCCCTGCGTGCCTGGGCTCCCGCCCACAGCCCCAGCTCAGGGCAAGCAGCCCCTGAGCCAAGACCTGCAGGAGGCGCAGAGCGCCCCCACCTGGAAGCCGAGTGAACAGCTGGCGGGGAGGCGAACCTCCTCGAGGGAAGAAGAGGCAGCCCAGCCTCGTTTGGCTCAAGCCCTACTTGGCTGGAGCCGAGTGCGCCTCCAGGACGGCAGAGCTCCAGCTCTGCTGAGAGGCCCTTTCTGGCAGAGTTGCTGGCGCGAGGCTGCTCTGCCCTGGGCGAGCCTTGCCCAGACTTGCCTCGCTGCTAGGCTTCCTGCCCAGGAAGGAGCAGGCTGCGCGAGGCTGGGAGACGCCACTGGCGCCTTCCTGGCCTCAGCTCCGCTCCTGCCTTGCCTTTGCACCTAGGCCCCAGGAGTCCTTGGGGAGGGCTTAGGGGCCGGTGGCTTGCACACTGCCAAGGGCTCCAGCAGGAAGAGCTCTGTGCGAGGGAAGGGAAGGGCCAGTGCAGGGCTCCTCCAGCGGTTGCTTGGCCGCCCAGGCTCAGCGCCGCACGGAGTGCACCAGGCTCCCAGGGCCCCTGGCTGGGGTCTGCAGCCCCGCACACACGGAGGCTGACTCCCTGGGCGCCCAGCTGCTGCCTCACACACGTAGCTTCCCTAGCGCTCTCCTCCACAGCAGAGACGTGTGCAGCTGGTTGGGGCTTGCCCCTGTGTGCCTGGGCTCCCGCCCACAGCCCCAGCTCAGGGCAAGCAGCCCCTGAGCCAAGACCTGCAGGAGGCGCAGAGCGCCCCCACCTGGAAGCCGAGTGAACAGCTGGCGGGGAGGCGAGCCTCCTCGAGGGAAGAAGAGGCAGCCCAGCCTCGTTTGGCTCAAGCCCTACTTGGCTGGAGCCGAGTGCGCCTCCAGGACGGCAGAGCTCCAGCTCTGCTCAGAGGCCCGATCTGGCAGAGTTGCTGGCGCGAGGCTGCTCTGCCCTGGGCGAGCCTTGGCCAGACTTGCCTCGCTGCTAGGCTTCCTGCCCAGGAAGGAGCAGGCTGCGCGAGGCTGGGAGACGCCACTGGCGCCTTCCTGGCCTCAGCTCCGCTCCTGCCTTGCCTTTGCACCTAGGCCCCAGGCGTCCTTGGGGAGGGCTTAGGGGCCGGTGCCTTGCACACTGCCAAGGGCTCCAGCAGGAAGAGCTCTGTGCGAGGGAAGGGAAGGGCCAGTGCAGGGCTCCTCCAGCGGTTGCTTGGCCGCCCAGACTCAGCACCGCACGGAGTGCACCAGGCTCCCAGGGCCCCTGGCTGGGGTCTGCAGCCCCGCACACCCGGAGGCTGACTCCCTGGGCGCCCAGCAGCTGCCTCACACACGTAGCTTCCCTAGCGCTCTCCTCCCCAGCAGAGACGTGTGCAGCTGGTTGGGGCCTGCCCCTGCGTGCCTGGGCTCCCGCGCACAGCCCCAGCTCAGGGCAAGCAGCCCCTGAGCCAAGACCTGCAGGAGGCGCAGAGCGCCCCCACCTGGAAGCCGAGTGAACAGCTGGCGGGGAGGCGAGCCTCCTCGACGGAAGAAGAGGCAGCCCAGCCTCGTTTGGCTCAAGCCCTACTTGGCTGGAGCCGAGTGCGCCTCCAGGACGGCACAGCTCCAGCTCTGCTCAGAGGCCCGTTCTGGCAGAGTTGCTGGCGCGAGGCTGCTCTGCCCTGGGCGAGCCTTGCCCAGACTTGCCTCGCTGCTAGGCTTCCTGCCCAGGAAGGAGCAGGCTGCGCGAGGCTGGGAGACGCCACTGGCGCCTTCCTGGCCTCAGCTCCGCTCCTGCCTTGCCTTTGCACCTAGGCCCCAGGCGTCCTTGGGGAGGGCTTAGGGGCCGGTGGCTTGCACACTGCCAAGGGCTCCAGCAGGAAGAGCTCTGTGCGAGGGAAGGGAAGGGCCAGTGCAGGGCTCCTCCAGCGGTTGCTTGGCCGCCCAGATTCAGCGCCGCACGGAGTGCACCAGGCTCCCAGGGCCCCTGGCTGGGGTCTGCAGCCCCGCATACCCGGAGGCTGACTCCCTGGACGCCCAGCAGCTGCCTCACACACGTAGCTTCCCGAGCGCTCTCCTCCCCAGCAGAGACGTGTGCAGCTGGTTGGGGCCTGCCCCTGCGTGCCTGGGCTCCCGCGCACAGCCCCAGCTCAGGGCAAGCAGCCCCTGAGCCAAGACCTGCAGGAGGCGCAGAGCGCCCCCACCTGGAAGTCGAGTGAACAGCTGGTGGGGAGGCGAGCCTCCTCGAGGGAAGAAGAGGCAGCCCAGCCTCGTTTGGCTCTTGGCTGGAACCGAGTGCGCTTCCAGGACGGCAGAGCTCCAGCTCTGCTCAGAGGCCCGATCTGGCAGAGTTGCTGGTGCGAGGCTGCTCTGCCCTGGGCGAGCCTTGCCCAGACTTGCCTCGCTGCTAGGCTTCCTGCCCAGGAAGGAGCAGGCTGCGCGAGGCTGGGAGATGCCACTGGCACCTTCCTGGCCTCAGCTCCGCTCCTGCCTTGCCTTTGCACCTAGGCCCCAGGCGTCCTTGGGGAGGGCTTAGGGGCCGGTGGCTTGCACACTGCCAAGGGTTCCAGCAGGAAGAGCTCTGTGCGAGGGAAGGGAAGGGCCAGTGCAGGGCTCCTCCAGCGGTTGCTTGGCCGCCCAGATTCAGCGCCGCACGGAGTGCACCAGGCTCCCAGGGCCCCTGGCTGGGGTCTGCAGCCCCGCACACCCGGAGGCTGACTCCCTGGGCGCCCAGCAGCTGCCTCACACACGTAGCTTCCCTAGCGCTCTCCTCCCCAGCAGAGACGTGTGCAGCTGGTTGGGGCCTGCCCCTGCGTGCCTGGGCTCCCGCGCACAGCCCCAGCTCAGGGCAAGCAGCCCCTGAGCCAAGACCTGCAGGAGGCGCAGAGCGCCCCCACCTGGAAGCCGAGTGAACAGCTGGCGGGGAGGCGAGCCTCCTCGACGGAAGAAGAGGCAGCCCAGCCTCGTTTGGCTCAAGCCCTACTTGGCTGGAGCCGAGTGCGCCTCCAGGACGGCACAGCTCCAGCTCTGCTCAGAGGCCCGTTCTGGCAGAGTTGCTGGCGCGAGGCTGCTCTGCCCTGGGCGAGCCTTGCCCAGACTTGCCTCGCTGCTAGGCTTCCTGCCCAGGAAGGAGCAGGCTGCGCGAGGCTGGGAGACGCCACTGGCGCCTTCCTGGCCTCAGCTCCGCTCCTGCCTTGCCTTTGCACCTAGGCCCCAGGCGTCCTTGGGGAGGGCTTAGGGGCCGGTGGCTTGCACACTGCCAAGGGCTCCAGCAGGAAGAGCTCTGTGCGAGGGAAGGGAAGGGCCAGTGCAGGGCTCCTCCAGCGGTTGCTTGGCCGCCCAGGCTCAGCGCCGCACGGAGTGCACCAGGCTTCCATGGCCCCTGGCTGGGGTCTGCAGCCCCGCACACCCGGAGGCTGACTCCCTGGGCGCCCAGCAGCTGCCTCACACACGTAGCTTCCCTAGCGCTCTCCTCCCCAGCAGAGACGTGTGCAGCTGGTTGGGGCCTGGCCCTGCGTGCCTGGGCTCCCGCCCACAGCCCCAGCTCAGGGCAAGCAGCCCCTGAGCCAAGACCAGCAGAAGGCGCAGAGCGCCCCCACCTGGAAGCCAAGTGAACAGCTGGCGGGGAGGCGAGCCTCCTCGAGGGAAGAAGAGGCAGCCCAGCCTCGTTTGGCTCAAGCCCTACTTGGCTGGAGCCGAGTGTGCCTCCAGGACGGCAGAGCTCCAGCTCTGCTCAGAGGCCCGTTCTGGCAGAGTTGCTGGCACGAGGCTGCTCTGCCCTGGGCGAGCCTTGTCCAGACTTGCCTCGCTGCTAGGCTTCCTGCCCAGGAAGGAGCAGGCTGCACGAGGCTGGGAGACGCCACTGGCGCCTTCCTGGCCTCAGCTCCGCTCCTGCCTTGCCTTTGCACCTAGGCCCCAGGCGTCCTTGGGGAGGGCTTAGGGGCCGGTGGCTTGCACACTGCCAAGGGCTCCAGCAGGAAGAGCTCTGGGCGAGGGAAGGGAAGGGCCAGTGCAGGGCTCCTCCAGCGGTTGCTTGGCCACCCAGGCTCAGCGCCGCACGGAGTGCACCAGGCTCCCAGGGCCCCTGGCTGGGGTCTGCAGCCCCGCACACCCGGAGGCTGACTCCCTGGGCGCTCAGCAGCTGACTCACACACGTAGCTTCCCTAGCGCTCTCCTCCCCAGCAGAGACGTGTGCAGCTGGTTGGGGCCTGCCCCTGCGTGCCTGGGCTCCCGCCCACAGCCCCAGCTCAGGGCAAGCAGCCCCTGAGCCAAGACCTGCAGGAGGCGCAGAGCGCCCCCACCTGGAAGCCGAGTGAACAGCTGGCGGGGAGGCGAGCCTCCTCGAGGGAAGAAGAGGCAGCCCAGCCTCGTTTGGCTCAAGCCCTACTTGGCTGGAGCCGAGTGCGCCTCCAGGACGGCAGAGCTCCAGCTCTGCTGAGAGGCCCTTTCTGGCAGAGTTGCTGGCGCGAGGCTGCTCTGCCCTGGGCGAGCCTTGCCCAGACTTGCCTCGCTGCTAGGCTTCCTGCCCAGGAAGGAGCAGGCTGCGCGAGGCTGGGAGACGCCACTGGCGCCTTCCTGGCCTCAGCTCCGCTCCTGCCTTGCCTTTGCACCTAGGCCCCAGGAGTCCTTGGGGAGGGCTTAGGGGCCGGTGGCTTGCACACTGCCAAGGGCTCCAGCAGGAAGAGCTCTGTGCGAGGGAAGGGAAGGGCCAGTGCAGGGCTCCTCCAGCGGTTGCTTGGCCGCCCAGGCTCAGCGCCGCACGGAGTGCACCAGGCTCCCAGGGCCCCTGGCTGGGGTCTGCAGCCCCGCACACACGGAGGCTGACTCCCTGGGCGCCCAGCTGCTGCCTCACACACGTAGCTTCCCTAGCGCTCTCCTCCACAGCAGAGACGTGTGCAGCTGGTTGGGGCTTGCCCCTGTGTGCCTGGGCTCCCGCCCACAGCCCCAGCTCAGGGCAAGCAGCCCCTGAGCCAAGACCTGCAGGAGGCGCAGAGCGCCCCCACCTGGAAGCCGAGTGAACAGCTGGCGGGGAGGCGAGCCTCCTCGAGGGAAGAAGAGGCAGCCCAGCCTCGTTTGGCTCAAGCCCTACTTGGCTGGAGCCGAGTGCGCCTCCAGGACGGCAGAGCTCCAGCTCTGCTCAGAGGCCCGATCTGGCAGAGTTGCTGGCGCGAGGCTGCTCTGCCCTGGGCGAACCTTGGCCAGACTTGCCTCGCTGCTAGGCTTCCTGCCCAGGAAGGAGCAGGCTGCGCGAGGCTGGGAGACGCCACTGGCGCCTTCCTGGCCTCAGCTCCGCTCCTGCCTTGCCTTTGCACCTAGGCCCCAGGCGTCCTTGGGGAGGGCTTAGGGGCCGGTGCCTTGCACACTGCCAAGGGCTCCAGCAGGAAGAGCTCTGTGCGAGGGAAGGGAAGGGCCAGTGCAGGGCTCCTCCAGCGGTTGCTTGGCCGCCCAGACTCAGCACCTCACGGAGTGCACCAGGCTCCCAGGGCCCCTGGCTGGGGTCTGCAGCCCCGCACACCCGGAGGCTGACTCCCTGGGCGCCCAGCAGCTGCCTCACACACGTAGCTTCCCTAGCGCTCTCCTCCCCAGCAGAGACGTGTGCAGCTGGTTGGGGCCTGCCCCTGCGTGCCTGGGCTCCCGCCCACAGCCCCAGCTCAGGGCAAGCAGCCCCTGAGCCAAGACCTGCAGGAGGCGCAGAGCGCCCCCACCTGGAAGCCGAGTGAACAGCTGGCGGGGAGGCGAGCCTCCTCGAGGGAAGAAGAGGCAGCCCAGCCTCGTTTGGCTCAAGCCCTACTTGGCTGGAGCCGAGTGCGCCTCCAGGACGGCAGAGCTCCAGCTCTGCTGAGAGGCCCGTTCTGGCAGAGTTGCTGGCGCGAGGCTGCTCTGCCCTGGGCGAGCCTTGCCCAGACTTGCCTCGCTGCTAGGCTTCCTGCCCAGGAAGGAGCAGGCTGCGCGAGGCTGGGAGACGCCACTGGCGCCTTCCTGGCCTCAGCTCCGCTCCTGCCTTGCCTTTGCACCTAGGCCCCAGGCGTCCTTGGGGAGGGCTTAAGGGCCGGTGGCTTGCACACTGCCAAGGGCTCCAGCAGGAAGAGCTCTGTGCGAGGGAAGGGAAGGGCCAGTGCAGGGCTCCTCCAGCGGTTGCTTGGCCGCCCAGACTCAGCGCCGAACGGAGTGCACCAGGCTCCCAGGGCCCCTGGCTGGGGTCTGCAGCCCCGCACACCCGGAGGCTGACTCCCTGGGCGCCCAGCAGCTGCCTCACACACGTAGCTTCCCTAGCGCTCTCCTCCCCAGCAGAGACGTGTGCAGCTGGTTGGGGCCTGCCCCTGCGTGCCTGGGCTCCCGCGCACAGCCCCAGCTCAGGGCAAGCAGCCCCTGAGCCAAGACCTGCAGAAGGCGCAGAGCGCCCCCACCTGGAAGCCGAAAGAACAGCTGGCGGGGAGGCGAGCCTCCTCGAGGGAAGAAGAGGCAGCCCAGCCTCGTTTGGCTCAAGCCCTACTTGGCTGGAGCCGAGTGCGCCTCCAGGACGGCAGAGCTCCAGCTATGCTCAGAGGCCCGATCTGGCAGAGTTGCTGGCGCGAGGCTGCTCTGCCCTGGGCGAGCCTTGCCCAGACTTGCCTCGCTGCTAGGCTTCCTGCCCAGGAAGGAGCAGGCTGCGCGAGGCTGGGAGACGCCACTGGCGCCTTCCTGGCCTCAGCTCCGCTCCTGCCTTGCCTTTGCACCTAGGCCCCAGGCGTCCTTGGGGAGGGCTTAGGGGCCGGTGGCTTGCACACTGCCAAGGGCTCCAGCAGGAAGAGCTCTGTGCGAGGGAAGGGAAGGGCCAGTGCAGGGCTCCTCCAGCGGTTGCTTGGCCGCCCAGATTCAGCGCCGCACGGAGTGCACCAGGCTCCCAGGGCCCCTGGCTGGGGTCTGCAGCCCCGCATACCCGGAGGCTGACTCCCTGGACGCCCAGCAGCTGCCTCACACACGTAGCTTCCCGAGCGCTCTCCTCCCCAGCAGAGACGTGTGCAGCTGGTTGGGGCCTGCCCCTGCGTGCCTGGGCTCCCGCGCACAGCCCCAGCTCAGGGCAAGCAGCCCCTGAGCCAAGACCTGAAGAAGGCGCAGAGCGCCCCCACCTGGAAGCCGAGTGAACAGCTGGCGGGGAGGCGAGCCTCCTCGACGGAAGAAGAGGCAGCCCAGCCTCGTTTGGCTCAAGCCCTACTTGGCTGGAGCCGAGTGCGCCTCCAGGACGGCAGAGCTCCAGCTATGCTCAGAGGCCCGATCTGGCAGAGTTGCTGGCGCGAGGCTGCTCTGCCCTGGGCGAGCCTTGCCCAGACTTGCCTCGCTGCTAGGCTTCCTGCCCAGGAAGGAGCAGGCTGCGCGAGGCTGGGAGATGCCACTGGCGCCTTCCTGGCCTCAGCTCCGCTCCTGCCTTGCCTTTGCACCTAGGCCCCAGGCGTCCTTGGGGAGGGCTTAGGGGCCGGTGGCTTGCACACTGCCAAGGGCTCCAGCAGGAAGAGCTCTGTGCGAGGGAAGGGAAGGGCCAGTGCAGGGCTCCTCCAGCGGTTGCTTGGCCGCCCAGGCTCAGCGCCGCACGGAGTGCACCAGGCTCCCAGGGCCCCTGGCTGGGGTCTGCAGCCCCGCACACCCGGAGGCTGACTCCCTGGGCGCCCAGCAGCTGCCTCACACACGTAGCTTCCCTAGCGCTCTCCTCCCCAGCAGAGACGTGTGCAGCTGGTTGGGGCCTGCCCCTGCGTGCCTGGGCTCCCGCCCACAGCCCCAGCTCAGGGTAAGCAGCCCCTGAGCCAAGACCTGCAGGAGGCGCAGAGCGCCCCCACCTGGAAGCCGAGTGAACAGCTGGCGGGGAGGCGAGCCTCCTCGAGGGAAGAAGAGGCAGCCCAGCCTCGTTTGGCTCAAGCCCTACTTGGCTGGAGCCAAGTGCGCCTCCAGGACGGCAGAGCTCCAGCTCTGCTGAGAGGCCCGTTCTGGCAGAGTTGCTGGCGCGAGGCTGCTCTGCCCTGGGCGAGCCTTGCACAGACTTGCCTCGCTGCTAGGCTTCCTGCCCAGGAAGGAGCAGGCTGCGCGAGGCTGGGAGACGCCACTGGCGCCTTCCTGGCCTCAGCTCCGCTCCTGCCTTGCCTTTGCACCTAGGCCCCAGGCGTCCTTGTGGAGGGCTTAGGGGCCGGTGGCTTGCACACTGCCAAGGGCTCCAGCAGGAAGAGCTCTGTGCGAGGGAAGGGAAGGGCCAGTGCAGGGCTCCTCCAGCGGTTGCTTGGCCGCCCAGGCTCAGCGCCGCACGGAGTGCACCAGGCTCCCAGGGCCCCTGGCTGGGGTCTGCAGCCCCGCACACCCGGAGGCTGACTCCCTGGGCGCCCAGCAGCTGCCTCACACACGTAGCTTCCCTAGCGCTCTCCTCCCCAGCAGAGACGTGTGCAGCTGGTTGGGGCCTGCCCCTGCGTGCCTGGGCTCCCGCCCACAGCCCCAGCTCAGGGCAAGCAGCCCCTGAGCCAAGACCTGCAGGAGGCGCAGAGCGCCCCCACCTGGAAGCCGAGTGAACAGCTGGCGGGGAGGCGAGCCTCCTCGAGGGAAGAAGAGGCAGCCCAGCCTCGTTTGGCTCAAGCCCTACTTGGCTGGAGCCGAGTGCGCCTCCAGGACGGCAGAGCTCCAGCTCTGCTGAGAGGCCCGTTCTGGCAGAGTTGCTGGCGCGAGGCTGCTCTGCCCTGGGCGAGCCTTGCCCAGACTTGCCTCGCTGCTAGGCTTCCTGCCCAGGAAGGAGCAGGCTGCGCGAGGCTGGGAGACGCCAATGGCGCCTTCCTGGCCTCAGCTCCGCTCCTGCCTTGCCTTTGCACCTAGGCCCCAGGCGTCCTTGGGGAGGGCTTAGGGGCCGGTGGCTTGCACACTGCCAAGGGCTCCAGCAGGAAGAGCTCTGTGCGAGGGAAGGGAAGGGCCAGTGCAGGGCTCCTCCAGCGGTTGCTTGGCCGCCCAGGCTCAGCGCCGCACGGAGTGCACCAGGCTCCCAGGGCCCCTGGCTGGGGTCTGCAGCCCCGCACACCCGGAGGCTGAATCCCTGGGCGCCCAGCAGCTGCCTCACACACGTAGCTTCCCTAGCGCTCTCCTCCCCAGCAGAGAGGTGTGCAGCTGGTTGGGGCCTGCCCCTGCGTGCCTGGGCTCCCGCCCACAGCCCCAGCTCAGGGCAAGCAGCCCCTGAGCCAAGACCTGCAGGAGGCGCAGAGCGCCCCCACCTGGAAGCCGAGTGAACAGCTGGCGGGGAGGCGAGCCTCCTGGAGGGAAGAAGAGGCAGCCCAGCCTCGTTTGGCTCAAGCCCTACTTGGCTGGAGCCGAGTGCGCCTCCAGGACGGCACAGCTCCAGCTCTGCTCAGAGGCCCGTTCTGGCAGAATTGCTGGCGCGAGGCTGCTCTGCCCTGGGCGAGCCTTGCCCAGACTTGCCTCACTGCTAGGCTTCCTGCCCAGGAAGGAGCATTCTGCGCGAGGCTGGGAGACGCCACTGGCGCCTTCCTGGCCTCAGCTCCGCTCCTGCCTTGCCTTTGCACCTAGGCCCCAGGCGTCCTTGGGGAGGGCTTAGGGGCCGGTGGCTTGCACACTGCCAAGGGCTCCAGCAGGAAGAGCTCTGTGCGAGGGAAGGGAAGGGCCAGTGCAGGGCTCCTCCAGCGGTTGCTTGGCCGCCCAGGCTCAGCGCCGCACGGAGTGCACCAGGCTTCCATGGCCCCTGGCTGGGGTCTGCAGCCCCGCACACCCGGAGGCTGACTCCCTGGGCGCCCAGCAGCTGCCTCACACACGTAGCTTCCCTAGCGCTCTCCTCCCCAGCAGAGACGTGTGCAGCTGGTTGGGGCCTGGCCCTGCGTGCCTGGGCTCCCGCGCACAGCCCCAGCTCAGGGCAAGCAGCCCCTGAGCCAAGACCTGCAGAAGGTGCAGAGCGCCCCCACCTGGAAGCCAAGTGAACAGCTGGCGGGGAGGCGAGCCTCCTCGTGGGAAGAAGAGGCAGCCCAGCCTCGTTTGGCTCAAGCCCTACTTGGCTGGAGCCGAGTGTGCCTCCAGGACGGCAGAGCTCCAGCTCTGCTCAGAGGCCCGTTCTGGCAGAGTTGCTGGCACGAGGCTGCTCTGCCCTGGGCGAGCCTTGCCCAGACTTGCCTCGCTGCTAGGCTTCCTGCACAGGAAGGAGCAGGCTGCACGAGGCTGGGAGACGCCACTGGCGCCTTCCTGGCCTCAGCTCCGCTCCTGCCTTGCCTTTGCAACTAGGCCCCAGGCGTCCTTGGGGAGGGCTTAGGGGCCGGTGGCTTGCACACTGCCAAGGGCTCCAGCAGGAAGAGCTCTGTGCGAGGGAAGGGAAGGGCCAGTGCAGGGCTCCTCCAGCGGTTGCTTGGCCGCCCAGGCTCAGCGCCGCACGGAGTGCACCAGGCTCCCAGGGCCCCTGGCTGGGGTCTGCAGCCCCGCACACCCGGAGGCTGACTCCCTGGGCGCCCAGCAGCTGCCTCACACACGTAGCTTCCCTAGCGCTCTCCTCCCCAGCAGAGACGTGTGCAGCTGGTTGGGGCCTGCCCCTGCGTGCCTGGGCTCCCGCCCACAGCCCCAGCTCAGGGCAAGCAGCCCCTGAGCCAAGACCTGCAGGAGCCGCAGAGCGCCCCCACCTGGAAGCCGAGTGAACAGCTGGCGGGGAGGCGAGCCTCCTCGAGGGAAGAAGAGGCAGCCCAGCCTCGTTTGGCTCAAGCCCTACTTGGCTGGAGCCGAGTGCGCCTCCAGGACGGCAGAGCTCCAGCTCTGCTGAGAGGCCCTTTCTGGCAGAGTTGCTGGCGCGAGGCTGCTCTGCCCTGGGCGAGCCTTGCCCAGACTTGCCTCGCTGCTAGGCTTCCTGCCCAGGAAGGAGCAGGCTGCGCGAGGCTGGGAGACGCCACTGGCGCCTTCCTGGCCTCAGCTCCGCTCCTGCCTTGCCTTTGCACCTAGGCCCCAGGAGTCTTTGGGGAGGGCTTAGGGGCCGGTGGCTTGCACACTGCCAAGGGCTCCAGCAGGAAGAGCTCTGTGCGAGGGAAGGGAAGGGCCAGTGCAGGGCTCCTCCAGCGGTTGCTTGGCCGCCCAGGCTTAGCGCCGCACGGAGTGCACCAGGCTCCCAGGGCCCCTGGCTGGGGTCTGCAGCCCCGCACACCCGGAGGCTGACTCCCTGGGCGCCCAGCAGCTGCCTCACACACGTAGCTTCCCTAGCGCTCTCCTCCCCAGCAGAGACGTGTGCAGCTGGTTGGGGCCTGCCCCTGCGTGCCTGGGCTCCCGCACACAGCCCCAGCTCAGGGCAAGCAGCCCCTGAGCCAAGACCTGCAGGAGGCGCAGAGCGCCCCCACCTGGAAGCCGAGTGAACAGCTGGCGGGGAGGCGAGCCTCCTCGAGGGAAGAAGAGGCAGCCCAGCCTCGTTTGGCTCAAGCCCTACTTGGCTGGAGCCGAGTGCGCCTCCAGGACGGCAGAGCTCCAGCTCTGCTCAGAGGCCCGATCTGGCAGAGTTGCTGGTGCGAGGCTGCTCTGCCCTGGGCGAGCCTTGCCCAGACTTGCCTCGCTGCTAGGCTTCCTGCCCAGGAAGGAGCAGGCTGCGCGAGGCTGGGAGATGCCACTGGCGCCTTCCTGGCCTCAGCTCCGCTCCTGCCTTGCCTTTGCACCTAGGCCCCAGGCGTCCTTGGGGAGGGCTTAGGGGCCGGTGGCTTGCACACTGCCAAGGGTTCCAGCAGGAAGAGCTCTGTGCGAGGGAAGGGAAGGGCCAGTGCAGGGCTCCTCCAGCGGTTGCTTGGCCGCCCAGATTCAGCGCCGCACGGAGTGCACCAGGCTCCCAGGGCCCCTGGCTGGGGTCTGCAGCCCCGCACACCCGGAGGCTGACTCCCTGGGCGCCCAGCAGCTGCCTCACACACGTAGCTTCCCTAGCGCTCTCCTCCCCAGCAGAGACGTGTGCAGCTGGTTGGGGCCTGCCCCTGCGTGCCTGGGCTCCCGCGCACAGCCCCAGCTCAGGGCAAGCAGCCCCTGAGCCAAGACCTGCAGAAGGCGCAGAGCGCCCCCACCTGGAAGCCGAAAGAACAGCTGGCGGGGAGGCGAGCCTCCTCGAGGGAAGAAGAGGCAGCCCAGCCTCGTTTGGCTCAAGCCCTACTTGGCTGGAGCCGAGTGCGCCTCCAGGACGGCAGAGCTCCAGCTCTGCTCAGAGGCCCGATCTGGCAGAGTTGCTGGCGCGAGGCTGCTCTGCCCTGGGCGAGCCTTGCCCAGACTTGCCTCGCTGCTAGGCTTCCTGCCCAGGAAGGAGCAGGCTGCGCGAGGCTGGGAGACGCCACTGGCGCCTTCCTGGCCTCAGCTCCGCTCCTGCCTTGCCTTTGCACCTAGGCCCCAGGCGTCCTTGGGGAGGGCTTAGGGGCCGGTGGCTTGCACACTGCCAAGGGCTCCAGCAGGAAGAGCTCTGTGCGAGGGAAGGGAAGGGCCAGTGCAGGGCTCCTCCAGCGGTTGCTTGGCCGCCCAGATTCAGCGCCGCACGGAGTGCACCAGGCTCCCAGGGCCCCTGGCTGGGGTCTGCAGCCCCGCATACCCGGAGGCTGACTCCCTGGACGCCCAGCAGCTGCCTCACACACGTAGCTTCCCGAGCGCTCTCCTCCCCAGCAGAGACGTGTGCAGCTGGTTGGGGCCTGCCCCTGCGTGCCTGGGCTCCCGCGCACAGCCCCAGCTCAGGGCAAGCAGCCCCTGAGCCAAGACCTGAAGAAGGCGCAGAGCGCCCCCACCTGGAAGCCGAGTGAACAGCTGGCGGGGAGGCGAGCCTCCTCGACGGAAGAAGAGGCAGCCCAGCCTCGTTTGGCTCAAGCCCTACTTGGCTGGAGCCGAGTGCGCCTCCAGGACGGCAGAGCTCCAGCTATGCTCAGAGGCCCGATCTGGCAGAGTTGCTGGCGCGAGGCTGCTCTGCCCTGGGCGAGCCTTGCCCAGACTTGCCTCGCTGCTAGGCTTCCTGCCCAGGAAGGAGCAGGCTGCGCGAGGCTGGGAGATGCCACTGGCGCCTTCCTGGCCTCAGCTCCGCTCCTGCCTTGCCTTTGCACCTAGGCCCCAGGCGTCCTTGGGGAGGGCTTAGGGGCCGGTGGCTTGCACACTGCCAAGGGCTCCAGCAGGAAGAGCTCTGTGCGAGGGAAGGGAAGGGCCAGTGCAGGGCTCCTCCAGCGGTTGCTTGGCCGCCCAGGCTCAGCGCCGCACGGAGTGCACCAGGCTCCCAGGGCCCCTGGCTGGGGTCTGCAGCCCCGCACACCCGGAGGCTGACTCCCTGGGCGCCCAGCAGCTGCCTCACACACGTAGCTTCCCTAGCGCTCTCCTCCCCAGCAGAGACGTGTGCAGCTGGTTGGGGCCTGCCCCTGCGTGCCTGGGCTCCCGCCCACAGCCCCAGCTCAGGGTAAGCAGCCCCTGAGCCAAGACCTGCAGGAGGCGCAGAGCGCCCCCACCTGGAAGCCGAGTGAACAGCTGGCGGGGAGGCGAGCCTCCTCGAGGGAAGAAGAGGCAGCCCAGCCTCGTTTGGCTCAAGCCCTACTTGGCTGGAGCCAAGTGCGCCTCCAGGACGGCAGAGCTCCAGCTCTGCTGAGAGGCCCGTTCTGGCAGAGTTGCTGGCGCGAGGCTGCTCTGCCCTGGGCGAGCCTTGCACAGACTTGCCTCGCTGCTAGGCTTCCTGCCCAGGAAGGAGCAGGCTGCGCGAGGCTGGGAGACGCCACTGGCGCCTTCCTGGCCTCAGCTCCGCTCCTGCCTTGCCTTTGCACCTAGGCCCCAGGCCTCCTTGGGGAAGACTTAGGGGCCAGTGGCTTGCACACTGCCAAGGGCTCCAGCAGGAAGAGCTCTGTGCGAGGGAAGGGAAGGGCCAGTGCAGGGCTCCTCCAGCGGTTGCTTGGCAGCCCAGGCTCAGCGCCGCACGGAGTGCACCAGGCTCCCAGGGCCCCTGGCTGGGGTCTGCAGCCCCGCACACCCGGAGGCTGACTCCCTGGGCGCCCAGCTGCTGCCTCATACACGTAGCTTCCCTAGCGCTCTCCACCCCAGCAGAGACGTGTGCAGCTGGTTGGGGCCTGCCCCTGTGTGCCTGGGCTCCCGCCCACAGCCCCAGCTCAGGGCAAGCAGCCCCTGAGCCAAGACCTGCAGGAGGCGCAGAGCGCCCCCACCTGGAAGCCGAGTGAACAGCTGGCGGGGAGGCGAGCCTCCTCGAGGGAAGAAGAGGCAGCCCAGCCTCGTTTGGCTCAAGCCCTACTTGGCTGGAGCCGAGTGCGCCTCCAGGACGGCAGAGCTCCAGCTCTGCTCAGAGGCCCGATCTGGCAGAGTTGCTCGCGCGAGGCTGCTCTGCCCTGGGCGAGCCTTGGCCAGACTTGCCTCGCTGCTAGGCTTCCTGCCCAGGAAGGAGCAGGCTGCGCGAGGCTGGGAGACGCCACTGGCGCCTTCCTGGCCTCAGCTCCGCTCCTGCCTTGCCTTTGCACCTAGGCCCCAGGCGTCCTTGGGGAGGGCTTAGGGGCCGGTGGCTTGCACACTGCCAAGGGCTCCAGCAGGAAGAGCTCTGTGCGAGGGAAGGGAAGGGCCAGTGCAGGGCTCCTCCAGCGGTTGCTTGGCCGCCCTGACTCAGCACCGCACGGAGTGCACCAGGCTCCCAGGGCCCCTGGCTGGGGTCTGCAGCCCCGCACACACGGAGGCTGACTCCCTGGGCGCCCAGCAGCTGCCTCACACACGTAGCTTCCCTAGCGCTCTCGTCTCCAGCAGAGAAGTGTGCAGCTGGTTGGGGCCTGCCCCTGCGTGCCTGGGCTCCCGCCCACAGCCCCAGCTCAGGGCAAGCAGCCCCTGAGCCAAGACCTGCAGGAGGCGCAGAGCGCCCCCACCTGGAAGCCGAGTGAACAGCTGGCGGGGAGGCGAGCCTCCTCGAGGGAAGAAGAGGCAGCCCAGCCTCGTTTGGCTCAAGCCCTACTTGGCTGGAGCCGAGTGCGCCTCCAGGACGGCAGAGCTCCAGCTCTGCTCAGAGGCCCGTTCTGGCAGAGTTGCTGGCGCGAGGCTGCTCTGCCCTGGGCGAGCCTTGCCCAGACTTGCCTCGCTGCTAGGCTTCCTGCCCAGGAAGGAGCAGGCTGCGCGAGGCTGGGAGACGCCACTGGCGCCTTCCTGGCCTCAGCTCCGCTCCTGCCTTGCCTTTGCACCTAGGCCCCAGGCGTCCTTGGGGAGGGCTTAGGGGCCGGTGGCTTGCACACTGCCAAGGGCTCCAGCAGGAAGAGCTCTGTGCGAGGGAAGGGAAGGGCCAGTGCAGGGCTCCTCCAGCGGTTGCTTGGCCGCCCAGGCTCAGCGCCGCACGGAGTGCACCAGGCTTCCATGGCCCCTGGCTGGGGTCTGCAGCCCCGCACACCCGGAGGCTGACTCCCTGGGCGCCCAGCAGCTACCTCACACACGTAGCTTCCCTAGCGCTCTCCTCCCCAGCAGAGACGTGTGCAGCTGGTTGTGGCCTGGCCCTGCGTGCCTGGGCTTCCGCGCACAGCCCCAGCTCAGGGCAAGCAGCCCCTGAGCCAAGACCTGCAGAAGGCGCAGAGCGCCCCCACCTGGAAGCCAAGTGAACAGCTGGCGGGGAGGCGAGCCTCCTCGAGGGAAGAAGAGGCAGCCCAGACTCGTTTGGCTCAAGCCCTACTTGGCTGGAGCCGAGTGTGCCTCCAGGACGGCAGAGCTCCAGCTCTGCTCAGAGGCCCGTTCTGGCAGAGTTGCTGGCGCGAGGCTGCTCTGCCCTGGGCGAGCCTTGCCCAGACTTGCCTCGCTGCTAGGCTTCCTGCCCAGGAAGGAGCAGGCTGCACGAGGCTGGGAGACGCCACTGGCGCCTTCCTGGCCTCAGCTCCGCTCCTGCCTTGCCTTTGCACCTAGGCCCCAGGCGTCCTTGGGGAGGGCTTAGGGGCCGGTGGCTTGCACACTGCCAAGGGCTCCAGCAGGAAGAGCTCTGGGCGAGGGAAGGGAAGGGCCAGTGCAGGGCTCCTCCAGCGGTTGCTTGGCCGCCCAGGCTCAGCGCCGCACGGAGTGCACCAGGCTCCCAGGGCCCCTGGCTGGGGTCTGCAGCCCCGCACACCCGGAGGCTGACTCCCTGGGCGCCCAGCAGCTGCCTCACACACGTAGCTTCCCTAGCGCTCTCCTCCCCAGCAGAGACGTGTGCAGCTGGTTGGGGCCTGCCCCTGCGTGCCTGGGCTCCCGCCCACAGCCCCAGCTCAGGGCAAGCAGCCCCTGAGCCAAGACCTGCAGGAGGCGCAGAGCGCCCCCACCTGGAAGCCGAGTGAACAGCTGGCGGGGAGGCGAGCCTCCTCGAGGGAAGAAGAGGCAGCCCAGCCTCGTTTGGCTCAAGCCCTACTTGGCTGGACCCGAGTGCGCCTCCAGGACGGCAGAGCTCCAGCTCTGCTGAGAGGCCCTTTCTGGCAGAGTTGCTGGGGCGAGGCTGCTCTGCCCTGGGCGAGCCTTGCCCAGACTTGCCTCGCTGCTAGGCTTCCTGCCCAGGAAGGAGCAGGCTGCGCGAGGCTGGGAGACGCCACTGGCGCCTTCCTGGCCTCAGCTCCGCTCCTGTCTTGCCTTTGCACCTAGGCCCCAGGAGTCCTTGGGGAGGGCTTAGGGGCAGGTGGCTTGCACACTGCCAAGGGCTCCAGCAGGAAGAGCTCTGTGCGAGGGAAGGGAAGGGCCAGTGCAGGGCTCCTCCAGCGGTTGCTTGGCCGCCCAGGCTCAGCGCCGCACGGAGTGCACCAGGCTCCCAGGGCCCCTGGCTGGGGTCTGCAGCCCCGCACACCCGGAGGCTGACTCCCTGGGCGCCCAGCAGCTGCCTCACACACGTAGCTTCCCTAGCGCTCTCCTCCCCAGCAGAGACGTGTGCAGCTGGTTGGGGCCTGCCCCTGCGTGCCTGGGCTCCCGCGCACAGCCCCAGCTCAGGGCAAGCAGCCCCTGAGCCAAGACCTGAAGAAGGCGCAGAGCGCCCCCACCTGGAAGCCGAGTGAACAGCTGGCGGGGAGGCGAGCCTCCTCGAGGGAAGAAGAGGCAGCCCAGCCTCGTTTGGCTCAAGCCCTACTTGGCTGGAGCCGAGTGCGCCTCCAGGACGGCAGAGCTCCAGCTATGCTCAGAGGCCCGATCTGGCAGAGTTGCTGGCGCGAGGCTGCTCTGCCCTGGGCGACCGTTGCCCAGACTTGCCTCGCTGCTAGGCTTCCTGCCCAGGAAGGAGCAGGCTGCGCGAGGCTGGGAGATGCCACTGGCGCCTTCCTGGCCTCAGCTCCGCTCCTGCCTTGCCTTTGCACCTAGGCCCCAGGCGTCCTTGGGGAGGGCTTAGGGGCCGGTGGCTTGCACACTGCCAAGGGCTCCAGCAGGAAGAGCTCTGTGCGAGGGAAGGGAAGGGCCAGTGCAGGGCTCCTCCAGCGGTTGCTTGGCCGCCCAGGCTCAGCGCCGCACGGAGTGCACCAGGCTCCCAGGGCCCCTGGCTGGGGTCTGCAGCCCCGCACACCCGGAGGCTGACTCCCTGGGCGCCCAGCAGCTGCCTCACACACGTAGCTTCCCTAGCGCTCTCCTCCCCAGCAGAGACGTGTGCAGCTGGTTGGGGCCTGCCCCTGCGTGCCTGGGCTCCCGCCCACAGCCCCAGCTCAGGGTAAGCAGCCCCTGAGCCAAGACCTGCAGGAGGCGCAGAGCGCCCCCACCTGGAAGAAGAGTGAACAGCTGGCGGGGAGGCGAGCCTCCTCGAGGGAAGAAGAGGCAGCCCAGCCTCGTTTGGCTCAAGCCCTACTTGGCTGGAGCCAAGTGCGCCTCCAGGACGGCAGAGCTCCAGCTCTGCTCAGAGGCCCGTTCTGGCAGAGTTGCTGGCGCGAGGCTGCTCTGCCCTGGGCGAGCCTTGCCCAGACTTGCCTCGCTGCTAGGCTTCCTGCCCAGGAAGGAGCAGGCTGCGCGAGGCTGGGAGACGCCACTGGCGCCTTCCTGGCCTCAGCTCCGCTCCTGCCTTGCCTTTGCACCTAGGCCCCAGGCGTCCTTGGGGAGGACGTAGGGCCAGTGGCTTGCACACTGCCAAGGGCTCCAGCAGGAAGAGCTCTGTGCGAGGGAAGGGAAGGGCCAGTGCAGGGCTCCTCCAGCGGTTGCTTGGCAGCCCAGGCTCAGCGCCGCACGGAGTGCACCAGGCTCCCAGGGCCCCTGGCTGGGGTCTGCAGCCCCGCACACACGGTGGCTGACTCCCTGGGCGCCCAGCTGCTGCCTCACACACGTAGCTTCCCTAGCGCTCTCCTCCCCAGCAGAGACGTGTGCAGCTGGTTGGGGCCTGCCCCTGTGTGCCTGGGCTCCCCCCCACAGCCCCAGCTCAGGGCAAGCAGCCCCTGAGCCAAGACCTGCAGGAGGCGCAGAGCGCCCCCACCTGGAAGCCGAGTGAACAGCTGGCGGGGAGGCGAGCCTCCTCGAGGGAAGAAGAGGCAGCCCAGCCTCGTTTGGCTCAAGCCCTACTTGGCTGGACCCGAGTGCGCCTCCAGGACGGCAGAGCTCCAGCTCTGCTCAGAGGCCCGATCTGGCAGAGTTGCTGGCGCGAGGCTGCTCTGCCCTGGGCGAGCCTTGGCCAGACTTGCCTCGCTGCTAGGCTTCCTGCCCAGGAAGGAGCAGGCTGCGCGAGGCTGGGAGACGCCACTGGCGCCTTCCTGGCCTCAGCTCCGCTCCTGCCTTGCCTTTGCACCTAGGCCCCAGGCGTCCTTGGGGAGGGCTTAGGGGCCGGTGGCTTGCACACTGCCAAGGGCTCCAGCAGGAAGAGCTCTGGGCGAGGGAAGGGAAGGGCCAGTGCAGGGCTCCTCCAGCGGTTGCTTGGCCGCCCAGATTCAGCGCCGCACGGAGTGCACCAGGCTCCCAGGGCCCCTGGCTGGGGTCTGCAGCCCCGCACACCCGGAGGCTGACTCCCTGGGCGCCCAGCAGCTGCCTCACACACGTATCTTCCCTAGCGCTCTCCTCCCCAGCAGAGACGTGTGCAGCTGGATGGGGCCTGCCCCTGCGTGCCTGGGCTCCCGCGCACAGCCCCAGCTCAGGGCAAGCAGCCCCTGAGCCAAGACCTGCAGGAGGCGCAGAGCGCCCCCACCTGGAAGCCGAAAGAACAGCTGGCGGGGAGGCGAGCCTCCTCGAGGGAAGAAGAGGCAGCCCAGCCTCGTTTGGCTCAAGCCCTACTTGGCTGGAGCCGAGTGCGCCTCCAGGACGGCAGAGCTCCAGCTCTGCTCAGAGGCCCGATCTGGCAGAGTTGCTGGCGCGAGGCTGCTCTGCCCTGGGCGAACCTTGCCCAGACTTGCCTCGCTGCTAGGCTTCCTGCCCAGGAAGGAGCAGGCTGCGCGAGGCTGGGAGACGCCACTGGCGCCTTCCTGGCCTCAGCTCCGCTCCTGCCTTGCCTTTGCACCTAGGCCCCAGGCGTCCTTGGGGAGGGCTTAGGGGCCGGTGGCTTGCACACTGCCAAGGGCTCCAGCAGGAAGAGCTCTGTGCGAGGGAAGGGAAGGGCCAGTGCAGGGCTCCTCCAGCGGTTGCTTGGCCGCCCAGATTCAGCGCCGCACGGAGTGCACCAGGCTCCCAGGGCCCCTGGCTGGGGTCTGCAGCCCCGCACACCCGGAGGCTGACTCCCTGGGCGCCCAGCAGCTGCCTCACACACGTAGCTTCCCTAGCGCTCTCCTCCCCAGCAGAGACGTGTGCAGCTGGTTGGGGCCTGCCCCTGCGTGCCTGGGCTCCCGCGCACAGCCCCAGCTCAGGGCAAGCAGCCCCTGAGCCAAGACCTGAAGAAGGCGCAGAGCGCCCCCACCTGGAAGCCGAGTGAACAGCTGGCGGGGAGGCGAGCCTCCTCGAGGGAAGAAGAGGCAGCCCAGCCTCGTTTGGCTCAAGCCCTACTTGGCTGGAGCCGAGTGCGCCTCCAGGACGGCAGAGCTCCAGCTATGCTCAGAGGCCCGATCTGGCAGAGTTGCTGGCGCGAGGCTGCTCTGCCCTGGGCGACCGTTGCCCAGACTTGCCTCGCTGCTAGGCTTCCTGCCCAGGAAGGAGCAGGCTGCGCGAGGCTGGGAGATGCCACTGGCGCCTTCCTGGCCTCAGCTCCGCTCCTGCCTTGCCTTTGCACCTAGGCCCCAGGCGTCCTTGGGGAGGGCTTAGGGGCCGGTGCCTTGCACACTGCCAAGGGCTCCAGCAGGAAGAGCTCTGTGCGAGGGAAGGGAAGGGCCAGTGCAGGGCTCCTCCAGCGGTTGCTTGGCCGCCCAGGCTCAGCGCCGCACGGAGTGCACCAGGCTCCAAGGGCCCCTGGCTGGGGTCTGCAGCCCCGCACACCCGGAGGCTGACTCCCTGGGCGCCCAGCAGCTGCCTCACACACGTAGCTTCCCTAGCGCTCTCCTCCCCAGCAGAGACGTGTGCAGCTGGTTGGGGCCTGCCCCTGCGTGCCTGGGCTCCCGCCCACAGCCCCAGCTCAGGGTAAGCAGCCCCTGAGCCAAGACCTGCAGGAGGCGCAGAGCGCCCCCACCTGGAAGCCGAGTGAACAGCTGGCGGGGAGGCGAGCCTCCTCGAGGGAAGAAGAGGCAGCCCAGCCTCGTTTGGCTCAAGCCCTACTTGGCTGGAGCCAAGTGCGCCTCCAGGACGGCAGAGCTCCAGCTCTGCTGAGAGGCCCGTTCTGGCAGAGTTGCTGGCGCGAGGCTGCTCTGCCCTGGGCGAGCCTTGCCCAGACTTGCCTCGCTGCTAGGCTTCCTGCCCAGGAAGGAGCAGGCTGCGCGAGGCTGGGAGACGCCACTGGCGCCTTCCTGGCCTCAGCTCCGCTGCTGCCTTGCCTTTGCACCTAGGCCCCAGGCCTCCTTGGGGAGGACTTAGGGGCCAGTGGCTTGCACACTGCCAAGGGCTCCAAAAGGAAGAGCTCTGTGCGAGGGAAGGGAAGGGCCAGTGCAGGGCTCCTCCAGCGGTTGCTTGGCAGCCCAGGCTCAGCGCCGCACGGAGTGCACCAGGCTCCCAGGGCCCCTGGCTGGGGTCTGCAGCCCCGCACACACGGAGGCTGACTCCCTGGGCGCCCAGCTGCTGCCTCACACACGTAGCTTCCCTAGCGCTCTCCTCCCCAGCAGAGACGTGTGCAGCTGGTTGGGGCCTGCCCCTGTGTGCCTGGGCTCCCGCCCACAGCCCCAGCTCAGGGCAAGCAGCCCCTGAGCCAAGACCTGCAGGAGGCGCAGAGCGCCCCCACCTGGAAGCCGAGTGAACAGCTGGCGGGGAGGCGAGCCTCCTCGAGGGAAGAAGAGGCAGCCCAGCCTCGTTTGGCTCAAGCCCTACTTGGCTGGAGCCGAGTGCGCCTCCAGGACGGCAGAGCTCCAACTCTGCTCAGAGGCCCGATCTGTCAGAGTTGCTGGCGCGAGGCTGCTCTGCCCTGGGCGAGCCTTGGCCAGACTTGCCTCGCTGCTAGGCTTCCTGCCCAGGAAGGAGCAGGCTGCGCGAGGCTGGGAGACGCCACTGGCGCCTTCCTGGCCTCAGCTCCGCTCCTGCCTTGCCTTTGCACCTAGGCCCCAGGCGTCCTTGGGGAGGGCTTAGGGGCCGGTGGCTTGCACACTGCCAAGGGCTCCAGCAGGAAGAGCTCTGTGTGAGGGAAGGGAAGGGCCAGTGCAGGGCTCCTCCAGCGGTTGCTTGGCCGCCCAGACTCAGCACCGCACGGAGTGCACCAGGCTCCCAGGGCCCCTGGCTGGGGTCTGCAGCCCCGCACACCCGGAGGCTGACTCCCTGGGCGCCCAGCAGCTGCCTCACACACGTAGCTTCCCTAGCGCTCTCGTCTCCAGCAGAGACGTGCGCAGCTGGTTGGGGCCTGCCCCTGCGTGCCTGGGCTCCCGCCCACAGCCCCAGCTCAGGGCAAGCAGCCCCTGAGCCAAGACCTGCAGGAGGCGCAGAGCGCCCCCACCTGGAAGCCGAGTGAACAGCTGGCGGGGAGGCGAGCCTCCTCGAGGGAAGAAGAGGCAGCCCAGCCTCGTTTGGCTCAAGCCCTACTTGGCTGGAGCCGAGTGCGCCTCCAGGACGGCAGAGCTCCAGCTCTGCTCAGAGGCCCGTTCTGGCAGAGTTGCTGGCGCGAGGCTGCTCTGCCCTGGGCGAGCCTTGCCCAGACTTGCCTCGCTGCTAGGCTTCCTGCCCAGGAAGGAGCAGGCTGCGCGAGGCTGGGAGACGCCACTGGCGCCTTCCTGGCCTCAGCTCCGCTCCTGCCTTGCCTTTGCACCTAGGCCCCAGGCGTCCTTGGGGAGGGCTTAGGGGCCGGTGGCTTGCACACTGCCAAGGGCTCCAGCAGGAAGAGCTCTGTGCGAGGGAAGGGAAGGGCCAGTGCAGGGCTCCTCCAGCGGTTGCTTGGCCGCCCAGGCTCAGCGCCGCACGGAGTGCACCAGGCTTCCATGGCCCCTGGCTGGGGTCTGCAGCCCCGCACACCCGGAGGCTGACTCCCTGGGCGCCCAGCAGCTGCCTCACACACGTAGCTTCCCTAGCGCTCTCCTCCCCAGCAGAGACGTGTGCAGCTGGTTGGGGCCTGGCCCTGCGTGCCTGGGCTCCCACCCACAGCCCCAGCTCAGGGCAAGCAGCCCCTGAGCCAAGACCTGCAGGAGGCGCAGAGCGCCCCCACCTGGAAGCCAAGTGAACAGCTGGCGGGGAGGCGAGCCTCCTCGAGGGAAGAAGAGGCAGCCCAGCCTCGTTTGGCTCAAGCCCTACTTGGCTGGAGCCGAGTGCGCCTCCAGGACGGCAGAGCTCCAGCTCTGCTGAGAGGCCCTTTCTGGCAGAGTTGCTGGCGCGAGGCTGCTCTGCCCTGGGCGAGCCTTGCCCAGACTTGCCTCGCTGCTAGGCTTCCTGCCCAGGAAGGAGCAGGCTGCGCGAGGCTGGGAGACGCCACTGGCGCCTTCCTGGCCTCAGCTCCGCTCCTGCCTTGCCTTTGCACCTAGGCCCCAGGAGTCCTTGGGGAGGGCTTAGGGGCCGGTGGCTTGCACACTGCCAAGGGCTCCAGCAGGAAGAGCTCTGTGCGAGGGAAGGGAAGGGCCAGTGCAGGGCTCCTCCAGCGGTTGCTTGGCCGCCCAGGCTCAGCGCCGCACGGAGTGCACCAGGCTCCCAGGGCCCCTGGCTGGGGTCTGGAGCCCCGCACACCCAGAGGCTGACTCCCTGGGCGCCCAGCAGCTGCCTCACACACGTAGCTTCCCTAGCGCTCTCCTCCCCAGCAGAGACGTGTGCAGCTGGTTGGGGCCTGCCCCTGCGTGCCTGGGGTCCCGCCCACAGCCCCAGCTCAGGGCAAGCAGCCCCTGAGCCAAGACCTGCAGGAGGCGCAGAGCGCCCCCACCTGGAAGCCGAGAGAACAGCTGGCGGGGAGGCGAGCCTCCTCGAGGGAAGAAGAGGCAGCCCAGCCTCGTTTGGCTCAAGCCCTACTTGGCTGGAGCCGAGTGCGCCTCCAGGACGGCAGAGCTCCAGCTCTGCTCAGAGGCCCGTTCTGGCAGAGTTGCTGGTGCGAGGCTGCTCTGCCCTGGGCGAGCCTTGCCCAGACTTGCCTCGCTGCTAGGCTTCCTGCCCAGGAAGGAGCAGGCTGCGCGAGGCTGGGAGACGCCACTGGCGCCTTCCTGGCCTCAGCTCCGCTCCTGCCTTGCCTTTGCACCTAGGCCCCAGGCGTCCTTGGGGAGGGCTTAGGGGCCGGTGGCTTGCACACTGCCAAGGGTTCCAGCAGGAAGAGCTCTGTGCGAGGGAAGGGAAGGGCCAGTGCAGGGCTCCTCCAGCGGTTGCTTGGCAGCCCAGGCTCAGCGCCGCACGGAGTGCACCAGGCTCCCAGGGCCCCTGGCTGGGGTCTGCAGCCCCGCACACACGGAGGCTGACTCCCTGGGCGCCCAGCAGCTGCCTCACACACGTAGCTTCCCTAGCGCTCTCCTCCCCAGCAGAGACCTGTGCAGCTGGTTGGGGCCTGCCCCTGCGTGCCTTGGCTCCCGCCCACAGCCCCAGCTCAGGGCAAGCAGCCCCTGAGCCAAGACCTGCAGGAGGCGCAGAGCGCCCCCACCTGGAAGCCGAGTGAACAGCTGGCGGGGAGGCGAGCCTCCTCGAGGGAAGAAGAGGCAGCCCAGCCTCGTTTGGCTCAAGCCCTACTTGGCTGGAGCCGAGTGCGCCTCCAGGACGGCAGAGCTCCAGCTATGCTCAGAGGCCCGATCTGGCAGAGTTGCTGGCGCGAGGCTGCTCTGCCCTGGGCGAGCCTTGCCCAGACTTGCCTCGCTGCTAGGCTTCCTGCCCAGGAAGGAGCAGGCTGCGCGAGGCTGGGAGACGCCACTGGCGCCTTCCTGGCCTCAGCTCCGCTCCTGCCTTGCCTTTGCACCTAGGCCCCAGGCCTCCTTGGGGAGGGCTTAGGGGCCGGTGGCTTGCACACTGCCAAGGGCTCCAGCAGGAAGAGCTCTGTGCGAGGGAAGGGAAGGGCCAGTGCAGGGCTCCTCGGGCGGTTGCTTGGCCGCCCAGGCTCAGCACCGCACGGAGTGCACCAGGCTCCCAGGGCCCCTGGCTGGGGTCTGCAGCCCCGCACACCCGGAGGCTGACTCCCTGGGCGCCCAGCAGCTGCCTCACACACGTAGCTTCCCTAGCGCTCTCGTCTCCAGCAGAGACGTGTGCAGCTGGTTGGGGCCTGCCCCTGTGTGCCTGGGCTCCCGCCCACAGCCCCAGCTCAGGGCAAGCAGCCCCTGAGCCAAGACCTGCAGGAGGCGCAGAGCGCCCCCACCTGGAAGCCGAGTGAACAGCTGGCGGGGAGGCGAGCCTCCTCGAGGGAAGAAGAGGCAGCCCAGCCTCGTTTGGCTCAAGCCCTACTTGGCTGGAGCCGAGTGCGCCTCCAGGACGGCAGAGCTCCAGCTCTGCTCAGAGGCCCGTTCTGGCAGAGTTGCTGGCGCGAGGCTGCTCTGCCCTGGGCGAGCCTTGGCCAGACTTGCCTCGCTGCTAGGCTTCCTGCCCAGGAAGGAGCAGGCTGCGCGAGGCTGGGAGACGCCACTGGCGCCTTCCTGGCCTCAGCTCCGCTCCTGCCGTGCCTTTGCACCTAGGCCCCAGGCGTCCTTGGGGAGGGCTTAGGGGCCGGTGGCTTGCACACTGCCAAGGGCTCCAGCAGGAAGAGCTCTGTGCGAGGGAAGGGAAGGGCCAGTGCAGGGCTCCTCCAGCGGTTGCTTGGCCGCCCAGACTCAGCGCCGCACGGAGTGCACCAGGCTCCCAGGGCCCCTGGCTGGGGTCTGCAGCCCCGCACACCCGGAGGCTGACTCCCTGGGCGCCCAGCAGCTGCCTCACACACGTAGCTTCCCTAGCGCTCTCGTCCCCAGCAGAGACGTGTGCAGCTGGTTGGGGCCTGCCCCTGCGTGCCTGGGCTCCCACCCACAGCCCCAGCTCAGGGCAAGCAGCCCCTGAGCCAAGACCTGCAGGAGGCGCAGAGCGCCCCCACCTGGAAGCCGAGTGAACAGCTGGCGGGGAGGCGAGCCTCCTCGAGGGAAGAAGAGGCAGCCCAGCCTCGTTTGGCTCAAGCCCTATTTGGCTGGAGCCGAGTGCGCCTCCAGGACGGCAGAGCTCCAGCTCTGCTCAGAGGCCCGTTCTGGCAGAGTTGCTGGCGCGAGGCTGCTCTGCCCTGGGCGAGCCTTGCCCAGACTTGCCTCGCTGCTAGGCTTCCTGCCCAGGAAGGAGCAGGCTGCGCGAGGCTGGGAGACGCCACTGGCGCCTTCCTGGCCTCAGCTCCGCTCCTGCCTTGCCTTTGCACCTAGGCCCCAGGCGTCCTTGGGGAGGGCTTAGGGGCCGGTGGCTTGCACACTGCCAAGGGCTCCAGCAGGAAGAGCTCTGTGCGAGGGAAGGGAAGGGCCAGTGCAGGGCTCCACCAGCGGTTGCTTGGCCGCCCAGGCTCAGCGCCGCACGGAGTGCACCAGGCTCCCAGGGCCCCTGGCTGGGGTCTGCAGCCCCGCACACCCGGAGGCTGACTCCCTGGGCGCCCAGCAGCTGCCTCACACACGTAGCTTCCCTAGCGCTCTCGTCTCCAGCAGAGACGTGCGCAGCTGGTTGGGGCCTGCCCCTGCGTGCCTGGGCTCCCGCCCACAGCCCCAGCTCAGGGCAAGCAGCCCCTGAGCCAAGACCTGCAGGAGGCGCAGAGCGCCCCCACCTGGAAGCCGAGTGAACAGCTGGCGGGGAGGCGAGCCTCCTCGAGGGAAGAAGAGGCAGCCCAGCCTCGTTTGGCTCAAGCCCTACTTGGCTGGAGCCGAGTGCGCCTCCAGGACGGCAGAGCTCCAGCTCTGCTCAGAGGCCCGTTCTGGCAGAGTTGCTGGCGCGAGGCTGCTCTGCCCTGGGCGAGCCTTGCCCAGACTTGCCTCGCTGCTAGGCTTCCTGCCCAGGAAGGAGCAGGCTGCGCGAGGCTGGGAGACGCCACTGGCGCCTTCCTGGCCTCAGCTCCGCTCCTGCCTTGCCTTTGCACCTAGGCCCCAGGCGTCCTTGGGGAGGGCTTAGGGGCCGGTGGCTTGCACACTGCCAAGGGCTCCAGCAGGAAGAGCTCTGTGCGAGGAAAGGGAAGGGCCAGTGCAGGGCTCCTCCAGCGGCTGCTTGGCCGCCCAGGCTCAGCGCCGCACGGAGTGCACCAGGCTCCCAGGGCCCCTGGCTGGGGTCTGCAGCCCCGCACACCCGGAGGCTGACTCCCTGGGCGCCCAGCAGCTGCCTCACACACGTAGCTTCCCTAGCACTCTCCTCCCCAGCAGAGACGTGCGCAGCTGGTTGGGGCCTTCCCCTGCGTTCCTGGGTTCCCGCCCACAGCCCCAGCTCAGGGCAAGCAGCCCCTGAGCCAAGACCTGCAGGAGGCGCAGAGCGCCCCCACCTGGAAGCCGAGTGAACAGCTGGCGGGGAGGCGAGCCTCCTCGAGGGAAGAAGAGGCAGCCCAGCCTCCTTTGGCTCAAGCCCTACTTGGCTGGAGCCGAGTGCGCCTCCAGGACGGCAGAGCTCCAGCTCTGCTCAGAGGCCCGTTCTGGCAGAGTTGCTGGCGCGAGGCTGCTCTGCCCTGGGCGAGCCTTGCCCAGACTTGCCTCGCTGCTAGGCTTCCTGCCCAGGAAGGAGCAGGCTGCGCGAGGCTGGGAGACGCCACTGGGGCCTTCCTGGCCTCAGCTCCGCTCCTGCCTTGCCTTTGCACCTAGGCCCCAGGCCTCCTTGGAGAGGGCTTAGGGGCCGGTGGCTTGCACACTGCCAAGGGCTCCAGCAGGAAGAGCTCTGTGCGAGGGAAGGGAAGGGCCAGTGCAGGGCTCCTCCAGCGGCTGCTTGGCCGCCCAGGCTCAGCGCCGCACGGAGTGCACCAGGCTCCCAGGGCCCCTGGCTGGGGTCTGCAGCCCCGCACACCCGGAGGCTGACTCCCTGGGCGCCCAGCAGCTGCCTCACACACGTAGCTTCCCTAGCACTCTCCTCCCCAGCAGAGACGTGCGCAGCTGGTTGGGGCCTGCCCCTGCGTGCCTGGGCTCCCGCCCACAGCCCCAGCTCAGGGCAAGCAGCCCCTGAGCCAAGACCTGCAGGAGGCGCAGAGCGCCCCCACCTGGAAGCCGAGTGAACAGCTGGCGGGGAGGCGAGCCTCCTCGAGGGAAGAAGAGGCAGCCCAGCCTCGTTTGGCTCAAGCCCTACTTGGCTGGAGCCGAGTGCGCCTCCAGGACGGCAGAGCTCCAGCTCTGCTCAGAGGCCCGATCTGGCAGAGTTGCTGGCGCGAGGCTGCTCTGCCCTGGGCGAGCCTTGCCCAGACTTGCCTCGCTGCTAGGCTTCCTGCCCAGGAAGGAGCAGGCTGCGCGAGGCTGGGAGACGCCACTGGCGCCTTCCTGGCCTCAGCTCCGCTCCTGCCTTGCCTTTGCACCTAGGCCCCAGGCCTCCTTGGAGAGGGCTTAGGGGCCGGTGGCTTGCACACTGCCAAGGGCTCCAGCAGGAAGAGCTCTGTGCGAGGGAAGGGAAGGGCCAGTGCAGGGCTCCTCCAGCGGTTGCTTGGCCGCCCAGGCTCAGCGCCGCACGGAGTGCACCAGGCTCCCAGGGCCCCTGGCTGGGGTCTGCAGCCCCGCACACCCGGAGGCTGACTCCCTGGGCGCCCAGCAGCTGCCTCACACACGTAGCTTCCCTAGCGCTCTCCTCCCCAGCAGAGACGTGTGCAGCTGGTTGGGGCCTGCCCCTGCGTGCCTGGGCTCCCGCCCACAGCCCCAGCTCAGGGCAAGCAGCCCCTGAGCCAAGACCTGCAGGAGGCGCAGAGCGCCCCCACCTGGAAGCCGAGTGAACAGCTGGCGGGGAGGCGAGCCTCCTCGAGGGAAGAAGAGGCAGCCCAGCCTCGTTTGGCTCAAGCCCTACTTGGCTGGAGCCGAGTGCGCCTCCAGGACGGCAGAGCTCCAGCTCTGCTCAGAGGCCCGTTCTGGCAGAGTTGCTGGCGCGAGGCTGCTCTGCCCTGGGCGAGCCTTGCCCAGACTTGCCTCGCTGCTAGGCTTCCTGCCCAGGAAGGAGCAGGCTGCGCGAGGCTGGGAGACGCCACTGGCGCCTTCCTGGCCTCAGCTCCGCTCCTGCCTTGCCTTTGCACCTAGGCCCCAGGCCTCCTTGGAGAGGGATTAGGGGCCGGTGGCTTGCACACTGCCAAGGGCTCCAGCAGGAAGAGCTCTGTGCGAGGGAAGGGAAGGGCCAGTGCAGGGCTCCTCCAGCGGTTGCTTGGCCGCCCAGGCTCAGTGCCGCGCGGAGTGCACCAGGCTTCCATGGCCCCTGGCTGGGGTCTGCAGCCCCGCACACCCGGAGGCTGACTCCCTGGGCGCCCAGCAGCTGCCTCACACACGTAGCTTCCCTAGCGCTCTCCTCCCCAGCAGAGACGTGTGCAGCTGGTTGGGGACTGGCCCTGCGTGCCTGGGCTCCCACCCACAGCCCCAGCTCAGGGCAAGCAGCCCCTGAGCCAAGACCTGAAGAAGGCGCAGAGCGCCCCCACCTTGAAGCCAAGTGAACAGCTGGCGGGGAGGCGAGCCTCCTCGAGGGAAGAAGAGGCAGCCCAGCCTCGTTTGGCTCAAGCCCTACTTGGCTGGAGCCGAGTGTGCCTCCAGGACGGCAGAGCTCCAGCTCTGCTGAGAGGCCCGTTCTGGTAGAGTTGCTGGCGCGAGGCTGCTCTGCCCTGGGCGAGCCTTGCCCAGACTTGCCTCGCTGCTAGGCTTCCTGCCCAGGAAGGAGCAGGCTGCACGAGGCTGGGAGACGCCACTGGCGCCTTCCTGGCCTCAGCTCCGCTCCTGCCTTGCCTTTGCACCTAGGCCCCAGGCGTCCTTGGGGAGGGCTTAGGGGCCGGTGGCTTGCACACTGCCAAGGGCTCCAGCAGGAAGAGCTCTGGGCGAGGGAAGGGAAGGGCCAGTGCAGGGCTCCTCCAGCGGTTGCTTGGCCGCCCAGGCTCAGCGCCGCACGGAGTGCACCAGGCTCCCAGGGCCCCTGGCTGGGGTCTGCAGCCCCGCACACCTGGAGGCTGACTCCCTGGGCGCCCAGCAGCTGCCTCACACACGTAGCTTCCCTAGCGCTCTCCTCCCCAGCAGAGACGTGTGCAGCTGGTTGGGGCCTGCCCCTGCGTGCCTGGGCTCCCGCCCACAGCCCCAGCTCAGGGCAAGCAGCCCCTGAGCCAAGACCTGCAGGAGGCGCAGAGCGCCACCACCTGGAAGCCGAGTGAACAGCTGGCGGGGAGGCGAGCCTCCTCGAGGGAAGAAGAGGCAGCCCAGCCTCGTTTGGCTCAAGCCCTACTTGGCTGGAGCCGAGTGCGCCTCCAGGACGGCAGAGCTCCAGCTCTGCTGAGAGGCCCGTTCTAGCAGAGTTGCTGGCGCGAGGCTGCTCTGCCCTGGGCGAGCCTTGCCCAGACTTGCCTCGCTGCTAGGCTTCCTGACCAGGAAGGAGCAGGCTGCGCGAGGCTGGGAGACGCCACTGGCGCCTTCCTGGCCTCAGCTCCGCTCCTGCCTTGCCTTTGCACCTAGGCCCCAGGCCTCCTCGGGGAGGACTTATGGGCCAGGGGCTTGCACACTGCCAAGGGCTCCAGCAGGAAGAGCTCTGTGCGAGGGAAGGGAAGGGCCAGTGCAGGGCTCCTCCAGCGGTTGCTTGGCAGCCCAGGCTCAGCGCCGCACGGAGTGCACCAGGCTCCCAGGGCCCCTGGCTGGGGTCTGCAGCCCCGCACACACGGAGGCTGACTCCCTGGGCGCCCAGCTGCTGCCTCACACACGTAGCTTCCCTAGCGCTCTCCTCCCCAGCAGAGACGTGTGCAGCTGGTTGGGGCCTGCCCCTGCATGCCTGGGCTCCCACCCACAGCCCCAGGTCAGGGCAAGCAGCCCCTGAGCCAAGACCTGCAGGAGGCGCAGAGCGCCCCCACCTGGAAGCCGAGTGAACAGCTGGCAGGGAGGCGAGCCTCCTCGAGGGAAGAAGAGGCAGCCCAGCCTCGTTTGGCTCAAGCCCTACTTGGCTGGAGCCGAGTGCGCCTCCAGGACGGCAGAGCTCCAGCTCTGCTCAGAGGCCCGATCTGGCAGAGTTGCTGGCGCGAGGCTGCTCTGCCCTGGGCGAGCCTTGGCCAGACTTGCCTCGCTGCTAGGCTTCCTGCCCAGGAAGGAGCAGGCTGCGCGAGGCTGGGAGACGCCACTGGCGCCTTCCTGGCCTCAGCTCCGCTCCTGCCTTGCCTTTGCACCTAGGCCCCAGGCGTCCTTGGGGAGGGCTTAGGGGCCGGTGGCTTGCACACTGCCAAGGGCTCCAGCAGGAAGAGCTCTGTGCGAGGGAAGGGAAGGCCAGTGCAGGGCTCCTCCAGCGGTTGCTTGGCCGCCAGATTCAGCACCGCACGGAGTGCACCAGGCTCCCAGGGCCCCTGGCTGGGGTCTGCAGCCCCGCACACCCGGAGGCTGACTCCCTGGGCGCCCAGCAGCTGCCTCACACACGTAGCTTCCCTAGCGCTCTCCTCCCCAGCAGAGACGTGTGCAGCTGGTTGGGGCCTGCCCCTGCGTGCCTGGGCTCCCGCGCACAGCCCCAGCTCAGGGCAAGCAGCCCCTGAGCCAAGACCTGAAGAAGGGGCAGAGCGCCCCCACCTGGAAGCCGAGTGAACAGCTGGCGGGGAGGCGAGCCTCCTCGAGGGAAGAAGAGGCAGCCCAGCCTCGTTTGGCTCAAGCCCTACTTGGCTGGAGCCGAGTGCGCCTCCAGGACGGCAGAGCTCCAGTTATGCTCAGAGGCCCGATCTGGCAGAGTTGCTGGCGAGAGGCTGCTCTGCCCTGGGCGACCGTTGCCCAGACTTGCTTCGCTGCTAGGCTTCCTGCCCAGGAAGGAGCAGGCTGCGCGAGGCTGGGAGACGCCACTGGCGCCTTCCTGGCCTCAGCTCCGCTCCTGCCGTGCCTTTGCACCTAGGCCCCAGGCGTCCTTGGGGAGGGCTTAGGGGCCGGTGGCTTGCACACTGCCAAGGGCTCCAGCAGGAAGAGCTCTGTGCGAGGGAAGGGAAGGGCCAGTGCAGGGCTCCTCCAGCGGTTGCTTGGCCGCCCAGGCTCAGCGCCGGACGGAGTGCAGCAGGCTCCCAGGGCCCCTGGCTGGGGTCTGCAGCCCCGCACACCCGGAGGCTGACTCCCTGGGCGCCCAGCAGCTGCCTCACACACGTAGCTTCCCTAGCGCTCTGGTCTCCAGCAGAGATGTGTGCAGCTGGTTGGGGCCTGCCCCTGCGTTCCTGGGCTCCCGCCCACAGCCCCAGCTCAGGGTAAGCAGCCCCTGAGCCAAGACCTGCAGGAGGCGCAGAGCGCCCCCACCTGGAAGCCGAGTGAACAGCTGGCGGGGAGGCGAGCCTCCTCGAGGGAAGAAGAGGCAGCCCAGCCTCGTTTGGCTCAAGCCCTACTTGGCTGGAGCCGTGTGCGCCTCCAGGACGGCAGAGCTCCAGCTCTGCTCAGAGGCCCGTTCTGGCAGAGTTGCTGGCGCGAGGCTGCTCTGCCCTGGGCGAGCCTTGCCCAGACTTGCCTCGCTGCTAGGCTTCCTGCCCAGGAAGGAGCAGGCTGCGCGAGGCTGGGAGACGCCACTGGCGCCTTCCTGGCCTCAGCTCCGCTCCTGCCTTGCCTTTGCACCTAGGCCCCAGGCGTCCTTGGGGAGGGCTTAGGGGCCGGTGGCTTGCACACTGCCAAGGGCTCCAGCAGGAAGAGCTCTGTGCGAGGGAAGGGAAGGGCCAGAGCAGGGCTCCTCCAGCGGTTGCTTGGCCGCCCAGACTCAGCGCCGCACGGAGTGCACCAGGCTCCCAGGGCCCCTGGCTGGGGTCTGCAGCCCCGCACATCCGGAGGCTGACTCCCTGGGCGCCCAGCAGCTGCCTCACACACGTAGCTTCCCTAGCGCTCTCGTCCCCAGCAGAGACGTGTGCAGCTGGTTGGGGCCTGCCCCTGCGTGCCTGGGCTCCCACCCACAGCCCCAGCTCAGGGCAAGCAGCCCCTGAGCCAAGACCTGCAGGAGGCTCAGAGCGCCCCCACCTGGAAGCCGAGTGAACAGCTGGCGGGGAGGCGAGCCTCCTCGAGGGAAGAAGAGGCAGCCCAGCCTCGTTTGGCTCAAGCCCTACTTGGCTGGAGCCGAGTGCGCCTCCAGGACGGCAGAGCTCCAGCTCTGCTCAGAGGCCCGTTCTGGCAGAGTTGCTGGCGCGAGGCTGCTCTGCCCTGGGCGAGCCTTGCCCAGACTTGCCTCGCTGCTAGGCTTCCTGCCCAGGAAGGAGCAGGCTGCGCGAGGCTGGGAGACGCCACTGGCGCCTTCCTGGCCTCAGCTCCGCTCCTTCCTTGCCTTTGCACCTAGGCCCCAGGCGTCCTTGGGGAGGGCTTAGGGGCCGGTGGCTTGCACACTGCCAAGGGCTCCAGCAGGAAGAGCTCTGTGCGAGGGAAGGGAAGGGCCAGTGCAGGGCTCCTCCAGCGGTTGCTTGGCAGCCCAGGCTCAGCGCCACACGGAGTGCACAAGTCTCCCAGGGCCCCTGACTGGGGTCTGCAGAACCGCACACCCGGAGGCTGACTCCCTGGGCGCCCAGCTGCTGCCTCACACACGTAGCTTCCCTAGCGCTCTCCTCCCCAGCAGAGACGTGTGCAGCTGGTTGGGGCCTGCCCCTGCGTGCCTGGGCTCCCGCCCACAGCCCCAGCTCAGGGTAAGCAGCCCCTGAGCCAAGACCTGCAGGAGGCGCAGAGCGCCCCCACCTGGAAGCCGAGTGAACAGCTGGCGGGGAGGCGAGCCTCCTCGAGGGAAGAAGAGGCAGCCCAGCCTCGTTTGGCTCAAGCCCTACTTGGCTGGAGCCGTGTGCGCCTCCAGGACGGCAGAGCTCCAGCTCTGCTCAGAGGCCCGTTCTGGCAGAGTTGCTAGCGCGAGGCTGCTCTGCCCTGGGCGAGCCTTGCCCAGACTTGCCTCGCTGCTAGGCTTCCTGCCCAGGAAGGAGCAGGCTGCGCGAGGCTGGGAGACGCCACTGGCGCCTTCCTGGCCTCAGCTCCGCTCCTGCCTTGCCTTTGCACCTAGGCCCCAGGCGTCCTTGGGGAGGGCTTAGGGGCCGGTGGCTTGCACACTGCCAAGGGCTCCAGCAGGAAGAGCTCTGTGCGAGGGAAGGGAAGGGCCAGTGCAGGGCTCCTCCAGCGGTTGCTTGGCCGCCCAGACTCAGCGCCGCACGGAGTGCACCAGGCTCCCAGGGCCCCTGGCTGGGGTCTGCAGCCCCGCACATCCGGAGGCTGACTCCCTGGGCGCCCAGCAGCTGCCTCACACACGTAGCTTCCCTAGCGTTCTCGTCCCCAGCAGAGACGTGTGCAGCTGGTTGGGGCCTGCCCCTGCGTGCCTGGGCTCCCACCCACAGCCCCAGCTCAGGGCAAGCAGCCCCTGAGCCAAGACCTGCAGGAGGCTCAGAGCGCCCCCACCTGGAAGCCGAGTGAAAAGCTGGCGGGGAGGCGAGCCTCCTCGAGGGAAGAAGAGGCAGCCCAGCCTCGTTTGGCTCAAGCCCTACTTGGCTGGAGCCGAGTGTGCCTCCAGGACGGCAGAGCTCCAGCTCTGCTCAGAGGCCCGTTCTGGCAGAGTTGCTGGCGCGAGGCTGCTCTGCCCTGGGCGAGCCTTGCCCAGACTTGCCTCGCTGCTAGGCTTCCTGCCCAGGAAGGAGCAGGCTGCGCGAGGCTGGGAGACGCCACTGGCGCCTTCCTGGCCTCAGCTCCGCTCCTTCCTTGCCTTTGCACCTAGGCCCCAGGCGTCCTTGGGGAGGGCTTAGGGGCCGGTGGCTTGCACACTGCCAAGGGCTCCAGCAGGAAGAGCTCTGTGCGAGGGAAGGGAAGGGCCAGTGCAGGGCTCCTCCAGCGGTTGCTTGGCAGCCCAGGCTCAGCGCCGCACGGAGTGCACCAGTCTCCCAGGGCCCCTGGCTGGGGTCTGCAGAACCGCACACCCGGAGGCTGACTCCCTGGGCGCCCAGCTGCTGCCTCACACACGTAGCTTCCCTAGCGCTCTCCTCCCCAGCAGAGACGTGTGCAGCTGGTTGGGGCCTGCCCCTGCGTGCCTGGGCTCCCGCCCACAGCCCCAGCTCAGGGCAAGCAGCCCCTGAGCCAAGACCTGCAGGAGGCGCAGAGCGCCCCCACCTGGAAGCCGAGTGAACAGCTGGCGGGGAGGCGAGCCTCCTCGAGGGAAGAAGAGGCAGCCCAGCCTCGTTTGGCTCAAGCCCTACTTGGCTGGAGCCGAGTGCGCCTCCAGGACGGCAGAGCTCCAGCTCTGCTGAGAGGCCCGTTCTGGCAGAGTTGCTGGCGCGAGGCTGCTCTGCCCTGGGCGAGCCTTGCCCAGACTTGCCTCGCTGCTAGGCTTCCTGCCCAGGAAGGAGCACCCTGCGCGACGCTGTGAGTCGCCACTGGCGCCTTCCTGGCCTCAGCTCCGCTCCTGCCTTGCCTTTGCACCTAGGCCCCAGGCGTCCTTGGGGAGGGCTTAGGGGCCGGTGGCTTGCACACTGCCAAGGGCTCCAGCAGGAAGAGCTCTGTGCGAGGGAAGGGAAGGCCAGTGCAGGGCTCCTCCATCGGTTGCTTTGACGCCCAGACTCAGCGCCGCACGGAGTGCACCAGGCTCCCAGGGCCCCTGGCTGGGGTCTGCAGCCCCGCACACCCGGAGGCTGACTCCCTGGGCGCCCAGCAGCTGCCTCACACACGTAGCTTCCCTAGCGCTCTCGTCTCCAGCAGAGACGTGTGCAGCTGGTTGGGGCCTGCCCCTGCGTGCCTGGGCTCCCGCCCACAGCCCCAGCTCAGGGCAAGCAGCCCCTGAGCCAAGACCTGCAGGAGGCGCAGAGCGCCCCCACCTGGAAGCCGAGTGAACAGCTGGCGGGGAGGCGAGCCTCCTCGAGGGAAGAAGAGGCAGCCCAGCCTCGTTTGGCTCAAGCCCTACTTGGCTGGAGCCGAGTGCGCCTCCAGGACGGCAGAGCTCCAGCTCTGCTGAGAGGCCCGTTCTGGCAGAGTTGCTGGCGCGAGGCTGCTCTGCCCTGGGCGAGCCTTGCCCAGACTTGCCTCGCTGCTAGGCTTCCTGCCCAGGAAGGAGCAGGCTGCGCGAGGCTGGGAGACGCCACTGGCGCCTTCCTGGCCTCAGCTCCGCTCCTGCCTTGCCTTTGCACCTAGGCCCCAGGCCTCCTTGGAGAGGGCTTAGGGGCCGGTGGCTTGCACACTGCCAAGGGCTCCAGCAGGAAGAGCTCTGTGCGAGGGAAGGGAAGGGCCAGTGCAGGGCTCCTCCAGCGGTTGCTTGGCCGCCCAGACTCAGCGCCACACGGAGTGCACCAGGCTCCCAGGGCCCCTGGCTGGGGTCTGCAGCCCCGCACACCCGGAGGCTGACTCCCTGGGCGCCCAGCAGCTGCCTCACACACGTAGCTTCCCTAGCGCTCTCGTCTCCAGCAGAGACGTGTGCAGCTGGTTGGGGCCTGCCCCTGCGTGCCTGGGCTCCCGCCCACAGCCCCAGCTCAGGGCAAGCAGCCCCTGAGCCAAGAGCTGCAGGAGGCGCAGAGCGCCCCCACCTGGAAGCCGAGTGAACAGCTGGCGGGGAGGCGAGCCTCCTCGAGGGAAGAAGAGGCAGCCCAGCCTCGTTTGGCTCAAGCCCTACTTGGCTGGAGCCGAGTGCGCCTCCAGGACGGCAGAGCTCCAGCTCTGCTCAGAGGCCCGTTCTGGCAGTGTTGCTGGCGCGAGGCTGCTCTGCCCTGGGCGAGCCTTGCCCAGACTTGCCTCGCTGCTAGGCTTCCTGCCCAGGAAGGAGCAGGCTGCGCGAGGCTGGGAGATGCCACTGGCGCCTTCCTGGCCTCAGCTCCGCTCCTGCATTGCCTTTGCACCTAGGCCCCAGGCGTCCTTGGGGAGGGCTTAGGGGCCGGTGGCTTGCACACTGCCAAGGGCTCCAGCAGGAAGAGCTCTGTGCGAGGGAAGGGAAGGGCCAGTGCAGGGCTCCTCCAGCGGTTGCTTGGCCGCCCAGACTCAGCGCCGCACGGAGTGCACCAGGCTCCCAGGGCCCCTGGCTGGGCTCTGCAGCCCCGCACACCCGGAGGCTGACTCCCTGGGCGCCCAGCAGCTGCCTCACACACGTAGCTTCCCTAGCGCTCTCGTCTCCAGCAGAGACGTGTGCAGCTGGTTGGGGCCTGCCCCTGCGTGCCTGGGCTCCCGCCCACAGCCCCAGCTCAGGGCAAGCAGCCCCTGAGCCAAGACCTGCAGGAGGCGCAGAGCGCCCCCACCTGGAAGCCGAGTGAACAGCTGGCGGGGAGGCGAGCCTCCTCGAGGGAAGAAGAGGCAGCCCAGCCTCGTTTGGCTCAAGCCCTACTTGGCTGGAGCCGAGTGCGCCTCCAGGACGGCAGAGCTCCAGCTCTGCTCAGAGGCCCGTTCTGGCAGAGTTGCTGGCGCGAGGCTGCTCTGCCCTGGGCGAGCCTTGCCCAGACTTGCCTCGCTGCTAGGCTTCCTGCCCTGGAAGGAGCAGGCTGCGCGAGGCTGGGAGACGCCACTGGCGCCTTCCTGGCCTCAGCTCCGCTCCTGCCTTGCCTTTGCACCTAGGCCCCAGGCGTCCTTGGGGAGGGCTTAGGGGCCGGTGGCTTGCACACTGCCAAGGGCTCCAGCAGGAAGAGCTCTGTGCGAGGGAAGGGAAGGGCCAGTGCAGGGCTCCTCCAGCGGTTGCTTGGCCGCCCAGGCTCAGCGCTGCACGGAGTGCACCAGGCTCCCAGGGCCCCTGGCTGGGGTCTGCAGCCCCGCACACCCGGAGGCTGACTCCCTGGGCGCCCAGCTGCTGCCTCACACACGTAGCTTCCCTAGCGCTCTCCTCCCCAGCAGAGACGTGTGCAGCTGGTTGGGGCCTGCCCCTGCGTGCCTGGGCTCCCGCCCACAGCCCCAGCTCAGGGCAAGCAGCCCCTGAGCCAAGACCTGCAGGAGGCGCAGAGCGCCCCCACCTGGAAGCCGAGTGAACAGCTGGCGGGGAGGCGAGCCTCCTCGAGGGAAGAAGAGGCAGCCCAGCCTCGTTTGGCTCAAGCCCTACTTGGCTGGAGCCGAGTGCGCCTCCAGGACGGCAGAGCTCCAGCTCTGCTGAGAGGCCCGTTCTGGCAGAGTTGCTGGCGCGAGGCTGCTCTGCCCTGGGCGAGCCTTGCCCAGACTTGCCTCGCTGCTAGGCTTCCTGCCCAGGAAGGAGCACGCTGCGCGACGCTGTGAGTCGCCACTGGCGCCTTCCTGGCCTCAGCTCCGCTCCTGCCTTGCCTTTGCACCTAGGCCCCAGGCGTCCTTGGGGAGGGCTTAGGGGCCGGTGGCTTGCACACTGCCAAGGGCTCCAGCAGGAAGAGCTCTGTGCGAGGGAAGGGAAGGCCAGTGCAGGGCTCCTCCATCGGTTGCTTTGACGCCCAGACTCAGCGCCGCACGGAGTGCACCAGGCTCCCAGGGCCCCTGGCTGGGGTCTGCAGCCCCGCACACCCGGAGGCTGACTCCCTGGGCGCCCAGCAGCTGCCTCACACACGTAGCTTCCCTAGCGCTCTCGTCTCCAGCAGAGACGTGTGCAGCTGGTTGGGGCCTGCCCCTGCGTGCCTGGGCTCCCGCCCACAGCCCCAGCTCAGGGCAAGCAGCCCCTGAGCCAAGACCTGCAGGAGGCGCAGAGCGCCCCCACCTGGAAGCCGAGTGAACAGCTGGCGGGGAGGCGAGCCTCCTCGAGGGAAGAAGAGGCAGCCCAGCCTCGTTTGGCTCAAGCCCTACTTGGCTGGAGCCGAGTGCGCCTCCAGGACGGCAGAGCTCCAGCTCTGCTGAGAGGCCCGTTCTGGCAGAGTTGCTGGCGCGAGGCTGCTCTGCCCTGGGCGAGCCTTGCCCAGACTTGCCTCGCTGCTAGGCTTCCTGCCCAGGAAGGAGCAGGCTGCGCGAGGCTGGGAGACGCCACTGGCGCCTTCCTGGCCTCAGCTCCGCTCCTGCCTTGCCTTTGCACCTAGGCCCCAGGCCTCCTTGGAGAGGGCTTAGGGGCCGGTGGCTTGCACACTGCCAAGGGCTCCAGCAGGAAGAGCTCTGTGCGAGGGAAGGGAAGGGCCAGTGCAGGGCTCCTCCAGCGGTTGCTTGGCCGCCCAGACTCAGCGCCACACGGAGTGCACCAGGCTCCCAGGGCCCCTGGCTGGGGTCTGCAGCCCCGCACACCCGGAGGCTGACTCCCTGGGCGCCCAGCAGCTGCCTCACACACGTAGCTTCCCTAGCGCTCTCGTCTCCAGCAGAGACGTGTGCAGCTGGTTGGGGCCTGCCCCTGCGTGCCTGGGCTCCCGCCCACAGCCCCAGCTCAGGGCAAGCAGCCCCTGAGCCAAGAGCTGCAGGAGGCGCAGAGCGCCCCCACCTGGAAGCCGAGTGAACAGCTGGCGGGGAGGCGAGCCTCCTCGAGGGAAGAAGAGGCAGCCCAGCCTCGTTTGGCTCAAGCCCTACTTGGCTGGAGCCGAGTGCGCCTCCAGGACGGCAGAGCTCCAGCTCTGCTCAGAGGCCCGATCTGGCAGTGTTGCTGGCGCGAGGCTGCTCTGCCCTGGGCGAGCCTTGCCCAGACTTGCCTCGCTGCTAGGCTTCCTGCCCAGGAAGGAGCAGGCTGCGCGAGGCTGGGAGATGCCACTGGCGCCTTCCTGGCCTCAGCTCCGCTCCTGCATTGCCTTTGCACCTAGGCCCCAGGCGTCCTTGGGGAGGGCTTAGGGGCCGGTGGCTTGTACACTGCCAAGGGCTCCAGCAGGAAGAGCTCTGTGCGAGGGAAGGGAAGGGCCAGTGCAGGGCTCCTCCAGCGGTTGCTTGGCCGCCCAGACTCAGCGCCGCACGGAGTGCACCAGGCTCCCAGGGCCCCTGGCTGGGCTCTGCAGCCCCGCACACCCGGAGGCTGACTCCCTGGGCGCCCAGCAGCTGCCTCACACACGTAGCTTCCCTAGCGCTCTCGTCTCCAGCAGAGACGTGTGCAGCTGGTTGGGGCCTGCCCCTGCGTGCCTGGGCTCCCGCCCACAGCCCCAGCTCAGGGCAAGCAGCCCCTGAGCCAAGACCTGCAGGAGGCGCAGATCGCCCCCACCTGGAAGCCGAGTGAACAGCTGGCGGGGAGGCGAGCCTCCTCGAGGGAAGAAGAGGCAGCCCAGCCTCGTTTGGCTCAAGCCCTACTTGGCTGGAGCCGAGTGCGCCTCCAGGACGGCAGAGCTCCAGCTCTGCTCAGAGGCCCGTTCTGGCAGAGTTGCTGGCGCGAGGCTGCTCTGCCCTGGGCGAGCCTTGCCCAGACTTGCCTCGCTGCTAGGCTTCCTGCCCTGGAAGGAGCAGGCTGCGCGAGGCTGGGAGACGCCACTGGCGCCTTCCTGGCCTCAGCTCCGCTCCTGCCTTGCCTTTGCACCTAGGCCCCAGGCGTCCTTGGGGAGGGCTTAGGGGCCGGTGGCTTGCACACTGCCAAGGGCTCCAGCAGGAAGAGCTCTGTGCGAGGGAAGGGAAGGGCCAGTGCAGGGCTCCTCCAGCGGTTGCTTGGCCGCCCAGGCTCAGCGCTGCACGGAGTGCACCAGGCTCCCAGGGCCCCTGGCTGGGGTCTGCAGCCCCGCACACCCGGAGGCTGACTCCCTGGGCACCCAGGAGCTGCCTCACACACGTAGCTTCCCTAGCGCTCTCCTCCCAAGCAGAGACGTGTGCAGCTGGTTGGGGCCTGCCCCTGCGTGCCTGGGCTCCCGCCCACAGCCCCAGCTCAGGGTAAGCAGCCCCTGAGCCAAGACCTGCAGGAGGCGCAGAGCGCCCCCACCTGGAAGCCGAGTGAACAGCTGGCGGGGAGGCGAGCCTCCTCGAGGGAAGAAGAGGCAGCCCAGCCTCGTTTGGCTCAAGCCCTACTTGGCTGGAGCAGAGTGCGCCTCCAGGACGGCAGAGCTCCAGCTCTGCTCAGAGGCCCGATCTGGCAGAGTTGCTGGCGCGAGGCTGCTCTGCCCTGGGCGAGCCTTGCCCAGACTTGCCTCGCTGCTAGGCTTTCTGCCCAGGAAGGAGCAGGCTGCGCGAGGCTGGGAGACGCCACTGGCGCCTACCTGGCCTCAGCTCCGCTCCTGCCTTGCCTTTGCACCTAGGCCCCAGGCGTCCTTGGGGAGGGCTTAGGGGCCGGTGGCTTGCACACTGCCAAGGGCTCCAGCAGGAAGAGCTCTGTGCGAGGGAAGGGAAGGGCCAGTGCAGGGCTCCTCCAGCGGTTGCTTGGCCGCCCAGACTCAGCACCGCACGGAGTGCACCAGGCTCCCAGGGCCCCTGGCTGGGGTCTGCAGCCCCGCACACCCGGAGGCTGACTCCCTGGGCGCCCAGCAGCTGCCTCACACACGTAGCTTCCCTAGCGCTCTAGTCTCCAGCAGAAATGTGTGCAGCTGGTTGGGGCCTGCCCCTGCGTGCCTGGGCTCCCGCCCACAGCCCCAGCTCAGGGCAAGCAGCCCCTGAGCCAAGACCTGCAGGAGGCGCAGAGCGCCCCCACCTGGAAGCCGAGTGAACAGCTGGCGGGGAGGCGAGCCTCCTCGAGGGAAGAAGAGGCAGCCCAGCCTCGTTTGGCTCAAGCCCTACTTGGCTGGAGCCGTGTGCGCCTCCAGGACGGCAGAGCTGGAGCTCTGCTCAGAGGCTCGTTCTGGCAGAGTTGCTGGCGCGAGGCTGCTCTGCCCTGGGCGAGCCTTGCCCAGACTTGCCTCGCAGCTAGGCTTCCTGCCCAGGAAGGAGCAGGCTGCGCGAGGCTGGGAGACGCCACTGGCGCCTTCCTGGCCTCAGCTCCGCTCCTGCCTTGCCTTTGCACCTAGGCCCCAGGCGTCCTTGGGGAGGGCTTAGGGGCCGGTGGCTTGCACACTGCCAAGGGCTCCAGCAGGAAGAGCTCTGTGCGAGGGAAGGGAAGGGCCAGAGCAGGGCTCCTCCAGCGGTTGCTTGGCCGCCCAGACTCAGCGCCGCACGGAGTGCACCAGGCTCCCAGGGCCCCTGGCTGGGGTCTGCAGCCCCGCACACCCGGAGGCTGACTCCCTGGGCGCCCAGCAGCTGCCTCACACACGTAGCTTCCCTAGCGCTCTCGTCCCCAGCAGAGACGTGTGCAGCTGGTTGGGGCCTGCCCCTGCGTGCCTGGGCTCCCACCCACAGCCCCAGCTCAGGGCAAGCAGCCCCTGAGCCAAGACCTGCAGGAGGCTCAGAGCGCCCCCACCTGGAAGCCGAGTGAACAGCTGGCGGGGAGGCGAGCCTCCTCGAGGGAAGAAGAGGCAGCCCAGCCTCGTTTGGCTCAAGCCCTACTTGGCTGGAGCCGAGTGCGCCTCCAGGACGGCAGAGCTCCAGCTCTGCTGAGAGGCCCGTTCTGGCAGAGTTGCTGGCGCGAGGCTGCTCTGCCCTGGGCGAGCCTTGCCCAGACTTGCCTCGCTGCTAGGCTTCCTGCCCAGGAAGGAGCAGGCTGCGCGAGGCTGGGAGACGCCACTGGCGCCTTCCTGGCCTCAGCTCCGCTCCTTCCTTGCCTTTGCACCTAGGCCCCAGGCGTCCTTGGGGAGGGCTTAGGGGCCGGTGGCTTGCACACTGCCAAGGGCTCCAGCAGGAAGAGCTCTGTGCGAGGGAAGGGAAGGGCCAGTGCAGGGCTCCTCCAGCGGTTGCTTGGCCGCCCAGACTCAGCGCCACACGGAGTGCACCAGGCTCCCAGGGCCCCTGGCTGGGGTCTGCAGCCCCGCACACCCGGAGGCTGACTCCCTGGGCGCCCAGCAGCTGCCTCACACACGTAGCTTCCCTAGCGCTCTCGTCTCCAGCAGAGACGTGTGCAGCTGGTTGGGGCCTGCCCCTGCGTGCCTGGGCTCCCGCCCACAGCCCCAGCTCAGGGCAAGCAGCCCCTGAGCCAAGAGCTGCAGGAGGCGCAGAGCGCCCCCACCTGGAAGCCGAGTGAACAGCTGGCGGGGAGGCGAGCCTCCTCGAGGGAAGAAGAGGCAGCCCAGCCTCGTTTGGCTCAAGCCCTACTTGGCTGGAGCCGAGTGCGCCTCCAGGACGGCAGAGCTCCAGCTCTGCTCAGAGGCCCGATCTGGCAGTGTTGTTGGCGCGAGGCTGCTCTGCCCTGGGCGAGCCTTGCCCAGACTTGCCTCGCTGCTAGGCTTCCTGCCCAGGAAGGAGCAGGCTGCGCGAGGCTGGGAGATGCCACTGGCGCCTTCCTGGCCTCAGCTCCGCTCCTGCCTTGCCTTTGCACCTAGGCCCCAGGCGTCCTTGGGGAGGGCTTAGGGGCCGGTGGCTTGCACACTGCCAAGGGCTCCAGCAGGAAGAGCTCTGTGCGAGGGAAGGGAAGGGCCAGTGCAGGGCTCCTTCAGCGGTTGCTTGGCCGCCCAGACTCAGCGCCGCACGGAGTGCACCAGGCTCCCAGGGCCCCTGGCTGGGCTCTGCAGCCCCGCACACCCGGAGGCTGACTCCCTGGGCGCCCAGCAGCTGCCTCACACACGTAGCTTCCCTAGCGCTCTCGTCTCCAGCAGAGACGTGTGCAGCTGGTTGGGGCCTGCCCCTGCGTGCCTGGGCTCCCGCCCACAGCCCCAGCTCAGGGCAAGCAGCCCCTGAGCCAAGACCTGCAGGAGGCGCAGAGCGCCCCCACCTGGAAGCCGAGTGAACAGCTGGCGGGGAGGCGAGCCTCCTCGAGGGAAGAAGAGGCAGCCCAGCCTCGTTTGGCTCAAGCCCTACTTGGCTGGAGCCGAGTGCGCCTCCAGGACGGCAGAGCTCCAGCTCTGCTCATAGGCCCGATCTGGCAGAGTTGCTGGCGCGAGGCTGCTCTGCCCTGGGCGAGCCTTGCCCAGACTTGCCTCGCTGCTAGGCTTCCTGCCCTGGAAGGAGCAGGCTGCGCGAGGCTGGGAGACGCCACTGGCGCCTTCCTGGCCTCAGCTCCGCTCCTGCCTTGCCTTTGCACCTAGGCCCCAGGCGTCCTTGGGGAGGGCTTAGGGGCCGGTGGCTTGCACACTGCCAAGGGCTCCAGCAGGAAGAACTCTGTTCGAGGGAAGGGAAGGGCCAGTGCAGGGCTCCTCCAGCGGTTGCTTGGCCGCCCAGGCTCAGCGCCGCACGGAGTGCACCAGGCTCCCAGGGCCCCTGGCTGGGTTCTGCAGCCCCGCACACCCGGAGGCTGACTCCCTGGGCGCCCAGCAGCTGCCTCACACACGTAGCTTCCCTAGCGCTCTCCTCCCCAGCAGAGACGTGGGCAGCTGGTTGGGGCCTGCCCCTGCGTGCCTGGGCTCCCGCCCACAGCCCCAGCTCAGGGCAAGCAGCCCCTGAGCCAAGACCTGCAGGAGGCGCAGAGCGCCCCCACCTGGAAGCCGAGTGAACAGCTGGCGGGGAGGCGAGCCTCCTCGAGGGAAGAAGAGGCAGCCCAGCCTCGTTTGGCTCAAGCCCTACTTGGCTGGAGCCGAGTGCGCCTCCAGGACGGCAGAGCTCCAGCTCTGCTGAGAGGCCCGTTCTGGCAGAGTTGCTGGCGCGAGGCTGCTCTGCCCTGGGCGAGCCTTGCCCAGACTTGCCTCGCTGCTAGGCTTCCTGCCCAGGAAGGAGCAGGCTGCGCGAGGCTGGGAGACGCCACTGGCGCCTTCCTGGCCTCAGCTCCGCTCCTTCCTTGCCTTTGCACCTAGGCCCCAGGCGTCCTTGGGGAGGGCTTAGGGGCCGGTGGCTTGCACACTGCCAAGGGCTCCAGCAGGAAGAGCTCTGTGCGAGGGAAGGGAAGGGCCAGTGCAGGGCTCCTCCAGCGGTTGCTTGGCCGCCCAGGCTCAGCGCCGCACGGAGTGCACCAGGCTCCCAGGGCCCCTGGCTGGGGTCTGCAGCCCCGCACACCCGGAGGCTGACTCCCTGGGCGCCCAGCAGCTGCCTCACACACGTAGCTTCCCTAGCGCTCTCCTCCCCAGCAGAGACGTGTGCAGCTGGTTGGGGCCTGCCCCTGCGTGCCTGGGCTCCCGCCCACAGCCCCAGCTCAGGGCAAGCAGCCCCTGAGCCAAGACCTGCAGGAGGCGCAGAGCGCCCCCACCTGGAAGCCGAGTGAACAGCTGGCGGGGAGGCGAGCCTCCTCGAGGGAAGAAGAGGCAGCCCAGCCTCGTTTGGCTCAAGCCCTACTTGGCTGGAGCCGAGTGCGCCTCCAGGACTTCACAGCTCCAGCTCTGCTCAGAGGCCCGTTCTGGCAGAGTTGCTGGCGCGAGGCTGCTCTGCCCTGGGCGAGCCTTGCCCAGACTTGCCTCGCTGCTAGGCTTCCTGCCCAGGAAGGAGCAGGCTGCGCGAGGCTGGGAGACGCCACTGGCGCCTTCCTGGCCTCAGCTCCGCTCCTGCCTTGCCTTTGCACCTAGGCCCCAGGCGTCCTTGGGGAGGGCTTAGGGGCCGGTGGCTTGCACACTGCCAAGGGCTCCAGCAGGAAGAGCTCTGTGCGAGGGAAGGGAAGGGCCAGTGCAGGGCTCCTCCAACGGTTTGCTTGGCCGCCCAGGCTCAGCGCCTAACAGAGTGCACCAGGCTCCCAGGGCCACTGGCTGGGGTCTGCAGCCCCGCACACCCGGAGGCTGACTCCCTGGGCGCCCAGCAGCTGCCTCAAACACGTAGCTTCCCTAGCGCTCTCCTCCCCAGCAGAGACGTGTGCAGCTGGTTGGGGCCTGCCCCTGCGTGCCTGGGCTCCCGCCCACAGCCACAGCTCAGGGCAAGCAGCCCCTGAGCCAAGACCTGCAGGAGGCGCAGAGCGCCCCCACCTGGAAGCCGAGTGAACAGCTGGCGGGGAGGCGAGCCTCCTCGAGGGAAGAAGAGGCAGCCCAGCCTCGTTTGGCTCAAGCCCTACTTGGCTGGAGCCGAGTGCGCCTCCAGGACGGCAGAGCTCCAGCTCTGCTGAGAGGCCCGTTCTGGCAGAGTTGCTGGCGCGAGGCTGCTCTGCCCTGGGCGAGCCTTGCCCAGACTTGCCTCGCTGCTAGGCTTCCTGCCCAGGAAGGAGCAGGCTGCGCGAGGCTGGGAGACGCCACTGGCGCCTTCCTGGCCTCAGCTCCGCTCCTGCCTTGCCTTTGCACCTAGGCCCCAGGCATCCTTGGGGAGGGCTTAGGGGCCGGTGGCTTGCACACTGCCAAGGGCACCAGCAGGAAGAGCTCTGTGCGAGGGAAGGGAAGGGCCAGTGCAGGGCTCATCCAGCGGTTGCTTGGCCGCCCAGATTCAGCGCCGCACGGAGTGCACCAGGCTCCCAGGGCCCCTGGCTGGGGTCTGCAGCCCCGCACACACGGAGGCTGACTCCCTGGGCGCCCAGCAGCTGCCTCACACACGTAGCTTCCCTAGCGCTCTCCTCCCCAGCAGAGACGTGTGCAGCTGGTTGGGGCCTACCCCTGCGTGCCTGGGCTCCCGCCCACAGCCCCAGCTCAGGGTAAGCAGCCCCTGAGCCAAGACCTGCAGGAGGCGCAGAGCGCCCCCACCTGGAAGCCGAGTGAACAGCTGGCGGGGAGGCGAGCCTCCTCGAGGGAAGAAGAGGCAGCCCAGCCTCGTTTGGCTCAAGCCCTACTTGGCTGGAGCCGAGTGCGCCTCCAGGACGGCAGAGCTCCAGCTCTGCTGAGAGGCCCGTTCTGGCAGAGTTGCTGGCGCGAGGCTGCTCTGCCCTGGGCGAGCCTTGCCCAGACTTGCCTCGCTGCTAGGCTTCCTGCCCAGGAAGGAGCAGGCTGCGCGAGGTGGGAGACGCCACTGGCGCCTTCCTGGCCTCAGCTCCGCTCCTGCCTTGCCTTTGCACCTAGGCCCCAGGCCTCCTTGGGGAGGGCTTATGGGCCAATGGCTTGCACACTGCCAAGGGCTCCAGCAGGAAGAGCTCTGTGCGAGGGAAGGGAAGGGCCAGTGCAGGGCTCCTCCAGCGGTTGCTTGGCAGCCCAGGCTCAGCGCCGCACGGAGTGCACCAGGCTCCCAGGGCCCCTGGCTGGGGTCTGCAGCCCCGCACACACGGAGGCTGACTCCCTGGGCGCCCAGCTGCTGCCTCACACACGTAGCTTCCCTAGCGCTCTCCTCCCCAGCAGAGACGTGTGCAGCTGGTTGGGGCCTGCCCCTGCGTGCCTGGGCTCCCGCCCACAGCCCCAGCTCAGGGCAAGCAGCCCCTGAGCCAAGACCTGCAGGAGGCGCAGAGCGCCCCCACCTGGAAGCCGAGTGAACAGCTGGCGGGGAGGCGAGCCTCCTCGAGGGAAGAAGAGGCAGCCCAGCCTCGTTTGGCTCAAGCCCTACTTGGCTGGAGCCGAGTGCGCCTCCAGGACGGCAGAGCTCCAGCTCTGCTCAGAGGCCCGATCTGGCAGAGTTGCTGGCGCGAGGCTGCTCTGCCCTGGGCGAGCCTTGCCCAGACTTGCCTCGCTGCTAGGCTTCCTGCCCAGGAAGGAGCAGGCTGCGCGAGGCTGGGAGACGCCACTGGCGCCTTCCTGGCCTCAGCTCCGCTCCTGCCTTGCCTTTGCACCTAGGCCCCAGGCGTCCTTGGAGAGGGCTTAGGGGCCGGTGGCTTGCACACTGCCAAGGGCTCCAGCAGGAAGAGCTCTGTGCGAGAGAAGGGAAGGGCCAGTGCAGGGCTCCTCCAGCGGTTGCTTGGCAGCCCAGGCTCAGCGCCGCACGGAGTGCACCAGTCTCCCAGGGCCCCTGGCTGGGGTCTGCAGCCCCGCACACCCGGAGGCTGACTCCCTGGGCGCCCAGCTGCTGCCTCACACACGTAGCTTCCCTAGCGCTCTCCTCCCCAGCAGAGACGTGTGCAGCTGGTTGGGGCCTGCCCCTGCGTGCCTGGGCTCCCGCCCACAGCCCCAGCTCAGGGCAAGCAGCCCCTGAGCCAAGACCTGCAGGAGGCGCAGAGCGCCCCCACCTGGAAGCCCAGTGAACAGCTGGAGAGGAGGCGAGCCTCCTCGAGGGAAGAAGAGGCAGCCCAGCCTCGTTTGGCTCAAGCCCTACTTGGCTGGAGCCGAGTGCGCCTCCAGGTCGGCACAGCTCCAGCTCTGCTCAGAGGCCCGATCTGGCAGAGTTGCTGGCGCGAGGCTGCTCTGCCTTGGGCGAGCCTTGCCCAGACTTGCCTCGCTGCTAGGCTTCCTGCCCAGGAAGGAGCACGCTGCGCGAGGCTGTGAGTCGCCACTGGCGCCTTCCTGGCCTCAGCTCCGCTCCTGCCTTGCCTTTGCACCTAGGCCCCAGGCGTCCTTGGGGAGGGCTTAGGGGCCGGTGGCTTGCACACTGCCAAGGGCTCCAGCAGGAAGAGCTCTGTGCGAGGGAAGGGAAGGGCCAGTGCAGGGCTCCTCCAGCGGTTGCTTGGCCGCCCAGACTCAGCGCCACACGGAGTGCACCAGGCTCCCAGGGCCCCTGGCTGGGGTCTGCAGCCCCGCACACCCGGAGGCTGACTCCCTGGGCGCCCAGCAGCTGCCTCACACACGTAGCTTCCCTAGCGCTCTCGTCTCCAGCAGAGACGTGTGCAGCTGGTTGGGGCCTGCCCCTGCGTGCCTGGGCTCCCGCCCACAGCCCCAGCTCAGGGCAAGCAGCCCCTGAGCCAAGACCTGCAGGAGGCGCAGAGCGCCCCCACCTGGAAGCCGAGTGAACAGCTGGCAGGGAGGCGAGCCTCCTCGAGGAAAGAAGAGGCAGCCCAGCCTCGTTTGGCTCAAGCCCTACTTGGCTGGAGCCGAGTGCGCCTCCAGGACGGCAGAGCTCCAGCTCTGCTCAGAGGCCCGATCTGGCAGAGTTGCTGGCGCGAGGCTGCTCTGCCCTGGGCGAGCCTTGCCCAGACTTGCCTCGCTGCTAGGCTTCCTGCCCAGGAAGGAGCAGGCTGCGCGAGGCTGGGAGACGCCACTGGCGCCTTCCTGGCCTCAGCTCCGCTCCTGCCTTGCCTTTGCACCTAGGCCCCAGGCGTCCTTGGGGAGGGCTTAGGGGCCGGTGGCTTGCACACTGCCAAGGGCTCCAGCAGGAAGAGCTCTGTGCGAGGGAAGGGAAGGGCCAGTGCAGGGCTCCTCCAGCGGTTTGCTTGGCCGCCCAGGCTCAGCGCCTAACAGAGTGCACCAGGCTCCCAGGGCCACTGGCTGGGGTCTGCAGCCCCGCACACCCGGAGGCTGACTCCCTGGGCGCCCAGCAGCTGCCTCACACACGTAGCTTCCCTAGCGCTCTCCTCCCCAGCAGAGACGTGTGCAGCTGGTTGGGGCCTGCCCCTGCGTGCCTGGGCTCCCGCCCACAGCCACAGCTCAGGGCAAGCAGCCCCTGAGCCAAGACCTGCAGGAGGCGCAGAGCGCCCCCACCTGGAAGCCGAGTGAACAGCTGGCGGGGAGGCGAGCCTCCTCGAGGGAAGAAGAGGCAGCCCAGCCTCGTTTGGCTCAAGCCCTACTTGGCTGGAGCCGAGTGCGCCTCCAGGACGGCAGAGCTCCAGCTCTGCTGAGAGGCCCGTTCTGGCAGAGTTGCTGGCGCGAGGCTGCTCTGCCCTGGGCGAGCCTTGCCCAGACTTGCCTCGCTGCTAGGCTTCCTGCCCAGGAAGGAGCAGGCTGCGCGAGGCTGGGAGACGCCACTGGCGCCTTCCTGGCCTCAGCTCCGCTCCTGCCTTGCCTTTGCACCTAGGCCCCAGGCATCCTTGGGGAGGGCTTAGGGGCCGGTGGCTTGCACACTGCCAAGGGCTCCAGCAGGAAGAGCTCTGTGCGAGGGAAGGGAAGGGCCAGTGCAGGGCTCCTCCAGCGGTTGCTTGGCCGCCCAGATTCAGCGCCGCACGGAGTGCACCAGGCTCCCAGGGCCCCTGGCTGGGGTCTGCAGCCCCGCACACCCGGAGGCTGACTCCCTGGGCGCCCAGCAGCTGCCTCACACACGTAGCTACCCTAGCGCTCTCCTCCCCAGCAGAGACGTGTGCAGCTGGTTGGGGCCTACCCCTGCGTGCCTGGGCTCCCGCCCACAGCCCCAGCTCAGGGCAAGCAGCCCCTGAGCCAAGACCTGCAGAAGGCGCAGAGCGCCCCCACCTGGAAGCCGAGTGAACAGCTGGCGGGGAGGCGAGCCTCCTCGAGGGAAGAAGAGGCAGCCCAGCCTCGTTTGGCTCAAGCCCTACTTGGCTGGAGCCGAGTGCGCCTCCAGGACAGCAGAGCTCCAGCTATGCTCAGAGGCCCGATCTGGCAGAGTTGCTGGCGCGAGGCTGCTCTGCCCTGGGCGACCGTTGCCCAGACTTGCCTCGCTGCTAGGCTTCCTGCCCAGGAAGGAGCAGGCTGCGCGAGGCTGGGAGATGCCACTGGCTCCTTCCTGGCCTCAGCTCCGCTCCTGCCTTGCCTTTGCACCTAGGCCCCAGGCGTCCTTGGGGAGGGCTTAGGGGCCGGTGGCTTGCACACTGCCAAGGGCTCCAGCAGGAAGAGCTCTGTGCGAGGGAAGGGAAGGGCCAGTGCAGGGCTCCTCCAGCGGTTGCTTGGCCGCCCTGGCTCAGCGCCGGACGGAGTGCACCAGGCTCCCAGGGCCCCTGGCTGGGGTCTGCAGCCCCGCACACCCGGAGGCTGACTCCCTGGGCGCCCAGCAGCTGCCTCACACACGTAGCTTCCCTAGCGCTCTTCTCCCCAGCAGAGACGTGTGCAGCTGGTTGGGGCCTGCCCCTGCGTGCCTGGGCTCTCGCCCACAGCCCCAGCTCAGGGTAAGCAGCCCCTGAGCCAAGACCTGCAGGAGGCGCAGAGCGCCCCCACCTGGAAGCCGAGTGAACAGCTGGCGGGGAGGCGAGCCTCCTCGAGGGAAGAAGAGGCAGCCCAGCCTCGTTTGGCTCAAGCCCTACTTGGCTGGAGCCGAGTGCGCCTCCAGGACGGCAGAGCTCCAGCTCTGCTGAGAGGCCCGTTCTGGCAGAGTTGCTGGCGCGAGGCTGCTCTGCCCTGGGCGAGCCTTGCCCAGACTTGCCTCGCTGCTAGGCTTCCTGCCCAGGAAGGAGCAGGCTGCGCGAGGTGGGAGACGCCACTGGCGCCTTCCTGGCCTCAGCTCCGCTCCTGCCTTGCCTTTGCACCTAGGCCCCAGGCCTCCTTGGGGAGGGCTTAGGGGCCAATGGCTTGCACACTGCCAAGGGCTCCAGCAGGAAGAGCTCTGTGCGAGGGAAGGGAAGGGCCAGTGCAGGGCTCCTCCAGCGGTTGCTTGGCAGCCCAGGCTCAGCGCCGCACGGAGTGCACCAGGCTCCCAGGGCCCCTGGCTGGGGTCTGCAGCCCCGCACACACGGAGGCTGACTCCCTGGGCGCCCAGCTGCTGCCTCACACACGTAGCTTCCCTAGCGCTCTCCTCCCCAGCAGAGACGTGTGCAACTGGTTGGGGCCTGCCCCTGCGTGCCTGGGCTCCCGCCCACAGCCCCAGCTCAGGGCAAGCAGCCCCTGAGCCAAGACCTGCAGAAGGCGCAGAGCGCCCCCACCTGGAAGCCGAGTGAACAGCTGGCGGGGAGGCGAGCCTCCTCGAGGGAAGAAGAGGCAGCCCAGCCTCGTTTGGCTCAAGCCCTACTTGGCTGGAGCCGAGTGCGCCTCCAGGACAGCAGAGCTCCAGCTATGCTCAGAGGCCCGATCTGGCAGAGTTGCTGGCGCGAGGCTGCTCTCCCCTGGGCGAGCCTTGCCCAGACTTGCCTCGCTGCTAGGCTTCCTGCCCAGGAAGGAGCAGGCTGCGCGAGCCTGGGAGACGCCACTGGCGCCTTCCTGGCCTCAGCTCCGCTCCTGCCTTGCCTTTGCACCTAGGCCCCAGGCGTCCTTGGGGAGGGCTTAGGGGCCGGTGGCTTGCACACTGCCAAGGGCTCCAGCAGGAAGAGCTCTGTGCGAGGGAAGGGAAGGGCCAGTGCAGGGCTCCTCCAGCGGTTGCTTGGCCGCCCTGGCTCAGCGCCGGGCGGAGTGCACCAGGCTCCCAGGGCCCCTGGCTGGGGTCTGCAGCCCCGCACACCCGGAGGCTGACTCCCTGGGCGCCCAGCAGCTGCCTCACACACGTAGCTTCCCTAGCGCTCTCCTCCACAGCAGAGACGTGTGCAGCTGGTTGGGGCCTGCCCCTGCGTGCCTGGCCTCCCGCCCACAGCCCCAGCTCAGGGTAAGCAGCCCCTGAGCCAAGACCTGCAGGAGGCGCAGAGCGCCCCCACCTGGAAACCGAGTGAACAGCTGGCGGGGAGGCGAGCCTCCTCGAGGGAAGAAGAGGCAGCCCAGCCTCGTTTGGCTCAAGCCCTACTTGGCTGGAGCCGAGTGCGCCTCCAGGACGGCAGAGCTCCAGCTCTGCTGAGAGGCCCGTTCTGGCAGAGTTGCTGGCGCGAGGCTGCTCTGCCCTGGGCGAGCCTTGCCCAGACTTGCCTCGCTGCTAGGCTTCCTGCCCAGGAAGGAGCAGGCTGCGCGAGGCTGGGAGACGCCACTGGCGCCTTCCTGGCCTCAGCTCCGCTCCTGCCTTGTCTTTGCACCTAGGCCCCAGGCCTCCTTGGGGAGGGCTTAGGGGCCAATGGCTTGCACACTGCCAAGGGCTCCAGCAGGAAGAGCTCTGTGCGAGGGATGGGAAGGGCCAGTGCAGGGCTCCTCCAGCGGTTGCTTGGCAGCCCAGGCTCAGCGCCGCACGGAGTGCACCAGGCTCCCAGGGCCCCTGGCTGGGGTCTGCAGCCCCGCACACACGGAGGCTGACTCCCTGGGCGCCCAGCTGCTGCATCACACACGTAGCTTCCCTAGCGCTCTCCTCCCCAGCAGAGACATGTGCAGCTGGTTGGGGCCTGCCTCTGCGTGCCTGGGCTCCCGCCCACAGCCCCAGCTCAGGGCAAGCAGCCCCTGAGCCAAGATCTGCAGGAGGCGCAGAGCGCCCCCACCTGGAAGCCGAGTGAACAGCTGGCGGGGAGGCGAGCCTCCTCGAGGGAAGAAGAGGCAGCCCAGCCTCGTTTGGCTCAAGCCCTACTTGGCTGGAGCCGAGTGCGCCTCCAGGACGGCAGAGCTCCAGCTCTGCTCAGAGGCCCGATCTGGCAGAGTTGCTGGCGCGAGGCTGCTCTGCCCTGGGCGAGCCTTGCCCAGACTTGCCTCGCTGCTAGGCTTCCTGCCCAGGAAGGAGCAGGCTGCGCGAGGCTGGGAGACGCCACTGGCGCCTTCCTGGCCTCAGCTCCGCTCCTGCCTTGCCTTTGCACCTAGGCCCCAGGCGTCCTTGGGGAGGGCTTAGGGGCCGGTGGCTTGCACACTGCCAAGGGCTCCAGCAGGAAGAGCTCTGTGCGAGGGAAGGGAAGGGCCAGTGCAGGGCTCCTCCAGCGGTTGCTTGGCCGCCCAGACTCAGCGCCACACGGAGTGCACCAGGCTCCCAGGGCCCCTGGCTGGGGTCTGCAGCCCCGCACACCCGGAGGCTGACTCCCTGGGCGCCCAGCAGCTGCCTCACACACGTAGCTTCCCTAGCGCTCTCGTCTCCAGCAGAGACGTGTGCAGCTGGTTGGGGCCTGCCCCTGCGTGCCTGGGCTCCCGCCCACAGCCCCAGCTCAGGGCAAGCAGCCCCTGAGCCAAGACCTGCAGGAGGCGCAGAGCGCCCCCACCTGGAAGCCGAGTGAACAGCTGGCGGGGAGGCGAGCCTCCTCGAGGAAAGAAGAGGCAGCCCAGCCTCGTTTGGCTCAAGCCCTACTTGGCTGGAGCCGAGTGCGCCTCCAGGACGGCAGAGCTCCAGCTCTGCTCAGAGGCCCGATCTGGCAGAGTTGCTGGCGCGAGGCTGCTCTGCCCTGGGCGAGCCTTGCCCAGACTTGCCTCGCTGCTAGGCTTCCTGCCCAGGAAGGAGCACGCTGCGCGAGGCTGGGAGACGCCACTGGCGCCTTCCTGGCCTCAGCTCCGCTCCTGCCTTGCCTTTGCACCTAGGCCCCAGGCGTCCTTGGGGAGGGCTTAGGGGCCGGTGGCTTGCACACTGCCAAGGGCTCCAGCAGGAAGAGCTCTGTGCGAGGGAAGGGAAGGGCTAGTGCAGGGCTCCTCCAGCGGTTGCTTGGCCGCCCAGGCTCAGCGCCGCACGGAGTGCACCAGGCTCCCAGGGCCCCTGGCTGGGGTCTGCAGCCCCGCACACCCGGAGGCTGACTCCCTGGGCGCCCAGCTGCTGCCTCACACACGTAGCTTCCCTAGCGCTCTCGTCCCCAGCAGAGACGTGTGCAGCTGGTTGGGGCCTGCCCCTGCGTGCCTGGGCTCCTGACCACAGCCCCAGCTCAGGGCAAGCAGCCCCTGAGCCAAGACCTGCAGGAGGCGCAGAGCGCCCCCACCTGGAAGCCGAGTGAACAGCTGGAGGGGAGGCGAGCCTCCTCGAGGGAAGAAGAGGAAGCCCAGCCTCGTTTGGCTCAAGCCCTACTTGGCTGGACCCGAGTGCGCCTCCAGGACGGCACAGCTCCAGCTCTGCTCAGAGGCCCGATCTGGCAGAGTTGCTGGCGCGAGGCTGCTCTGCCTTGGGCGAGCCTTGCCCAGACTTGCCTCGCTGCTAGGCTTCCTGCCCAGGAAGGAGCACGCTGCGCGAGGCTGTGAGTCGCCACTGGCGCCTTCCTGGCCTCAGTTCCGCTCCTGCCTTGCCTTAGCACCTAGGCCCCAGGCGTCCTTGGGGAGGGCTTAGGGGCCGGTGGCTTGCACACTGCCAAGGGCTCCAGCAGGAAGAGCTCTGTGCGAGGGAAGGGAAGGGCCAGTGCAGGGCTCCTCCAGCGGTTGCTTGGCCGCCCAGACACAGCGCCGCACGGAGTGCACCAGGCTCCCAGGGCCCCTGGCTGGGGTCTGCAGCCCCGCACACCCGGAGGCTGACTCCCTGGGCGCCCAGCAGCTGCCTCACACACGTAGCTTCCCTAGCGCTCTCGTCTCCAGCAGAGACGTGTGCAGCTGGTTGGGGCCTGCCCCTGCGTGCCTGGGCTCCCGCCCACAGCCCCAGCTCAGGGCAAGCAGCCCCTGAGCCAAGACCTGCAGGAGGCGCAGAGCGCCCCCACCTGGAAGCCGAGTGAACAGCTGGCGGGGAGGCGAGCCTCCTCGAGGGAAGAAGAGGCAGCCCAGCCTGGTTTGGCTCAAGCCCTACTTGGCTGGAGCCGAGTGCGCCTCCAGGACGGCAGAGCTCCAGCTCTGCTCAGAGGCCCGATCTGGCAGAGTTGCTGGCGCGAGGCTGCTCTGCCCTGGGCGAGCCTTGCCCAGACTTGCCTCGCTGCTAGGCTTCCTGCCCAGGAAGGAGCAGGCTGCGCGAGGCTGGGAGACGCCACTGGCGCCTTCCTGGCCTCAGCTCCGCTCCTGCCTTGCCTTTGCACCTAGGGCCCAGGCATCCTTGGGGAGGGCTTAGGGGCCGGTGGCTTGCACACTGCCAAGGGCTCCAGCAGGAAGAGCTCTGTGCGAGGGAAGGGAAGGGCCAGTGCAGGGCTCCTCCAGCGGTTGCTTGGCCGCCCAGATTCAGCGCCGCACGGAGTGCACCAGGCTCCCAGGGCCCCTGGCTGGGGTCTGCAGCCCCGCACCCCCGGAGGCTGACTCCCTGGGCGCCCAGCAGCTGCCTCACACACGTAGCTTCCCTAGCGCTCTCCTCCCCAGCAGAGACGTGTGCAGCTGGTTGGGGCCTACCCCTGCGTGCCTGGGCTCCCGCGCACAGCCCCAGCTCAGGGCAAGCAGCCCCTGAGCCAAGACCTGCAGAAGGCGCAGAGCGCCCCCACCTGGAAGCCGAGTGAACAGCTGGCGGGGAGGCGAGCCTCCTCGAGGGAAGAAGAGGCAGCCCAGCCTCGTTTGGCTCAAGCCCTACTTGGCTGGAGCCGAGTGCGCCTCCAGGACAGCAGAGCTCCAGCTATGCTCAGAGGCCCGATCTGGCAGAGTTGCTGGCGCGAGGCTGCTCTCCCCTGGGCGAGCCTTGCCCAGACTTGCCTCGCTGCTAGGCTTCCTGCCCAGGAAGGAGCAGGCTGCGCGAGCCTGGGAGACGCCACTGGCGCCTTCCTGGCCTCAGCTCCGCTCCTGCCTTGCCTTTGCACCTAGGCCCCAGGCGTCCTTGGGGAGGGCTTAGGGGCCGGTGGCTTGCACACTGCCAAGGGCTCCAGCAGGAAGAGCTCTGTGCGAGGGAAGGGAAGGGCCAGTGCAGGGCTCCTCCAGCGGTTGCTTGGCCGCCCTGGCTCAGCGCCGGGCGGAGTGCACCAGGCTCCCAGGGCCCCTGGCTGGGGTCTGCAGCCCCGCACACCCGGAGGCTGACTCCCTGGGCGCCCAGCAGCTGCCTCACACACGTAGCTTCCCTAGCGCTCTCCTCCACAGCAGAGACGTGTGCAGCTGGTTGGGGCCTGCCCCTGCGTGCCTGGGCTCCCGCCCACAGCCCCAGCTCAGGGTAAGCAGCCCCTGAGCCAAGACCTGCAGGAGGCGCAGAGCGCCCCCACCTGGAAACCGAGTGAACAGCTGGCGGGGAGGCGAGCCTCCTCGAGGGAAGAAGAGGCAGCCCAGCCTCGTTTGGCTCAAGCCCTACTTGGCTGGAGCCGAGTGCGCCTCCAGGACGGCAGAGCTCCAGCTCTGCTGAGAGGCCCGTTCTGGCAGAGTTGCTGGCGCGAGGCTGCTCTGCCCTGGGCGAGCCTTGCCCAGACTTGCCTCGCTGCTAGGCTTCCTGCCCAGGAAGGAGCAGGCTGCGCGAGGCTGGGAGACGCCACTGGCGCCTTCCTGGCCTCAGCTCCGCTCCTGCCTTGTCTTTGCACCTAGGCCCCAGGCCTCCTTGGGGAGGGCTTAGGGGCCAATGGCTTGCACACTGCCAAGGGCTCCAGCAGGAAGAGCTCTGTGCGAGGGATGGGAAGGGCCAGTGCAGGGCTCCTCCAGCGGTTGCTTGGCAGCCCAGGCTCAGCGCCGCACGGAGTGCACCAGGCTCCCAGGGCCCCTGGCTGGGGTCTGCAGCCCCGCACACCCGGAGGCTGACTCCCTGGGCGCCCAGCTGCTGCATCACACACGTAGCTTCCCTAGCGCTCTCCTCCCCAGCAGAGACATGTGCAGCTGGTTGGGGCCTGCCTCTGCGTGCCTGGGCTCCCGCCCACAGCCCCAGCTCAGGGCAAGTAGCCCCTGAGCCAAGATCTGCAGGAGGCGCAGAGCGCCCCCACCTGGAAGCCGAGTGAACAGCTGGCGGGGAGGCGAGCCTCCTCGAGGGAAGAAGAGGCAGCCCAGCCTCGTTTGGCTCAAGCCCTACTTGGCTGGAGCCGAGTGCGCCTCCAGGACGGCAGAGCTCCAGCTCTGCTCAGAGGCCCGATCTGGCAGAGTTGCTGGCGCGAGGCTGCTCTGCCCTGGGCGAGCCTTGCCCAGACTTGCCTCGCTGCTAGGCTTCCTGCCCAGGAAGGAGCAGGCTGCGCGAGGCTGGGAGACGCCACTGGCGCCTTCCTGGCCTCAGCTCCGCTCCTGCCTTGCCTTTGCACCTAGGCCCCAGGCGTCCTTGGGGAGGGCTTAGGGGCCGGTGGCTTGCACACTGCCAAGGGCTCCAGCAGGAAGAGCTCTGTGCGAGAGAAGGGAAGGGCCAGTGCAGGGCTCCTCCAGCGGTTGCTTTGCAGCCCAGGCTCAGCGCCGCACGGAGTGCACCAGTCTCCCAGGGCCCCTGGCTGGGGTCTGCAGCCCCGCACACCCGGAGGCTGACTCCCTGGGCGCCCAGCTGCTGCCTCACACACGTAGCTTCCCTAGCGCTCTCCTCCCCAGCAGAGACGTGTGCAGCTGGTTGGGGCCTGCCCCTGCGTGCCTGGGCTCCCGCCCACAGCCCCAGCTCAGGGCAAGCAGCCCCTGAGCCAAGACCTGCAGGAGGCGCAGAGCGCCCCCACCTGGAAGCCGAGTGAACAGCTGGAGAGGAGGCGAGCCTCCTCGAGGGAAGAAGAGGCAGCCCAGCCTCGTTTGGCTCAAGCCCTACTTGGCTGGAGCCGAGTGCGCCTCCAGGTCGGCACAGCTCCAGCTCTGCTCAGAGGCCCGATCTGGCAGAGTTGCTGGCGCGAGGCTGCTCTGCCTTGGGCGAGCCTTGCCCAGACTTGCCTCGCTGCTAGGCTTCCTGCCCAGGAAGGAGCACGCTGCGCGAGGCTGTGAGTCGCCACTGGCGCCTTCCTGGCCTCAGCTCCGCTCCTGCCTTGCCTTTGCACCTAGGCCCCAGGCGTCCTTGGGGAGGGCTTAGGGGCCGGTGGCTTGCACACTGCCAAGGGCTCCAGCAGGAAGAGCTCTGTGCGAGGGAAGGGAAGGGCCAGTGCAGGGCTCCTCCAGCGGTTGCTTGGCCGCCCAGACTCAGCGCCACACGGAGTGCACCAGGCTCCCAGGGCCCCTGGCTGGGGTCTGCAGCCCCGCACACCCGGAGGCTGACTCCCTGGGCGCCCAGCAGCTGCCTCACACACGTAGCTTCCCTAGCGCTCTCGTCTCCAGCAGAGACGTGTGCAGCTGGTTGGGGCCTGCCCCTGCGTGCCTGGGCTCCCGCCCACAGCCCCAGCTCAGGGCAAGCAGCCCCTGAGCCAAGACCTGCAGGAGGCGCAGAGCGCCCCCACCTGGAAGCCGAGTGAACAGCTGGCGGGGAGGCGAGCCTCCTCGAGGAAAGAAGAGGCAGCCCAGCCTCGTTTGGCTCAAGCCCTACTTGGCTGGAGCCGAGTGCGCCTCCAGGACGGCAGAGCTCCAGCTCTGCTCAGAGGCCCGATCTGGCAGAGTTGCTGGCGCGAGGCTGCTCTGCCCTGGGCGAGCCTTGCCCAGACTTGCCTCGCTGCTAGGCTTCCTGCCCAGGAAGGAGCACGCTGCGCGAGGCTGGGAGACGCCACTGGCGCCTTCCTGGCCTCAGCTCCGCTCCTGCCTTGCCTTTGCACCTAGGCCCCAGGCGTCCTCGGGGAGGGCTTAGGGGCCGGTGGCTTGCACACTGCCAAGGGCTCCAGCAGGAAGAGCTCTGTGCGAGGGAAGGGAAGGGCTAGTGCAGGGCTCCTCCAGCGGTTGCTTGGCCGCCCAGGCTCAGCGCCGCACGGAGTGCACCAGGCTCCCAGGGCCCCTGGCTGGGGTCTGCAGCCCCGCACACCCGGAGGCTGACTCCCTGGGCGCCCAGCTGCTGCCTCACACACGTAGCTTCCCTAGCGCTCTCGTCCCCAGCAGAGACGTGTGCAGCTGGTTGGGGCCTGCCCCTGCGTGCCTGGGCTCCTGACCACAGCCCCAGCTCAGGGCAAGCAGCCCCTGAGCCAAGACCTGCAGGAGGCGCAGAGCGCCCCCACCTGGAAGCCGAGTGAACAGCTGGAGGGGAGGCGAGCCTCCTCGAGGGAAGAAGAGGAAGCCCAGCCTCGTTTGGCTCAAGCCCTACTTGGCTGGACCCGAGTGCGCCTCCAGGACGGCACAGCTCCAGCTCTGCTCAGAGGCCCGATCTGGCAGAGTTGCTGGCGCGAGGCTGCTCTGCCTTGGGCGAGCCTTGCCCAGACTTGCCTCGCTGCTAGGCTTCCTGCCCAGGAAGGAGCACGCTGCGCGAGGCTGTGAGTCGCCACTGGCGCCTTCCTGGCCTCAGTTCCGCTCCTGCCTTGCCTTAGCACCTAGGCCCCAGGCGTCCTTGGGGAGGGCTTAGGGGCCGGTGGCTTGCACACTGCCAAGGGCTCCAGCAGGAAGAGCTCTGTGCGAGGGAAGGGAAGGGCCAGTGCAGGGCTCCTCCAGCGGTTGCTTGGCCGCCCAGACACAGCGCCGCACGGAGTGCACCAGGCTCCCAGGGCCCCTGGCTGGGGTCTGCAGCCCCGCACACCCGGAGGCTGACTCCCTGGGCGCCCAGCAGCTGCCTCACACACGTAGCTTCCCTAGCGCTCTCGTCTCCAGCAGAGACGTGTGCAGCTGGTTGGGGCCTGCCCCTGCGTGCCTGGGCTCCCGCCCACAGCCCCAGCTCAGGGCAAGCAGCCCCTGAGCCAAGACCTGCAGGAGGCGCAGAGCGCCCCCACCTGGAAGCCGAGTGAACAGCTGGCGGGGAGGCGAGCCTCCTCGAGGGAAGAAGAGGCAGCCCAGCCTCGTTTGGCTCAAGCCCTACTTGGCTGGAGCCGAGTGCGCCTCCAGGACGGCAGAGCTCCAGCTCTGCTCAGAGGCCCGATCTGGCAGAGTTGCTGGCGCGAGGCTGCTCTGCCCTGGGCGAGCCTTGCCCAGACTTGCCTCGCTGCTAGGCTTCCTGCCCAGGAAGGAGCAGGCTGCGCGAGGCTGGGAGACGCCACTGGCGCCTTCCTGGCCTCAGCTCCGCTCCTGCCTTGCCTTTGCACCTAGGGCCCAGGCATCCTTGGGGAGGGCTTAGGGGCCGGTGGCTTGCACACTGCCAAGGGCTCCAGCAGGAAGAGCTCTGTGCGAGGGAAGGGAAGGGCCAGTGCAGGGCTCCTCCAGCGGTTGCTTGGCCGCCCAGATTCAGCGCCGCACGGAGTGCACCAGGCTCCCAGGGCCCCTGGCTGGGGTCTGCAGCCCCGCACCCCCGGAGGCTGACTCCCTGGGCGCCCAGCAGCTGCCTCACACACGTAGCTTCCCTAGCGCTCTCCTCCCCAGCAGAGACGTGTGCAGCTGGTTGGGGCCTACCCCTGCGTGCCTGGGCTCCCGCGCACAGCCCCAGCTCAGGGCAAGCAGCCCCTGAGCCAAGACCTGCAGAAGGCGCAGAGCGCCCCCACCTGGAAGCCGAGTGAACAGCTGGCGGGGAGGCGAGCCTCCTCGAGGGAAGAAGAGGCAGCCCAGCCTCGTTTGGCTCAAGCCCTACTTGGCTGGAGCCGAGTGCGCCTCCAGGACAGCAGAGCTCCAGCTATGCTCAGAGGCCCGATCTGGCAGAGTTGCTGGCGCGAGGCTGCTCTCCCCTGGGCGAGCCTTGCCCAGACTTGCCTCGCTGCTAGGCTTCCTGCCCAGGAAGGAGCAGGCTGCGCGAGCCTGGGAGACGCCACTGGCGCCTTCCTGGCCTCAGCTCCGCTCCTGCCTTGCCTTTGCACCTAGGCCCCAGGCGTCCTTGGGGAGGGCTTAGGGGCCGGTGGCTTGCACACTGCCAAGGGCTCCAGCAGGAAGAGCTCTGTGCGAGGGAAGGGAAGGGCCAGTGCAGGGCTCCTCCAGCGGTTGCTTGGCCGCCCTGGCTCAGCGCCGGGCGGAGTGCACCAGGCTCCCAGGGCCCCTGGCTGGGGTCTGCAGCCCCGCACACCCGGAGGCTGACTCCCTGGGCGCCCAGCAGCTGCCTCACACACGTAGCTTCCCTAGCGCTCTCCTCCCCAGCAGAGACGTGTGCAGCTGTGTTGGGGCCTGCCCCTGCGTGCCTGGGCTCCCGCCCACAGCCCCAGCTCAGGGTAAGCAGCCCCTGAGCCAAGACCTGCAGGAGGCGCAGAGCGCCCCCACCTGGAAACCGAGTGAACAGCTGGCGGGGAGGCGAGCCTCCTCGAGGGAAGAAGAGGCAGCCCAGCCTCGTTTGGCTCAAGCCCTACTTGGCTGGAGCCGAGTGCGCCTCCAGGACGGCAGAGCTCCAGCTCTGCTGAGAGGCCCGTTCTGGCAGAGTTGCTGGCGCGAGGCTGCTCTGCCCTGGGCGAGCCTTGCCCAGACTTGCCTCGCTGCTAGGCTTCCTGCCCAGGAAGGAGCAGGCTGCGCGAGGCTGGGAGACGCCACTGGCGCCTTCCTGGCCTCAGCTCCGCTCCTGCCTTGTCTTTGCACCTAGGCCCCAGGCCTCCTTGGGGAGGGCTTAGGGGCCAATGGCTTGCACACTGCCAAGGGCTCCAGCAGGAAGAGCTCTGTGCGAGGGATGGGAAGGGCCAGTGCAGGGCTCCTCCAGCGGTTGCTTGGCAGCCCAGGCTCAGCGCCGCACGGAGTGCACCAGGCTCCCAGGGCCCCTGGCTGGGGTCTGCAGCCCCGCACACCCGGAGGCTGACTCCCTGGGCGCCCAGCTGCTGCATCACACACGTAGCTTCCCTAGCGCTCTCCTCCCCAGCAGAGACATGTGCAGCTGGTTGGGGCCTGCCTCTGCGTGCCTGGGCTCCCGCCCACAGCCCCAGCTCAGGGCAAGTAGCCCCTGAGCCAAGATCTGCAGGAGGCGCAGAGCGCCCCCACCTGGAAGCCGAGTGAACAGCTGGCGGGGAGGCGAGCCTCCTCGAGGGAAGAAGAGGCAGCCCAGCCTCGTTTGGCTCAAGCCCTACTTGGCTGGAGCCGAGTGCGCCTCCAGGACGGCAGAGCTCCAGCTCTGCTCAGAGGCCCGATCTGGCAGAGTTGCTGGCGCGAGGCTGCTCTGCCCTGGGCGAGCCTTGCCCAGACTTGCCTCGCTGCTAGGCTTCCTGCCCAGGAAGGAGCAGGCTGCGCGAGGCTGGGAGACGCCACTGGCGCCTTCCTGGCCTCAGCTCCGCTCCTGCCTTGCCTTTGCACCTAGGCCCCAGGCGTCCTTGGGGAGGGCTTAGGGGCCGGTGGCTTGCACACTGCCAAGGGCTCCAGCAGGAAGAGCTCTGTGCGAGAGAAGGGAAGGGCCAGTGCAGGGCTCCTCCAGCGGTTGCTTTGCAGCCCAGGCTCAGCGCCGCACGGAGTGCACCAGTCTCCCAGGGCCCCTGGCTGGGGTCTGCAGCCCCGCACACCCGGAGGCTGACTCCCTGGGCGCCCAGCTGCTGCCTCACACACGTAGCTTCCCTAGCGCTCTCCTCCCCAGCAGAGACGTGTGCAGCTGGTTGGGGCCTGCCCCTGCGTGCCTGGGCTCCCGCCCACAGCCCCAGCTCAGGGCAAGCAGCCCCTGAGCCAAGACCTGCAGGAGGCGCAGAGCGCCCCCACCTGGAAGCCGAGTGAACAGCTGGAGAGGAGGCGAGCCTCCTCGAGGGAAGAAGAGGCAGCCCAGCCTCGTTTGGCTCAAGCCCTACTTGGCTGGAGCCGAGTGCGCCTCCAGGTCGGCACAGCTCCAGCTCTGCTCAGAGGCCCGATCTGGCAGAGTTGCTGGCGCGAGGCTGCTCTGCCTTGGGCGAGCCTTGCCCAGACTTGCCTCGCTGCTAGGCTTCCTGCCCAGGAAGGAGCACGCTGCGCGAGGCTGTGAGTCGCCACTGGCGCCTTCCTGGCCTCAGCTCCGCTCCTGCCTTGCCTTTGCACCTAGGCCCCAGGCGTCCTTGGGGAGGGCTTAGGGGCCGGTGGCTTGCACACTGCCAAGGGCTCCAGCAGGAAGAGCTCTGTGCGAGGGAAGGGAAGGGCCAGTGCAGGGCTCCTCCAGCGGTTGCTTGGCCGCCCAGACTCAGCGCCACACGGAGTGCACCAGGCTCCCAGGGCCCCTGGCTGGGGTCTGCAGCCCCGCACACCCGGAGGCTGACTCCCTGGGCGCCCAGCAGCTGCCTCACACACGTAGCTTCCCTAGCGCTCTCGTCTCCAGCAGAGACGTGTGCAGCTGGTTGGGGCCTGCCCCTGCGTGCCTGGGCTCCCGCCCACAGCCCCAGCTCAGGGCAAGCAGCCCCTGAGCCAAGACCTGCAGGAGGCGCAGAGCGCCCCCACCTGGAAGCCGAGTGAACAGCTGGCGGGGAGGCGAGCCTCCTCGAGGAAAGAAGAGGCAGCCCAGCCTCGTTTGGCTCAAGCCCTACTTGGCTGGAGCCGAGTGCGCCTCCAGGACGGCAGAGCTCCAGCTCTGCTCAGAGGCCCGATCTGGCAGAGTTGCTGGCGCGAGGCTGCTCTGCCCTGGGCGAGCCTTGCCCAGACTTGCCTCGCTGCTAGGCTTCCTGCCCAGGAAGGAGCACGCTGCGCGAGGCTGGGAGACGCCACTGGCGCCTTCCTGGCCTCAGCTCCGCTCCTGCCTTGCCTTTGCACCTAGGCCCCAGGCGTCCTCGGGGAGGGCTTAGGGGCCGGTGGCTTGCACACTGCCAAGGGCTCCAGCAGGAAGAGCTCTGTGCGAGGGAAGGGAAGGGCTAGTGCAGGGCTCCTCCAGCGGTTGCTTGGCCGCCCAGGCTCAGCGCCGCACGGAGTGCACCAGGCTCCCAGGGCCCCTGGCTGGGGTCTGCAGCCCCGCACACCCGGAGGCTGACTCCCTGGGCGCCCAGCTGCTGCCTCACACACGTAGCTTCCCTAGCGCTCTCGTCCCCAGCAGAGACGTGTGCAGCTGGTTGGGGCCTGCCCCTGCGTGCCTGGGCTCCTGACCACAGCCCCAGCTCAGGGCAAGCAGCCCCTGAGCCAAGACCTGCAGGAGGCGCAGAGCGCCCCCACCTGGAAGCCGAGTGAACAGCTGGAGGGGAGGCGAGCCTCCTCGAGGGAAGAAGAGGAAGCCCAGCCTCGTTTGGCTCAAGCCCTACTTGGCTGGACCCGAGTGCGCCTCCAGGACGGCACAGCTCCAGCTCTGCTCAGAGGCCCGATCTGGCAGAGTTGCTGGCGCGAGGCTGCTCTGCCTTGGGCGAGCCTTGCCCAGACTTGCCTCGCTGCTAGGCTTCCTGCCCAGGAAGGAGCACGCTGCGCGAGGCTGTGAGTCGCCACTGGCGCCTTCCTGGCCTCAGTTCCGCTCCTGCCTTGCCTTAGCACCTAGGCCCCAGGCGTCCTTGGGGAGGGCTTAGGGGCCGGTGGCTTGCACACTGCCAAGGGCTCCAGCAGGAAGAGCTCTGTGCGAGGGAAGGGAAGGGCCAGTGCAGGGCTCCTCCAGCGGTTGCTTGGCCGCCCAGACACAGCGCCGCACGGAGTGCACCAGGCTCCCAGGGCCCCTGGCTGGGGTCTGCAGCCCCGCACACCCGGAGGCTGACTCCCTGGGCGCCCAGCAGCTGCCTCACACACGTAGCTTCCCTAGCGCTCTCGTCTCCAGCAGAGACGTGTGCAGCTGGTTGGGGCCTGCCCCTGCGTGCCTGGGCTCCCGCCCACAGCCCCAGCTCAGGGCAAGCAGCCCCTGAGCCAAGACCTGCAGGAGGCGCAGAGCGCCCCCACCTGGAAGCCGAGTGAACAGCTGGCGGGGAGGCGAGCCTCCTCGAGGGAAGAAGAGGCAGCCCAGCCTCGTTTGGCTCAAGCCCTACTTGGCTGGAGCCGAGTGCGCCTCCAGGACGGCAGAGCTCCAGCTCTGCTCAGAGGCCCGATCTGGCAGAGTTGCTGGCGCGAGGCTGCTCTGCCCTGGGCGAGCCTTGCCCAGACTTGCCTCGCTGCTAGGCTTCCTGCCCAGGAAGGAGCAGGCTGCGCGAGGCTGGGAGACGCCACTGGCGCCTTCCTGGCCTCAGCTCCGCTCCTGCCTTGCCTTTGCACCTAGGCCCCAGGCGTCCTTGGGGAGGGCTTAGGGGCCGGTGGCTTGCACACTGCCAAGGGCTCCAGCAGGAAGAACTCTGTTCGAGGGAAGGGAAGGGCCAGTGCAGGGCTCCTCCAGCGGTTGCTTGGCCGCCCAGGCTCAGCGCCGCACGGAGTGCACCAGGCTCCCAGGGCCCCTGGCTGGGGTCTGCAGCCCCGCACACCCGGAGGCTGACTCCCTGGGCGCCCAGCAGCTGTCTCACACACGTAGCTTCCCTAGCGCTCTCCTCCCCAGCAGAGACGTGTGCAGCTGGTTGGGGCCTGCCCCTGCGTGCCTGGGCTCCCGCCCACAGCCCCAGCTCAGGGCAAGCAGCCCCTGAGCCAAGACCTGCAGGAGGCGCAGAGCGCCCCCACCTGGAAGCCGAGTGAACAGCTGGCGGGGAGGCGAGCCTGCTCGAGGGAAGAAGAGGCAGCCCAGCCTCGTTTGGCTCAAGCCCTACTTGGCTGGAGCCGAGTGCGCCTCCAGGACGGCAGAGCTCCAGCTCTGCTCAGAGGCCCGATCTGGCAGAGTTGCTGGCGCGAGGCTGCTCTGCCCTGGGCGAGCCTTGCCCAGACTTGCCTCGCTGCTAGGCTTCCTGCCCAGGAAGGAGCAGGCTGCGCGAGGCTGGGAGACGCCACTGGCGCCTTCCTGGCCTCAGCTCCGCTCCTGCCTTGCCTTTGCACCTAGGGCCCAGGCGTCCTTGGGGAGGGCTTAGGGGCCGGTGGCTTGCACACTGCCAAGGGCTCCAACAGGAAGAGCTCTGTGCGAGGGAAGGGAAGGGCCAGTGCAGGGCTCCTCCAGCGGTTGCTTGGCCGCCCAGACTCAGCGCCGCACGAAGTGCACCAGGCTCCCAGGGCCCCTGGCTGGGGTCTGCAGCCCCGCACACCCGGAGGCTGACTCCCTGGGCGCCCAGCAGCTGCCTCACACACGTAGCTTCCCTAGCGCTCTCGTCCCCAGCAGAGACGTGTGCAGCTGGTTGGGGCCTGCCCCTGCGTGCCTGGGCTCCCACCCACAGCCCCAGCTCAGGGCAAGCAGCCCCTGAGCCAAGACCTGCAGGAGGCGCAGAGCGCCCCCACCTGGAAGCCGAGTGAACAGCTGGCGGGGAGGCGAGCCTCCTCGAGGGAAGAAGAGGCAGCCCAGCCTCGTTTGGCTCAAGCCCTACTTGGCTGGAGCCGAGTGCGCCTCCAGGACGGCAGAGCTCCAGCTCTGCTGAGAGGCCCGTTCTGGCAGAGTTGCTTGCGCGAGGCTGCTCTGCCCTGGGCGAGCCTTGCCCAGACTTGCCTCGCTGCTAGGCTTCCTGCCCAGGAAGGAGCAGGCTGCGCGAGGCTGGGAGACACCACTGGCGCCTTCCTGGCCTCAGCTCCGCTCCTTCCTTGCCTTTGCACCTAGGCCCCAGGCGTCCTTGGGGAGGGCTTAGGGGCCGGTGGCTTGCACACTGCCAAGGGCTCCAGCAGGAAGAGCTCTGTGCGAGGGAAGGGAAGGGCCAGTGCAGGGCTCCTCCAGCGGTTGCTTGGCAGCCCAGGCTCAGCGCCGCACGGAGTGCACCAGGCTCCCAGGGCCCCTGGCTGGGGTCTGCAGCCCCGCACACACGGAGGCTGACTCCCTGGGCGCCCAGCTGCTGCCTCACACACGTAGCTTCCCTAGCGCTCTCCTCCCCAGCAGAGACGTGTGCAGCTGGTTGGGGCCTGCCCCTGCGTGCCTGGGCTCCCGCCCACAGCCCCAGCTCAGGGCAAGCAGCCCCTGAGCCAAGACCTGCAGGAGGCGCAGAGCGCCCCCACCTGGAAGCCGAGTGAACAGCTGGAGGGGAGGCGAGCCTCCTCGAGGGAAGAAGAGGCAGCCCAGCCTCGTTTGGCTCAAGCCCTACTTGGCTGGAGCCGAGTGCGCCTCCAGGACGGCACAGCTCCAGCTCTGCTCAGAGGCCCGATCTGGCAGAGTTGCTGGCGCGAGGCTGCTCTGCCTTGGGCGAGCCTTGCCCAGACTTGCCTCGCTGCTAGGCTTCCTGCCCAGGAAGGAGCACGCTGCGCGAAGCTGTGAGTCGCCACTGGCGCCTTCCTGGCCTCAGCTCCGCTCCTGCCTTGCCTTTGCACCTAGGCCCCAGGCGTCCTTGGGGAGGGCTTAGGGGCCGGTGGCTTGCACACTGCCAAGGGCTCCAGCAGGAAGAGCTCTGTGCGAGGGAAGGGAAGGGCCAGTGCAGGGCTCCTCCAGCGGTTGCTTGGCCGCCCAGACTCAGCGCCACACGGAGTGCACCAGGCTCCCAGGGCCCCTGGCTGGGGTCTGCAGCCCCGCACACCCGGAGGCTGAATCCCTGGGCGCCCAGCAGCTGCCTCACACACGTAGCTTCCCTAGCGCTCTCGTCTCCAGCAGAGACGTGTGCAGCTGGTTGGGGCCTGCCCCTGTGTGCCTGGGCTCCCGCCCACAGCCCCAGCTCAGGGCAAGCAGCCCCTGAGCCAAGACCTGCAGGAGGCGCAGAGCGCCCCCACCTGGAAGCCGAGTGAACAGCTGGCGAGGAGGCGAGCCTCCTCGAGGGAAGAAGAGGCAGCCCAGCCTCGTTTGGCTCAAGCCCTACTTGGCTGGAGCCGAGTGCGCCTCCAGGACGGCAGAGCTCCAGCTCTGCTCAGAGGCCCGATCTGGCAGAGTTGCTGGCGCGAGGCTGCTCTGCCCTGGGCGAGCCTTGCCCAGACTTGCCTCGCTGCTAGGCTTCCTGCCCAGGAAGGAGCAGGCTGCGCGAGGCTGGGAGACGCCACTGGCGCCTTCCTGGCCTCAGCTCCGCTCCTGCCTTGCCTTTGCACCTAGGCCCCAGGCGTCCTTGGGGAGGGCTTAGGGGCCGGTGGCTTGCACACTGCCAAGGGCTCCAGCAGGAAGAGCTCTGTGCGAGGGAAGGGAAGGGCCAGTGCAGGGCTCCTCCAGCGGTTGCTTGGCCGCCCAGGCTCAGCACCGCACGGAGTGCACCAGGCTCCCAGGGCCCCTGGCTGGGGTCTGCAGCCCCGCACACCCGGAGGCTGACTCCCTGGGCGCCCAGCTGCTGCCTCACACACGTAGCTTCCCTAGCGCTCTCCTCCCCAGCAGAGACGTGTGCAGCTGGTTGGGGCCTGCCCCTGCGTGCCTGGGCTCCCGCCCACAGCCCCAGCTCAGGGCAAGCAGCCCCTGAGCCAAGACCTGCAGGAGGCGCAGAGCGCCCCCACCTGGAAGCCGAGTGAACAGCTGGAGGGGAGGCGAGCCTCCTCGAGGGAAGAAGAGGCAGCCCAGCCTCGTTTGGCTCAAGCCCTACTTGGGTGGAGCCGAGTGCGCCTCCAGGACGGCACAGCTCCAGCTCTGCTCAGAGGCCCGATCTGGCAGAGTTGCTGGCGCGAGGCTGCTCTGCCTTGGGCGAGCCTTGCCCAGACTTGCCTCGCTGCTAGGCTTCCTGCCCAGGAAGGAGCACGCTGCGCGAGGCTGTGAGTCGCCACTGGCGCCTTCCTGGCCTCAGCTCCGCTCCTGCCTTGCCTTTGCACCTAGGCCCCAGGCGTCCTTGGGGAGGGCTTAGGGGCCGGTGGCTTGCACACTGCCAAGGGCTCCAGCAGGAAGAGCTCTGTGCGAGGGAAGGGAAGGGCCAGTGCAGGGCTCCTCCAGCGGTGGCTTGGCCGCCCAGACTCAGCGCCGCACGGAGTGCACCAGGCTCCCAGGGCCCCTGGCTGGGGTCTGCAGCCCCGCACACCCGGAGGCTGAATCCCTGGGCGCCCAGCAGCTGCCTCACACACGTAGCTTCCCTAGCGCTCTCGTCTCCAGCAGAGACGTGTGCAGCTGGTTTGGGCCTGCCCCTGCGTGCCTGGGCTCCCGCCCACCGCCCCAGCTCAGGGCAAGCAGCCCCTGAGCCAAGACCTGCAGGAGGCGCAGAGCGCCCCCACCTGGAAGCCGAGTGAACAGCTGGCGGGGAGGCGAGCCTCCTCGAGGGAAGAAGAGGCAGCCCAGCCTCGTTTGGCTCAAGCCCTACTTGGCTGGAGCCGAGTGCGCCTCCAGGACGGCAGAGCTCCAGCTCTGCTCAGAGGCCCGATCTGGCAGAGTTGCTGGCGCGAGGCTGCTCTGCCCTGGGCGAGCCTTGCCCAGACTTGCCTCGCTGCTAGGCTTCCTGCCCAGGAAGGAGCAGGCTGCGCGAGGCTGGGAGACGCCACTGGCGCCTTCCTGGCCTCAGCTCCGCTCCTGCCTTGCCTTTGCACCTAGGCCCCAGGCGTCCTTGGGGAGGGCTTAGGGGCCGGTGGTTTGCACACTGCCAAGGGCTCCAGCAGGAAGAGCTCTGTGCGAGGGAAGGGAAGGGCCAGTGCAGGGCTCCTCCAGCGGTTGCTTGGCCGCCCAGATTCAGCGCCGCACGGAGTGCACCAGGCTCCCAGGTCCCCTGGCTGGGGTCTGCAGCCCCGCACACCCGGAGGCTGACTCCCTGGGCGCCCAGCAGCTGCCTCACACACGTAGCTTCCCTAGCGCTCTCCTCCCCAGCAGAGACGTGTGCAGCTGGTTGGGGCCTGCCCCTGCGTGCCTGGGCTCCCGCCCACAGCCCCAGCTCAGGGCAAGCAGCCCCTGAGCCAAGACCTGCAGGAGGCGCAGAGCGCCCCCACCTGGAAGCCGAGTGAACAGCTGGAGAGGAGGCGAGCCTCCTCGAGGGAAGAAGAGGCAGCCCAGCCTCGTTTGGCTCAAGCCCTACTTGGCTGGAGCCGATTGCGCCTCCAGGTCGGCACAGCTCCAGCTCTGCTCAGAGGCCCGATCTGGCAGAGTTGCTGGCGCGAGGCTGCTCTCCCCTGGGCGAGCCTTGCCCAGACTTGCCTCGCTGCTAGGCTTCCTGCCCAGGAAGGAGCACGCTGCGCGAGGCTGTGAGTCGCCACTGGCGCCTTCCTGGCCTCAGCTCCGCTCCTGCCTTGCCTTTGCACCTAGGCCCCAGGCGTCCTTGGGGAGGGCTTAGGGGCCGGTGGCTTGCACACTGCCAAGGGCTCCAGCAGGAAGAGCTCTGTGCGAGGGAAGGGAAGGGCCAGTGCAGGGCTCCTCCAGCGGTTGCTTGGCCGCCCAGACTCAGCGCCACACGGAGTGCACCAGGCTCCCAGGGCCCCTGGCTGGGGTCTGCAGCCCCGCACACCCGGAGGCTGACTCCCTGGGCGCCCAGCAGCTGCCTCACACACGTAGCTTCCCTAGCGCTCTCGTCTCCAGCAGAGACGTGTGCAGCTGGTTGGGGCCTGCCCCTGCGTGCCTGGGCTCCCGCCCACAGCCCCAGCTCAGGGCAAGCAGCCCCTGAGCCAAGACCTGCAGGAGGCGCAGAGCGCCCCCACCTGGAAGCCGAGTGAACAGCTGGCGGGGAGGCGAGCCTCCTCGAGGAAAGAAGAGGCAGCCCAGCCTCGTTTGGCTCAAGCCCTACTTGGCTGGAGCCGAGTGCGCCTCCAGGACGGCAGAGCTCCAGCTCTGCTCAGAGGCCCGATCTGGCAGAGTTGCTGGCGCGAGGCTGCTCTGCCCTGGGCGAGCCTTGCCCAGACTTGCCTCGCTGCTAGGCTTCCTGCCCAGGAAGGAGCAGGCTGCGCGAGGCTGGGAGACGCCACTGGCGCCTTCCTGGCCTCAGCTCCGCTCCTGCCTTGCCTTTGCACCTAGGCCCCAGGCGTCCTTGGGGAGGGCTTAGGGGCCGGTGGCTTGCACACTGCCAAGGGCTCCAGCAGGAAGAGCTCTGTGCGAGGGAAGGGAAGGGCTAGTGCAGGGCTCCTCCAGCGGTTGCTTGGCCGCCCAGGCTCAGCGCCGCACGGAGTGCACCAGGCTCCCAGGGCCCCTGGCTGGGGTCTGCAGCCCCGCACACCCGGAGGCTGACTCCCTGGGCGCCCAGCTGCTGCCTCACACACGTAGCTTCCCTAGCGCTCTCGTCCCCAGCAGAGACGTGTGCAGCTGGTTGGGGCCTGCCCCTGCGTGCCTGGGCTCCTGACCACAGCCCCAGCTCAGGGCAAGCAGCCCCTGAGCCAAGACCTGCAGGAGGCGCAGAGCGCCCCCACCTGGAAGCCGAGTGAACAGCTGGAGGGGAGGCGAGCCTCCTCGAGGGAAGAAGAGGAAGCCCAGCCTCGTTTGGCTCAAGCCCTACTTGGCTGGACCCGAGTGCGCCTCCAGGACGGCACAGCTCCAGCTCTGCTCAGAGGCCCGATCTGGCAGAGTTGCTGGCGCGAGGCTGCTCTGCCTTGGGCGAGCCTTGCCCAGACTTGCCTCGCTGCTAGGCTTCCTGCCCAGGAAGGAGCACGCTGCGCGAGGCTGTGAGTCGCCACTGGCGCCTTCCTGGCCTCAGTTCCGCTCCTGCCTTGCCTTAGCACCTAGGCCCCAGGCGTCCTTGGGGAGGGCTTAGGGGCCGGTGGCTTGCACACTGCCAAGGGCTCCAGCAGGAAGAGCTCTGTGCGAGGGAAGGGAAGGGCCAGTGCAGGGCTCCTCCAGCGGTTGCTTGGCCGCCCAGACACAGCGCCGCACGGAGTGCACCAGGCTCCCAGGGCCCCTGGCTGGGGTCTGCAGCCCCGCACACCCGGAGGCTGACTCCCTGGGCGCCCAGCAGCTGCCTCACACACGTAGCTTCCCTAGCGCTCTCGTCTCCAGCAGAGACGTGTGCAGCTGGTTGGGGCCTGCCCCTGCGTGCCTGGGCTCCCGCCCACAGCCCCAGCTCAGGGCAAGCAGCCCCTGAGCCAAGACCTGCAGGAGGCGCAGAGCGCCCCCACCTGGAAGCCGAGTGAACAGCTGGCGGGGAGGCGAGCCTCCTCGAGGGAAGAAGAGGCAGCCCAGCCTCGTTTGGCTCAAGCCCTACTTGGCTGGAGCCGAGTGCGCCTCCAGGACGGCAGAGCTCCAGCTCTGCTCAGAGGCCCGATCTGGCAGAGTTGCTGGCGCGAGGCTGCTCTGCCCTGGGCGAGCCTTGCCCAGACTTGCCTCGCTGCTAGGCTTCCTGCCCAGGAAGGAGCAGGCTGCGCGAGGCTGGGAGACGCCACTGGCGCCTTCCTGGCCTCAGCTCCGCTCCTGCCTTGCCTTTGCACCTAGGCCCCAGGCGTCCTTGGGGAGGGCTTAGGGGCCGGTGGCTTGCACACTGCCAAGGGCTCCAGCAGGAAGAACTCTGTTCGAGGGAAGGGAAGGGCCAGTGCAGGGCTCCTCCAGCGGTTGCTTGGCCGCCCAGGCTCAGCGCCGCACGGAGTGCACCAGGCTCCCAGGGCCCCTGGCTGGGGTCTGCAGCCCCGCACACCCGGAGGCTGACTCCCTGGGCGCCCAGCAGCTGTCTCACACACGTAGCTTCCCTAGCGCTCTCCTCCCCAGCAGAGACGTGTGCAGCTGGTTGGGGCCTGCCCCTGCGTGCCTGGGCTCCCGCCCACAGCCCCAGCTCAGGGCAAGCAGCCCCTGAGCCAAGACCTGCAGGAGGCGCAGAGCGCCCCCACCTGGAAGCCGAGTGAACAGCTGGCGGGGAGGCGAGCCTGCTCGAGGGAAGAAGATGCAGCCCAGCCTCGTTTGGCTCAAGCCCTACTTGGCTGGAGCCGAGTGCGCCTCCAGGACGGCAGAGCTCCAGCTCTGCTCAGAGGCCCGATCTGGCAGAGTTGCTGGCGCGAGGCTGCTCTGCCCTGGGCGAGCCTTGCCCAGACTTGCCTCGCTGCTAGGCTTCCTGCCCAGGAAGGAGCAGGCTGCGCGAGGCTGGGAGACGCCACTGGCGCCTTCCTGGCCTCAGCTCCGCTCCTGCCTTGCCTTTGCACCTAGGGCCCAGGCGTCCTTGGGGAGGGCTTAGGGGCCGGTGGCTTGCACACTGCCAAGGGCTCCAACAGGAAGAGCTCTGTGCGAGGGAAGGGAAGGGCCAGTGCAGGGCTCCTCCAGCGGTTGCTTGGCCGCCCAGACTCAGCGCCGCACGAAGTGCACCAGGCTCCCAGGGCCCCTGGCTGGGGTCTGCAGCCCCGCACACCCGGAGGCTGACTCCCTGGGCGCCCAGCAGCTGCCTCACACACGTAGCTTCCCTAGCGCTCTCGTCCCCAGCAGAGACGTGTGCAGCTGGTTGGGGCCTGCCCCTGCGTGCCTGGGCTCCCACCCACAGCCCCAGCTCAGGGCAAGCAGCCCCTGAGCCAAGACCTGCAGGAGGCGCAGAGCGCCCCCACCTGGAAGCCGAGTGAACAGCTGGCGGGGAGGCGAGCCTCCTCGAGGGAAGAAGAGGCAGCCCAGCCTCGTTTGGCTCAAGCCCTACTTGGCTGGAGCCGAGTGCGCCTCCAGGACGGCAGAGCTCCAGCTCTGCTGAGAGGCCCGTTCTGGCAGAGTTGCTTGCGCGAGGCTGCTCTGCCCTGGGCGAGCCTTGCCCAGACTTGCCTCGCTGCTAGGCTTCCTGCCCAGGAAGGAGCAGGCTGCGCGAGGCTGGGAGACACCACTGGCGCCTTCCTGGCCTCAGCTCCGCTCCTTCCTTGCCTTTGCACCTAGGCCCCAGGCGTCCTTGGGGAGGGCTTAGGGGCCGGTGGCTTGCACACTGCCAAGGGCTCCAGCAGGAAGAGCTCTGTGCGAGGGAAGGGAAGGGCCAGTGCAGGGCTCCTCCAGCGGTTGCTTGGCAGCCCAGGCTCAGCGCCGCACGGAGTGCACCAGGCTCCCAGGGCCCCTGGCTGGGGTCTGCAGCCCCGCACACACGGAGGCTGACTCCCTGGGCGCCCAGCTGCTGCCTCACACACGTAGCTTCCCTAGCGCTCTCCTCCCCAGCAGAGACGTGTGCAGCTGGTTGGGGCCTGCCCCTGCGTGCCTGGGCTCCCGCCCACAGCCCCAGCTCAGGGCAAGCAGCCCCTGAGCCAAGACCTGCAGGAGGCGCAGAGCGCCCCCACCTGGAAGCCGAGTGAACAGCTGGAGGGGAGGCGAGCCTCCTCGAGGGAAGAAGAGGCAGCCCAGCCTCGTTTGGCTCAAGCCCTACTTGGCTGGAGCCGAGTGCGCCTCCAGGACGGCACAGCTCCAGCTCTGCTCAGAGGCCCGATCTGGCAGAGTTGCTGGCGCGAGGCTGCTCTGCCTTGGGCGAGCCTTGCCCAGACTTGCCTCGCTGCTAGGCTTCCTGCCCAGGAAGGAGCACGCTGCGCGAAGCTGTGAGTCGCCACTGGCGCCTTCCTGGCCTCAGCTCCGCTCCTGCCTTGCCTTTGCACCTAGGCCCCAGGCGTCCTTGGGGAGGGCTTAGGGGCCGGTGGCTTGCACACTGCCAAGGGCTCCAGCAGGAAGAGCTCTGTGCGAGGGAAGGGAAGGGCCAGTGCAGGGCTCCTCCAGCGGTTGCTTGGCCGCCCAGACTCAGCGCCACACGGAGTGCACCAGGCTCCCAGGGCCCCTGGCTGGGGTCTGCAGCCCCGCACACCCGGAGGCTGAATCCCTGGGCGCCCAGCAGCTGCCTCACACACGTAGCTTCCCTAGCGCTCTCGTCTCCAGCAGAGACGTGTGCAGCTGGTTGGGGCCTGCCCCTGTGTGCCTGGGCTCCCGCCCACAGCCCCAGCTCAGGGCAAGCAGCCCCTGAGCCAAGACCTGCAGGAGGCGCAGAGCGCCCCCACCTGGAAGCCGAGTGAACAGCTGGCGGGGAGGCGAGCCTCCTCGAGGGAAGAAGAGGCAGCCCAGCCTCGTTTGGCTCAAGCCCTACTTGGCTGGAGCCGAGTGCGCCTCCAGGACGGCAGAGCTCCAGCTCTGCTCAGAGGCCCGATCTGGCAGAGTTGCTGGCGCGAGGCTGCTCTGCCCTGGGCGAGCCTTGCCCAGACTTGCCTCGCTGCTAGGCTTCCTGCCCAGGAAGGAGCAGGCTGCGCGAGGCTGGGAGACGCCACTGGCGCCTTCCTGGCCTCAGCTCCGCTCCTGCCTTGCCTTTGCACCTAGGCCCCAGGCGTCCTTGGGGAGGGCTTAGGGGCCGGTGGCTTGCACACTGCCAAGGGCTCCAGCAGGAAGAGCTCTGTGCGAGGGAAGGGAAGGGCCAGTGCAGGGCTCCTCCAGCGGTTGCTTGGCCGCCCAGGCTCAGCACCGCACGGAGTGCACCAGGCTCCCAGGGCCCCTGGCTGGGGTCTGCAGCCCCGCACACCCGGAGGCTGACTCCCTGGGCGCCCAGCTGCTGCCTCACACACGTAGCTTCCCTAGCGCTCTCCTCCCCAGCAGAGACGTGTGCAGCTGGTTGGGGCCTGCCCCTGCGTGCCTGGGCTCCCGCCCACAGCCCCAGCTCAGGGCAAGCAGCCCCTGAGCCAAGACCTGCAGGAGGCGCAGAGCGCCCCCACCTGGAAGCCGAGTGAACAGCTGGAGGGGAGGCGAGCCTCCTCGAGGGAAGAAGAGGCAGCCCAGCCTCGTTTGGCTCAAGCCCTACTTGGGTGGAGCCGAGTGCGCCTCCAGGACGGCACAGCTCCAGCTCTGCTCAGAGGCCCGATCTGGCAGAGTTGCTGGCGCGAGGCTGCTCTGCCTTGGGCGAGCCTTGCCCAGACTTGCCTCGCTGCTAGGCTTCCTGCCCAGGAAGGAGCACGCTGCGCGAGGCTGTGAGTCGCCACGGGCGCCTTCCTGGCCTCAGCTCCGCTCCTGCCTTGCCTTTGCACCTAGGCCCCAGGCGTCCTTGGGGAGGGCTTAGGGGCCGGTGGCTTGCACACTGCCAAGGGCTCCAGCAGGAAGAGCTCTGTGCGAGGGAAGGGAAGGGCCAGTGCAGGGCTCCTCCAGCGGTGGCTTGGCCGCCCAGACTCAGCGCCGCACGGAGTGCACCAGGCTCCCAGGGCCCCTGGCTGGGGTCTGCAGCCCCGCACACCCGGAGGCTGAATCCCTGGGCGCCCAGCAGCTGCCTCACACACGTAGCTTCCCTAGCGCTCTCGTCTCCAGCAGAGACGTGTGCAGCTGGTTTGGGCCTGCCCCTGCGTGCCTGGGCTCCCGCCCACCGCCCCAGCTCAGGGCAAGCAGCCCCTGAGCCAAGACCTGCAGGAGGCGCAGAGCGCCCCCACCTGGAAGCCGAGTGAACAGCTGGCGGGGAGGCGAGCCTCCTCGAGGGAAGAAGAGGCAGCCCAGCCTCGTTTGGCTCAAGCCCTACTTGGCTGGAGCCGAGTGCGCCTCCAGGACGGCAGAGCTCCAGCTCTGCTCAGAGGCCCGATCTGGCAGAGTTGCTGGCGCGAGGCTGCTCTGCCCTGGGCGAGCCTTGCCCAGACTTGCCTCGCTGCTAGGCTTCCTGCCCAGGAAGGAGCAGGCTGCGCGAGGCTGGGAGACGCCACTGGCGCCTTCCTGGCCTCAGCTCCGCTCCTGCCTTGCCTTTGCACCTAGGCCCCAGGCGTCCTTGGGGAGGGCTTAGGGGCCGGTGGTTTGCACACTGCCAAGGGCTCCAGCAGGAAGAGCTCTGTGCGAGGGAAGGGAAGGGCCAGTGCAGGGCTCCTCCAGCGGTTGCTTGGCCGCCCAGATTCAGCGCCGCACGGAGTGCACCAGGCTCCCAGGTCCCCTGGCTGGGGTCTGCAGCCCCGCACACCCGGAGGCTGACTCCCTGGGCGCCCAGCAGCTGCCTCACACACGTAGCTTCCCTAGCGCTCTCCTCCCCAGCAGAGACGTGTGCAGCTGGTTGGGGCCTGCCCCTGCGTGCCTGGGCTCCCGCCCACAGCCCCAGCTCAGGGCAAGCAGCCCCTGAGCCAAGACCTGCAGGAGGCGCAGAGCGCCCCCACCTGGAAGCCGAGTGAACAGCTGGAGAGGAGGCGAGCCTCCTCGAGGGAAGAAGAGGCAGCCCAGCCTCGTTTGGCTCAAGCCCTACTTGGCTGGAGCCGAGTGCGCCTCCAGGTCGGCACAGCTCCAGCTCTGCTCAGAGGCCCGATCTGGCAGAGTTGCTGGCGCGAGGCTGCTCTCCCCTGGGCGAGCCTTGCCCAGACTTGCCTCGCTGCTAGGCTTCCTGCCCAGGAAGGAGCACGCTGCGCGAGGCTGTGAGTCGCCACTGGCGCCTTCCTGGCCTCAGCTCCGCTCCTGCCTTGCCTTTGCACCTAGGCCCCAGGCGTCCTTGGGGAGGGCTTAGGGGCCGGTGGCTTGCACACTGCCAAGGGCTCCAGCAGGAAGAGCTCTGTGCGAGGGAAGGGAAGGGCCAGTGCAGGGCTCCTCCAGCGGTTGCTTGGCCGCCCAGACTCAGCGCCACACGGAGTGCACCAGGCTCCCAGGGCCCCTGGCTGGGGTCTGCAGCCCCGCACACCCGGAGGCTGACTCCCTGGGCGCCCAGCAGCTGCCTCACACACGTAGCTTCCCTAGCGCTCTCGTCTCCAGCAGAGACGTGTGCAGCTGGTTGGGGCCTGCCCCTGCGTGCCTGGGCTCCCGCCCACAGCCCCAGCTCAGGGCAAGCAGCCCCTGAGTCAAGACCTGCAGGAGGCGCAGAGCGCCCCCACCTGGAAGCCGAGTGAACAGCTGGCGGGGAGGCGAGCCTCCTCGAGGAAAGAAGAGGCAGCCCAGCCTCGTTTGGCTCAAGCCCTACTTGGCTGGAGCCGAGTGCGCCTCCAGGACGGCAGAGCTCCAGCTCTGCTCAGAGGCCCGATCTGGCAGAGTTGCTGGCGCGAGGCTGCTCTGCCCTGGGCGAGCCTTGCCCAGACTTGCCTCGCTGCTAGGCTTCCTGCCCAGGAAGGAGCACGCTGCGCGAGGCGGGGAGACGCCACTGGCGCCTTCCTGGCCTCAGCTCCGCTCCTGCTTTGCCTTTGCACCTAGGCCCCAGGCGTCCTTGGGGAGGGCTTAGGGGCCGGTGGCTTGCACACTGCCAAGGGCTCCAGCAGGAAGAGCTCTGTGCGAGGGAAGGGAAGGGCTAGTGCAGGGCTCCTCCAGCGGTTGCTTGGCCGCCCAGGCTCAGCGCCGCACGGAGTGCACCAGGCTCCCAGGGCCCCTGGCTGGGGTCTGCAGCCCCGCACACCCGGAGGCTGACTCCCTGGGCGCCCAGCTGCTGCCTCACACACGTAGCTTCCCTAGCGCTCTCGTCCCCAGCAGAGACGTGTGCAGCTGGTTGGGGCCTGCCCCTGCGTGCCTGGGCTCCTGACCACAGCCCCAGCTCAGGGCAAGCAGCCCCTGAGCCAAGACCTGCAGGAGGCGCAGAGCGCCCCCACCTGGAAGCCGAGTGAACAGCTGGAGGGGAGGCGAGCCTCCTCGAGGGAAGAAGAGGAAGCCCAGCCTCGTTTGGCTCAAGCCCTACTTGGCTGGACCCGAGTGCGCCTCCAGGACGGCACAGCTCCAGCTCTGCTCAGAGGCCCGATCTGGCAGAGTTGCTGGCGCGAGGCTGCTCTGCCTTGGGCGAGCCTTGCCCAGACTTGCCTCGCTGCTAGGCTTCCTGCCCAGGAAGGAGCACGCTGCGCGAGGCTGTGAGTCGCCACTGGCGCCTTCCTGGCCTCAGTTCCGCTCCTGCCTTGCCTTAGCACCTAGGCCCCAGGCGTCCTTGGGGAGGGCTTAGGGGCCGGTGGCTTGCACACTGCCAAGGGCTCCAGCAGGAAGAGCTCTGTGCGAGGGAAGGGAAGGGCCAGTGCAGGGCTCCTCCAGCGGTTGCTTGGCCGCCCAGACACAGCGCCGCACGGAGTGCACCAGGCTCCCAGGGCCCCTGGCTGGGGTCTGCAGCCCCGCACACCCGGAGGCTGACTCCCTGGGCGCCCAGCAGCTGCCTCACACACGTAGCTTCCCTAGCGCTCTCGTCTCCAGCAGAGACGTGTGCAGCTGGTTGGGGCCTGCCCCTGCGTGCCTGGGCTCCCGCCCACAGCCCCAGCTCAGGGCAAGCAGCCCCTGAGCCAAGACCTGCAGGAGGCGCAGAGCGCCCCCACCTGGAAGCCGAGTGAACAGCTGGCGGGGAGGCGAGCCTCCTCGAGGGAAGAAGAGGCAGCCCAGCCTGGTTTGGCTCAAGCCCTACTTGGCTGGAGCCGAGTGCGCCTCCAGGACGGCAGAGCTCCAGCTCTGCTCAGAGGCCCGATCTGGCAGAGTTGCTGGCGCGAGGCTGCTCTGCCCTGGGCGAGCCTTGCCCAGACTTGCCTCGCTGCTAGGCTTCCTGCCCAGGAAGGAGCAGGCTGCGCGAGGCTGGGAGACGCCACTGGCGCCTTCCTGGCCTCAGCTCCGCTCCTGCCTTGCCTTTGCACCTAGGGCCCAGGCATCCTTGGGGAGGGCTTAGGGGCCGGTGGCTTGCACACTGCCAAGGGCTCCAGCAGGAAGAGCTCTGTGCGAGGGAAGGGAAGGGCCAGTGCAGGGCTCCTCCAGCGGTTGCTTGGCCGCCCAGATTCAGCGCCGCACGGAGTGCACCAGGCTCCCAGGGCCCCTGGTTGGGGTCTGCAGCCCCGCACCCCCGGAGGCTGACTCCCTGGGCGCCCAGCAGCTGCCTCACACACGTAGCTTCCCTAGCGCTCTCCTCCCCAGCAGAGACGTGTGCAGCTGGTTGGGGCCTACCCCTGCGTGCCTGGGCTCCCGCGCACAGCCCCAGCTCAGGGCAAGCAGCCCCTGAGCCAAGACCTGCAGAAGGCGCAGAGCGCCCCCACCTGGAAGCCGAGTGAACAGCTGGCGGGGAGGCGAGCCTCCTCGAGGGAAGAAGAGGCAGCCCAGCCTCGTTTGGCTCAAGCCCTACTTGGCTGGAGCCGAGTGCGCCTCCAGGACAGCAGAGCTCCAGCTATGCTCAGAGGCCCGATCTGGCAGAGTTGCTGGCGCGAGGCTGCTCTCCCCTGGGCGAGCCTTGCCCAGACTTGCCTCGCTGCTAGGCTTCCTGCCCAGGAAGGAGCAGGCTGCGCGAGCCTGGGAGACGCCACTGGCGCCTTCCTGGCCTCAGCTCCGCTCCTGCCTTGCCTTTGCACCTAGGCCCCAGGCGTCCTTGGGGAGGGCTTAGGGGCCGGTGGCTTGCACACTGCCAAGGGCTCCAGCAGGAAGAGCTCTGTGCGAGGGAAGGGAAGGGCCAGTGCAGGGCTCCTCCAGCGGTTGCTTGGCCGCCCTGGCTCAGCGCCGGGCGGAGTGCACCAGGCTCCCAGGGCCCCTGGCTGGGGTCTGCAGCCCCGCACACCCGGAGGCTGACTCCCTGGGCGCCCAGCAGCTGCCTCACACACGTAGCTTCCCTAGCGCTCTCCTCCACAGCAGAGACGTGTGCAGCTGGTTGGGGCCTGCCCCTGCGTGCCTGGGCTCCCGCCCACAGCCCCAGCTCAGGGTAAGCAGCCCCTGAGCCAAGACCTGCAGGAGGCGCAGAGCGCCCCCACCTGGAAACCGAGTGAACAGCTGGCGGGGAGGCGAGCCTCCTCGAGGGAAGAAGAGGCAGCCCAGCCTCGTTTGGCTCAAGCCCTACTTGGCTGGAGCCGAGTGCGCCTCCAGGACGGCAGAGCTCCAGCTCTGCTGAGAGGCCCGTTCTGGCAGAGTTGCTGGCGCGAGGCTGCTCTGCCCTGGGCGAGCCTTGCCCAGACTTGCCTCGCTGCTAGGCTTCCTGCCCAGGAAGGAGCAGGCTGCGCGAGGCTGGGAGACGCCACTGGCGCCTTCCTGGCCTCAGCTCCGCTCCTGCCTTGTCTTTGCACCTAGGCCCCAGGCCTCCTTGGGGAGGGCTTAGGGGCCAATGGCTTGCACACTGCCAAGGGCTCCAGCAGGAAGAGCTCTGTGCGAGGGATGGGAAGGGCCAGTGCAGGGCTCCTCCAGCGGTTGCTTGGCAGCCCAGGCTCAGCGCCGCACGGAGTGCACCAGGCTCCCAGGGCCCCTGGCTGGGGTCTGCAGCCCCGCACACACGGAGGCTGACTCCCTGGGCGCCCAGCTGCTGCATCACACACGTAGCTTCCCTAGCGCTCTCCTCCCCAGCAGAGACATGTGCAGCTGGTTGGGGCCTGCCTCTGCGTGCCTGGGCTCCCGCCCACAGCCCCAGCTCAGGGCAAGTAGCCCCTGAGCCAAGATCTGCAGGAGGCGCAGAGCGCCCCCACCTGGAAGCCGAGTGAACAGCTGGCGGGGAGGCGAGCCTCCTCGAGGGAAGAAGAGGCAGCCCAGCCTCGTTTGGCTCAAGCCCTACTTGGCTGGAGCCGAGTGCGCCTCCAGGACGGCAGAGCTCCAGCTCTGCTCAGAGGCCCGATCTGGCAGAGTTGCTGGCGCGAGGCTGCTCTGCCCTGGGCGAGCCTTGCCCAGACTTGCCTCGCTGCTAGGCTTCCTGCCCAGGAAGGAGCAGGCTGCGCGAGGCTGGGAGACGCCACTGGCGCCTTCCTGGCCTCAGCTCCGCTCCTGCCTTGCCTTTGCACCTAGGCCCCAGGCGTCCTTGGGGAGGGCTTAGGGGCCGGTGGCTTGCACACTGCCAAGGGCTCCAGCAGGAAGAGCTCTGTGCGAGAGAAGGGAAGGGCCAGTGCAGGGCTCCTCCAGCGGTTGCTTTGCAGCCCAGGCTCAGCGCCGCACGGAGTGCACCAGTCTCCCAGGGCCCCTGGCTGGGGTCTGCAGCCCCGCACACCCGGAAGCTGACTCCCTGGGCGCCCAGCTGCTGCCTCACACACGTAGCTTCCCTAGCGCTCTCCTCCCCAGCAGAGACGTGTGCAGCTGGTTGGGGCCTGCCCCTGCGTGCCTGGGCTCCCGCCCACAGCCCCAGCTCAGGGCAAGCAGCCCCTGAGCCAAGACCTGCAGGAGGCGCAGAGCGCCCCCACCTGGAAGCCGAGTGAACAGCTGGAGAGGAGGCGAGCCTCCTCGAGGGAAGAAGAGGCAGCCCAGCCTCGTTTGGCTCAAGCCCTACTTGGCTGGAGCCGAGTGCGCCTCCAGGTCGGCACAGCTCCAGCTCTGCTCAGAGGCCCGATCTGGCAGAGTTGCTGGCGCGAGGCTGCTCTGCCTTGGGCGAGCCTTGCCCAGACTTGCCTCGCTGCTAGGCTTCCTGCCCAGGAAGGAGCACGCTGCGCGAGGCTGTGAGTCGCCACTGGCGCCTTCCTGGCCTCAGCTCCGCTCCTGCCTTGCCTTTGCACCTAGGCCCCAGGCGTCCTTGGGGAGGGCTTAGGGGCCGGTGGCTTGCACACTGCCAAGGGCTCCAGCAGGAAGAGCTCTGTGCGAGGGAAGGGAAGGGCCAGTGCAGGGCTCCTCCAGCGGTTGCTTGGCCGCCCAGACTCAGCGCCACACGGAGTGCACCAGGCTCCCAGGGCCCCTGGCTGGGGTCTGCAGCCCCGCACACCCGGAGGCTGACTCCCTGGGCGCCCAGCAGCTGCCTCACACACGTAGCTTCCCTAGCGCTCTCGTCTCCAGCAGAGACGTGTGCAGCTGGTTGGGGCCTGCCCCTGCGTGCCTGGGCTCCCGCCCACAGCCCCAGCTCAGGGCAAGCAGCCCCTGAGCCAAGACCTGCAGGAGGCGCAGAGCGCCCCCACCTGGAAGCCGAGTGAACAGCTGGCGGGGAGGCGAGCCTCCTCGAGGAAAGAAGAGGCAGCCCAGCCTCGTTTGGCTCAAGCCCTACTTGGCTGGAGCCGAGTGCGCCTCCAGGACGGCAGAGCTCCAGCTCTGCTCAGAGGCCCGATCTGGCAGAGTTGCTGGCGCGAGGCTGCTCTGCCCTGGGCGAGCCTTGCCCAGACTTGCCTCGCTGCTAGGCTTCCTGCCCAGGAAGGAGCACGCTGCGCGAGGCTGGGAGACGCCACTGGCGCCTTCCTGGCCTCAGCTCCGCTCCTGCCTTGCCTTTGCACCTAGGGCCCAGGCGTCCTCGGGGAGGGCTTAGGGGCCGGTGGCTTGCACACTGCCAAGGGCTCCAGCAGGAAGAGCTCTGTGCGAGGGAAGGGAAGGGCTAGTGCAGGGCTCCTCCAGTGGTTGCTTGGCCGCCCAGGCTCAGCGCCGCACGGAGTGCACCAGGCTCCCAGGGCCCCTGGCTGGGGTCTGCAGCCCCGCACACCCGGAGGCTGACTCCCTGGGCGCCCAGCTGCTGCCTCACACACGTAGCTTCCCTAGCGCTCTCGTCCCCAGCAGAGACGTGTGCAGCTGGTTGGGGCCTGCCCCTGCGTGCCTGGGCTCCTGACCACAGCCCCAGCTCAGGGCAAGCAGCCCCTGAGCCAAGACCTGCAGGAGGCGCAGAGCGCCCCCACCTGGAAGCCGAGTGAACAGCTGGAGGGGAGGCGAGCCTCCTCGAGGGAAGAAGAGGAAGCCCAGCCTCGTTTGGCTCAAGCCCTACTTGGCTGGACCCGAGTGCGCCTCCAGGACGGCACAGCTCCAGCTCTGCTCAGAGGCCCGATCTGGCAGAGTTGCTGGCGCGAGGCTGCTCTGCCTTGGGCGAGCCTTGCCCAGACTTGCCTCGCTGCTAGGCTTCCTGCCCAGGAAGGAGCACGCTGCGCGAGGCTGTGAGTCGCCACTGGCGCCTTCCTGGCCTCAGTTCCGCTCCTGCCTTGCCTTAGCACCTAGGCCCCAGGCGTCCTTGGGGAGGGCTTAGGGGCCGGTGGCTTGCACACTGCCAAGGGCTCCAGCAGGAAGAGCTCTGTGCGAGGGAAGGGAAGGGCCAGTGCAGGGCTCCTCCAGCGGTTGCTTGGCCGCCCAGACACAGCGCCGCACGGAGTGCACCAGGCTCCCAGGGCCCCTGGCTGGGGTCTGCAGCCCCGCACACCCGGAGGCTGACTCCCTGGGCGCCCAGCAGCTGCCTCACACACGTAGCTTCCCTAGCGCTCTCGTCTCCAGCAGAGACGTGTGCAGCTGGTTGGGGCCTGCCCCTGCGTGCCTGGGCTCCCGCCCACAGCCCCAGCTCAGGGCAAGCAGCCCCTGAGCCAAGACCTGCAGGAGGCGCAGAGCGCCCCCACCTGGAAGCCGAGTGAACAGCTGGCGGGGAGGCGAGCCTCCTCGAGGGAAGAAGAGGCAGCCCAGCCTCGTTTGGCTCAAGCCCTACTTGGCTGGAGCCGAGTGCGCCTCCAGGACGGCAGAGCTCCAGCTCTGCTCAGAGGCCCGATCTGGCAGAGTTGCTGGCGCGAGGCTGCTCTGCCCTGGGCGAGCCTTGCCCAGACTTGCCTCGCTGCTAGGCTTCCTGCCCAGGAAGGAGCAGGCTGCGCGAGGCTGGGAGACGCCACTGGCGCCTTCCTGGCCTCAGCTCCGCTCCTGCCTTGCCTTTGCACCTAGGCCCCAGGCGTCCTTGGGGAGGGCTTAGGGGCCGGTGGCTTGCACACTGCCAAGGGCTCCAGCAGGAAGAACTCTGTTCGAGGGAAGGGAAGGGCCAGTGCAGGGCTCCTCCAGCGGTTGCTTGGCCGCCCAGGCTCAGCGCCGCACGGAGTGCACCAGGCTCCCAGGGCCCCTGGCTGGGGTCTGCAGCCCCGCACACCCGGAGGCTGACTCCCTGGGCGCCCAGCAGCTGTCTCACACACGTAGCTTCCCTAGCGCTCTCCTCCCCAGCAGAGACGTGTGCAGCTGGTTGGGGCCTGCCCCTGCGTGCCTGGGCTCCCGCCCACAGCCCCAGCTCAGGGCAAGCAGCCCCTGAGCCAAGACCTGCAGGAGGCGCAGAGCGCCCCCACCTGGAAGCCGAGTGAACAGCTGGCGGGGAGGCGAGCCTGCTCGAGGGAAGAAGAGGCAGCCCAGCCTCGTTTGGCTCAAGCCCTACTTGGCTGGAGCCGAGTGCGCCTCCAGGACGGCAGAGCTCCAGCTCTGCTCAGAGGCCCGATTTGGCAGAGTTGCTGGCGCGAGGCTGCTCTGCCCTGGGCGAGCCTTGCCCAGACTTGCCTCGCTGCTAGGCTTCCTGCCCAGGAAGGAGCAGGCTGCGCGAGGCTGGGAGACGCCACTGGCGCCTTCCTGGCCTCAGCTCCGCTCCTGCCTTGCCTTTGCACCTAGGGCCCAGGCGTCCTTGGGGAGGGCTTAGGGGCCGGTGGCTTGCACACTGCCAAGGGCTCCAACAGGAAGAGCTCTGTGCGAGGGAAGGGAAGGGCCAGTGCAGGGCTCCTCCAGCGGTTGCTTGGCCGCCCAGACTCAGCGCCGCACGAAGTGCACCAGGCTCCCAGGGCCCCTGGCTGGGGTCTGCAGCCCCGCACACCCGGAGGCTGACTCCCTGGGCGCCCAGCAGCTGCCTCACACACGTAGCTTCCCTAGCGCTCTCGTCCCCAGCAGAGACGTGTGCAGCTGGTTGGGGCCTGCCCCTGCGTGCCTGGGCTCCCACCCACAGCCCCAGCTCAGGGCAAGCAGCCCCTGAGCCAAGACCTGCAGGAGGCGCAGAGCGCCCCCACCTGGAAGCCGAGTGAACAGCTGGCGGGGAGGCGAGCCTCCTCGAGGGAAGAAGAGGCAGCCCAGCCTCGTTTGGCTCAAGCCCTACTTGGCTGGAGCCGAGTGCGCCTCCAGGACGGCAGAGCTCCAGCTCTGCTGAGAGGCCCGTTCTGGCAGAGTTGCTTGCGCGAGGCTGCTCTGCCCTGGGCGAGCCTTGCCCAGACTTGCCTCGCTGCTAGGCTTCCTGCCCAGGAAGGAGCAGGCTGCGCGAGGCTGGGAGACACCACTGGCGCCTTCCTGGCCTCAGCTCCGCTCCTTCCTTGCCTTTGCACCTAGGCCCCAGGCGTCCTTGGGGAGGGCTTAGGGGCCGGTGGCTTGCACACTGCCAAGGGCTCCAGCAGGAAGAGCTCTGTGCGAGGGAAGGGAAGGGCCAGTGCAGGGCTCCTCCAGCGGTTGCTTGGCAGCCCAGGCTCAGCGCCGCACGGAGTGCACCAGGCTCCCAGGGCCCCTGGCTGGGGTCTGCAGCCCCGCACACACGGAGGCTGACTCCCTGGGCGCCCAGCTGCTGCCTCACACACGTAGCTTCCCTAGCGCTCTCCTCCCCAGCAGAGACGTGTGCAGCTGGTTGGGGCCTGCCCCTGCGTGCCTGGGCTCCCGCCCACAGCCCCAGCTCAGGGCAAGCAGCCCCTGAGCCAAGACCTGCAGGAGGCGCAGAGCGCCCCCACCTGGAAGCCGAGTGAACAGCTGGAGGGGAGGCGAGCCTCCTCGAGGGAAGAAGAGGCAGCCCAGCCTCGTTTGGCTCAAGCCCTACTTGGCTGGAGCCGAGTGCGCCTCCAGGACGGCACAGCTCCAGCTCTGCTCAGAGGCCCGATCTGGCAGAGTTGCTGGCGCGAGGCTGCTCTGCCTTGGGCGAGCCTTGCCCAGACTTGCCTCGCTGCTAGGCTTCCTGCCCAGGAAGGAGCACGCTGCGCGAAGCTGTGAGTCGCCACTGGCGCCTTCCTGGCCTCAGCTCCGCTCCTGCCTTGCCTTTGCACCTAGGCCCCAGGCGTCCTTGGGGAGGGCTTAGGGGCCGGTGGCTTGCACACTGCCAAGGGCTCCAGCAGGAAGAGCTCTGTGCGAGGGAAGGGAAGGGCCAGTGCAGGGCTCCTCCAGCGGTTGCTTGGCCGCCCAGACTCAGCGCCACACGGAGTGCACCAGGCTCCCAGGGCCCCTGGCTGGGGTCTGCAGCCCCGCACACCCGGAGGCTGAATCCCTGGGCGCCCAGCAGCTGCCTCACACACGTAGCTTCCCTAGCGCTCTCGTCTCCAGCAGAGACGTGTGCAGCTGGTTGGGGCCTGCCCCTGTGTGCCTGGGCTCCCGCCCACAGCCCCAGCTCAGGGCAAGCAGCCCCTGAGCCAAGACCTGCAGGAGGCGCAGAGCGCCCCCACCTGGAAGCCGAGTGAACAGCTGGCGGGGAGGCGAGCCTCCTCGAGGGAAGAAGAGGCAGCCCAGCCTCGTTTGGCTCAAGCCCTACTTGGCTGGAGCCGAGTGCGCCTCCAGGACGGCAGAGCTCCAGCTCTGCTCAGAGGCCCGATCTGGCAGAGTTGCTGGCGCGAGGCTGCTCTGCCCTGGGCGAGCCTTGCCCAGACTTGCCTCGCTGCTAGGCTTCCTGCCCAGGAAGGAGCAGGCTGCGCGAGGCTGGGAGACGCCACTGGCGCCTTCCTGGCCTCAGCTCCGCTCCTGCCTTGCCTTTGCACCTAGGCCCCAGGCGTCCTTGGGGAGGGCTTAGGGGCCGGTGGCTTGCACACTGCCAAGGGCTCCAGCAGGAAGAGCTCTGTGCGAGGGAAGGGAAGGGCCAGTGCAGGGCTCCTCCAGCGGTTGCTTGGCCGCCCAGGCTCAGCACCGCACGGAGTGCACCAGGCTCCCAGGGCCCCTGGCTGGGGTCTGCAGCCCCGCACACCCGGAGGCTGACTCCCTGGGCGCCCAGCTGCTGCCTCACACACGTAGCTTCCCTAGCGCTCTCCTCCCCAGCAGAGACGTGTGCAGCTGGTTGGGGCCTGCCCCTGCGTGCCTGGGCTCCCGCCCACAGCCCCAGCTCAGGGCAAGCAGCCCCTGAGCCAAGACCTGCAGGAGGCGCAGAGCGCCCCCACCTGGAAGCCGAGTGAACAGCTGGAGGGGAGGCGAGCCTCCTCGAGGGAAGAAGAGGCAGCCCAGCCTCGTTTGGCTCAAGCCCTACTTGGGTGGAGCCGAGTGCGCCTCCAGGACGGCACAGCTCCAGCTCTGCTCAGAGGCCCGATCTGGCAGAGTTGCTGGCGCGAGGCTGCTCTGCCTTGGGCGAGCCTTGCCCAGACTTGCCTCGCTGCTAGGCTTCCTGCCCAGGAAGGAGCACGCTGCGCGAGGCTGTGAGTCGCCACTGGCGCCTTCCTGGCCTCAGCTCCGCTCCTGCCTTGCCTTTGCACCTAGGCCCCAGGCGTCCTTGGGGAGGGCTTAGGGGCCGGTGGCTTGCACACTGCCAAGGGCTCCAGCAGGAAGAGCTCTGTGCGAGGGAAGGGAAGGGCCAGTGCAGGGCTCCTCCAGCGGTTGCTTGGCCGCCCAGACTCAGCGCCGCACGGAGTGCACCAGGCTCCCAGGGCCCCTGGCTGGGGTCTGCAGCCCCGCACACCCGGAGGCTGAATCCCTGGGCGCCCAGCAGCTGCCTCACACACGTAGCTTCCCTAGCGCTCTCGTCTCCAGCAGAGACGTGTGCAGCTGGTTGGGGCCTGCCCCTGCGTGCCTGGGCTCCCGCCCACCGCCCCAGCTCAGGGCAAGCAGCCCCTGAGCCAAGACCTGCAGGAGGCGCAGAGCGCCCCCACCTGGAAGCCGAGTGAACAGCTGGCGGGGAGGCGAGCCTCCTCGAGGGAAGAAGAGGCAGCCCAGCCTCGTTTGGCTCAAGCCCTACTTGGCTGGAGCCGAGTGCGCCTCCAGGACGGCAGAGCTCCAGCTCTGCTCAGAGGCCCGATCTGGCAGAGTTGCTGGCGCGAGGCTGCTCTGCCCTGGGCGAGCCTTGCCCAGACTTGCCTCGCTGCTAGGCTTCCTGCCCAGGAAGGAGCAGGCTGCGCGAGGCTGGGAGACGCCACTGGCGCCTTCCTGGCCTCAGCTCCGCTCCTGCCTTGCCTTTGCACCTAGGCCCCAGGCGTCCTTGGGGAGGGCTTAGGGGCCGGTGGTTTGCACACTGCCAAGGGCTCCAGCAGGAAGAGCTCTGTGCGAGGGAAGGGAAGGGCCAGTGCAGGGCTCCTCCAGCGGTTGCTTGGCCGCCCAGATTCAGCGCCGCACGGAGTGCACCAGGCTCCCAGGTCCACTGGCTGGGGTCTGCAGCCCCGCACACCCGGAGGCTGACTCCCTGGGCGCCCAGCAGCTGCCTCACACACGTAGCTTCCCTAGCGCTCTCCTCCCCAGCAGAGACGTGTGCAGCTGGTTGGGGCCTGCCCCTGCGTGCCTGGGCTCCCGCGCACAGCCCCAGCTCAGGGCAAGCAGCCCCTGAGCCAAGACCTGAAGAAGGCGCAGAGCGCCCCCACCTGGAAGCCGAGTGAACAGCTGGCGGGGAGGCGAGCCTCCTCGAGGGAAGAAGAGGCAGCCCAGCCTCGTTTGGCTCAAGCCCTGCGTGGCTGGAGCCGAGTGCGCCTCCAGGACGGCAGAGCTCCAGCTATGCTCAGAGGCCCGATCTGGCAGAGTTGCTGGCGCGAGGCTGCTCTGCCCTGGGCGACCGTTGCCCAGACTTGCCTCGCTGCTAGGCTTCCTGCCCAGGAAGGAGCAGGCTGCGCGAGGCTGGGAGATGCCACTGGCGCCTTCCTGGCCTCAGCTCCGCTCCTGCCTTGCCTTTGCACCTAGGCCCCAGGCGTCCTTGGGGAGGGCTTAGGGGCCGGTGGCTTGCACACTGCCAAGGGCTCCAGCAGGAAGAGCTCTGTGCGAGGGAAGGGAAGGGCCAGTGCAGGGCTCCTCCAGCGGTTGCTTGGCCGCCCAGACACAGCGCCGCACGGAGTGCACCAGGCTCCCAGGGCCCCTGGCTGGGGTCTGCAGCCCCGCACACCCGGAGGCTGACTCCCTGGGCGCCCAGCAGCTGCCTCACACACGTAGCTTCCCTAGCGCTCTCGTCTCCAGCAGAGACGTGTGCAGCTGGTTGGGGCCTGCCCCTGCGTGCCTGGGCTCCCGCGCACAGCCCCAGCTCAGGGCAAGCAGCCCCTGAGCCAAGACCTGCAGGAGGCGCAGAGCGCCCCCACCTGGAAGCCGAGTGAACAGCTGGCGGGGAGGCGAGCCTCCTCGAGGGAAGAAGAGGCAGCCCAGCCTCGTTTGGCTCAAGCCCTACTTGGCTGGAGCCGAGTGCGCCTCCAGGACGGCAGAGCTCCAGCTCTGCTCAGAGGCCCGATCTGGCAGAGTTGCTGGCGCGAGGCTGCTCTGCCCTGGGCGAGCCTTGCCCAGACTTGCCTCGCTGCTAGGCTTCCTGCCCAGGAAGGAGCAGGCTGCGCGAGGCTGGGAGACGCCACTGGCGCCTTCCTGGCCTCAGCTCCGCTCCTGCCTTGCCTTTGCACCTAGGCCCCACGCGTCCTTGGGGAGGGCTTAGGGGCCGGTGGCTTGCACACTGCCAAGGGCTCCAGCAGGAAGAACTCTGTTCGAGGGAAGGGAAGGGCCAGTGCAGGGCTCCTCCAGCGGTTGCTTGGCCGCCCAGGCTCAGCGCCGCACGGAGTGCACCGGGCTCCCGGGGCCCCTGGCTGGGGTCTGCAGCCCCGCACACCCGGAGGCTGACTCCCTGGGCGCCCAGCAGCTGTCTCACACACGTAGCTTCCCTAGCGCTCTCCTCCCCAGCAGAGACGTGTGCAGCTGGTTGGGGCCTGCCCCTGCGTGCCTGGGCTCCCGCCCACAGCCCCAGCTCAGGGCAAGCAGCCCCTGAGCCAAGACCTGCAGGAGGCGCAGAGCGCCCCCACCTGGAAGCCGAGTGAACAGCTGGCGGGGAGGCGAGCCTGCTCGAGGGAAGAAGAGGCAGCCCAGCCTCGTTTGGCTCAAGCCCTACTTGGCTGGAGCCGAGTGCGCCTCCAGGACGGCAGAGTTCCAGCTCTGCTCAGAGGCCCGATCTGGCAGAGTTGCTGGCGCGAGGCTGCTCTGCCCTGGGCGAGCCTTGCCCAGACTTGCCTCGCTGCTAGGCTTCCTGCCCAGGAAGGAGCAGGCTGCGCGAGGCTGGGAGACGCCACTGGCGCCTTCCTGGCCTCAGCTCCGCTCCTGCCTTGCCTTTGCACCTAGGGCCCAGGCGTCCTTGGGGAGGGCTTAGGGGCCGGTGGCTTGCACACTGCCAAGGGCTCCAGCAGGAAGAGCTCTGTGCGAGGGAAGGGAAGGGCCAGTGCAGGGCTCCTCCAGCGGTTGCTTGGCCGCCCAGACTCAGCTCGGCACGAAGTGCACCAGGCTCCCAGGGCCCCTGGCTGGGGTCTGCAGCCCCGCACACCCGGAGGCTGACTCCCTGGGCGCCCAGCAGCTGCCTCACACACGTAGCTTCCCTAGCGCTCTCGTCCCCAGCAGAGACGTGTGCAGCTGGTTGGGGCCTGCCCCTGCGTGCCTGGGCTCCCACCCACAGCCCCAGCTCAGGGCAAGCAGCCCCTGAGCCAAGACCTGCAGGAGGCGCAGAGCGCCCCCACCTGGAAGCCGAGTGAACAGCTGGGGGGGAGGCGAGCCTCCTCGAGGGAAGAAGAGGCAGCCCAGCCTCGTTTGGCTCAAGCCCTACTTGGCTGGAGCCGAGTGCGCCTCCAGGACGGCAGAGCTCCAGCTCTGCTGAGAGGCCCGTTCTGGCAGAGTTGCTTGCGCGAGGCTGCTCTGCCCTGGGCGAGCCTTGCCCAGATTTGCCTCGCTGCTAGGCTTCCTGCCCAGGAAGGAGCAGGCTGCGCGAGGCTGGGAGACACAACTGGCGCCTTCCTGGCCTCAGCTCCGCTCCTTCCTTGCCTTTGCACCTAGGCCCCAGGCGTCCTTGGGGAGGGCTTAGGGGCCGGTGGCTTGCACACTGCCAAGGGCTCCAGCAGGAAGAGCTCTGTGCGAGGGAAGGGAAGGGCCAGTGCAGGGCTCCTCCAGCGGTTGCTTGGCAGCCCAGGCTCAGCGCCGCACGGAGTGCACCAGGCTCCCAGGGCCCCTGGCTGGGGTCTGCAGCCCCGCACACACGGAGGCTGACTCCCTGGGCGGCCAGCTGCTGCCTCACACACGTAGCTTCCCTAGCGCTCTCCTCCCCAGCAGAGACGTGTGCAGCTGGTTGGGGCCTGCCCCTTCGTGCCTGGGCTCCCGCCCACAGCCCCAGCTCAGGGCAAGCAGCCCCTGAGCCAAGACCTGCAGGAGGCGCAGAGCGCCCCCACCTGGAAGCCTAGTGAACAGCTGGCGGGGAGGCGAGCCTCCTCGAGGGAAGAAGAGGCAGCCCAGCCTCGTTTGGCTCAAGCCCTACTTGGCTGGAGCCGAGTGGGCCTCCAGGACGGCAGAGCTCCAGCTCTGCTCAGAGGCCCGATCTGGCAGAGTTGCTGGCGCGAGGCTGCTCTGCCCTGGGCGAGCCTTGCCCAGACTTGCCTCGCTGCTAGGCTTCCTGCCCAGGAAGGAGCAGGCTGCGCGAAGCTGGGAGACGCCACTGGCGCCTTCCTGGCCTCAGCACCGCTCCTGCCTTGCCTTTGCACCTAGGCCCCAGGCGTCCTTGGGGAGGGCTTAGGGGCCGGTGGCTTGCATACTGCCAAGGGCTCCAGCAGGAAGAGCTCTGTGCGAGGGAAGGGAAGGGCTAGTGCAGGGCTCCGCCAGCGGTTGCTTGGCCGCCCAGACTCAGCTCGGCACGGAGTGCACCAGGCTCCCAGGGCCCCTGGCTGAGGTCTGCAGCCCCGCACACCCGGAGGCTGACTCCCTGGGCGCCCAGCAGCTGCCTCACACACGTAGCTTCCCTAGCGCTCTCCTCCCCAGCAGAGACGTGTGCAGCTGGTTGCGGCCTGCCCCTGCGTGCCTGGGTTCCTGTGCACAGCCCCAGCTCAGGGCAAGCAGCCCCTGAGCCAAGACCTGCAGGAGGCGCAGAGCGCCCCCACCTGGAAGCCGAGTGAACAGCTGGCGGGGAGGCGAGCCTCCTCGAGGGAAGAAGAGGCAGCCCAGCCTCGTTTGGCTCAAGCCCTACTTGGCTGGAGCCGAGTGCGCCTCCAGGACGGCAGAGCTCCAGCTCTGCTGAGAGGCCCGTTCTGGCAGAGTTGCTGGCGCGAGGCTGCTCTGCCCTGGGCGAGCCTTGCCCAGACTTGCCTCGCTGCTAGGCTTCCTGCCCAGGAAGGAGCAGGCTGCGCGAGGCTGGGAGACGCCACTGGCGCCTTCCTGGCCTCAGCTCCGCTCCTGCCTTGCCTTTGCACCTAGGCCCCAGGCGTCCTTGGGGAGGGCTTAGGGGCCAGTGGCTTGCACACTGCCAAGGGCTCCAGCAGGAAGAGCTCTGTGCGAGGGAAAGGAAGGGCCAGTGCAGGGCTCCTCCAGCGGTTGCTTGGCAGCCCAGGCTCAGCGCCGCACGGAGTGCACCAGGCTCCCAGGGCCCCTGGCTGGGGTCTTCAGCCCCGCACACACGGAGGCTGACTCCCTGGGCGCCCAGCTGCTGCCTCACACACGTAGCTTCCCTAGCGCTCTCCTCCCCAGCAGAGACGTGTGCAGCTGGTTGGGGCCTGCCCCTGCGTGCCTGGGCTCCCGCCCACAGCCCCAGCTCAGGGCAAGCAGCCCCTGAGCCAAGACCTGCAGGAGGCGCAGAGCGCCCCCACCTGGAAGCCGAGTGAACAGCTGGCTGGGAGGCGAGCCTCCTCGAGGGAAGAAGAGGCAGCCCAGCCTCGTTTGGCTCAAGCCCTACTTGGCTGGAGCCGAGTGCGCCTCCAGGACGGCAGAGCTCCAGCTCTGCTCAGAGGCCCGATCTGGCAGAGCTGCTGGCGCGAGGCTGCTCTGCCCTGGGCGAGCCTTGCCCAGACTTGCCTCGCTGCTAGGCTTCCTGCCCAGGAAGGAGCAGGCTGCGCGAGCCTGGGAGACGCCACTGGCGCCTTCCTAGCCTCAGCTCTGCTCCTGCCTTGCCTTTGCACCTAGGCCCCAGGCGTCCTTGGGGAGGGCTTAGGGGCCGGTGGCTTGCACACTGCCAAGGGCTCCAGCAGGAAGAGCTCTGTGCGAGGGAAGGGAAGGGCCAGTGCAGGGCTCCTCCAGCGGTTGCTTGGCCGCCCAGGCTCAGCGCCGCACGGAGTGCACCAGGCTCCCAGGGCCCCTGGCTGGGGTCTGCAGCCCCGCACACCCGGAGGCTGACTCCCTGGGCGCCCAGCTGCTGCCTCACACACGTAGCTTCCCTAGCGCTCTCGTCCCCAGCAGAGACGTGTGCAGCTGGTTGGGGCCTGCCCCTGCGTGCCTGGGCTCCTGCCCACAGCCCCAGCTCAGGGCAAGCAGCCCCTGAGCCAAGACCTGCAGGAGGCGCAGAGCGCCCCCACCTGGAAGCAGAGTGAACAGCTGGAGGGGAGGCGAGCCTCCTCGAGGGAAGAAGAGGAAGCCCAGCCTCGTTTGGCTCAAGCCCTACTTGGCTGGAGCCGAGTGCGCCTCCAGGACGGCACAGCTCCAGCTCTGCTCAGAGGCCCGATCTGGCAGAGTTGCTGGCGCGAGGCTGCTCTGCCTTGGGCGAGCCTTGCCCAGACTTGCCTCGCTGCTAGGCTTCCTGCCCAGGAAGGAGCACGCTGCGCGAGGCTGTGAGTCGCCACTGGCGCCTTCCTGGCCTCAGTTCCGCTCCTGCCTTGCCTTAGCACCTAGGCCCCAGGCGTCCTTGGGGAGGGCTTAGGGGCCGGTGGCTTGCACACTGCCAAGGGCTCCAGCAGGAAGAGCTCTGTGCGAGGGAAGGGAAGGGCCAGTGCAGGGCTCCTCCAGCGGTTGCTTGGCCGCCCAGACACAGCGCCGCACGGAGTGCACCAGGCTCCCAGGGCCCCTGGCTGGGGTCTGCAGCCCCGCACACCCGGAGGCTGACTCCCTGGGCGCCCAGCAGCTGCCTCACACACGTAGCTTCCCTAGCGCTCTCGTCTCCAGCAGAGACGTGTGCAGCTGGTTGGGGCCTGCCCCTGCGTGCCTGGGCTCCCGCCCACAGCCCCAGCTCAGGGCAAGCAGCCCCTGAGCCAAGACCTGCAGGAGGCGCAGAGCGCCCCCACCTGGAAGCCGAGTGAACAGCTGGCGGGGAGGCGAGCCTCCTCGAGGGAAGAAGAGGCAGCCCAGCCTCGTTTGGCTCAAGCCCTACTTGGCTGGAGCCGAGTGCGCCTCCAGGACGGCAGAGCTCCAGCTCTGCTCAGAGGCCCGATCTGGCAGAGTTGCTGGCGCGAGGCTGCTCTGCCCTGGGCGAGCCTTGCCCAGACTTGCCTCGCTGCTAGGCTTCCTGCCCAGGAAGGAGCAGGCTGCGCGAGGCTGGGAGACGCCACTGGCGCCTTCCTGGCCTCAGCTCCGCTCCTGCCTTGCCTTTGCACCTAGGCCCCAGGCGTCCTTGTGGAGGGCTTAGGGGCCGGTGGCTTGCACACTGCCAAGGGCTCCAGCAGGAAGAGCTCTGTGCGAGGGAAGGGAAGGGCTAGTGCAGGGCTCCTCCAGCGGTTGCTTGGCAGCCCAGACTCAGCTCGGCACGGAGTGCACCAGGCTCCCAGGGCCCCTGGCTGGGGTCTGCAGCCCCGCACACCCGGAGGCTGACTCCCTGGGCGCCCAGCAGCTGCCTCACACACGTAGCTTCCCTAGCGCTCTCCTCCCCAGCAGAGACGTGTGCAGCTGGTTGGGGCCTGCCCCTGCATGCCTGGGCTCCCGCCCACAGCCCCAGCTCAGGGCAAGCAGCCCCTGAGCCAAGACCTGCAGGAGGCGAAGAGCGCCCCCACCTGGAAGCCGAGTGAACAGCTGGCGGGGAGGCGAGCCTCCTCGAGGGAAGAATAGGAAGCCCAGCCTCGTTTGGCTCAAGCCCTATTTGGCTGGAGCCGAGTGCGCCTCCAGGACGGCAGAGCTCCAGCTCTGCTCAGAGGCCCGATCTGGCAGAGTTGCTGGCGCGAGGCTGCTCTGCCCTGGGCGAGCCTTGCCCAGACTTGCCTCGCTGCTAGGCTTCCTGCCCAGGAAGGAGCAGGCTGCGCGAGGCTGGGAGACGCCACTGGCGCCTTCCTGGCCTCAGCTCCGCTCCTGCCTTGCCTTTGCACCTAGGCCCCAGGCGTCCTTGGGGAGGGCTTAGGGGCCGGTGGCTTGCACACTGCCAAGGGCTCCAGCAGGAAGAGCTCTGTGCGAGGGAAGGGAAGGGCTAGTGCAGGGCTCCTCCAGCGGTTGCTTGGCCGCCCAGACTCAGCTCGGCACTGAGTGCACCAGGATCCCAGGGCCCCTGGCTGTGTTCTGCAGCCCCGCACACCCGGAGGCTGACTCCCTGGGCGCCCAGCAGCTGCCTCACACACGAAGCTTCCCTAGCGCTCTCCTCCCCAGCAGAGACGTGTGCAGCTGGTTGGGGCCTGCCCCTGCGTGCCTGGGCTCCGGCGCACAGCCCCACCTCAGGGCAAGCAGCCCCTGAGCCAAGACCTGCAGGAGGCGTAGAGGGCCCCCACCTGGAAGCCGAGTGAACAGCTGGCGGGGAGGCGAGCCTCCTCGAGGGAAGAAGAGGCAGCCCAGCCTCGTTTGGCTCAAGCCCTACTTGGCTGGAGCCGAGTGCGCCTCCAGGGCGCAGAGCTCCAGCTCTGCTCAGAGGCCCGATCTGGCAGAGTTGCTGGCGCGAGGCCACTCTGCCCTGGGCGAGCCTTGCCCAGAGTTGCCTCGCTGCTAGGCTTCCTGCCCAGGAAGGAGCAGGCTGCGTGAGGCTGGGAGACGCCCCTGGCGCCTTCCTGGCCTCAGCTCCGCTCCTGCCTTGCCTTTGCACCTAGGCCCCAGGCGTCCTTGAGGAGGGCTTAGGGGCCGGTGGCTTGCACACTGCCTAGGGCTCCAGCAGGAAGAGCTCTGTGCGAGGGAAGGGAAGGGCTAGTGCAGGGCTCCTCCAGCGGTTGCTTGGCCGCCCAGACTCAGCTCGGCACGGAGTGCACCAGGCTCCCAGGGCCCCTGGCTGGGGTCTGCAGCCCCGCACACCCGGAGGCTGACTCCCTGGGCGCCCAGCAGCTGCCTCACACACGTAGCTTCCCTAGCGCTCTCCTCCCCAGCAGAGACGTGTGCAGCTGGTTGGGGCCTGCCCCTGCGTGCCTGGGCTCCCACCCACAGCCCCAGCTCAGGGCAAGCAGCCCCTGAGCCAAGACCTGCAGGAGGCGCAGAGCGCCCCCACCTGGAAGCCGAGTGAACACCTGGCGGGAAGGCGAGCCTCCTCGAGGGAAGAAGAGGCAGCCCAGCCTCGTTTGGCTCAAGCCCTACTTGGCTGGAGCCGAGTGCGCCTCCAGGGCGCAGAGCTCCAGCTCTGCTCAGAGGCCCGATCTGGCAGAGTTGCTGGCGCGAGGCCACTCTGCCCTGGGCGAGCCTTGCCCAGAGTTGCCTCGCTGCTAGGCTTCCTGCCCAGGAAGGAGCAGGCTGCGTGAGGCTGGGAGACGCCACTGGCGCCTTCCTGGCCTCAGCTCCGCTCCTGCCTTGCCTTTGCACCTAGGCCCCAGGCGTCCTTGAGGAGGGCTTAGGGGCCGGTGGCTTGCACACTGCCAAGGTCTCAAGCAGGAAGAGCTCTGTGCGAGGGAAGGGAAGGGCTAGTGCAGGGCTCCTCCAGCGGTTGCTTGGCCGCCCAGACTCAGCTCGGCACGGAGTTCACCAGGCTCCCACGGCCCCTGGCTGGGGTCTGCAGCCCCGCCCACCCGGAGGCTGACTCCCTGGGCGCCCAGCAGCTGCCTCACACACGTAGCTTCCCTAGTGCTCTCCTCCCCAGCAGAGACGTGTGCAGCTGGTTGGGGCCTTCCCCTGAATGCCTGGGCTCCCGCCCACAGCCCCAGCTCAGGGCAAGCAGCCCCTGAGCCAAGACCTGCAGGAGGCGCAGAGCGCCCCCACCTGGAAGCCGAGTGAACAGCTGGCGGGGAGGCGAGCCTCCTCGAGGGAAGAAGAGGCAGCCCAGCCTCGTTTGGCTCAAGCCCTACTTGCCTGGAACCGAGTGCGCCTCCAGAACGGCAGAGCTCCAGCTCTGCTCAGAGGCCCGATCTGGCAGAGTTGCTGGCGCGAGGCTGCTCTGCCCTGGGCGAGCCTTGCCCAGACTTGCCTCGCTGCTAGGCTTCCTGCCCAGGAAGGAGCAGGCTGCGCGAGGCTGGGAGACGCCACTGGTGCCTTCCTAGCCTCAGCTCCGCTCCTGCCTTGCCTTTGTACCTAAGCCCCAGGCGTCCTTGGGGAGGGCTTAGGGGCCGGTGGCTTGCACACTGCCAAGGGCTCCAGCAGGAAGAGCTCTGTGCGAGGGAAGGGAAGGACTAGTGCAGGGCTCCTCCAGCGGTTGCTTGGCCGCCCAGACTCAGCGCTGCACGGAGTGCACCAGGCTCCCAGGGCCCCTGGCTGGGGTCTGCAGCCCCGCACACCCGGAGGCTGACTCCCTGGGCGCCCAGCAGCTGCCTCACACACGTAGCTTCCCTAGCGCTCTCCTCCCCAGCAGAGACGTGTGCAGCTGGTTGCGGCCTGCCCCTGCGTGCCTGGGTTCCTGTGCACAGCCCCAGCTCAGGGCAAGCAGCCCCTGAGCCAAGACCTGCAGGAGGCACAGAGCGCCAACACCTGGAAGCCGAGTGAACAGCTGGCGGGGAGGCGAGCCTCCTCGAGGGAAGAAGAGGCAGCCCAGCCTCGTTTGGCTCAAGCCCTACTTGGCTGGAGCCGAGTGGGCCTCCAGGACGGCAGAGCTCCAGCTCTGCTCAGAGGCCCGTTCTGGCAGAGTTGCTGGCGCGAGGCTGCTCTGCCCTGGGCGAGCCTTGCCCAGAATTGCCTCGCTGCTAGGCTTCCTGCCCAGGAAGGAGCAGGCTGCGCGAGGCTGGGAGACGCCACTGGCGCCTTCCTGGCCTCAGCTCCGCTCCTGCCTTGCCTTTGCACCTAGGCCCCAGGCGTCCTTGGGGAGGGCTTAGGGGCCGGTGGCTTGCACACTGCCAAGGGCTCCAGCAGGAAGAGCTCTGTGCGAGGGAAGGGAAGGGCTAGTGCAGGGCTCCTCCAGCGGTTGCTTGGCCGCCCAGACTCAGCGCCGCACGGAGTGCACCAGGCTCCCAGGGCCCCTGGCTGGGGTCTGCAGCCCCGCACACCCGGAGGCTGACTCCCTGGGCGCCCAGCAGCTGCCTCAGACACGTAGCTTCCCTAGCGCTCTCCTACCCAGCAGAGACGTGTGCAGCTGTTTGGGGCCTGCCCCAGCGTGCCTGGGCTCCCGCGCACAGCCCCAGCTCAGGGCAAGCAGCCCCTGAGCCAAGACCTGCAGGAGGCGAAGAGCGCCCCCACCTGGAAGCCGAGTGAACAGCTGGCGGGGAGGCGAGCCTCCTCGAGGGAAGAAGAGGCAGCCCAGCCTCGTTTGGCTCAAGCCCTGCTTGGCTGGAGCCGAGTGCGCCTCCAGGGCGCAGAGCTCCAGCTCTGCTCAGAGGCCCGATCTGGCAGAGTTGCTGGCGCGAGGCTGCTCTGCCCTGGGCGAGCCTTGCCCAGACTTGCCTCGCTGCTAGGCTTCCTGCCCAGGAATGAGCAGGCTGCGCGAGGCTGGGAGACGCCACTGGCGCCTTCCTGGCCTCAGCTCCGCTCCTGCCTTGCCTTTGCACCTAGGCCCAAGGCGTCCTTGGGGAGGGCTTAGGGGCCGGTGGCTTGCACACTGCCAAGGGCTCCAGCAGGAAGAGCTCTGTGCGAGGGAAGGGAAGGTCTAGTGCAGGGCTCCTCCAGCGGTTGCTTGGCCGCCCAGACTCAGCGTTGCACGGAGTGCACCAGGCTCCCAGGGCCCCTGGCTGTGGTCTGCAGCCCCGCACACCCGGAGGCTGACTCCCTGGGCGCCCAGCAGCTGCCTCACACACGTAGCTTCCCTAGCGCTCTCCTCCCCAGCAGAGACGTGTGCAGCTGGTTGGGGCCTGCCCCTGCGTGCCTGGGCTCCCGCACACAGCCCCACCTCAGGGCAAGCAGCCCCTGAGCCAAGACCTGCAGGAGGCGAAGAGCGCCCCCACCTGGAAGCCGAGTGAACAGCTGGCGGGGAGGCGAGCCTCCTCGAGGGAAGAAGAGGAAGCCCAGCCTCGTTTGGCTCAAGCCCTATTTGGCTGGAGCCGAGTGCGCCTCCAGGAAGGCAGAGCTCCAGCTCTGCTCAGAGGTCCGATCTGGCAGAGTTGCTGGCGCGAGGCTGCTCTGCCCTGGGCGAGCCTTGCCCAGACTTGCCTCGCTGCTAGGCTTCCTGCCCAGGAAGGACCAGGCTGCGCGAGGCTTGGAGACGCCACTGGCGCCTTCCTGGCCTCAGCTCCGCTCCTGCCTTGTCTTTGCACCTAGGCCCCACGCCTCCTTGTGGAAGGCTTAGGGGCCGGTGGCTTGCACACTGCCAAGGGCTCCAGCAGGAAGAGCTCTGTGCGAGAGAAGGGAAGGGCTATTGCAGGGCTCCTCCAGCGGTTGCTTGGCCGCCCAGACTCAGCGCCGCACGGAGTGCACCAGGCTCCCAGGGCCCCTGGCTGGGGTCTGCAGCCCCGCACACCCGGAGGCTGACTCCCTGAGCGCCCAGCAGCTGCCTCAGACACGTAGCTTCCCTAGCGCTCTCCTCCCCAGCAGAGACGTGTGCAGCTGGTTGGGGCCTGCCCCTGCGTGACTGGGCTCCCGCCCACAGCCCCAGCTCAGGGCAAGCAGCCCCTGAGCCAAGACCTGCAGGAGGCGAAGAGCGCCCCCACCTGGAAGCCGAGTGAACAGCTGGCGGGGAGGCGAGCCTCCTCGAGGGAAGAAGAGGCAGCCCAGCCTCGTTTGGCTCAAGCCCTACTTGGCTGGAGCCGAGTGCCCCTCTAGGACGGCAGAGCTCCAGCTCTACTCAGAGGCCCGATCTGGCAGAGTTGCTGGCGCGAGGCTGCTGTGCCCTGGGCGAGCCTTGCCCAGACTTGCCTCGCTGCTAGGCTTCCTGCCCAGGAAGGAGCAGGCTGCGCGAGGCTGGGAGACGCCACTGGCGCCTTCCTGGCCTCAGCTCCGCTCCTGCCTTGCCTTTGCACCTAGGCCCCAGGCGTCCTTGTGGAGGGCTTAGGGGCCGGTGGCTTGCACACTGCCAAGGGCTCCAGCAGGAAGAGCTCTGTGCGAGGGAAGGGAAGGGCTAGTGCAGGGCTCCTCCAGCGGTGGCTTGGCCGCCCAGACTCAGCTCGGCACGGAGTGCACCAGGCTCCCAGGGCCCCTGGCTGGGGTCTGCAGCCCCGCACACCCGGAGGCTGACTCCCTGGGCGCCCAGCAGCTGCCTCACACACGTAGCTTCCCTAGCGCTCTCCTCCCCAGCAGAGACGTGTGCAGCTGGTTGGGGCCTGCCCCTGCTTGCCTGGGCTCCCGCCCACAGCCCCAGCTCAGGGCAAGCAGCCCCTGAGCCAAGACCTGCAGGAGGCGAAGAGCGCCCCCACCTGGAAGCCGAGTGAACAGCTGGCGGGGAGGCGAGCCTCCTCGAGGGAAGAAGAGGAAGCCCAGCCTCGTTTGGCTCAAGCCCTATTTGGCTGGAGCCGAGTGCGCCTCCAGGACGGCAGAGCTCCAGCTCTGCTCAGAGGCCCGATCTGGCAGAGTTGCTGGCGCGAGGCTGCTCTGCCCTGGGCGAGCCTTGCCCAGACTTGCCTCGCTGCTAGGCTTCCTGCCCAGGAAGGAGCAGGCTGCGCGAGGCTGGGAGACGCCACTGGCGCCTTCCTGGCCTCAGCTCCGCTCCTGCCTTGCCTTTGCACCTAGGCCCCAGGCGTCCTTGGGGAGGGCTTAGGGGCCGGTGGCTTGCACACTGCCAAGGGCTCCAGCAGGAAGAGCTCTGTGCGAGGGAAGGGAAGGGCTAGTGCAGGGCTCCTCCAGCGGTTGCTTGGCCGCCCAGACTCAGCTCGGCACGGAGTGCACCAGGCTCCCAGGGCCCCTGGCTGTGTTCTGCAGCCCCGCACACCCGGAGGCTGACTCCCTGGGCGCCCAGCAGCTGCCTCACACACGAAGCTTCCCTAGCGCTCTCCTCCCCAGCAGAGACGTGTGCAGCTGGTTGGGGCCTGCCCCTGCGTGCCTGGGCTCCGGCGCACAGCCCCACCTCAGGGCAAGCAGCCCCTGAGCCAAGACCTGCAGGAGGCGTAGAGCGCCCCCACCTGGAAGCCGAGTGAACAGCTGCCGGGGAGGCGAGCCTCCTCGAGGGAAGAAGAGGCAGCCCAGCCTCGTTTGGCTCAAGCCCTACTTGGCTGGAGCCGAGTGCGCCTCCAGGGCGCAGAGCTCCAGCTCTGCTCAGAGGCCCGATCTGGCAGAGTTGCTGGCGCGAGGCCACTCTGCCCTGGGCGAGCCTTGCCCAGAGTTGCCTCGCTGCTAGGCTTCCTGCCCAGGAAGGAGCAGGCTGCGTGAGGCTGGGAGACGCCCCTGGCGCCTTCCTGGCCTCAGCTCCGCTCCTGCCTTGCCTTTGCACCTAGGCCCCAGGCGTCCTTGAGGAGGGCTTAGGGGCCGGTGGCTTGCACACTGCCTAGGGCTCCAGCAGGAAGAGCTCTGTGCGAGGGAAGGGAAGGGCTAGTGCAGGGCTCCTCCAGCGGTTGCTTGGCCGCCCAGACTCAGCTCGGCACGGAGTGCACCAGGCTCCCAGGGCCCCTGGCTGGGGTCTGCAGCCCCGCACACCCGGAGGCTGACTCCCTGGGCGCCCAGCAGCTGCCTCACACACGTAGCTTCCCTAGCGCTCTCCTCCCCAGCAGAGACGTGTGCAGCTGGTTGGGGCCTGCCCCTGCGTGCCTGGGCTCCCACCCACAGCCCCAGCTCAGGGCAAGCAGCCCCTGAGCCAAGACCTGCAGGAGGCGCAGAGCGCCCCCACCTGGAAGCCGAGTGAACACCTGGCGGGAAGGCGAGCCTCCTCGAGGGAAGAAGAGGCAGCCCAGCCTCGTTTGGCTCAAGCCCTACTTGGCTGGAGCCGAGTGCGCCTCCAGGGCGCAGAGCTCCAGCTCTGCTCAGAGGCCCGATCTGGCAGAGTTGCTGGCGCGAGGCCACTCTGCCCTGGGCGAGCCTTGCCCAGAGTTGCCTCGCTGCTAGGCTTCCTGCCCAGGAAGGAGCAGGCTGCGTGAGGCTGGGAGACGCCACTGGCGCCTTCCTGGCCTCAGCTCCGCTCCTGCCTTGCCTTTGCACCTAGGCCCCAGGCGTCCTTGAGGAGGGCTTAGGGGCCGGTGGCTTGCACACTGCCAAGGTCTCAAGCAGGAAGAGCTCTGTGCGAGGGAAGGGAAGGGCTAGTGCAGGGCTCCTCCAGCGGTTGCTTGGCCGCCCAGACTCAGCTCGGCACGGAGTTCACCAGGCTCCCACGGCCCCTGGCTGGGGTCTGCAGCCCCGCACACCCGGAGGCTGACTCCCTGGGCGCCCAGCAGCTGCCTCACACACGTAGCTTCCCTAGTGCTCTCCTCCCCAGCAGAGACGTGTGCAGCTGGTTGGGGCCTTCCCCTGAGTGCCTGGGCTCCCGCCCACAGCCCCAGCTCAGGGCATGCAGCCCCTGAGCCAAGACCTGCAGGAGGCGCAGAGCGCCCCCACCTGGAAGCCGAGTGAACAGCTGGCGGGGAGGCGAGCCTCCTCGAGGGAAGAAGAGGCAGCCCAGCCTCGTTTGGCTCAAGCCCTACTTGGCTGGAATCGAGTGCGCCTCCAGAACGGCAGAGCTCCAGCTCTGCTCAGAGGCCCGATCTGGCAGAGTTGCTGGCGCGAGGCTGCTCTGCCCTGGGCGAGCCTTGCCCAGACTTGCCTCGCTGCTAGGCTTCCTGCCCAGGAAGGAGCAGGCTGCGCGAGGCTGGGAGACGCCACTGGTGCCTTCCTAGCCTCAGCTCCGCTCCTGCCTTGCCTTTGTACCTAAGCCCCAGGCGTCCTTGGGGAGGGCTTAGGGGCCGGTGGCTTGCACACTGCCAAGGGCTCCAGCAGGAAGAGCTCTGTGCGAGGGAAGGGAAGGGCTAGTGCAGGGCTCCTCCAGCGGTTGCTTGGCCGCCCAGACTCAGCGCTGCACGGAGTGCACCAGGCTCCCAGGGCCCCTGGCTGGGGTCTGCAGCCCCGCACACCCGGAGGCTGACTCCCTGGGCGCCCAGCAGCTGCCTCACACACGTAGCTTCCCTAGCGCTCTCCTCCCCAGCAGAGACGTGTGCAGCTGGTTGCGGCCTGCCCCTGCGTGCCTGGGTTCCTGTGCACAGCCCCAGCTCAGGGCAAGCAGCCCCTGAGCCAAGACCTGCAGGAGGCGCAGAGCGCCAACACCTGGAAGCCGAGTGAACAGCTGGCGGGGAGGCGAGCCTCCTCGAGGGAAGAAGAGGCAGCCCAGCCTCGTTTGGCTCAAGCCCTACTTGGCTGGAGCCGAGTGGGCCTCCAGGACGGCAGAGCTCCAGCTCTGCTCAGAGGCCCGATCTGGCAGAGTTGCTGGCGCGAGGCTGCTCTGCCCTGGGCGAGCCTTGCCCAGACTTGCCTCGCTGCTAGGCTTCCTGCCCAGGAAGGAGCAGGCTGCGCGAGGCTGGGAGACGCCACTGGCGCCTTCCTGGCCTCAGCTCCGCTCCTGCCTTGCCTTTGCACCTAGGCCCCAGGCGTCCTTGGGGAGGGCTTAGGGGCCGGTGGCTTGCACACTGCCAAGGGCTCCAGCAGGAAGAGCTCTGTGCGAGGGAAGGGAAGGGCTAGTGCAGGGCTCCTCCAGCGGTTGCTTGGCCGCCCAGACTCAGCTCGGCACGGAGTGCACCAGGCTCCCAGGGCCCCTGGCTGGGGTCTGCAGCCCCGCACACCCGGAGGCTGACTCCCTGGGCGCCCAGCAGCTGCCTCACACACGTAGCTTCCCTAGCGCTCTCCTCCCCAGCAGAGACGTGTGCAGCTGGTTGGGGCCTGCCCCTGCGTGCCTGGGCTCCCACCCACAGCCCAGCTCAGGGCAAGCAGCCCCTGAGCCAAGACCTGCAGGAGGCGCAGAGCGCCCCCACCTGGAAGCCGAGTGAACACCTGGCGGGAAGGCGAGCCTCCTCGAGGGAAGAAGAGGCAGCCCAGCCTCGTTTGGCTCAAGCTCTACTTGGCTGGAGCCGAGTGCGCCTCCAGGGCGCAGAGCTCCAGCTCTGCTCAGAGGCCCGATCTGGCAGAGTTGCTGGCGCGAGGCTGCTCTGCCCTGGGCGAGCCTTGCCCAGACTTGCCTCGCTGCTAGGCTTCCTGCCCAGGAAGGAGCAGGCTGCGCGAGGCTGGGAGACGCCACTGGCGCCTTCCTGGCCTCAGCTCCGCTCCTGCATTGCCTTTGCACCTAGGCCCCAGGCTTCCTTGTGGAGGGCTTAGGGGCCGGTGGCTTGCACACTGCCAAGGGCTCCAGCAGGAAGAGCTCTGTGCGAGGGAAGGGAAGGGCTAGTGCAGGGCTCCTCCAGCGGTTGCTTGGCCGCCCAGACTCAGCGCCGCACGGAGTGCACCAGGCTCCCAGGGCCCCTGGCTGGGGTCTGCAGCCCCGCACACCCGGAGGCTGACTCCCTGGGCGCCCAGCAGCTGCCTCAGACACGTAGCTTCCCTAGCGCTCTCCTCCCCAGCAGAGAGGTGTGCAGCTGGTTGAGGCCTGCCCCTGCGTGCCTGGGCTCCCGCGCACAGCCCCAGCTCAGGGCAAGCAGCCCCTGAGCCAAGACCTGCAGGAGGCGAAGAGCGCCCCCACCTGGAAGCCGAGTGAACAGCTGGCGGGGAGGCGAGCCTCCTCGAGGGAAGAAGAGGCAGCCCAGCCTCGTTTGGCTCAAGCCCTACCTGGCTGGAGCCGAGTGCGCCTCCAGGACGGCAGAGCTCCAGCTCTGCTCAGAGGCCCGATCTGGCAGAGTTGCTGGCGCGAGGCTGCTCTGCCCTGGGCGAGCCTTGCCCAGACTTGCCTCGCTGCTAGGCTTCCTGCCCAGGAAGGAGCAGGCTGCGCGAGGCTGGGAGACGCCACTGGCGCCTTCCTGGCCTCAGCTCCGCTCCTGCCTTGCCTTTGCACCTAGGCCCCAGGCGACCTTGGGGAGGGCTTAGGGGCCGGTGGCTTGCACACTGCCAAGGGCTCCAGCAGGAAGAGCTCTGTGCGAGGGAAGGGAAGGGCTAGTGCAGGGCTCCTCCAGCGGTTGCTTGGCCGCCCAGACTCAGCTCGGCACGGAGTGCACTAGGCTCCCAGGGCCCCTGGCTGTGGTCTGCAGCCCCACACACCCGGAGGCTGACTCCCTGGGCGCCCAGCAGCTGCCTCACACACGTAGCTTCCCTAGCGCTCCCCTCCCCAGCAGAGACGTTTGCAGCTGGTTGGGGCCTGCCCCTGCGTGCATGGGCTCCCGCCCACAGCCCCAGCTCAGGGCAAGCTGCCCCTGAGCCAAGACCTGCAGGAGGCGCAGAGCGCCCCCACCTGGAAGCCGAGTGAACAGCTAGCGGCGAGGCGAGCCTTCTTGAGGGAAGTAGAGGCAGCCCAGGCTCGTTTGGCTCAAGCCCTACTTGGCTTGAGCCGAGTGCGCCTCCAGGACGGCAGAGCTCCAGCTCTGCTCAGAGGCCCGATCTGGCAGAGTTGCTGGGGCGAGGCTGCTCTGCCCTGGGCGAGCCTTGCCCAGACTTGCCTCGCTGCTAGGCTTCCTGCCCAGGAAGGAGCAGGCTGCGCGAGGCTGGGAGACGCCACTGGCGCCTTCCTGGCCTCAGCTCCGCTCCTGCCTTGCCTTTGCACCTAGGCCCCAGGCGTCCTTGGGGAGGGCTTAGGGGCCGGTGGCTTGCACACTGCCAAGGGCTCCAGCAGGAAGAGCTCTGTGCGAGGGAAGGGAAGGGCTAGTGCAGGGCTCCTCCAGCGGTTGCTTGGCCGCCCTGACTCAGCTCGGCACGGAGTGCACCAGGCTCCCAGGGCCCCTGGCTGGGGTCTGCAGCCCCGCACACCCGGAGGCTGACTCCCTGGGCGCCCAGCAGCTGCCTCACACACGTAGCTTCCCTAGCGCTCTCCTCCCCAGCAGAGACGTGTGCAGCTGGTTGGGGCCTGCCCCTGCGTGCCTGGGCTCCTGCGCAGAGCCCCAGCTCAGGGCAAGCAGCCCCTGAGCTAAGACCTGCAGGAGGCGAACAGCGCCCCCACCTGGAAGCCGAGTGAACAGCTGGTGGGGAGGCGAGCCTCTTCGAGGGAAGAAGAGGCAGCCCAGCCTCGTTTGGCTCAAGCCCTACTTGGCTGGAGCCGAGTGGGCCTCCAGGACGGCAGAGCTCCAGCTCTGCTCAGAGGCCCGATCTGGCAGAGTTGCTGGCGCGAGGCTGCTCTGCCCTGGGCGAGCCTTGCCCAGACTTGCCTCGCTGCTAGGCTTCCTGCCCAGGAAGGAGCAGTCTGCGCGAGGCTGGGAGACGCCACTGGCGCCTTCCTGGCCTCAGCTCCGCTCCTGCCTTGCCTTTGCACCTAGGCCCCAGGCGTCCTTGGGGAGGGCTTAGGGGCCGGTGGCTTGCACACTGCCAAGGGCTCCAGCAGGAAGAGCTCTGTGCGAGGGAAGGGAAGGGCTAGTGCAGGGCTCCTCCAGCGGTTGCTTGGCCGCCCAGACTCAGCGCCGTACGGAGTTCACCAGGCTCCCACGGCCCCTGGCTGGGGTCTGCAGCCCCGCACACCCGGAGGCTGACTCCCTGGGCGCCCAGCAGCTGCCTCACACACGTAGCTTCCCTAGCACTTTCCTCCCCAGCAGAGACGTGTGCAGCTGGTTGGGGCCTTCCCCTGCGTGCCTGGGCTCCCGCCCACAGTCCCAGCTCAGGGCAAGCAGCCCCTGAGCCAAGACCTGCAGGAGGCGCAGAGCGCCCCCACCTGGATGCCGAGTGAACAGCTGGCGGGGAGGCGAGCCTCCTCGAGGGAAGAAGAGGCAGCCCAGCCTCGTTTGGCTCAAGCCCTACTTGGCTGGAGCCGAGTGCGCCTCCAGGACGGCAGAGGTCCAGCTCTGCTCAGAGGCCCGATCTGGCAGAGTTGCTGGCGCGAGGCTGCTCTGCCCTGGGCGAGCCTTGCCCAGACTTGCCTCGCTGCTAGGCTTCCTGCCCAGGAAGGAGCAGGCTGCGCGAGGCTGGGTGACGCCACTGGCGCCTTCCTGGCCTCAGCTCGGCTCCTGCCTTGCCTTTGCACCTAGGCCCCAGGCGTCCTTGGGGAGGGCTTAGGGGCCGGTGGCTTGCACACTGCCAAGGGCTCCAGCAGGAAGAGCTCTGTGCGAGGGAAGGGAAGGTCTAGTGCAGGGCTCCTCCAGCGGTTGCTTGGCCGCCCAGACTCAGCGCCGCACGGAGTTCACCAGGCTCCCACGGCCCCTGGCTGGGGTCTGCAGCCCCGCAGACCCGGAGGCTGACTCCCTGGGCGCCCAGCAGCTGCCTCACACACGTAGCTTCCCTAGCGCTCTCCTCCCCAGCAGAGACGTGTGCAGCTGGTTGGGGCCTGCCCCTGCGTGCCTGGGCTCCCGCGCACAGCCCCAGCTCAGGGCAAGCATCCCCTGAGCCAAGACCTGCAGGAGGCGCAGAGCGCCCCCACCTGGAAGCCGAGTGAACAGCTGGCGGGGAGGCGAACCTCCGCGAGGGAAGAAGAGGCAGCCCAGCCTCGTTTGGCTCAAGCCCTATTTGGCTGGAGCCGAGTGCGCCTCCAGGACGGCAGAGCTCCAGCTCTGCTCAGAGGCCCGATCTGGCAGAGTTGCTGGCGCGAGGCTGCTCTGCCCTGGGCGAGCCTTGCCCAGACTTGCCTCGCTGCTAGGCTTCCTGCCCAGGAAGGAGCAGGCTGCGCGAGGCTGGGAGACGCCACTGGCGCCTTCCTGGCCTCAGCTCCGCTCCTGCCTTGTCTTTGCACCTAGGCCCCAGGCGTCCTTGTGGAGGGCTTAGGGGCCGGTGGCTTGCACACTGCCAAGGGCTCCAGCAGGAAGAGCTCTGTGCGAGGGAAGGGAAGGGCTAGTGCAGGGCTCCTCCAGCGGTTGCTTGGCCGCCCAGACTCAGCGCCGCACGGAGTGCACCAGGCTCCCAGGGCCCCTGGCTGTGGTCTGCAGCCCCGCACACCCGGAGGCTGACTCCCTGGGCGCCCAGCAGCTGCCTCAGAAACGTAGCTTCCCTAGCGCTCTCCTACCCAGCAGAGAGGTGTGCAGCTGGTTGAGGCCTGCCCCTGCGTGCCTGGGCTCCCGCGCACAGCCCCAGCTCAGGGCAAGCAGCCCCTGAGCCAAGACCTGCAGGAGGCGCAGAGCGCGCCCACCTGGAAGCCGAGTGAACAGCTGGCGGGGAGGCGAGCCTCCTCGAGGGAAGAAGAGGCAGCCCAGCCTCGTTTGGCTCAAGCCCTACTTGGCTGGAGCCGAGTGCGCCTCCAGGACGGCAGAGCTCCAGCTCTGCTCAGAGGCCCGATCTGGCAGAGTTGCTGGCGCGAGGCTGCTCTGCCCTGGGCGAGCCTTGCCCAGACTTGCCTCGCTGCTAGGCTTCCTGCCCAGGAAGGAGCAGGCTGCGCGAGGCTGGGAGACGCCACTGGCGCCTTCCTGGCCTCAGCTCCGCTCCTGCCTTGCCTTTGCACCTAGGCCCCAGGCGACCTTGGGGAGGGCTTAGGGGCCGGTGGCTTGCACACTGCCAAGGGCTCCAGCAGGAAGAGCTCTGTGCGAGGGAAGGGAAGGGCTAGTGCAGGGCTCCTCCAGCGGTTGCTTGGCCGCCCAGACTCAGCTCGGCACGGAGTGCACTAGGCTCCCAGGGCCCCTGGCTGTGGTCTGCAGCCCCACACACCCGGAGGCTGATTCCCTGGGCGCCCAGCAGCTGCCTCACACACGTAGCTTCCCTAGCGCTCTCCTCCCCAGCAGAGACGTGTGCAGCTGGTTGGGGCCTGCCCCTGCGTGCCTGGGCTCCCGCGCACAGCCCCAGCTCAGGGCAAGCATCCCCTGAGCCAAGACCTGCAGGAGGCGCAGAGCGCCCCCACCTGGAAACCGAGTGAACAGCTGGCGGGGAGGCGAGCCTCCTCGAGGGAAGAAGAGGCAGCCCAGCCTCGTTTGGCTCAAGCGCTACTTGGCTGGAGCCGAGTGCGCCTCCAGGACGGCAGAGCTCCAGCTCTGCTCAGAGGCCCGATCTGGCAGAGTTGCTGGCTCGAGGCTGCTCTGCCCTGGGCGAGCCTTGCCCAGACTTGCCTCGCTGCTAGGCTTCCTGCCCAGGAAGGAGCAGGCTGCGCGAGGCTGGGAGACGCCACTGGCGCCTTCCTGGCCTCAGCTCCGCTCCTGCCTTGCCATTGCACTTAGGCCCCAGGCGTCCTTGGGGATGGCTTAGGGGCCGGGGGCTTGCACACTGCCAAGGGCTCCAGCAGGAAGAGCTCTGTGCGAGGGAAGGGAAGGGCTAGTGCAGGGCTCCTCCAGGGGTTGCTTGGCCGCCCAGACTCAGCGCCGCACGGAGTGCACCAGGCTCTCAGGGCCCCTGGCTGGGGTCTGCAGCCCCCAGACCCGGAGGCTGACTCCCTGGGCGCCCAGCAGCTGCCTCACACACGTAGCTTCCCTAGCGCTCTCCTCCCCAGCAGAGACGTGTGCAGCTGGTTGGGGCCTGCCCCTGCGTGCCTGGGCTCCTGCGCAGAGCCCCAGCTCAGGGCAAGCAGCCCCTGAGCCAAGACCTGCAGGAGGCGAACAGCGCCCCCACCTGGAAGCCGAGTGAACAGCTGGTGGGGAGGCGAGCCTCTTCGAGGGAAGAAGAGGCAGCCCAGCCTCGTTTGGCTCAAGCCCTACTTGGCTGGAGCCGAGTGGGCCTCCAGGACGGCAGAGCTCCAGCTCTGCTCAGAGGCCCGATCTGGCAGAGTTGCTGGCGCGAGGCTGCTCTGCCCTGGGCGAGCCTTGCCCAGACTTGCCTCGCTGCTAGGCTTCCTGCCCAGGAAGGACCAGGCTGCGCGAGGCTGGGAGACGCCACTGGCGCCTTCCTGGCCTCAGCTCCGCTCCTGCCTTGCCTTTGCACCTAGGCCCCAGGCGTCCTTGGGGAGGGCTTAGGGGCCGGTGGCTTGCATACTGCCAAGGGCTCCAGCAGGAAGAGCTCTGTGCGAGGGAAGGGAAGGGCTAGTGCAGGGCTCCTCCAGCGGTTGCTTGGCCGCCCAGACTCAGCGCCGCACGGAGTTCACCAGGCTCCCACGGCCCCTGGCTGGGGTCTGCAGCCCCGCACACCCGGAGGCTGACTCCCTGGGCGCCCAGCAGCTGCCTCACACACGTAGCTTCCCTAGCACTTTCCTCCCCAGCAGAGACGTGTGCAGCTGGTTGGGGCCTTCCCCTGGGTGCCTGGGCTCCCGCCCACAGTCCCAGCTCAGGGCAAGCAGCCCCTGAGCCAAGACCTGCAGGAGGCGCAGAGCGCCCCCACCTGGAAGCCGAGTGAACAGCTGGCGGGGAGGCGAGCCTCCTCGAGGGAAGAAGAGGCAGCCCAGCCTCGTTTGGCTCAAGCCCTACTTGGCTGGAGCCGAGTGCGCCTCCAGGACGGCAGAGCTCCAGCTCTGCTCAGAGGCCCGATCTGGCAGAGTTGCTGGCGCGAGGCTGCTCTGCCCTGGGCGAGCCTTGCCCAGACTTGCCTCGCTGCTAGGCTTCCTGCCCAGGAAGGAGCAGGCTGCGCGAGGCTGGGTGACGCCACTGGCGCCTTCCTGGCCTCAGCTCGGCTCCTGCCTTGCCTTTGCACCTAGGCCCCAGGCGTCCTTGGGGAGGGCTTAGGGGCCGGTGGCTTGCACACTGCCAAGGGCTCCAGCAGGAAGAGCTCTGTGCGAGGGAAGGGAAGGTCTAGTGCAGGGCTCCTCCAGCGGTTGCTTGGCCGCCCAGACTCAGCGCCGCACGGAGTTCACCAGGCTCCCACGGCCCCTGGCTGGGGTCTGCAGCCCCGCACACCCGGAGGCTGACTCCCTGGGCGCCCAGCAGCTGCCTCACACACGTAGCTTCCCTAGCGCTCTCCTCCCCAGCAGAGACGTGTGCAGCTGGTTGGCGCCTTCCCCTGCGTGCCTGGGCTCCCCCCCACAGCCCCAGCTCAGGGCAAGCAGCCCCTGAGCCAAGACCTGCAGGAGGCGCACAGCGCCCCCACCTGGAAGCCGAGTGAACAGCTGGCGGGGAGGCGAGCCTCCTCGAGGGAAGAAGAGGCAGCCCAGCCTCGTTTGGCTCAAGCCCTACTTGGCTGGAGCCGAGTGCGCCTCCAGGACGGCAGAGCTCCAGCTCTGCTCAGAGGCCCGATCTGGCAGAGTTGCTGGCGCGAGGCTGCTCTGCCCTGGGCGAGCCTTGCCCAGACTTGCCTCGCTGCTAGGCTTCCTGCCCAGGAAGGAGCAGGCTGCGCGAGGCTGGGAGACGCCACTGGGGCCTTCCTGGCCTCAGCTCCGCTCCTGCCTTGCCTTGGCACCTAGGCCCCAGGCGTCCTTGGGGAGGGCTTAGGGGCCGGTGGCTTGCACACTGCCAAGGGCTCCAGCAGGAAGAGCTCTGTGCGAGGGAAGGGAAGGGCTAGTGCAGGGCTCCTCCAGCGGTTGCTTGGCCGCCCAGACTCAGCTCGGCACGGAGTGCACCAGGCTCCCAGGGCCCCTGGCTGTGGTCTGCAGCTCCGCACACCCGGAGGCTGACTCCCTGGGCGCCCAGCAGCTGCCTCACAAACGTAGCTTCCCTAGCGCTCTCCTCCCCAGCAGAGACGTGTGCAGCTGGTTGGGGCCTTCCCCTGCGTGCCTGGGCTCCCGGCCACAGCCCCAGCTCAGGGCAAGCAGCCCCTGAGCCAAGACCTGCAGGAGGCGCAGAGCGCCCCCACCTGGAAGCCGAGTGAACAGCTGGCGGGGAGGCGAGCCTCCTCGAGGGAAGAAGAGGCAGCCCAGCCTCGTTTGGCTCAAGCCCTACTTGGCTGGAGCCGAGTGCGCCTCCAGGACGGCAGAGGTCCAGCTCTGCTCAGAGGCCCGATCTGGCAGAGTTGCTGGCGCGAGGCTGCTCTGCCCTGGGCGAGCCTTGCCCAGACTTGCCTCGCTGCTAGGCTTCCTGCCCAGGAAGGACCAGGCTGCGCGAGGCTTGGAGACGCCACTGGCGCCTTCCTGGCCTCAGCTCCGCTCCTGCCTTGTCTTTACACCTAGGCCCCAGGCGTCCTTGTGGAGGGCTTAGGGGCCGGTGGCTTGCACACTGCCAAGGGCTCCAGCAGGAAGAGCTCTGTGCGAGGGAAGGGAAGGGCTAGTGCAGGGCTCCTCCAGCGGTTGCTTGGCCGCCCAGACTCAGCGCCGCACGGAGTGCACCAGGCTCCCAGGGCCCCTGGCTGGGGTCTGCAGCCCCGCACACCCGGAGGCTGACTCCCTGGGCGCCCAGCAGCTGCCTCACACACGTAGCTTCCCTAGCGCTCTCCTACCCAGCAGAGAGGTGTGCAGCTGGTTGAGGCCTGCCCCTGCGTGCCTGGGCTCCCGCGCACAGCCCCAGCTCAGGGCAAGCAGCCCCTGAGCCAAGACCTGCAGGAGGCGAAGAGCGCCCCCACCTGGAAGCCGAGTGAACAGCTGGCGGGGAGGCGAGCCTCCTCGAGGGAAGAAGAGGCAGCCCAGCCTCGTTTGGCTCAAGCTCTACTTGGCTGGAGCCGAGTGCGCCTCCAGGACGGCAGAGTTCCAGCTCTGCTCAGAGGCCCGATCTGGCAGAGTTGCTGGCTCGAGGCTGCTCTGCCCTGGGCGAGCCTTGCCCAGACTTGCCTCGCTGCTAGGCCTCCTGCCCAGGAAGGAGCATGCTGCGCGAGGCAGTGAGACGCCACTGGCGCCTTCCTGGCCTCAGCTCCGCTCCTGCCTTGCCTTTGCACCTAGGCCCCAGGCGTCCTTGGGGACGGCTTAGGGGCCAGTTGCTTGCACACTGCCAAGGGCTCCAGCAGGAAGAGCTCTGTGCGAGGGAAGGGAAGGGCTAGTGCAGGGCTCTTCCAGCGGTTGCTTGGCCGCCCAGACTCAGCTTTTCACGAAGTGCACCAGGCTCCCAGGGCCCCTGGCTGTGGTCTGCAGCCCCGCACACCTGGAGGCTGACTCCCTGGGCGCCCAGCAGCTGCCTCACACACGTAGCTTCCCTAGCGCTCTCCTCCCCAGCAGAGACGTGTGCAGCTGGTTGGGGCCTGCCCCTGCGTGCCTGGGCTCCCACGCACAGCCCCAGCTCAGGGCAAGCATCCCCTGAGCCAAGACCTGCAGGAAGCGCAGAGCGCCCCCACCTGGAAGCCGAGTGAACAGCTGGCGGGGAGGCGTGCCTCCGCGAGGGAAGAAGAGGCAGCCCAGCCTCGTTTGGCTCAAGCCCTATTTGGCTGGAGCCGAGTGCGCATCCAGGACTGCAGAGCTCCAGCTCTGCTCAGAGGCCCGATCTGGCAGAGTTGCTGGCGCGAGGCTGCTCTGCCCTGGGCGAGCCTTGCCCAGACTTGCCTCGCTGCTAGGCTTCCTGCCCAGGAAGGAGCAGGCTGCGCGAGGCTGGGAGACGCCACTGGCGCCTTCCTGGCCTCAGCTCCGCTCCTGCCTTGCCTTGGCACCTAGGCCCCAGGCGTCCTTGGGGAGGGCTTAGGGGCCGGTGGCTTGCACACTGCCAAGGGCTCCAGCAGGAAGAGCTCTGTGCGAGGGAAGGGAAGGGCTAGTGCAGGGCTCATCCAGCGGTTGCTTGGCCGCCCAGACTCAGCTCGGCACGGAGTGCACCAGGCTCCCAGGGCCCCTGGCTGTGGTCTGCAGCTCCGCACACCCGGAGGCTGACTCCCTGGGCGCCCAGCAGCTGCCTCACAAACGTAGCTTCCCTAGCGCTCTCCTCCCCAGCAGAGACGTGTGCAGCTGGTTGGGGCCGTCCCCTGCGTGCCTGGGCTCCCGGCCACAGCCCCAGCTCAGGGCAAGCAGCCCCTGAGCCAAGACCTGCAGGAGGCGCAGAGCGCCCCCACCTGGAAGCCGAGTGAACAGCTGGCGGGGAGGCGAGCCTCCTCGAGGGAAGAAGAGGCAGCCCAGCCTCGTTTGGCTCAAGCCCTACTTGGCTGGAGCCGAGTGCACCTCCAGGACGGCAGAGGTCCAGCTCTGCTCAGAGGCCCGATCTGGCAGAGTTGCTGGCGCGAGGCTGCTCTGCCCTGGGCGAGCCTTGCCCAGACTTGCCTCGCTGCTAGGCTTCCTGCCCAGGAAGGACCAGGTTGCGCGAGGCTGGGAGACGCCACTGGCGCCTTCCTGGCCTCAGCTCCGCTCCTGCCTTGTCTTTGCACCTAGGCCCCAGGCGTCCTTGTGGAGGGCTTAGGGGCCGGTGGCTTGCACACTGCCAAGGGCTCCAGCAGGAAGAGCTCTGTGCGAGGGAAGGGAAGGGCTAGTGCAGGGCTCCTCCAGCGGTTGCTTGGCCGCCCAGACTCAGCGCCGCACGGAGTGCACCAGGCTCCCAGGGCCCCTGGCTGGGGTCTGCAGCCCCGCACACCCGGAGGCTGACTCCCTGGGCGCCCAGCAGCTGCCTCAGACACGTAGCTTCCCTAGCGCTCTCCTACCCAGCAGAGAGGTGTGCAGCTGGTTGAGGCCTGCCCCTGCGTGCCTGGGCTCCCGCGCACAGCCCCAGCTCAGGGCAAGCAGCCCCTGAGCCAAGACCTGCAGGAGGCGAAGAGCGCCCCCACCTGGAAGCCGAGTGAACAGCTGGCGGGGAGGCGAGCCTCCTCGAGGGAAGAAGAGGCAGCCCAGCCTCGTTTGGCTCAAGCTCTACTTGGCTGGAGCCGAGTGCGCCTCCAGGACGGCAGAGTTCCAGCTCTGCTCAGAGGCCCGATCTGGCAGAGTTGCTGGCTCGAGGCTGCTCTGCCCTGGGCGAGCCTTGCCCAGACTTGCCTCGCTGCTAGGCCTCCTGCCCAGGAAGGAGCATGCTGCGCGAGGCAGTGAGACGCCACTGGCGCCTTCCTGGCCTCAGCTCCGCTCCTGCCTTGCCTTTGCACCTAGGCCCCAGGCGTCCTTGGGGACGGCTTAGGGGCCAGTTGCTTGCACACTGCCAAGGGCTCCAGCAGGAAGAGCTCTGTGCGAGGGAAGGGAAGGGCTAGTGCAGGGCTCTTCCAGCGGTTGCTTGGCCGCCCAGACTCAGCTTTTCACGAAGTGCACCAGGCTCCCAGGGCCCCTGGCTGTGGTCTGCAGCCCCGCACACCTGGAGGCTGACTCCCTGGGCGCCCAGCAGCTGCCTCACACACGTAGCTTCCCTAGCGCTCTCCTCCCCAGCAGAGACGTGTGCAGCTGGTTGGGGCCTGCCCCTGCGTGCCTGGGCTCCCGCGCACAGCCCCAGCTCAGGGCAAGCATCCCCTGAGCCAAGACCTGCAGGAGGCGCAGAGCGCCCCCACCTGGAAGCCGAGTGAACAGCTGGCTGGGAGGCGTGCCTCCGCAAGGGAAGAAGAGGCAGCCCAGCCTCGTTTGGCTCAAGCCCTATTTGGCTGGAGCCGAGTGCGCCTCCAGGACGGCAGAGCTCCAGCTCTGCTCAGAGGCCCGATCTGGCAGAGTTGCTGGCGCGAGGCTGCTCTGCCCTGGGCGAGCCTTGCCCAGACTTGCCTCGCTGCTAGGCTTCCTGCCCAGGAAGGAGCAGGCTGCGCGAGGCTGGGAGACGCCACTGGCGCCTTCCTGGCCTCAGCTCCGCTCCTGCCTTGCCTTTGCACCTAGGCCCCAGGCGTCCTTGGGGACGGCTTAGGGGCCAGTTGCTTGCACACTGCCAAGGGCTCCAGCAGGAAGAGCTCTGTGCGAGGGAAGGGAAGGGCTAGTGCAGGGCTCCTCCAGCGGTTGCTTGGCCGCCCAGACTCAGCTTTTCACGAAGTGCACCAGGCTCCCAGGGCCCCTGGCTGTGGTCTGCAGCCCCGCACACCTGGAGGCTGACTCCCTGGGCGCCCAGCAGCTGCCTCACACACGTAGCTTCCCTAGCGCTCTCCTCCCCAGCAGAGACGTGTGCAGCTGGTTGGGGCCTGCCCCTGCGTGCCTGGGCTCCCGCGCACAGCCCCAGCTCAGGGCAAGCATCCCCTGAGCCAAGACCTGCAGGAGGCGCAGAGCGCCCCCACCTGGAAGCCGAGTGAACAGCTGGCGGGGAGGCGTGCCTCCTAGAGGGAAGAAGAGGCAGCCCAGCCTCGTTTGGCTCAAGCCCTATTTGGCTGGAGCCGAGTGCGCCTCCAGGACGTCAGAGCTCCAGCTCTGCTCAGAGGCCCGATCTGGCAGAGTTGCTGGCGCGAGGCTGCTCTGCCCTGGGCGAGCCTTGCCCAGACTTGCCTCGCTGCTAGGCTTCCTGCCCAGGAAGGAGCAGGCTGCGCGAGGCTGGGAGACGCCACTGGCGCCTTCCTGGCCTCAGCTCCGCTCCTACCTTGTCTTTGCACCTAGGCCCCAGGCGTCCTTGTGGAGGGCTTAGGGGCCGGTGGCTTGCACACTGCCAAGGGCTCCAGCAGGAAGAGCTCTGTGCGAGGGAAGGGAAGGGGTAGTGCAGGGCTCCTCCAGCGGTTGCTTGGCCGCCCAGACTCAGCGCCGCACGGAGTGCACCAGGCTCCCAGGGCCCCTGGCTGGGGTCTGCAGCCCCGCACACCCGGAGGCTGACTCCCTGGGCGCCCAGCAGCTGCCTCAGACACGTAGCTTCCCTAGCGCTCTCCTACCCAGCAGAGAGGTGTGCAGCTGGTTGAGGCCTGCCCCTGCGTGCCTGGGCTCCCGCGCACAGCCCCAGCTCAGGGCAAGCAGCCCCTGAGCCAAGACCTGCAGGAGGCGAAGAGCGCCCCCACCTGGAAGCCGAGTGAACAGCTGGCGGGGAGGCGAGCCTCCTCGAGGGAAGAAGAGGCAGCCCAGCCTCGTTTGGCTCAAGCCCTACTTGGCTGGAGCCGAGTGCGCCTCCAGGACTGCAGAGCTCCAGCTCTGCTCAGAGGCCCGATCTGGCAGAGTTGCTGGCGCGAGGCTGCTCTGCCCTGGGCGAGCCTTGCCCAGACTTGCCTCGCTGCTAGGCTTCCTGCCCAGGAAGGAGCAGGCTGCGCGAGGCTGGGAGACGCCACTGGCGCCTTCCTGGCCTCAGCTCCGCTCCTGCCTTGCCTTTGAACCTAGGCCCCAGGCGACCTTGGGGAGGGCTTAGGGGCCGGTGGCTTGCACACTGCCAAGGGCTCCAGCAGGAAGAGCTCTGTGCGAGGGAAGGGAAGGGCTAGTGCAGGGCTCCTCCAGCGGTTGCTTGGCCGCCCAGACTCAGCTCGGCACGGAGTGCACTAGGCTCCCAGGGCCCCTGGCTGTGGTCTGCAGCCCCACACATCCGGAGGCTGACTCCCTGGGCGCCCAGCAGCTGCCTCACACACGTAGCTTCCCTAGCGCTCTCCTCCCCAGCAGAGACGTGTGCAGCTGGTTGGGGCCTGCCCCTGCGTGCCTGGGCTCCCGCGCACAGCCCCAGCTCAGGGCAAGCATCCCCTGAGCCAAGACCTGCAGGAGGCGCAGAGCGCCCCCACCTGGAAACCGAGTGAACAGATGGCGGGGAGGCGAGCCTCCTCGAGGGAAGAAGAGGCAGCCCAGCCTCGTTTGGCTCAAGCCCTACTTGGCTGGAGCCGAGTGCGCCTCCAGGACGGCAGAGCTCCAGCTCTGCTCAGAGGCCCGATCTGGCAGAATTGCTGGCTCGAGGCTGCTCTGCCCTGGGCGAGCCTTGCCCAGACTTGCCTCGCTGCTAGGCTTCCGGCCCAGGAAGGAGCAGGCTGCGCGAGGCTGGGAGATGCCACTGGCGCCTTCCTGGCCTCAGCTCCGCTCCTGCCTTGCCATTGCACTTAGGCCCCAGGCGTCCTTGGGGATGGCTTAGGGGCCGGGGGCTTGCACACTGCCAAGGGCTCCAGCAGGAAGAGCTCTGTGCGAGGGAAGGGAAGGGCTAGTGCAGGGCTCCTCCAGGGGTTGCTTGGCCGCCCAGACTCAGCGCCGCACGGAGTGCACCAGGCTCTCAGGGCCCCTGGCTGGGGTCTGCAGCCCCGCAGACCCGGAGGCTGACTCCCTGGGCGCCCAGCAGCTGCCTCACACACGTAGCTTCCCTAGCGCTCTCCTCCCCAGCAGAGACGTGTGCAGCTGGTTGGGGCCTGCCCCTGCGTGCCTGGGATCCTGCGCAGAGCCCCAGCTCAGGGCAAGCAGCCCCTGAGCCAAGACCTGCAGGAGGCGAACAGCGCCCCCACCTGGAAGCCGAGTGAACAGCTGGTGGGGAGGCGAGACTCTTCGAGGGAAGAAGAGGCAGCCCAGCCTCGTTTGGCTCAAGCCCTACTTGGCTGGAGCCGAGTGGGCCTCCAGGACGGCAGAGCTCCAGCTCTGCTCAGAGGCCCGATCTGGCAGAGTTGCTGGCGCGAGGCTGCTCTGCCCTGGGCGAGCCTTGCCCAGACTTGCCTCGCTGCTAGGCTTCCTGCCCAGGAAGGAGCAGTCTGCGCGAGGCTGGGAGACGCCACTGGCGCCTTCCTGGCCTCAGCTCCGCTCCTGCCTTGCCTTTGCACCTAGGCCCCAGGCGTCCTTGTGGAGGGCTTAGGGGCCGGTGGCTTGCACACTGCCAAGGGCTCCAGCAGGAAGAGCTCTGTGCGAGGGAAGGGAAGGGCTAGTGCAGGGCTCCTCCAGCGGTTGCTTGGCCGCCCAGACTCAGCTCGGCACGGAGTGCACCAGGCTCCCAGGGCCCCTGGCTGTGGTCTGCAGCTCCGCACACCCGGAGGCTGACTCCCTGGGCGCCCAGCAGCTGCCTCACAAACGTAGCTTCCCTAGCGCTCTCCTCCCCAGCAGAGACGTGTGCAGCTGGTTGGGGCCTTCCCCTGCGTGCCTGGGCTCCCGGCCACAGCCCCAGCTCAGGGCAAGCAGCCCCTGAGCCAAGACCTGCAGGAGGCGCAGAGCGCCCCCACCTGGAAGCCGAGTGAACAGCTGGCGGGGAGGCGAGCCTCCTCGAGGGAAGAAGAGGCAGCCCAGCCTCGTTTGGCTCAAGCCCTACTTGGCTGGAGCCGAGTGCGCCTCCAGGACGGCAGAGGTCCAGCTCTGCTCAGAGGCCCGATCTGGCAGAGTTGCTGGCGCGAGGCTGCTCTGCCCTGGGCGAGCCTTGCCCAGACTTGCCTCGCTGCTAGGCTTCCTGCCCAGGAAGGACCAGGCTGCGCGAGGCTGGGAGACGCCACTGGCGCCTTCCTGGCCTCAGCTCCGCTCCTGCCTTGTCTTTGCACCTAGGCCCCAGGCGTCCTTGTGGAGGGCTTAGGGGCCGGTGGCTTGCACACTGCCAAGGGCTCCAGCAGGAAGAGCTCTGTGCGAGGGAAGGGAAGGGCTAGTGCAGGGCTCCTCCAGCGGTTGCTTGGCCGCCCAGACTCAGCGCCGCACGGAGTGCACCAGGCTCCCAGGGCCCCTGGCTGGGGTCTGCAGCCCCGCACACCCGGAGGCTGACTCCCTGGGCGCCCAGCAGCTGCCTCAGACACGTAGCTTCCCTAGCGCTCTCCTACCCAGCAGAGAGGTGTGCAGCTGGTTGAGGCCTGCCCCTGCGTGCCTGGGCTCCCGCGCACAGCCCCAGCTCAGGGCAAGCAGCCCCTGAGCCAAGACCTGCAGGAGGCGAAGAGCGCCCCCACCTGGAAGCCGAGTGAACAGCTGGCGGGGAGGCGAGCCTCCTCGAGGGAAGAAGAGGCAGCCCAGCCTCGTTTGGCTCAAGCTCTACTTGGCTGGAGCCGAGTGCGCCTCCAGGACGGCAGAGTTCCAGCTCTGCTCAGAGGCCCGATCTGGCAGAGTTGCTGGCTCGAGGCTGCTCTGCCCTGGGCGAGCCTTGCCCAGACTTGCCTCGCTGCTAGGCCTCCTGCCCAGGAAGGAGCATGCTGCGCGAGGCAGTGAGACGCCACTGGCGCCTTCCTGGCCTCAGCTCCGCTCCTGCCTTGCCTTTGCACCTAGGCCCCAGGCGTCCTTGGGGACGGCTTAGGGGCCAGTTGCTTGCACACTGCCAAGGGCTCCAGCAGGAAGAGCTCTGTGCGAGGGAAGGGAAGGGCTAGTGCAGGGCTCTTCCAGCGGTTGCTTGGCCGCCCAGACTCAGCTTTTCACGAAGTGCACCAGGCTCCCAGGGCCCCTGGCTGTGGTCTGCAGCCCCGCACACCTGGAGGCTGACTCCCTGGGAGCCCAGCAGCTGCCTCACACACGTAGCTTCCCTAGCGCTCTCCTCCCCAGCAGAGACGTGTGCAGCTGGTTGGGGCCTGCCCCTGCGTGCCTGGGCTCCCACGCACAGCCCCAGCTCAGGGCAAGCATCCCCTGAGCCAAGACCTGCAGGAAGCGCAGAGCGCCCCCACCTGGAAGCCGAGTGAACAGCTGGCGGGGAGGCGTGCCTCCGCGAGGGAAGAAGAGGCAGCCCAGCCTCGTTTGGCTCAAGCCCTATTTGGCTGGAGCCGAGTGCGCCTCCAGGACTGCAGAGCTCCAGCTCTGCTCAGAGGCCCGATCTGGCAGAGTTGCTGGCGCGAGGCTGCTCTGCCCTGGGCGAGCCTTGCCCAGACTTGCCTCGCTGCTAGGCTTCCTGCCCAGGAAGGAGCAGGCTGCGCGAGGCTGGGAGACGCCACTGGCGCCTTCCTGGCCTCAGCTCCGCTCCTGCCTTGTCTTTGCACCTAGGCCCCAGGCGTCCTTGTGGAGGGCTTAGGGGCCGGTGGCTTGCACACTGCCAAGGGCTCCAGCAGGAAGAGCTCTGTGCGAGGGAAGGGAAGGGCTAGTGCAGGGCTCCTCCAGCGGTTTCTTGGCCGCCCAGACTCAGCGCCGCACGGAGTGCACCAGGCTCCCAGGGCCCCTGGCTGGGGTCTGCAGCCCCGCACACCCGGAGGCTGACTCCCTGGGCGCCCAGCAGCTGCCTCACACACGTAGCTTCCCTAGAACTTTCCTCCCCAGCAGAGACGTGTGCAGCTGGTTGGGGCCTTCCCCTGGGTGCCTGGGCTCCCGCCCACAGTCCCAGCTCAGGGCAAGCAGCCCCTGAGCCAAGACCTGCAGGAGGCGCAGAGCGCCCCCACCTGGAAGCCGAGTGAACAGCTGGCGGGGAGGCGAGCCTCCTCGAGGGAAGAAGAGGCAGCCCAGCCTCGTTTGGCTCAAGCCCTACTTGGCTGGAGCCGAGTGCGCCTCCAGGACGGCAGAGGTCCAGCTCTGCTCAGAGGCCCGATCTGGCAGAGTTGCTGGCGCGAGGCTGCTCTGCCCTGGGCGAGCCTTGCCCAGACTTGCCTCGCTGCTAGGCTTCCTGCCCGGGAAGGAGCAGGCTGCGCGAGGCTGGGTGACGCCACTGGCGCCTTCCTGGCCTCAGCTCGGCTCCTGCCTTGCCTTTGCACCTAGGCCCCAGGCGTCCTTGGGGAGGGCTTAGGGGCCGGTGGCTTGCACACTGCCAAGGGCTCCAGCAGGAAGAGCTCTGTGCGAGGGAAGGGAAGGTCTAGTGCAGGGCTCCTCCAGCGGTTGCTTGGCCGCCCAGACTCAGCGCCGCACGGAGTTCACCAGGCTCCCACGGCCCCTGGCTGGGGTCTGCAGCCCCGCACACCCGGAGGCTGACTCCCTGGGCGCCCAGCAGCTGCCTCACACACGTAGCTTCCCTAGCGCTCTCCTCCCCAGCAGAGACGTGTGCAGCTGGTTGGCGCCTTCCCCTGCGTGCCTGGGCTCCCCCCCACAGCCCCAGCTCAGGGCAAGCAGCCCCTGAGCCAAGACCTGCAGGAGGCGCACAGCGCCCCCACCTGGAAGCCGAGTGAACAGCTGGCGGGGAGGCGAGCCTCCTCGAGGGAAGAAGAGGCAGCCCAGCCTCGTTTGGCTCAAGCCCTACTTGGCTGGAGCCGAGTGCGCCTCCAGGACGGCAGAGCTCCAGCTCTGCTCAGAGGCCCGATCTGGCAGAGTTGCTGGCGCGAGGCTGCTCTGCCCTGGGCGATCCTTGCCCAGACTTGCCTCGCTGCTAGGCTTCCTGCCCAGGAAGGAGCAGGCTGCGCGAGGCTGGGAGACGCCACTGGGGCCTTCCTGGCCTCAGCTCCGCTCCTGCCTTGCCTTGGCACCTAGGCCCCAGGCGTCCTTGGGGAGGGCTTAGGGGCCGGTGGCTTGCACACTGCCAAGGGCTCCAGCAGGAAGAGCTCTGTGCGAGGGAAGGGAAGGGCTAGTGCAGGGCTACTCCAGCGGTTGCTTGGCCGCCCAGACTCAGCTCGGCACGGAGTGCACCAGGCTCCCAGGGCCCCTGGCTGTGGTCTGCAGCTCCGCACACCCGGAGGCTGACTCCCTGGGCGCCCAGCAGCTGCCTCACAAACGTAGCTTCCCTAGCGCTCTCCTCCCCAGCAGAGACGTGTGCAGCTGGTTGGGGCCTTCCCCTGCGTGCCTGGGCTCCCGCCCACAGCCCCAGCTCAGGGCAAGCAGCCCCTGAGCCAAGACCTGCAGGAGGCGCAGAGCGCCCCCACCTGGAAGCCGAGTGAACAGCTGGCGGGGAGGCGAGCCTCCTCGAGGGAAGAAGAGGCAGCCCAGCCTCGTTTGGCTCAAGCCCTACTTGGCTGGAGCCGAGTGCACCTCCAGGACGGCAGAGGTCCAGCTCTGCTCAGAGGCCCGATCTGGCAGAGTTGCTGGCGCGAGGCTGCTCTGCCCTGGGCGAGCCTTGCCCAGACTTGCCTCGCTGCTAGGCTTCCTGCCCAGGAAGGACCAGGCTGCGCGAGGCTGGGAGACGCCACTGGCGCCTTCCTGGCCTCAGCTCCGCTCCTGCCTTGTCTTTGCACCTAGGCCCCAGGCGTCCTTGTGGAGGGCTTAGGGGCCGGTGGCTTGCACACTGCCAAGGGCTCCAGCAGGAAGAGCTCTGTGCGAGGGAAGGGAAGGGCTAGTGCAGGGCTCCTCCAGCTGTTGCTTGGCCGCCCAGACTCAGCGCCGCACGGAGTGCACCAGGCTCCCAGGGCCCCTGGCTGGGGTCTGCAGCCCCGCACACCCGGAGGCTGACTCCCTGGGCGCCCAGCAGCTGCCTCACACACGTAGCTTCCCTAGCGCTCTCCTACCCAGCAGAGAGGTGTGCAGCTGGTTGAGGCCTGCCCCTGCGTGCCTGGGCTCCCGCGCACAGCCCCAGCTCAGGGCAAGCAGCCCCTGAGCCAAGACCTGCAGGAGGCGAAGAGCGCCCCCACCTGGAAGCCGAGTGAACAGCTGGCGGGGAGGCGAGCCTCCTCGAGGGAAGAAGAGGCAGCCCAGCCTCGTTTGGCTCAAGCTCTACTTGGCTGGAGCCGAGTGCGCCTCCAGGACGGCAGAGTTCCAGCTCTGCTCAGAGGCCCGATCTGGCAGAGTTGCTGGCTCGAGGCTGCTCTGCCCTGGGCGAGCCTTGCCCAGACTTGCCTCGCTGCTAGGCCTCCTGCCCAGGAAGGAGCATGCTGCGCGAGGCAGTGAGACGCCACTGGCGCCTTCCTGGCCTCAGCTCCGCTCCTGCCTTGCCTTTGCACCTAGGCCCCAGGCGTCCTTGGGGACGGCTTAGGGGCCAGTTGCTTGCACACTGCCAAGGGCTCCAGCAGGAAGAGCTCTGTGCGAGGGAAGGGAAGGGCTAGTGCAGGGCTCTTCCAGCGGTTGCTTGGCCGCCCAGACTCAGCTTTTCACGAAGTGCACCAGGCTCCCAGGGCCCCTGGCTGTGGTCTGCAGCCCCGCACACCTGGAGGCTGACTCCCTGGGCGCCCAGCAGCTGCCTCACACACGTAGCTTCCCTAGCGCTCTCCTCCCCAGCAGAGACGTGTGCAGCTGGTTGGGGCCTGCCCCTGCGTGCCTGGGCTCCCGCGCACAGCCCCAGCTCAGGGCAAGCATCCCCTGAGCCAAGACCTGCAGGAGGCGCAGAGCGCCCCCACCTGGAAGCCGAGTGAACAGCTGGCGGGGAGGCGTGCCTCCGCGAGGGAAGAAGAGGCAGCCCAGCCTCGTTTGGCTCAAAACCTATTTGGCTGGAGCCGAGTGCGCCTCCAGGACTGCAGAGCTCCAGCTCTGCTCAGAGGCCCGATCTGGCAGAGTTGCTGGCGCGAGGCTGCTCTGCCCTGGGCGAGCCTTGCCCAGACTTGCCTCGCTGCTAGGCTTCCTGCCCAGGAAGGAGCAGGCTGCGCGAGGCTGGGAGACGCCACTGGCGCCTTCCTGGCCTCAGCTCCGCTCCTGCCTTGTCTTTGCACCTAGGCCCCAGGCGTCCTTGTGGAGGGCTTAGGGGCCGGTGGCTTGCACACTGCCAAGGGCTCCAGCAGGAAGAGCTCTGTGCGAGGGAAGGGAAGGGCTAGTGCAGGGCTCCTCCAGCGGTTTCTTGGCCGCCCAGACTCAGCGCCGCACGGAGTGCACCAGGCTCCCAGGGCCCCTGGCTGGGGTCTGCAGCCCCGCACACCCGGAGGCTGACTCCCTGGGCGCCCAGCAGCTGCCTCACACACGTAGCTTCCCTAGAACTTTCCTCCCCAGCAGAGACGTGTGCAGCTGGTTGGGGCCTTCCCCTGGGTGCCTGGGCTCCCGCCCACAGTCCCAGCTCAGGGCAAGCAGCCCCTGAGCCAAGACCTGCAGGAGGCGCAGAGCGCCCCCACCTGGAAGCCGAGTGAACAGCTGGCGGGGAGGCGAGCCTCCTCGAGGGAAGAAGAGGCAGCCCAGCCTCGTTTGGCTCAAGCCCTACTTGGCTGGAGCCGAGTGCGCCTCCAGGACGGCAGAGCTCCAGCTCTGCTCAGAGGCCCGATCTGGCAGAGTTGCTGGCGCGAGGCTGCTCTGCCCTGGGCGAGCCTTGCCCAGACTTGCCTCGCTGCTAGGCTTCCTGCCCAGGAAGGAGCAGGCTGCGCGAGGCTGGGTGACGCCACTGGCGCCTTCCTGGCCTCAGCTCGGCTCCTGCCTTGCCTTTGCACCTAGGCCCCAGGCGTCCTTGGGGAGGGCTTAGGGGCCGGTGGCTTGCACACTGCCAAGGGCTCCAGCAGGAAGAGCTCTGTGCGAGGGAAGGGAAGGTCTAGTGCAGGGCTCCTCCAGCGGTTGCTTGGCCGCCCAGACTCAGCGCCGCACGGAGTTCACCAGGCTCCCACGGCCCCTGGCTGGGGTCTGCAGCCCCGCACACCCGGAGGCTGACTCCCTGGGCGCCCAGCAGCTGCCTCACACACGTAGCTTCCCTAGCGCTCTCCTCCCCAGCAGAGACGTGTGCAGCTGGTTGGCGCCTTCCCCTGCGTGCCTGGGCTCCCCCCCACAGCCCCAGCTCAGGGCAAGCAGCCCCTGAGCCAAGACCTGCAGGAGGCGCACAGCGCCCCCACCTGGAAGCCGAGTGAACAGCTGGCGGGGAGGCGAGCCTCCTCGAGGGAAGAAGAGGCAGCCCAGCCTCGTTTGGCTCAAGCCCTACTTGGCTGGAGCCGAGTGCGCCTCCAGGACGGCAGAGCTCCAGCTCTGCTCAGAGGCCCGATCTGGCAGAGTGGCTGGCGCGAGGCTGCTCTGCCCTGGGCGATCCTTGCCCAGACTTGCCTCGCTGCTAGGCTTCCTGCCCAGGAAGGAGCAGGCTGCGCGAGGCTGGGAGACGCCACTGGGGCCTTCCTGGCCTCAGCTCCGCTCCTGCCTTGCCTTGGCACCTAGGCCCCAGGCGTCCTTGGGGAGGGCTTAGGGGCCGGTGGCTTGCACACTGCCAAGGGCTCCAGCAGGAAGAGCTCTGTGCGAGGGAAGGGAAGGGCTAGTGCAGGGCTCCTCCAGCGGTTGCTTGGCCGCCCAGACTCAGCTCGGCACGGAGTGCACCAGGCTCCCAGGGCCCCTGGCTGTGGTCTGCAGCTCCGCACACCCGGAGGCTGACTCCCTGGGCGCCCAGCAGCTGCCTCACAAACGTAGCTTCCCTAGCGCTCTCCTCCCCAGCAGAGACGTGTGCAGCTGGTTGGGGCCTTCCCCTGCGTGCCTGGGCTCCCGGCCACAGCCCCAGCTCAGGGCAAGCAGCCCCTGAGCCAAGACCTGCAGGAGGCGCAGAGCGCCCCCACCTGGAAGCCGAGTGAACAGCTGGCGGGGAGGCGAGCCTCCTCGAGGGAAGAAGAGGCAGCCCAGCCTCGTTTGGCTCAAGCCCTACTTGGCTGGAGCCGAGTGCACCTCCAGGACGGCAGAGGTCCAGCTCTGCTCAGAGGCCCGATCTGGCAGAGTTGCTGGCGCGAGGCTGCTCTGCCCTGGGCGAGCCTTGCCCAGACTTGCCTCGCTGCTAGGCTTCCTGCCCAGGAAGGACCAGGCTGCGCGAGGCTGGGAGACGCCACTGGCGCCTTCCTGGCCTCAGCTCCGCTCCTGCCTTGTCTTTGCACCTAGGCCCCAGGCGTCCTTGTGGAGGGCTTAGGGGCCGGTGGCTTGCACACTGCCAAGGGCTCCAGCAGGAAGAGCTCTGTGCGAGGGAAGGGAAGGGCTAGTGCAGGGCTCCTCCAGCTGTTGCTTGGCCGCCCAGACTCAGCGCCGCACGGAGTGCACCAGGCTCCCAGGGCCCCTGGCTGGGGTCTGCAGCCCCGCACACCCGGAGGCTGACTCCCTGGGCGCCCAGCAGCTGCCTCACACACGTAGCTTCCCTAGCGCTCTCCTACCCAGCAGAGAGGTGTGCAGCTGGTTGAGGCCTGCCCCTGCGTGCCTGGGCTCCCGCGCACAGCCCCAGCTCAGGGCAAGCAGCCCCTGAGCCAAGACCTGCAGGAGGCGAAGAGCGCCCCCACCTGGAAGCCGAGTGAACAGCTGGCGGGGAGGCGAGCCTCCTCGAGGGAAGAAGAGGCAGCCCAGCCTCGTTTGGCTCAAGCTCTACTTGGCTGGAGCCGAGTGCGCCTCCAGGACGGCAGAGTTCCAGCTCTGCTCAGAGGCCCGATCTGGCAGAGTTGCTGGCTCGAGGCTGCTCTGCCCTGGGCGAGCCTTGCCCAGACTTGCCTCGCTGCTAGGCCTCCTGCCCAGGAAGGAGCATGCTGCGCGAGGCAGTGAGACGCCACTGGCGCCTTCCTGGCCTCAGCTCCGCTCCTGCCTTGCCTTTGCACCTAGGCCCCAGGCGTCCTTGGGGACGGCTTAGGGGCCAGTTGCTTGCACACTGCCAAGGGCTCCAGCAGGAAGAGCTCTGTGCGAGGGAAGGGAAGGGCTAGTGCAGGGCTCTTCCAGCGGTTGCTTGGCCGCCCAGACTCAGCTTTTCACGAAGTGCACCAGGCTCCCAGGGCCCCTGGCTGTGGTCTGCAGCCCCGCACACCTGGAGGCTGACTCCCTGGGAGCCCAGCAGCTGCCTCACACACGTAGCTTCCCTAGCGCTCTCCTCCCCAGCAGAGACGTGTGCAGCTGGTTGGGGCCTGCCCCTGCGTGCCTGGGCTCCCGCGCACAGCCCCAGCTCAGGGCAAGCATCCCCTGAGCCAAGACCTGCAGGAGGCGCAGAGCGCCCCCACCTGGAAGCCGAGTGAACAGCTGGCTGGGAGGCGTGCCTCCGCGAGGGAAGAAGAGGCAGCCCAGCCTCGTTTGGCTCAAGCCCTATTTGGCTGGAGCCGAGTGCGCCTCCAGGACGGCAGAGCTCCAGCTCTGCTCAGAGGCCCGATCTGGCAGAGTTGCTGGCGCGAGGCTGCTCTGCCCTGGGCGAGCCTTGCCCAGACTTGCCTCGCTGCTAGGCTTCCTGCCCAGGAAGGAGCAGGCTGCGCGAGGCTGGGAGACGCCACTGGCGCCTTCCTGGCCTCAGCTCCGCTCCTGCCTTGCCTTTGCACCTAGGCCCCAGGCGTCCTTGGGGACGGCTTAGGGGCCAGTTGCTTGCACACTGCCAAGGGCTCCAGCAGGAAGAGCTCTGTGCGAGGGAAGGGAAGGGCTAGTGCAGGGCTCCTCCAGCGGTTGCTTGGCCGCCCAGACTCAGCTTTTCACGAAGTGCACCAGGCTCCCAGGGCCCCTGGCTGTGGTCTGCAGCCCCGCACACCTGGAGGCTGACTCCCTGGGCGCCCAGCAGCTGCCTCACACACGTAGCTTCCCTAGCGCTCTCCTCCCCAGCAGAGACGTGTGCAGCTGGTTGGGGCCTGCCCCTGCGTGCCTGGGCTCCCGCGCACAGCCCCAGCTCAGGGCAAGCATCCCCTGAGCCAAGACCTGCAGGAGGCGCAGAGCGCCCCCACCTGGAAGCCGAGTGAACAGCTGGCGGGGAGGCGTGCCTCCTAGAGGGAAGAAGAGGCAGCCCAGCCTCGTTTGGCTCAAGCCCTATTTGGCTGGAGCCGAGTGCGCCTCCAGGACGGCAGAGCTCCAGCTCTGCTCAGAGGCCCGATCTGGCAGAGTTGCTGGCGCGAGGCTGCTCTGCCCTGCGCGAGCCTTGCCCAGACTTGCCTCGCTGCTAGGCTTCCTGCCCAGGAAGGAGCAGGCTGCGCGAGGCTGGGAGACGCCACTGGCGCCTTCCTGGCCTCAGCTCCGCTCCTGCCTTGTCTTTGCACCTAGGCCCCAGGCGTCCTTGTGGAGGGCTTAGGGGCCGGTGGCTTGCACACTGCCAAGGGCTCCAGCAGGAAGAGCTCTGTGCGAGGGAAGGGAAGGGCTAGTGCAGGGCTCCTCCAGCGGTTGCTTGGCCGCCCAGACTCAGCGCCGCACGGAGTGCACCAGGCTCCCAGGGCCCCTGGCTGGGGTCTGCAGCCCCGCACACCCGGAGGCTGACTCCCTGGGCGCCCAGCAGCTGCCTCAGACACGTAGCTTCCCTAGCGCTCTCCTACCCAGCAGAGAGGTGTGCAGCTGGTTGAGGCCTGCCCCTGCGTGCCTGGGCTCCCGCGCACAGCCCCAGCTCAGGGCAAGCAGCCCCTGAGCCAAGACCTGCAGGAGGCGAAGAGCGCCCCCACCTGGAAGCCGAGTGAACAGCTGGCGGGGAGGCGAGCCTCCTCGAGGGAAGAAGAGGCAGCCCAGCCTCGTTTGGCTCAAGCCCTACTTGGCTGGAGCCGAGTGCGCCTCCAGGACGGCAGAGCTCCAGCTCTGCTCAGAGGCCCGATCTGGCAGAGTTGCTGGCGCGAGGCTGCTCTGCCCTGGGCGAGCCTTGCCCAGACTTGCCTCGCTGCTAGGCTTCCTGCCCAGGAAGGAGCAGGCTGCGCGAGGCTGGGAGACGCCACTGGCGCCTTCCTGGCCTCAGCTCCGCTCCTGCCTTGCCTTTGCACCTAGGCCCCAGGCGACCTTGGGGAGGGCTTAGGGGCCGGTGGCTTGCACACTGCCAAGGGCTCCAGCAGGAAGAGCTCTGTGCGAGGGAAGGGAAGGGCTAGTGCAGGGCTCCTCCAGCGGTTGCTTGGCCGCCCAGACTCAGCTCGGCACGGAGTGCACTAGGCTCCCAGGGCCCCTGGCTGTGGTCTGCAGCCCCACACATCCGGAGGCTGACTCCCTGGGCGCCCAGCAGCTGCCTCACACACGTAGCTTCCCTAGCGCTCTCCTCCCCAGCAGAGACGTGTGCAGCTGGTTGGGGCCTGCCCCTGCGTGCCTGGGCTCCCGCGCACAGCCCCAGCTCAGGGCAAGCATCCCCTGAGCCAAGACCTGCAGGAGGCGCAGAGCGCCCCCACCTGGAAACCGAGTGAACAGATGGCGGGGAGGCGAGCCTCCTCGAGGGAAGAAGAGGCAGCCCAGCCTCGTTTGGCTCAAGCCCGACTTGGCTGGAGCCGAGTGCGCCTCCAGGACGGCAGAGCTCCAGCTCTGCTCAGAGGCCCGATCTGGCAGAATTGCTGGCTCGAGGCTGCTCTGCCCTGGGCGAGCCTTGCCCAGACTTGCCTCGCTGCTAGGCTTCCTGCCCAGGAAGGAGCAGGCTGCGCGAGGCTGGGAGATGCCACTGGCGCCTTCCTGGCCTCAGCTCCGCTCCTGCCTTGCCATTGCACTTAGGCCCCAGGCGTCCTTGGGGATGGCTTAGGGGCCGGGGGCTTGCACACTGCCAAGGGCTCCAGCAGGAAGAGCTCTGTGCGAGGGAAGGGAAGGGCTAGTGCAGGGCTCCTCCAGGGGTTGCTTGGCCGCCCAGACTCAGCGCCGCACGGAGTGCACCAGGCTCTCAGGGCCCCTGGCTGGGGTCTGCAGCCCCGCAGACCCGGAGGCTGACTCCCTGGGCGCCCAGCAGCTGCCTCACACACGTAGCTTCCCTAGCGCTCTCCTCCCCAGCAGAGACGTGTGCAGCTGGTTGGGGCCTGCCCCTGCGTGCCTGGGATCCTGCGCAGAGCCCCAGCTCAGGGCAAGCAGCCCCTGAGCCAAGACCTGCAGGAGGCGAACAGCGCCCCCACCTGGAAGCCGAGTGAACAGCTGGTGGGGAGGCGAGACTCTTCGAGGGAAGAAGAGGCAGCCCAGCCTCGTTTGGCTCAAGCCCTACTTGGCTGGAGCCGAGTGGGCCTCCAGGACGGCAGAGCTCCAGCTCTGCTCAGAGGCCCGATCTGGCAGAGTTGCTGGCGCGAGGCTGCTCTGCCCTGGGCGAGCCTTGCCCAGACTTGCCTCGCTGCTAGGCTTCCTGCCCAGGAAGGAGCAGTCTGCGCGAGGCTGGGAGACGCCACTGGCGCCTTCCTGGCCTCAGCTCCGCTCCTGCCTTGCCTTTGCACCTAGGCCCCAGGCGTCCTTGGGGAGGGCTTAGGGGCCGGTGGCTTGCACACTGCCAAGGGCTCCAGCAGGAAGAGCTCTGTGCGAGGGAAGGGAAGGGCTAGTGCAGGGCTCCTCCAGCGGTTGCTTGGCCGCCCAGACTCAGCGCCGCACGGAGTTCACCAGGCTCCCAGGGCCCCTGGCTGGGGTCTGCAGCCCCGCACACCCGGAGGCTGACTCCCTGGGCGCCCAGCAGCTGCCTCACACACGTAGCTTCCCTAGCACTTTCCTCCCCAGCAGAGACGTGTGCAGCTGGTTGGGGCCTTCCCCTGCGTGCCTGGGCTCCCGCCCACAGTCCCAGCTCAGGGCAAGCAGCCCCTGAGCCAAGACCTGCAGGAGGCGCAGAGCGCCCCCACTTGGAAGCCGAGTGAACAGCTGGCGGGGAGGCGAGCCTCCTCGAGGGAAGAAGAGGCAGCCCAGCCTCGTTTGGCTCAAGCCCTACTTGGCTGGAGCCGAGTGCGCCTCCAGGACGGCAGAGGTCCAGCTCTGCTCAGAGGCCCGATCTGGCAGAGTTGCTGGCGCGAGGCTGCTCTGCCCTGGGCGAGCCTTGCCCAGACTTGCCTCGCTGCTAGGCTTCCTGCCCAGGAAGGAGCAGGCTGCGCGAGGCTGGGTGACGCCACTGGCGCCTTCCTGGCCTCAGCTCGGCTCCTGCCTTGCCTTTGCACCTAGGCCCCAGGCGTCCTTGGGGAGGGCTTAGGGGCCGGTGGCTTGCACACTGCCCAGGGCTCCAGCAGGAAGAGCTCTGTGCGAGGGAAGGGAAGGGCTAGTGCAGGGCTCCTCCAGCGGTTGCTTGGCCGCCCAGACTCAGCGCCGCACGGAGTTCACCAGGCTCCCACGGCCCCTGGCTGGGGTCTGCAGCCCCGCACACCCGGAGGCTGACTCCCTGGGCGCCCAGCAGCTGCCTCACACACGTAGCTTCCCTAGCGCTCTCCTCCCCAGCAGAGACGTGTGCAGCTGGTTGGCGCCTTCCCCTGCGTGCCTGGGCTCCCCCCCACAGCCCCAGCTCAGGGCAAGCAGCCCCTGAGCCAAGACCTGCAGGAGGCGCACAGCGCCCCCACCTGGAAGCCGAGTGACCAGCTGGCGGGGAGGCGAGCCTCCTCGAGGGAAGAAGAGGCAGCCCAGCCTCGTTTGGCTCAAGCCCTACTTGGCTGGAGCCGAGTGCGCCTCCAGGACGGCAGAGCTCCAGCTCTGCTCAGAGGCCCGATCTGGCAGAGTTGCTGGCGCGAGGCTGCTCTGCCCTGGGCGAGCCTTGCCCAGACTTGCCTCGCTGCTAGGCTTCCTGCCCAGGAAGGAGCAGGCTGCGCGAGGCTGGGAGACGCCACTGGGGCCTTCCTGGCCTCAGCTCCGCTCCTGCCTTGCCTTGGCACCTAGGCCCCAGGCGTCCTTGGGGAGGGCTTAGGGGCCGGTGGCTTGCACACTGCCAAGGGCTCCAGCAGGAAGAGCTCTGTGCGAGGGAAGGGAAGGGCTAGTGCAGGGCTCCTCCAGCGGTTGCTTGGCCGCCCAGACTCAGCTCGGCACGGAGTGCACTAGGCTCCCAGGGCCCCTGGCTGTGGTCTGCAGCCCCACACATCCGGAGGCTGACTCCCTGGGCGCCCAGCAGCTGCCTCACACACGTAGCTTCCCTAGCGCTCTCCTCCCCAGCAGAGACGTGTGCAGCTGGTTGGGGCCTGCCCCTGCGTGCCTGGGCTCCCGCGCACAGCCCCAGCTCAGGGCAAGCATCCCCTGAGCCAAGACCTGCAGGAGGCGCAGAGCGCCCCCACCTGGAAACCGAGTGAACAGATGGCGGGGAGGCGAGCCTCCTCGAGGGAAGAAGAGGCAGCCCAGCCTCGTTTGGCTCAAGCCCTACTTGGCTGGAGCCGAGTGCGCCTCCAGGACGGCAGAGCTCCAGCTCTGCTCAGAGGCCCGATCTGGCAGAATTGCTGGCTCGAGGCTGCTCTGCCCTGGGCGAGCCTTGCCCAGACTTGCCTCGCTGCTAGGCTTCCTGCCCAGGAAGGAGCAGGCTGCGCGAGGCTGGGAGATGCCACTGGCGCCTTCCTGGCCTCAGCTCCGCTCCTGCCTTGCCATTGCACTTAGGCCCCAGGCGTCCTTGGGGATGGCTTAGGGGCCGGGGGCTTGCACACTGCCAAGGGCTCCAGCAGGAAGAGCTCTGTGCGAGGGAAGGGAAGGGCTAGTGCAGGGCTCCTCCAGGGGTTGCTTGGCCGCCCAGACTCAGCGCCGCACGGAGTGCACCAGGCTCTCAGGGCCCCTGGCTGGGGTCTGCAGCCCCGCAGACCCGGAGGCTGACTCCCTGGGCGCCCAGCAGCTGCCTCACACACGTAGCTTCCCTAGCGCTCTCCTCCCCAGCAGAGACGTGTGCAGCTGGTTGGGGCCTGCCCCTGCGTGCCTGGGATCCTGCGCAGAGCCCCAGCTCAGGGCAAGCAGCCCCTGAGCCAAGACCTGCAGGAGGCGAACAGCGCCCCCACCTGGAAGCCGAGTGAACAGCTGGTGGGGAGGCGAGACTCTTCGAGGGAAGAAGAGGCAGCCCAGCCTCGTTTGGCTCAAGCCCTACTTGGCTGGAGCCGAGTGGGCCTCCAGGACGGCAGAGCTCCAGCTCTGCTCAGAGGCCCGATCTGGCAGAGTTGCTGGCGCGAGGCTGCTCTGCCCTGGGCGAGCCTTGCCCAGACTTGCCTCGCTGCTAGGCTTCCTGCCCAGGAAGGAGCAGTCTGCGCGAGGCTGGGAGACGCCACTGGCGCCTTCCTGGCCTCAGCTCCGCTCCTGCCTTGCCTTTGCACCTAGGCCCCAGGCGTCCTTGGGGAGGGCTTAGGGGCCGGTGGCTTGCACACTGCCAAGGGCTCCAGCAGGAAGAGCTCTGTGCGAGGGAAGGGAAGGGCTAGTGCAGGGCTCCTCCAGCGGTTGCTTGGCCGCCCAGACTCAGCGCCGCACGGAGTTCACCAGGCTCCCAGGGCCCCTGGCTGGGGTCTGCAGCCCCGCACACTCGGAGGCTGACTCCCTGGGCGCCCAGCAGCTGCCTCACACACGTAGCTTCCCTAGCACTTTCCTCCCCAGCAGAGACGTGTGCAGCTGGTTGGGGCCTTCCCCTGCGTGCCTGGGCTCCCGCCCACAGTCCCAGCTCAGGGCAAGCAGCCCCTGAGCCAAGACCTGCAGGAGGCGCAGAGCGCCCCCACTTGGAAGCCGAGTGAACAGCTGGCGGGGAGGCGAGCCTCCTCGAGGGAAGAAGAGGCAGCCCAGCCTCGTTTGGCTCAAGCCCTACTTGGCTGGAGCCGAGTGCGCCTCCAGGACGGCAGAGGTCCAGCTCTGCTCAGAGGCCCGATCTGGCAGAGTTGCTGGCGCGAGGCTGCTCTGCCCTGGGCGAGCCTTGCCCAGACTTGCCTCGCTGCTAGGCTTCCTGCCCAGGAAGGAGCAGGCTGCGCGAGGCTGGGTGACGCCACTGGCGCCTTCCTGGCCTCAGCTCGGCTCCTGCCTTGCCTTTGCACCTAGGCCCCAGGCGTCCTTGGGGAGGGCTTAGGGGCCGGTGGCTTGCACACTGCCCAGGGCTCCAGCAGGAAGAGCTCTGTGCGAGGGAAGGGAAGGGCTAGTGCAGGGCTCCTCCAGCGGTTGCTTGGCCGCCCAGACTCAGCGCCGCACGGAGTTCACCAGGCTCCCACGGCCCCTGGCTGGGGTCTGCAGCCCCGCACACCCGGAGGCTGACTCCCTGGGCGCCCAGCAGCTGCCTCACACACGTAGCTTCCCTAGCGCTCTCCTCCCCAGCAGAGACGTGTGCAGCTGGTTGGCGCCTTCCCCTGCGTGCCTGGGCTCCCCCCCACAGCCCCAGCTCAGGGCAAGCAGCCCCTGAGCCAAGACCTGCAGGAGGCGCACAGCGCCCCCACCTGGAAGCCGAGTGAACAGCTGGCGGGGAGGCGAGCCTCCTCGAGGGAAGAAGAGGCAGCCCAGCCTCGTTTGGCTCAAGCCCTACTTGGCTGGAGCCGAGTGCGCCTCCAGGACGGCAGAGCTCCAGCTCTGCTCAGAGGCCCGATCTGGCAGAGTTGCTGGCGCGAGGCTGCTCTGCCCTGGGCGAGCCTTGCCCAGACTTGCCTCGCTGCTAGGCTTCCTGCCCAGGAAGGAGCAGGCTGCGCGAGGCTGGGAGACGCCACTGGGGCCTTCCTGGCCTCAGCTCCGCTCCTGCCTTGCCTTGGCACCTAGGCCCCAGGCGTCCTTGGGGAGGGCTTAGGGGCCGGTGGCTTGCACACTGCCAAGGGCTCCAGCAGGAAGAGCTCTGTGCGAGGGAAGGGAAGGGCTAGTGCAGGGCTCCTCCAGCGGTTGCTTGGCCGCCCAGACTCAGCTCGGCACGGAGTGCACTAGGCTCCCAGGGCCCCTGGCTGTGGTCTGCAGCCCCACACATCCGGAGGCTGACTCCCTGGGCGCCCAGCAGCTGCCTCACACACGTAGCTTCCCTAGCGCTCTCCTCCCCAGCAGAGACGTGTGCAGCTGGTTGGGGCCTGCCCCTGCGTGCCTGGGCTCCCGCGCACAGCCCCAGCTCAGGGCAAGCATCCCCTGAGCCAAGACCTGCAGGAGGCGCAGAGCGCCCCCACCTGGAAACCGAGTGAACAGATGGCGGGGAGGCGAGCCTCCTCGAGGGAAGAAGAGGCAGCCCAGCCTCGTTTGGCTCAAGCCCTACTTGGCTGGAGCCGAGTGCGCCTCCAGGACGGCAGAGCTCCAGCTCTGCTCAGAGGCCCGATCTGGCAGAATTGCTGGCTCGAGGCTGCTCTGCCCTGGGCGAGCCTTGCCCAGACTTGCCTCGCTGCTAGGCTTCCTGCCCAGGAAGGAGCAGGCTGCGCGAGGCTGGGAGATGCCACTGGCGCCTTCCTGGCCTCAGCTCCGCTCCTGCCTTGCCATTGCACTTAGGCCCCAGGCGTCCTTGGGGATGGCTTAGGGGCCGGGGGCTTGCACACTGCCAAGGGCTCCAGCAGGAAGAGCTCTGTGCGAGGGAAGGGAAGGGCTAGTGCAGGGCTCCTCCAGGGGTTGCTTGGCCGCCCAGACTCAGCGCCGCACGGAGTGCACCAGGCTCTCAGGGCCCCTGGCTGGGGTCTGCAGCCCCGCAGACCCGGAGGCTGACTCCCTGGGCGCCCAGCAGCTGCCTCACACACGTAGCTTCCCTAGCGCTCTCCTCCCCAGCAGAGACGTGTGCAGCTGGTTGGGGCCTGCCCCTGCGTGCCTGGGATCCTGCGCAGAGCCCCAGCTCAGGGCAAGCAGCCCCTGAGCCAAGACCTGCAGGAGGCGAACAGCGCCCCACCTGGAAGCCGAGTGAACAGCTGGTGGGGAGGCGAGACTCTTCGAGGGAAGAAGAGGCAGCCCAGCCTCGTTTGGCTCAAGCCCTACTTGGCTGGAGCCGAGTGGGCCTCCAGGACGGCAGAGCTCCAGCTCTGCTCAGAGGCCCGATCTGGCAGAGTTGCTGGCGCGAGGCTGCTCTGCCCTGGGCGAGCCTTGCCCAGACTTGCCTCGCTGCTAGGCTTCCTGCCCAGGAAGGAGCAGTCTGCGCGAGGCTGGGAGACGCCACTGGCGCCTTCCTGGCCTCAGCTCCGCTCCTGCCTTGCCTTTGCACCTAGGCCCCAGGCGTCCTTGGGGAGGGCTTAGGGGCCGGTGGCTTGCACACTGCCAAGGGCTCCAGCAGGAAGAGCTCTGTGCGAGGGAAGAGAAGGGCTAGTGCAGGGCTCCTCCAGCGGTTGCTTGGCCGCCCAGACTCAGCGCCGCACGGAGTTCACCAGGCTCCCAGGGCCCCTGGCTGGGGTCTGCAGCCCCGCAGACCCGGAGGCTGACTCCCTGGGCGCCCAGCAGCTGCCTCACACACGTAGCTTCCCTAGCACTTTCCTCCCCAGCAGAGACGTGTGCAGCTGGTTGGGGCCTTCCCCTGCGTGCCTGGGCTCCCGCCCACAGTCCCAGCTCAGGGCAAGCAGCCCCTGAGCCAAGACCTGCAGGAGGCGCAGAGCGCCCCCACCTGGAAGCCGAGTGAACAGCTGGCGGGGAGGCGAGCCTCCTCGAGGGAAGAAGAGGCAGCCCAGCCTCGTTTGGCTCAAGCCCTACTTGGCTGGAGCCGAGTGCGCCTCCAGGACGGCAGAGGTCCAGCTCTGCTCAGAGGCCCGATCTGGCAGAGTTGCTGGCGCGAGGCTGCTCTGCCCTGGGCGAGCCTTGCCCAGACTTGCCTCGCTGCTAGGCTTCCTGCCCAGGAAGGAGCAGGCTGCGCGAGGCTGGGTGACGCCACTGGCGCCTTCCTGGCCTCAGCTCGGCTCCTGCCTTGCCTTTGCACCTAGGCCCCAGGCGTCCTTGGGGAGGGCTTAGGGGCCGGTGGCTTGCACACTGCCAAGGGCTCCAGCAGGAAGAGCTCTGTGCGAGGGAAGGGAAGGGCTAGTGCAGGGCTCCTCCAGCGGTTGCTTGGCCGCCCAGACTCAGCGCCGCACGGAGTTCACCAGGCTCCCACGGCCCCTGGCTGGGGTCTGCAGCCCCGCACACCCGGAGGCTGACTCCCTGGGCGCCCAGCAGCTGCCTCACACACGTAGCTTCCCTAGCGCTCTCCTCCCCAGCAGAGACGTGTGCAGCTGGTTGGCGCCTTCCCCTGCGTGCCTGGGCTCCCCCCCACAGCCCCAGCTCAGGGCAAGCAGCCCCTGAGCCAAGACCTGCAGGAGGCGCACAGCGCCCCCACCTGGAAGCCGAGTGAACAGCTGGCGGGGAGGCGAGCCTCCTCGAGGGAAGAAGAGGCAGCCCAGCCTCGTTTGGCTCAAGCCCTACTTGGCTGGAGCCGAGTGCGCCTCCAGGACGGCAGAGCTCCAGCTCTGCTCAGAGGCCCGATCTGGCAGAGTTGCTGGCGCGAGGCTGCTCTGCCCTGGGCGAGCCTTGCCCAGACTTGCCTCGCTGCTAGGCTTCCTGCCCAGGAAGGAGCAGGCTGCGCGAGGCTGGGAGACGCCACTGGGGCCTTCCTGGCCTCAGCTCCGCTCCTGCCTTGCCTTGGCACCTAGGCCCCAGGCGTCCTTGGGGAGGGCTTAGGGGCCGGTGGCTTGCACACTGCCAAGGGCTCCAGCAGGAAGAGCTCTGTGCGAGGGAAGGGAAGGGCTAGTGCAGGGCTCCTCCAGCGGTTGCTTGGCCGCCCAGACTCAGCGCCGCACCGAGTTCACCAGGCTCCCACGGCACCTGGCTGGGGTCTGCAGCCCCGCACACCCGGAGGCTGACTCCCTGGGCGCCCAGCAGCTGCCTCACACACGTAGCTTCCCTAGCGCTCCCCTCCCCAGCAGAGACGTTTGCAGCTGGTTGGGGCCTGCCCCTGCGTGCATGGGCTCCCGCCCACAGCCCCAGCTCAGGGCAAGCTGCCCCTGAGCCTAGACCTGCAGGAGGCGCAGAGCGCCCCACCTGGAAGACGAGTGAACAGCTAGCGGGGAGGCGAGCCTGCTTGAGGGAAGTAGAGGCAGCCCAGGCTCGTTTGGCTCAAGCCCTACTTGGCTTGAGCCGAGTGCGCCTCCAGGACGGCAGAGCTCCTGCTCTGCTCAGAGGCCCGATCTGGCAGAGTTGCTGGGGCGAGGCTGCTCTGCCCTGGGCGAGCCTTGCCCAGACTTGCCTCGCTGCTAGGCTTCCTGCCCAGGAAGGAGCAGGCTGCGCGAGGCAGGGAGACGCCACTGGCGCCTTCCTGGCCTCAGCTCCGCTCCTGCCTTGCCTTTGCACCTAGGCCCCAGGCGTCCTTGGGGAGGGCTTAGGGGCCGGTGGCTTGCACACTGCCAAGGGCTCCAGCAGGAAGAGCTCTGTGCGAGGGAAGGGAAGGGCTAGTGCAGGGCTCCTCCAGCGGTTGCTTGGCCGCCCAGACTCAGCTCGGCACGGAGTGCACCAGGCTCCCAGGGCCCCTGGCTGGGGTCTGCAGCCCCGCACACCCGGAGGCTGACTCCCTGGGCGCCCAGCAGCTGCCTCACACACGTAGCTTCCCTAGCGCTCTCCTCCCCAGCAGAGACGTGTGCAGCTGGTTGGGGCCTGCCCCTGCGTGCCTGGGCTCCCACCCACAGCCCAGCTCAGGGCAAGCAGCCCCTGAGCCAAGACCTGCAGGAGGCGCAGAGCGCCCCCACCTGGAAGCCGAGTGAACACCTGGCGGGAAGGCGAGCCTCCTCGAGGGAAGAAGAGGCAGCCCAGCCTCGTTTGGCTCAAGCTCTACTTGGCTGGAGCCGAGGGCGCCTCCAGGGCGCAGAGCTCCAGCTCTGCTCAGAGGCCCGATCTGGCAGAGTTGCTGGCGCGAGGCTGCTCTGCCCTGGGCGAGCCTTGCCCAGACTTGCCTCGCTGCTAGGCTTCCTGCCCAGGAAGGAGCAGTCTGCGCGAGGCTGGGAGACGCCACTGGCGCCTTCCTGGCCTCAGCTCCGCTCCTGCCTTGCCTTTGCACCTAGGCCCCAGGCGTCCTTGGGGAGGGCTTAGGGGCCGGTGGCTTGAACACTGCCAAGGGCTCCAGCAGGAAGAGCTCTGTGCGAGGGAAGGGAAGGGCTAGTGCAGGGCTCCTCCAGCGGTTGCTTGGCCGCCCAGACTCAGCGCCGCACGGAGTTCACCAGGCTCCCACGGCCCCTGGCTGGGGTCTGCAGCCCCGCACACCCGGAGGCTGACTCCCTGGGCGCCCAGCAGCTGCCTCACACACGTAGCTTCCCTAGCACTTTCCTCCCCAGCAGAGACGTGTGCAGCTGGTTGGGGCCTTCCCCTGCGTCCCTGGGCTCCCACCCACAGTCCCAGCTCAGGGCAAGCAGCCCCTGAGCCAAGACCTGCAGGAGGCGCAGAGCGCCCCCACCTGGAAGCCGAGTGAACAGCTGGCGGGGAGGCGAGCCTCCTCGAGGGAAGAAGAGGCAGCCCAGCCTCGTTTGGCTCAAGCCCTACTTGGCTGGAGCCGAGTGCGCCTCCAGGACGGCAGAGGTCCAGCTCTGCTCAGAGGCCCGATCTGGCAGAGTTGCTGGCGCGAGGCTGCTCTGCCCTGGGCGAGCCTTGCCCAGACTTGCCTCGCTGCTAGGCTTCCTGCCCAGGAAGGAGCAGTCTGCGCGAGGCTGGGAGACGCCACTGGCGCCTTCCTGGCCTCAGCTCGGCTCCTGCCTTGCCTTTGCACCTAGGCCCCAGGCGTCCTTGGGGAGGGCTTAGGGGCCGGTGGCTTGCACACTGCCAAGGGCTCCAGCAGGAAGAGCTCTGTGCGAGGGAAGGGAAGGTCTAGTGCAGGGCTCCTCCAGCGGTTGCTTGGCCGCCCAGACTCAGCGCCGCACGGAGTTCACCAGGCTCCCACGGCCCCTGGCTGGGGTCTGCAGCCCCGCACACCCGGAGGCTGACTCCCTGGGCGCCCAGCAGCTGCCTCACACACGTAGCTTCCCTAGCGCTCTCCTCCCCAGCAGAGACGTGTGCAGCTGGTTGGCGCCTTCCCCTGCGTGCCTGGGCTCCCCCCCACAGCCCCAGCTCAGGGCAAGCAGCCCCTGAGCCAAGACCTGCAGGAGGCGCACAGCGCCCCCACCTGGAAGCCGAGTGAACAGCTGGCGGGGAGGCGAGCCTCCTCGAGGGAAGAAGAGGCAGCCCAGCCTCGTTTGGCTCAAGCCCTACTTGGCTGGAGCCGAGTGCGCCTCCAGGACGGCAGAGGTCCAGCTCTGCTCAGAGGCCCGATCTGGCATAGTTGCTGGCGCGAGGCTGCTCTGCCCTGGGCGAGCCTTGCCCAGACTTGCCTCGCTGCTAGGCTTCCTGCCCAGGAAGGAGCAGGCTGCGCGAGGCTCGGAGACGCCACTGGCGCCTTCCTGGCCTCAGCTCCGCTCCTGCCTTGCCTTTGCACCTAAGCCCCAGGCGTCCTTGGGGAGGGCTTAGGTGCCGGTGGCTTGCACACTGCCAAGGGCTCCAGCAGGAAGAGCTCTGTGCGAGGGAAGGGAAGGGCTAGTGCAGGGCTCCTCCAGCGGTTGCTTGGCCGCCCAGACTCAGCTCGGCACGGAGTGCACCAGGCTCCCAGGGCCCCTGGCTGGGGTCTGCAGCCCCGCACACCCGGAGGCTGACTCCCTGGGCGCCCAGCAGCTGCCTCACACACGTAGCTTCCCTAGCGCTCTCCTCCCCAGCAGAGACGTGTGCAGCTGGTTGGGGCCTGCCCCTGCGTGCCTGGGCTCCCACCCACAGCCCAGCTCAGGGCAAGCAGCCCCTGAGCCAAGACCTGCAGGAGGCGCAGAGCGCCCCCACCTGGAAGCCGAGTGAACAGCTGGCGGGGAGGCGAGCCTCCTCGAGGGAAGAAGAGGCAGCCCAGCCTCGTTTGGCTCAAGCCCTACTTGGCTGGAGCCGAGTGCGCCTCCAGGACGGCAGAGGTCCAGCTCTGCTCAGAGGCCCGATCTGGCAGAGTTGCTGGCGCGAGGCTGCTCTGCCCTGGGCGAGCCTTGCCCAGACTTGCCTCGCTGCTAGGCTTCCTGCCCAGGAAGGACCAGGCTGCGCGAGGCTGGGAGACGCCACTGGCGCCTTCCTGGCCTCAGCTCCGCTCCTGCCTTGTCTTTGCACCTAGGCCCCAGGCGTCCTTGTGGAGGGCTTAGGGGCCGGTGGCTTGCACACTGCCAAGGGCTCCAGCAGGAAGAGCTCTGTGCGAGGGAAGGGAAGGGCTAGTGCAGGGCTCCTCCAGCGGTTGCTTGGCCGCCCAGACTCAGCGCCGCACGGAGTGCACCAGGCTCCCAGGGCCCCTGGCTGGGGTCTGCAGCCCCGCACACCCGGAGGCTGACTCCCTGGGCGCCCAGCAGCTGCCTCACACACGTAGCTTCCCTAGCGCTCTCCTACCCAGCAGAGAGGTGTGCAGCTGGTTGAGGCCTGCCCCTGCGTGCCTGGGCTCCCGCGCACAGCCCCAGCTCAGGGCAAGCAGCCCCTGAGCCAAGACCTGCAGGAGGCGAAGAGCGCCCCCACCTGGAAGCCGAGTGAACAGCTGGCGGGGAGGCGAGCCTCCTCGAGGGAAGAAGAGGCAGCCCAGCCTCGTTTGGCTCAAGCTCTACTTGGCTGGAGCCGAGTGCGCCTCCAGGACGGCAGAGTTCCAGCTCTGCTCAGAGGCCCGATCTGGCAGAGTTGCTGGCTCGAGGCTGCTCTGCCCTGGGCGAGCCTTGCCCAGACTTGCCTCGCTGCTAGGCCTCCTGCCCAGGAAGGAGCATGCTGCGCGAGGCAGTGAGACGCCACTGGCGCCTTCCTGGCCTCAGCTCCGCTCCTGCCTTGCCTTTGCACCTAGGCCCCAGGCGTCCTTGGGGACGGCTTAGGGGCCAGTTGCTTGCACACTGCCAAGGGCTCCAGCAGGAAGAGCTCTGTGCGAGGGAAGGGAAGGGCTAGTGCAGGGCTCTTCCAGCGGTTGCTTGGCCGCCCAGACTCAGCTTTTCACGAAGTGCACCAGGCTCCCAGGGCCCCTGGCTGTGGTCTGCAGCCCCGCACACCTGGAGGCTGACTCCCTGGGCGCCCAGCAGCTGCCTCACACACGTAGCTTCCCTAGCGCTCTCCTCCCCAGCAGAGACGTGTGCAGCTGGTTGGGGCCTGCCCCTGCGTGCCTGGGCTCCCGCGCACAGCCCCAGCTCAGGGCAAGCATCCCCTGAGCCAAGACCTGCAGGAGGCGCAGAGCGCCCCCACCTGGAAGCCGAGTGAACAGCTGGCGGGGAGGCGTGCCTCCGCGAGGGAAGAAGAGGCAGCCCAGCCTCGTTTGGCTCAAGCCCTATTTGGCTGGAGCCGAGTGCGCCTCCAGGACGGCAGAGCTCCAGCTCTGCTCAGAGGCCCGATCTGGCAGAGTTGCTGGCGCGAGGCTGCTCTGCCCTGGGCGAGCCTTGCCCAGACTTGCCTCGCTGCTAGGCTTCCTGCCCAGGAAGGAGCAGGCTGCGCGAGGCTGGGAGATGCCACTGGCGCCTTCCTGGCCTCAGCTCCGCTCCTGCCTTGTCTTTGCACCTAGGCCCCAGGCGTCCTTGTGGAGGGCTTAGGGGCCGGTGGCTTGCACACTGCCAAGGGCTCCAGCAGGAAGAGCTCTGTGCGAGGGAAGGGAAGGGCTAGTGCAGGGCTCCTCCAGCGGTTTCTTGGCCGCCCAGACTCAGCGCCGCACGGAGTGCACCAGGCTCCCAGGGCCCCTGGCTGGGGTCTGCAGCCCCGCACACCCGGAGGCTGACTCCCTGGGCGCCCAGCAGCTGCCTCACACACGTAGCTTCCCTAGCACTTTCCTCCCCAGCAGAGACGTGTGCAGCTGGTTGGGGCCTTCCCCTGGGTGCCTGGGCTCCCGCCCACAGTCCCAGCTCAGGGCAAGCAGCCCCTGAGCCAAGACCTGCAGGAGGCGCAGAGCGCCCCCACCTGGAAGCCGAGTGAACAGCTGGCGGGGAGGCGAGCCTCCTCGAGGGAAGAAGAGGCAGCCCAGCCTCGTTTGGCTCAAGCCCTACTTGGCTGGAGCCGAGTGCGCCTCCAGGACGGCAGAGCTCCAGCTCTGCTCAGAGGCCCGATCTGGCAGAGTTGCTGGCGCGAGGCTGCTCTGCCCTGGGCGAGCCTTGCCCAGACTTGCCTCGCTGCTAGGCTTCCTGCCCAGGAAGGAGCAGGCTGCGCGAGGCTGGGTGACGCCACTGGCGCCTTCCTGGCCTCAGCTCGGCTCCTGCCTTGCCTTTGCACCTAGGCCCCAGGCGTCCTTGGGGAGGGCTTAGGGGCCGGTGGCTTGCACACTGCCAAGGGCTCCAGCAGGAAGAGCTCTGTGCGAGGGAAGGGAAGGTCTAGTGCAGGGCTCCTCCAGCGGTTGCTTGGCCGCCCAGACTCAGCGCCGCACGGAGTTCACCAGGCTCCCACGGCCCCTGGCTGGGGTCTGCAGCCCCGCACACCCGGAGGCTGACTCCCTGGGCGCCCAGCAGCTGCCTCACACACGTAGCTTCCCTAGCGCTCTCCTCCCCAGCAGAGACGTGTGCAGCTGGTTGGCGCCTTCCCCTGCGTGCCTGGGCTCCCCCCCACAGCCCCAGCTCAGGGCAAGCAGCCCCTGAGCCAAGACCTGCAGGAGGCGCAGAGCGCCCCCACCTGGAAGCCGAGTGAACAGCTGGCGGGGAGGCGAGCCTCCTCGAGGGAAGAAGAGGCAGCCCAGCCTCGTTTGGCTCAAGCCCTACTTGGCTGGAGCCGAGTGCGCCTCCAGGACGGCAGAGCTCCAGCTCTGCTCAGAGGCCCGATCTGGCAGAGTTGCTGGCGCGAGGCTGCTCTGCCCTGGGCGAGCCTTGCCCAGACTTGCCTCGCTGCTAGGCTTCCTGCCCAGGAAGGAGCAGGCTGCGCGAGGCTGGGAGACGCCACTGGGGCCTTCCTGGCCTCAGCTCCGCTCCTGCCTTGCCTTGGCACCTAGGCCCCAGGCGTCCTTGGGGAGGGCTTAGGGGCCGGTGGCTTGCACACTGCCAAGGGCTCCAGCAGGAAGAGCTCTGTGCGAGGGAAGGGAAGGGCTAGTGCAGGGCTCCTCCAGCGGTTGCTTGGCCGCCCAGACTCAGCTCGGCACGGAGTGCACCAGGCTCCCAGGGCCCCTGGCTGTGGTCTGCAGCTCCGCACACCCGGAGGCTGACTCCCTGGGCGCCCAGCAGCTGCCTCACAAACGTAGCTTCCCTAGCGCTCTCCTCCCCAGCAGAGACGTGTGCAGCTGGTTGGGGCCTTCCCCTGCGTGTCTGGGCTCCCGGCCACAGCCCCAGCTCAGGGCAAGCAGCCCCTGAGCCAAGACCTGCAGGAGGCGCAGAGCGCCCCCACCTGGAAGCCGAGTGAACAGCTGGCGGGGAGGCGAGCCTCCTCGAGGGAAGAAGAGGCAGCCCAGCCTCGTTTGGCTCAAGCCCTACTTGGCTGGAGCCGAGTGCGCCTCCAGGACGGCAGAGGTCCAGCTCTGCTCAGAGGCCCGATCTGGCAGAGTTGCTGGCGCGAGGCTGCTCTGCCCTGGGCGAGCCTTGCCCAGACTTGCCTCGCTGCTAGGCTTCCTGCCCAGGAAGGACCAGGCTGCGCGAGGCTGGGAGACGCCACTGGCGCCTTCCTGGCCTCAGCTCCGCTCCTGCCTTGTCTTTGCACCTAGGCCCCAGGCGTCCTTGTGGAGGGCTTAGGGGCCGGTGGCTTGCACACTGCCAAGGGCTCCAGCAGGAAGAGCTCTGTGCGAGGGAAGGGAAGGGCTAGTGCAGGGCTCCTCCAGCGGTTGCTTGGCCGCCCAGACTCAGCGCCGCACGGAGTGCACCAGGCTGCCAGGGCCCCTGGCTGGGGTCTGCAGCCCCGCACACCCGGAGGCTGACTCCCTGGGCGCCCAGCAGCTGCCTCACACACGTAGCTTCCCTAGCGCTCTCCTACCCAGCAGAGAGGTGTGCAGCTGGTTGAGGCCTGCCCCTGCGTGCCTGGGCTCCCGCGCACAGCCCCAGCTCAGGGCAAGCAGCCCCTGAGCCAAGACCTGCAGGAGGCGAAGAGCGCCCCCACCTGGAAGCCGAGTGAACAGCTGGCGGGGAGGCGAGCCTCCTCGAGGGAAGAAGAGGCAGCCCAGCCTCGTTTGGCTCAAGCTCTACTTGGCTGGAGCCGAGTGCGCCTCCAGGACCGCAGAGTTCCAGCTCTGCTCAGAGGCCCGATCTGGCAGAGTTGCTGGCTCGAGGCTGCTCTGCCCTGGGCGAGCCTTGCCCAGACTTGCCTCGCTGCTAGGCCTCCTGCCCAGGAAGGAGCATGCTGCGCGAGGCATTGAGACGCCACTGGCGCCTTCCTGGCCTCAGCTCCGCTCCTGCCTTGCCTTTGCACCTAGGCCCCAGGCGTCCTTGGGGACGGCTTAGGGGCCAGTTGCTTGCACACTGCCAAGGGCTCCAGCAGGAAGAGCTCTGTGCGAGGGAAGGGAAGGGCTAGTGCAGGGCTCTTCCAGCGGTTGCTTGGCCGCCCAGACTCAGCTTTTCACGAAGTGCACCAGGCTCCCAGGGCCCCTGGCTGTGGTCTGCAGCCCCGCACACCTGGAGGCTGACTCCCTGGGCGCCCAGCAGCTGCCTCACACACGTAGCTTCCCTAGCGCTCTCCTCCCCAGCAGAGACGTGTGCAGCTGGTTGGGGCCTGCCCCTGCGTGCCTGGGCTCCCGCGCACAGCCCCAGCTCAGGGCAAGCATCCCCTGAGCCAAGACCTGCAGGAGGCGCAGAGCGCCCCCACCTGGAAGCCGAGTGAACAGCTGGCGGGGAGGCGTGCCTCCGCGAGGGAAGAAGAGGCAGCCCAGCCTCGTTTGGCTCAAGCCCTATTTGGCTGGAGCCGAGTGCGCCTCCAGGACGGCAGAGCTCCAGCTCTGCTCAGAGGCCCGATCTGGCAGAGTTGCTGGCGCGAGGCTGCTCTGCCCTGGGCGAGCCTTGCCCAGACTTGCCTCGCTGCTAGGCTTCCTGCCCAGGAAGGAGCAGGCTGCGCGAGGCTGGGAGACGCCACTGGCGCCTTCCTGGCCTCAGCTCCGCTCCTGCCTTGTCTTTGCACCTAGGCCCCAGGCGTCCTTGTGGAGGGCTTAGGGGCCGGTGGCTTGCACACTGCCAAGGGCTCCAGCAGGAAGAGCTCTGTGCGAGGGAAGGGAAGGGCTAGTGCAGGGCTCCTCCAGCGGTTTCTTGGCCGCCCAGACTCAGCGCTGCACGGAGTGCACCAGGCTCCCAGGGCCCCTGGCTGGGGTCTGCAGCCCCGCACACCCGGAGGCTGACTCCCTGGGCGCCCAGCAGCTGCCTCACACACGTAGCTTCCCTAGCGCTCTCCTACCCAGCAGAGAGGTGTGCAGCTGGTTGAGGCCTGCCCCTGCGTGCCTGGGCTCCCGCGCACAGCCCCAGCTCAGGGCAAGCAGCCCCTGAGCCAAGACCTGCAGGAGGCGAAGAGCGCCCCCACCTGGAAGCCGAGTGAACAGCTGGCGGGGAGGCGAGCCTCCTCGAGGGAAGAAGAGGCAGCCCAGCCTCGTTTGGCTCAAGCTCTACTTGGCTGGAGCCGAGTGCGCCTCCAGGACGGCAGAGTTCCAGCTCTGCTCAGAGGCCCGATCTGGCAGAGTTGCTGGCTCGAGGCTGCTCTGCCCTGGGCGAGCCTTGCCCAGACTTGCCTCGCTGCTAGGCCTCCTGCCCAGGAAGGAGCATGCTGCGCGAGGCAGTGAGACGCCACTGGCGCCTTCCTGGCCTCAGCTCCTCTCCTGCCTTGCCTTTGCACCTAGGCCCCAGGCGTCCTTGGGGACGGCTTAGGGGCCAGTTGCTTGCACACTGCCAAGGGCTCCAGCAGGAAGAGCTCTGTGCGAGGGAAGGGAAGGGCTAGTGCAGGGCTCCTCCAGCGGTGGCTTGGCGCCCAGACTCAGCTTTTCACGAAGTGCACCAGGCTCCCAGGGCCCCTGGCTGTGGTCTGCAGCCCCGCACACCTGGAGGCTGACTCCCTGGGCGCCCAGCAGCTGCCTCACACACGTAGCTTCCCTAGCGCTCTCCTCCCCAGCAGAGACGTGTGCAGCTGGTTGGGGCCTGCCCCTGCGTGCCTGGGCTCCCGCGCACAGCCCCAGCTCAGGGCAAGCATCCCCTGAGCCAAGACCTGCAGGAGGCGCAGAGCGCCCCCACCTGGAAGCCGAGTGAACAGCTGGCGGGGAGGCGTGCCTCCTAGAGGGAAGAAGAGGCAGCCCAGCCTCGTTTGGCTCAAGCCCTATTTGGCTGGAGCCGAGTGCGCCTCCAGGACGGCAGAGCTCCAGCTCTGCTCAGAGGCCCGATCTGGCAGAGTTGCTGGCGCGAGGCTGCTCTGCCCTGGGCGAGCCTTGCCCAGACTTGCCTCGCTGCTAGGCTTCCTGCCCAGGAAGGAGCAGGCTGCGCGAGGCTGGGAGACGCCACTGGCGCCTTCCTGGCCTCAGCTCCGCTCCTGCCTTGTCTTTGCACCTAGGCCCCAGGCGTCCTTGTGGAGGGCTTAGGGGCCGGTGGCTTGCACACTGCCAAGGGCTCCAGCAGGAAGAGCTCTGTGCGAGGGAAGGGAAGGGCTAGTGCAGGGCTCCTCCAGCGGTTGCTTGGCCGCCCAGACTCAGCGCCGCACGGAGTGCACCAGGCTCCCAGGGCCCCTGGCTGGGGTCTGCAGCCCCGCACACCCGGAGGCTGACTCCCTGGGCGCCCAGCAGCTGCCTCAGACACGTAGCTTCCCTAGCGCTCTCCTACCCAGCAGAGAGGTGTGCAGCTGGTTGAGGCCTGCCCCTGCGTGCCTGGGCTCCCGCGCACAGCCCCAGCTCAGGGCAAGCAGCCCCTGAGCCAAGACCTGCAGGAGGCGAAGAGCGCCCCCACCTGGAAGCCGAGTGAACAGCTGGCGGGGAGGCGAGCCTCCTCGAGGGAAGAAGAGGCAGCCCAGCCTCGTTTGGCTCAAGCCCTACTTGGCTGGAGCCGAGTGCGCCTCCAGGACGGCAGAGCTCCAGCTCTGCTCAGAGGCCCGATCTGGCAGAGTTGCTGGCGCGAGGCTGCTCTGCCCTGGGCGAGCCTTGCCCAGACTTGCCTCGCTGCTAGGCTTCCTGCCCAGGAAGGAGCAGGCTGCGCGAGGCTGGGAGACGCCACTGGCGCCTTCCTGGCCTCAGCTCCGCTCCTGCCTTGCCTTTGCACCTAGGCCCCAGGCGACCTTGGGGAGGGCTTAGGGGCCGGTGGCTTGCACACTGCCAAGGGCTCCAGCAGGAAGAGCTCTGTGCGAGGGAAGGGAAGGGCTAGTGCAGGGCTCCTCCAGCGGTTGCTTGGCCGCCCAGACTCAGCTCGGCACGGAGTGCACTAGGCTCCCAGGGCCCCTGGCTGTGGTCTGCAGCCCCACACACCCGGAGGCTGACTCCCTGGGCGCCCAGCAGCTGCCTCACACACGTAGCTTCCCTAGCGCTCTCCTCCCCAGCAGAGACGTGTGCAGCTGGTTGGGGCCTGCCCCTGCGTGCCTGGGCTCCCGCGCACAGCCCCAGCTCAGGGCAAGCATCCCCTGAGCCAAGACCTGCAGGAGGCGCAGAGCGCCCCCACCTGGAAACCGAGTGAACAGCTGGCGGGGAGGCGAGCCTCCTCGAGGGAAGAAGAGGCAGCCCAGCCTCGTTTGGCTCAAGCCCTACTTGGCTGGAGCCGAGTGCGCCTCCAGGACGGCAGAGCTCCAGCTCTGCTCAGAGGACCGATCTGGCAGAATTGCTGGCTCGAGGCTGCTCTGCCCTGGGCGAGCCTTGCCCAGACTTGCCTCGCTGCTAGGCTTCCTGCCCAGGAAGGAGCAGGCTGCGCGAGGCTGGGAGATGCCACTGGCGCCTTCCTGGCCTCAGCTCCGCTCCTGCCTTGCCATTGCACTTAGGCCCCAGGCGTCCTTGGGGATGGCTTAGGGGCCGGGGGCTTGCACACTGCCAAGGGCTCCAGCAGGAAGAGCTCTGTGCGAGGGAAGGGAAGGGCTAGTGCAGGGCTCCTCCAGGGGTTGCTTGGCCGCCCAGACTCAGCGCCGCACGGAGTGCACCAGGCTCTCAGGGCCCCTGGCTGGGGTCTGCAGCCCCGCAGACCCGGAGGCTGACTCCCTGGGCGCCCAGCAGCTGCCTCACACACGTAGCTTCCCTAGCGCTCTCCTCCCCAGCAGAGACGTGTGCAGCTGGTTCGGGCCTGCCCCTGCGTGCCTGGGATCCTGCGCAGAGCCCCAGCTCAGGGCAAGCAGCCCCTGAGCCAAGACCTGCAGGAGGCGAACAGCGCCCCCACCTGGAAGCCGAGTGAACAGCTGGTGGGGAGGCGAGACTCTTCGAGGGAAGAAGAGGCAGCCCAGCCTCGTTTGGCTCAAGCCCTACTTGGCTGGAGCCGAGTGGGCCTCCAGGACGGCAGAGCTCCAGCTCTGCTCAGAGGCCCGATCTGGCAGAGTTGCTGGCGCGAGGCTGCTCTGCCCTGGGCGAGCCTTGCCCAGACTTGCCTCGCTGCTAGGCTTCCTGCCCAGGAAGGAGCAGTCTGCGCGAGGCTGGGAGACGCCACTGGCGCCTTCCTGGCCTCAGCTCCGCTCCTGCCTTGCCTTTGCACCTAGGCCCCAGGCGTCCTTGGGGAGGGCTTAGGGGCCGGTGGCTTGCACACTGCCAAGGGCTCCAGCAGGAAGAGCTCTGTGCGAGGGAAGGGAAGGGCTAGTGCAGGGCTCCTCCAGCGGTTGCTTGGCCGCCCAGACTCAGCGCCGCACGGAGTTCACCAGGCTCCCACGGCCCCTGGCTGGGGTCTGCAGCCCCGCACACCCGGAGGCTGACTCCCTGGGCGCCCAGCAGCTGCCTCACACACGTAGCTTCCCTAGCACTTTCCTCCCCAGCAGAGACGTGTGCAGCTGGTTGGGGCCTTCCCCTGCGTGCCTGGGCTCCCGCCCACAGTCCCAGCTCAGGGCAAGCAGCCCCTGAGCCAAGACCTGCAGGAGGCGCAGAGCGCCCCCACCTGGACGCCGAGTGAACAGCTGGCGGGGAGGCGAGCCTCCTCGAGGGAAGAAGAGGCAGCCCAGCCTCGTTTGGCTCAAGCCCTACTTGGCTGGAGCCGAGTGCGCCTCCAGGACGGCAGAGGTCCAGCTCTGCTCAGAGGCCCGATCTGGCAGAGTTGCTGGCGCGAGGCTGCTCTGCCCTGGGCGAGCCTTGCCCAGACTTGCCTCGCTGCTAGGCTTCCTGCCCAGGAAGGAGCAGGCTGCGCGAGGCTGGGTGACGCCACTGGCGCCTTCCTGGCCTCAGCTCGGCTCCTGCCTTGCCTTTGCACCTAGGCCCCAGGCGTCCTTGGGGAGGGCTTAGGGGCCGGTGGCTTGCACACTGCCAAGGGCTCCAGCAGGAAGAGCTCTGTGCGAGGGAAGGGAAGGGCTAGTGCAGGGCTCCTCCAGCGGTTGCTTGGCCGCCCAGACTCAGCGCCGCACGGAGTTCACCAGGCTCCCACGGCCCCTGGCTGGGGTCTGCAGCCCCGCACACCCGGAGGCTGACTCCCTGGGCGCCCAGCAGCTGCCTCACACACGTAGCTTCCCTAGCGCTCTCCTCCCCAGCAGAGACGTGTGCAGCTGGTTGGCGCCTTCCCCTGCGTGCCTGGGCTCCCCCCCACAGCCCCAGCTCAGGGCAAGCAGCCCCTGAGCCAAGACCTGCAGGAGGCGCAGAGCGCCCCCACCTGGAAGCCGAGTGAACAGCTGGCGGGGAGGCGAGCCTCCTCGAGGGAAGAAGAGGCAGCCCAGCCTCGTTTGGCTCAAGCCCTACTTGGCTGGAGCCGAGTGCGCCTCCAGGACGGCAGAGGTCCAGCTCTGCTCAGAGGCCCGATCTGGCAGAGTTGCTGGCGCGAGGCTGCTCTGCCCTGGGCGAGCCTTGCCCAGACTTGCCTCGCTGCTAGGCTTCCTGCCCAGGAAGGAGCAGGCTGCGCGAGGCTGGGAGACGCCACTGGGGCCTTCCTGGCCTCAGCTCCGCTCCTGCCTTGCCTTGGCACCTAGGCCCCAGGCGTCCTTGGGGAGGGCTTAGGGGCCGGTGGCTTGCACACTGCCAAGGGCTCCAGCAGGAAGAGCTCTGTGCGAGGGAAGGGAAGGGCTAGTGCAGGGCTCCTCCAGCGGTTGCTTGGCCGCCCAGACTCAGCGCCGCACCGAGTTCACCAGGCTCCCACGGCACCTGGCTGGGGTCTGCAGCCCCGCACACCCGGAGGCTGACTCCCTGGGCGCCCAGCAGCTGCCTCACACACGTAGCTTCCCTAGCGCTCCCCTCCCCAGCAGAGACGTTTGCAGCTGGTTGGGGCCTGCCCCTGCGTGCATGGGCTCCCGCCCACAGCCCCAGCTCAGGGCAAGCTGCCCCTGAGCCAAGACCTGCAGGAGGCGCAGAGCGCCCCCACCTGGAAGCCGAGTGAACAGCTGGCGGGGAGGCGTGCCTCCGCGAGGGAAGAAGAGGCAGCCCAGCCTCGTTTGGCTCAAGCCCTATTTGGCTGGAGCCGAGTGCGCCTCCAGGACGGCAGAGCTCCAGCTCTGCTCAGAGGCCCGATCTGGCAGAGTTGCTGGCGCGAGGCTGCTCTGCCCTGGGCGAGCCTTGCCCAGACTTGCCTCGCTGCTAGGCTTCCTGCCCAGGAAGGAGCAGGCTGCGCGAGGCTGGGAGACGCCACTGGCGCCTTCCTGGCCTCAGCTCCGCTCCTGCCTTGTCTTTGCACCTAGGCCCCAGGCGTCCTTGTGGAGGGCTTAGGGGCCGGTGGCTTGCACACTGCCAAGGGCTCCAGCAGGAAGAGCTCTGTGCGAGGGAAGGGAAGGGCTAGTGCAGGGCTCCTCCAGCGGTTTCTTGGCCGCCCAGACTCAGCGCCGCACGGAGTGCACCAGGCTCCCAGGGCCCCTGGCTGGGGTCTGCAGCCCCGCACACCCGGAGGCTGACTCCCTGGGCGCCCAGCAGCTGCCTCACACACGTAGCTTCCCTAGCGCTCTCCTCCCCAGCAGAGACGTGTGCAGCTGGTTGGCGCCTTCCCCTGCGTGCCTGGGCTCCCCCCCACAGCCCCAGCTCAGGGCAAGCAGCCCCTGAGCCAAGACCTGCAGGAGGCGCACAGCGCCCCCACCTGGAAGCCGAGTGAACAGCTGGCGGGGAGGCGAGCCTCCTCGAGGGAAGAAGAGGCAGCCCAGCCTCGTTTGGCTCAAGCCCTACTTGGCTGGAGCCGAGTGCGCCTCCAGGACGGCAGAGCTCCAGCTCTGCTCAGAGGCCCGATCTGGCAGAGTTGCTGGCGCGAGGCTGCTCTGCCCTGGGCGAGCCTTGCCCAGACTTGCCTCGCTGCTAGGCTTCCTGCCCAGGAAGGAGCAGGCTGCGCGAGGCTGGGAGACGCCACTGGGGCCTTCCTGGCCTCAGCTCCGCTCCTGCCTTGCCTTGGCACCTAGGCCCCAGGCGTCCTTGGGGAGGGCTTAGGGGCCGGTGGCTTGCACACTGCCAAGGGCTCCAGCAGGAAGAGCTCTGTGCGAGGGAAGGGAAGGGCTAGTGCAGGGCTCCTCCAGCGGTTGCTTGGCCGCCCAGACTCAGCTCGGCACGGAGTGCACCAGGCTCCCAGGGCCCCTGGCTGTGGTCTGCAGCTCCGCACACCCGGAGGCTGACTCCCTGGGCGCCCAGCAGCTGCCTCACAAACGTAGCTTCCCTAGCGCTCTCCTCCCCAGCAGAGACGTGTGCAGCTGGTTGGGGCCTTCCCCTGCGTGCCTGGGCTCCCGGCCACAGCCCCAGCTCAGGGCAAGCAGCCCCTGAGCCAAGACCTGCAGGAGGCGCAGAGCGCCCCCACCTGGAAGCCGAGTGAACAGCTGGCGGGGAGGCGAGCCTCCTCGAGGGAAGAAGAGGCAGCCCAGCCTCGTTTGGCTCAAGCCCTACTTGGCTGGAGCCGAGTGCGCCTCCAGGACGGCAGAGCTCCAGCTCTGCTCAGAGGCCCGATCTGGCAGAGTTGCTGGCGCGAGGCTGCTCTGCCCTGGGCGAGCCTTGCCCAGACTTGCCTCGCTACTAGGCTTCCTGCCCAGGAAGGACCAGGCTGCGCGAGGCTGGGAGACGCCACTGGCGCCTTCCTGGCCTCAGCTCCGCTCCTGCCTTGTCTTTGCACCTAGGCCCCAGGCGTCCTTGTGGAGGGCTTAGGGGCCGGTGTCTTGCACACTGCCAAGGGCTCCAGCAGGAAGAGCTCTGTGCGAGGGAAGGGAAGGGCTAGTGCAGGGCTCCTCCAGCGGTTGCTTGGCCGCCCAGACTCAGCGCCGCACGGAGTGCACCAGGCTCCCAGGGCCCCTGGCTGGGGTCTGCAGCCCCGCACACCCGGAGGCTGACTCCCTGGGCGCCCAGCAGCTGCCTCACACACGTAGCTTCCCTAGCGCTCTCCTACCCAGCAGAGAGGTGTGCAGCTGGTTGAGGCCTGCCCCTGCGTGCCTGGGCTCCCGCGCACAGCCCCAGCTCAGGGCAAGCAGCCCCTGAGCCAAGACCTGCAGGAGGCGAAGAGCGCCCCCACCTGGAAGCCGAGTGAACAGCTGGCGGGGAGGCGAGCCTCCTCGAGGGAAGAAGAGGCAGCCCAGCCTCGTTTGGCTCAAGCTCTACTTGGCTGGAGCCGAGTGCGCCTCCAGGACGGCAGAGTTCCAGCTCTGCTCAGAGGCCCGATCTGGCAGAGTTGCTGGCTCGAGGCTGCTCTGCCCTGGGCGAGCCTTGCCCAGACTTGCCTCGCTGCTAGGCCTCCTGCCCAGGAAGGAGCATGCTGCGCGAGGCAGTGAGACGCCACTGGCGCCTTCCTGGCCTCAGCTCCGCTCCTGCCTTGCCTTTGCACCTAGGCCCCAGGCGTCCTTGGGGACGGCTTAGGGGCCAGTTGCTTGCACACTGCCAAGGGCTCCAGCAGGAAGAGCTCTGTGCGAGGGAAGGGAAGGGCTAGTGCAGGGCTCTTCCAGCGGTTGCTTGGCCGCCCAGACTCAGCTTTTCACGAAGTGCACCAGGCTCCCAGGGCCCCTGGCTGTGGTCTGCAGCCCCGCACACCTGGAGGCTGACTCCCTGGGCGCCCAGCAGCTGCCTCACACACGTAGCTTCCCTAGCGCTCTCCTCCCCAGCAGAGACGTGTGCATCTGGTTGGGGCCTGCCCCTGCGTGCCTGGGCTCCCGCGCACAGCCCCAGCTCAGGGCAAGCATCCCCTGAGCCAAGACCTGCAGGAGGCGCAGAGCGCCCCCACCTGGAAGCCGAGTGAACAGCTGGCGGGGAGGCGTGCCTCCGCGAGGGAAGAAGAGGCAGCCCAGCCTCGTTTGGCTCAAGCACTACTTGGCTGGAGCCGAGTGCGCCTCCAGGACGGCAGAGCTCCAGCTCTGCTCAGAGGCCCGATCTGGCAGAGTTGCTGGCGCGAGGCTGCTCTGCCCTGGGCGAGCCTTGCCCAGACTTGCCTCGCTGCTAGGCTTCCTGCCCAGGAAGGAGCAGGCTGCGCGAGGCTGGGAGACGCCACTGGCGCCTTCCTGGCCTCAGCTCCGCTCCTGCCTTGTCTTTGCACCTAGGCCCCAGGCGTCCTTGTGGAGGGCTTAGGGGCCGGTGGCTTGCACACTGCCAAGGGCTCCAGCAGGAAGAGCTCTGTGCGAGGGAAGGGAAGGGCTAGTGCAGGGCTCCTCCAGCGGTTTCTTGGCCGCCCAGACTCAGCGCCGCACGGAGTGCACCAGGCTCCCAGGGCCCCTGGCTGGGGTCTGCAGCCCCGCACACCCGGAGGCTGACTCCCTGGGCGCCCAGCAGCTGCCTCACACACGTAGCTTCCCTAGCGCTCTCCTACCCAGCAGAGAGGTGTGCAGCTGGTTGAGGCCTGCCCCTGCGTGCCTGGGCTCCCGCGCACAGCCCCAGCTCAGGGCAAGCAGCCCCTGAGCCAAGACCTGCAGGAGGCGAAGAGCGCCCCCACCTGGAAGCCGAGTGAACAGCTGGCGGGGAGGCGAGCCTCCTCGAGGGAAGAAGAGGCAGCCCAGCCTCGTTTGGCTCAAGCTCTACTTGGCTGGAGCCGAGTGCGCCTCCAGGACGGCAGAGTTCCAGCTCTGCTCAGAGGCCCGATCTGGCAGAGTTGCTGGCTCGAGGCTGCTCTGCCCTGGGCGAGCCTTGCCCAGACTTGCCTCGCTGCTAGGCCTCCTGCCCAGGAAGGAGCAGGCTGCGCGAGGCTGGGAGACGCCACTGGCGCCTTCCTGGCCTCAGCTCCGCTCCTGCCTTGCCTTTGCACCTAGGCCCCAGGCGTCCTTGGGGAGGGCTTAGGGGCCGGTGGCTTGCACACTGCCAAGGGCTCCAGCAGGAAGAGCTCTGTGCGAGGGAAGGGAAGGGCTAGTGCAGGGCTCCTCCAGCGGTTGCTTGGCCGCCCAGACTCAGCGCCGCACCGAGTTCACCAGGCTCCCACGGCACCTGGCTGGGGTCTGCAGCCCCGCACACCCGGAGGCTCACTCCCTGGGCGCCCAGCAGCTGCCTCACACACGTAGCTTCCCTAGCGCTCCCCTCCCCAGCAGAGACGTTTGCAGCTGGTTGGGGCCTGCCCCTGCGTGCATGGGTTCCCGCCCACAGCCCCAGCTCAGGGCAAGCTGCCCCTGAGCCAAGACCTGCAGGAGGCGCAGAGCGCCCCCACCTGGAAGCCGATTGAACAGCTGGCTGGGAGGCGTGCCTCCGCGAGGGAAGAAGAGGCAGCCCAGCCTCGTTTGGCTCAAGCCCTATTTGGCTGGAGCCGAGTGCGCCTCCAGGACGGCAGAGCTCCAGCTCTGCTCAGAGGCCCGTTCTGGCAGAGTTGCTGGCGCGAGGCTGCTCTGCCCTGGGCGAGCCTTGCCCAGACTTGCCTCGCTGCTAGGCTTCCTGCCCAGGAAGGAGCAGGCTGCGCGAGGCTGGGAGACGCCACTGGCGCCTTCCTGGCCTCAGCTCCGCTCCTGCCTTGTCTTTGCACCTAGGCCCCAGGCCTCCTTGTGGAGGGCTTAGGGGCCGGTGGCTTGCACACTGCCAAGGGCTCCAGCAGGAAGAGCTCTGTGCGAGGGAAGGGAAGGGCTAGTGCAGGGCTCCTCCAGCGGTTTCTTGGCCGCCCAGACTCAGCTCGGCACGGAGTGCACCAGGCTCCCAGGACCCCTGGCTGGGGTCTGCAGCGCCGCACACCCGGAGGCTGACTCCCTGGGCGCCCAGCAGCTGCCTCACACACGTAGCTTCCCTAGCACTTTCCTCCCCAGCAGAGACGTGTGCAGCTGGTTGGGGCCTTCCCCTGGGTGCCTGGGCTCCCGCCCACAGTCCCAGCTCAGGGCAAGCAGCCCCTGAGCCAAGACCTGCAGGAGGCGCAGAGCGCCCCCACCTGGAAGCCGAGTGAACAGCTGGCGGGGAGGCGAGCCTCCTCGAGGGAAGAAGAGGCAGCCCAGCCTCGTTTGGCTCAAGCCCTACTTGGCTGGAGCCGAGTGCGCCTCCAGGACGGCAGAGCTCCAGCTCTGCTCAGAGGCCCGATCTGGCAGAGTTGCTGGCGCGAGGCTGCTCTGCCCTGGGCGAGCCTTGCCCAGACTTGCCTCGCTGCTAGGCTTCCTGCCCAGGAAGGAGCAGGCTGCGCGAGGCTGGGTGACGCCACTGGCGCCTTCCTGGCCTCAGCTCGGCTCCTGCCTTGCCTTTGCACCTAGGCCCCAGGCGTCCTTGGGGAGGGCTTAGGGGCCGGTGGCTTGCACACTGCCAAGGGCTCCAGCAGGAAGAGCTCTGTGCGAGGGAAGGGAAGGTCTAGTGCAGGGCTCCTCCAGCGGTTGCTTGGCCGCCCAGACTCAGCGCCGCACGGAGTTCACCAGGCTCCCACGGCCCCTGGCTGGGGTCTGCAGCCCCGCACACCCGGAGGCTGACTCCCTGGGCGCCCAGCAGCTGCCTCACACACGTAGCTTCCCTAGCGCTCTCCTCCCCAGCAGAGACGTGTGCAGCTGGTTGGCGCCTTCCCCTGCGTGCCTGGGCTCCCCCCCACAGCCCCAGCTCAGGGCAAGCAGCCCCTGAGCCAAGACCTGCAGGAGGCGCACAGCGCCCCCACCTGGAAGCCGAGTGAACAGCTGGCGGGGAGGCGAGCCTCCTCGAGGGAAGAAGAGGCAGCCCAGCCTCGTTTGGCTCAAGCCCTACTTGGCTGGAGCCGAGTGCGCCTCCAGGACGGCAGAGGTCCAGCTCTGCTCAGAGGCCCGATCTGGCAGAGTTGCTGGCGCGAGGCTGCTCTGCCCTGGGCGAGCCTTGCCCAGACTTGCCTCGCTGCTAGGCTTCCTGCCCAGGAAGGAGCAGGCTGCGCGAGGCTGGGAGACGCCACTGGGGCCTTCCTGGCCTCAGCTCCGCTCCTGCCTTGCCTTGGCACCTAGGCCCCAGGCGTCCTTGGGGAGGGCTTAGGGGCCGGTGGCTTGCACACTGCCAAGGGCTCCAGCAGGAAGAGCTCTGTGCGAGGGAAGGGAAGGGCTAGTGCAGGGCTCCTCCAGCGGTTGCTTGGCCGCCCAGACTCAGCTCGGCACGGAGTGCACCAGGCTCCCAGGGCCCCTGGCTGTGGTCTGCAGCTCCGCACACCCGGAGGCTGACTCCCTGGGCGCCCAGCAGCTGCCTCACAAACGTAGCTTCCCTAGCGCTCTCCTCCCCAGCAGAGACGTGTGCAGCTGGTTGGGGCCTTCCCCTGCGTGCCTGGGCTCCCGGCCACAGCCCCAGCTCAGGGCAAGCAGCCCCTGAGCCAAGACCTGCAGGAGGCGCAGAGCGCCCCCACCTGGAAGCCGAGTGAACAGCTGGCGGGGAGGCGAGCCTCCTCGAGGGAAGAAGAGGCAGCCCAGCCTCGTTTGGCTCAAGCCCTACTTGGCTGGAGCCGAGTGCGCCTCCAGGACGGCAGAGGTCCAGCTCTGCTCAGAGGCCCGATCTGGCAGAGTTGCTGGCGCGAGGCTGCTCTGCCCTGGGCGAGCCTTGCCCAGACTTGCCTCGCTGCTAGGCTTCCTGCCCAGGAAGGACCAGGCTGCGCGAGGCTGGGAGACGCCACTGGCGCCTTCCTGGCCTCAGCTCCGCTCCTGCCTTGTCTTTGCACCTAGGCCCCAGGCGTCCTTGTGGAGGGCTTAGGGGCCGGTGTCTTGCACACTGCCAAGGGCTCCAGCAGGAAGAGCTCTGTGCGAGGGAAGGGAAGGGCTAGTGCAGGGCTCCTCCAGCGGTTGCTTGGCCGCCCAGACTCAGCGCCGCACGGAGTGCACCAGGCTCCCAGGGCCCCTGGCTGGGGTCTGCAGCCCCGCACACCCGGAGGCTGACTCCCTGGGCGCCCAGCAGCTGCCTCACACACGTAGCTTCCCTAGCGCTCTCCTACCCAGCAGAGAGGTGTGCAGCTGGTTGAGGCCTGCCCCTGCGTGCCTGGGCTCCCGCGCACAGCCCCATCTCAGGGCAAGCAGCCCCTGAGCCAAGACCTGCAGGAGGCGAAGAGCGCCCCCACCTGGAAGCCGAGTGAACAGCTGGCGGGGAGGCGAGCCTCCTCGAGGGAAGAAGAGGCAGCCCAGCCTCGTTTGGCTCAAGCTCTACTTGGCTGGAGCCGAGTGCGCCTCCAGGACGGCAGAGTTCCAGCTCTGCTCAGAGGCCCGATCTGGCAGAGTTGCTGGCTCGAGGCTGCTCTGCCCTGGGCGAGCCTTGCCCAGACTTGCCTCGCTGCTAGGCCTCCTGCCCAGGAAGGAGCATGCTGCGCGAGGCAGTGAGACGCCACTGGCGCCTTCCTGGCCTCAGCTCCGCTCCTGCCTTGCCTTTGCACCTAGGCCCCAGGCGTCCTTGGGGACGGCTTAGGGGCCAGTTGCTTGCACACTGCCAAGGGCTCCAGCAGGAAGAGCTCTGTGCGAGGGAAGGGAAGGGCTAGTGCAGGGCTCTTCCAGCGGTTGCTTGGCCGCCCAGACTCAGCTTTTCACGAAGTGCACCAGGCTCCCAGGGCCCCTGGCTGTGGTCTGCAGCCCCGCACACCTGGAGGCTGACTCCCTGGGCGCCCAGCAGCTGCCTCACACACGTAGCTTCCCTAGCGCTCTCCTCCCCAGCAGAGACGTGTGCATCTGGTTGGGGCCTGCCCCTGCGTGCCTGGGCTCCCGCGCACAGCCCCAGCTCAGGGCAAGCATCCCCTGAGCCAAGACCTGCAGGAGGCGCAGAGCGCCCCCACCTGGAAGCCGAGTGAACAGCTGGCGGGGAGGCGTGCCTCCGCGAGGGAAGAAGAGGCAGCCCAGCCTCGTTTGGCTCAAGCACTACTTGGCTGGAGCCGAGTGCGCCTCCAGGACGGCAGAGCTCCAGCTCTGCTCAGAGGCCCGATCTGGCAGAGTTGCTGGCGCGAGGCTGCTCTGCCCTGGGCGAGCCTTGCCCAGACTTGCCTCGCTGCTAGGCTTCCTGCCCAGGAAGGAGCAGGCTGCGCGAGGCTGGGAGACGCCACTGGCGCCTTCCTGGCCTCAGCTCCGCTCCTGCCTTGTCTTTGCACCTAGGCCCCAGGCGTCCTTGTGGAGGGCTTAGGGGCCGGTGGCTTGCACACTGCCAAGGGCTCCAGCAGGAAGAGCTCTGTGCGAGGGAAGGGAAGGGCTAGTGCAGGGCTCCTCCAGCGGTTTCTTGGCCGCCCAGACTCAGCGCCGCACGGAGTGCACCAGGCTCCCAGGGCCCCTGGCTGGGGTCTGCAGCCCCGCACACCCGGAGGCTGACTCCCTGGGCGCCCAGCAGCTGCCTCACACACGTAGCTTCCCTAGCGCTCTCCTACCCAGCAGAGAGGTGTGCAGCTGGTTGAGGCCTGCCCCTGCGTGCCTGGGCTCCCGCGCACAGCCCCAGCTCAGGGCAAGCAGCCCCTGAGCCAAGACCTGCAGGAGGCGAAGAGCGCCCCCACCTGGAAGCCGAGTGAACAGCTGGCGGGGAGGCGAGCCTCCTCGAGGGAAGAAGAGGCAGCCCAGCCTCGTTTGGCTCAAGCTCTACTTGGCTGGAGCCGAGTGCGCCTCCAGGACGGCAGAGTTCCAGCTCTGCTCAGAGGCCCGATCTGGCAGAGTTGCTGGCTCGAGGCTGCTCTGCCCTGGGCGAGCCTTGCCCAGACTTGCCTCGCTGCTAGGCCTCCTGCCCAGGAAGGAGCAGGCTGCGCGAGGCAGGGAGACGCCACTGGCGCCTTCCTGGCCTCAGCTCCGCTCCTGCCTTGCCTTTGCACCTAGGCCCCAGGCGTCCTTGGGGAGGGCTTAGGGGCCGGTGGCTTGCACACTGCCAAGGGCTCCAGCAGGAAGAGCTCTGTGCGAGGGAAGGGAAGGGCTAGTGCAGGGCTCCTCCAGCGGTTGCTTGGCCGCCCAGACTCAGCGCCGCACCGAGTTCACCAGGCTCCCACGGCACCTGGCTGGGGTCTGCAGCCCCGCACACCCGGAGGCTCACTCCCTGGGCGCCCAGCAGCTGCCTCACACACGTAGCTTCCCTAGCGCTCCCCTCCCCAGCAGAGACGTTTGCAGCTGGTTGGGGCCTGCCCCTGCGTGCATGGGCTCCCGCCCACAGCCCCAGCTCAGGGCAAGCTGCCCCTGAGCCAAGACCTGCAGGAGGCGCAGAGCGCCCCCACCTGGAAGCCGATTGAACAGCTGGCTGGGAGGCGTGCCTCCGCGAGGGAAGAAGAGGCAGCCCAGCCTCGTTTGGCTCAAGCCCTATTTGGCTGGAGCAGAGTGCGCCTCCAGGACGGCAGAGCTCCAGCTCTGCTCAGAGGCCCGATCTGGCAGAGTTGCTGGCGCGAGGCTGCTCTGCCCTGGGCGAGCCTTGCCCAGACTTGCCTCGCTGCTAGGCTTCCTGCCCAGGAAGGAGCAGGCTGCGCGAGGCTGGGAGACGCCACTGGCGCCTTCCTGGCCTCAGCTCCGCTCCTGCCTTGTCTTTGCACCTAGGCCCCAGGCGTCCTTGTGGAGGGCTTAGGGGCCGGTGGCTTGCACACTGCCAAGGGCTCCAGCAGGAAGAGCTCTGTGCGAGGGAAGGGAAGGGCTAGTGCAGGGCTCCTCCAGCGGTTTCTTGGCCGCCCAGACTCAGCTCGGCACGGAGTGCACCAGGCTCCCAGGGCCCCTGGCTGGGGTCTGCAGCGCCGCACACCCGGAGGCTGACTCCCTGGGCGCCCAGCAGCTGCCTCACACACGTAGCTTCCCTAGCACTTTCCTCCCCAGCAGAGACGTGTGCAGCTGGTTGGGGCCTTCCCCTGGGTGCCTGGGCTCCCGCCCACAGTCCCAGCTCAGGGCAAGCAGCCCCTGAGCCAAGACCTGCAGGAGGCGCAGAGCGCCCCCACCTGGAAGCCGAGTGAACAGCTGGCGGGGAGGCGAGCCTCCTCGAGGGAAGAAGAGGCAGCCCAGCCTCGTTTGGCTCAAGCCCTACTTGGCTGGAGCCGAGTGCGCCTCCAGGACGGCAGAGCTCCAGCTCTGCTCAGAGGCCCGATCTGGCAGAGTTGCTGGCGCGAGGCTGCTCTGCCCTGGGCGAGCCTTGCCCAGACTTGCCTCGCTGCTAGGCTTCCTGCCCAGGAAGGAGCAGGCTGCGCGAGGCTGGGTGACGCCACTGGCGCCTTCCTGGCCTCAGCTCGGCTCCTGCCTTGCCTTTGCACCTAGGCCCCAGGCGTCCTTGGGGAGGGCTTAGGGGCCGGTGGCTTGCACACTGCCAAGGGCTCCAGCAGGAAGAGCTCTGTGCGAGGGAAGGGAAGGTCTAGTGCAGGGCTCCTCCAGCGGTTGCTTGGCCGCCCAGACTCAGCGCCGCACGGAGTTCACCAGGCTCCCACGGCCCCTGGCTGGGGTCTGCAGCCCCGCACACCCGGAGGCTGACTCCCTGGGCGCCCAGCAGCTGCCTCACACACGTAGCTTCCCTAGCGCTCTCCTCCCCAGCAGAGACGTGTGCAGCTGGTTGGCGCCTTCCCCTGCGTGCCTGGGCTCCCCCCCACAGCCCCAGCTCAGGGCAAGCAGCCCCTGAGCCAAGACCTGCAGGAGGCGCACAGCGCCCCCACCTGGAAGCCGAGTGAACAGCTGGCGGGGAGGCGAGCCTCCTCGAGGGAAGAAGAGGCAGCCCAGCCTCGTTTGGCTCAAGCCCTACTTGGCTGGAGCCGAGTGCGCCTCCAGGACGGCAGAGCTCCAGCTCTGCTCAGAGGCCCGATCTGGCAGAGTTGCTGGCGCGAGGCTGCTCTGCCCTGGGCGAGCCTTGCCCAGACTTGCCTCGCTGCTAGGCTTCCTGCCCAGGAAGGAGCAGGCTGCGCGAGGCTGGGAGACGCCACTGGGGCCTTCCTGGCCTCAGCTCCGCTCCTGCCTTGCCTTGGCACCTAGGCCCCAGGCGTCCTTGGGGAGGGCTTAGGGGCCGGTGGCTTGCACACTGCCAAGGGCTCCAGCAGGAAGAGCTCTGTGCGAGGGAAGGGAAGGGCTAGTGCAGGGCTCCTCCAGCGGTTGCTTGGCCGCCCAGACTCAGCTCGGCACGGAGTGCACCAGGCTCCCAGGGCCCCTGGCTGTGGTCTGCAGCTCCGCACACCCGGAGGCTGACTCCCTGGGCGCCCAGCAGCTGCCTCACAAACGTAGCTTCCCTAGCGCTCTCCTCCCCAGCAGAGACGTGTGCAGCTGGTTGGGGCCTTCCCCTGCGTGCCTGGGCTCCCGGCCACAGCCCCAGCTCAGGGCAAGCAGCCCCTGAGCCAAGACCTGCAGGAGGCGCAGAGCGCCCCCACCTGGAAGCCGAGTGAACAGCTGGCGGGGAGGCGAGCCTCCTCGAGGGAAGAAGAGGCAGCCCAGCCTCGTTTGGCTCAAGCCCTACTTGGCTGGAGCCGAGTGCGCCTCCAGGACGGCAGAGGTCCAGCTCTGCTCAGAGGCCCGATCTGGCAGAGTTGCTGGCGCGAGGCTGCTCTGCCCTGGGCGAGCCTTGCCCAGACTTGCCTCGCTGCTAGGCTTCCTGCCCAGGAAGGACCAGGCTGCGCGAGGCTGGGAGACGCCACTGGCGCCTTCCTGGCCTCAGCTCCGCTCCTGCCTTGTCTTTGCACCTAGGCCCCAGGCGTCCTTGTGGAGGGCTTAGGGGCCGGTGGCTTGCACACTGCCAAGGGCTCCAGCAGGAAGAGCTCTGTGCGAGGGAAGGGAAGGGCTAGTGCAGGGCTCCTCCAGCGGTTGCTTGGCCGCCCAGACTCAGCGCCGCACGGAGTGCACCAGGCTCCCAGGGCCCCTGGCTGGGGTCTGCAGCCCCGCACACCCGGAGGCTGACTCCCTGGGCGCCCAGCAGCTGCCTCACACACGTAGCTTCCCTAGCGCTCTCCTACCCAGCAGAGAGGTGTGCAGCTGGTTGAGGCCTGCCCCTGCGTGCCTGGGCTCCCGCGCACAGCCCCAGCTCAGGGCAAGCAGCCCCTGAGCCAAGACCTGCAGGAGGCGAAGAGCGCCCCCACCTGGAAGCCGAGTGAACAGCTGGCGGGGAGGCGAGCCTCCTCGAGGGAAGAAGAGGCAGCCCAGCCTCGTTTGGCTCAAGCTCTACTTGGCTGGAGCCGAGTGCGCCTCCAGGACGGCAGAGTTCCAGCTCTGCTCAGAGGCCCGATCTGGCAGAGTTGCTGGCTCGAGGCTGCTCTGCCCTGGGCGAGCCTTGCCCAGACTTGCCTCGCTGCTAGGCCTCCTGCCCAGGAAGGAGCATGCTGCGCGAGGCAGTGAGACGCCACTGGCGCCTTCCTGGCCTCAGCTCCGCTCCTGCCTTGCCTTTGCACCTAGGCCCCAGGCGTCCTTGGGGACGGCTTAGGGGCCAGTTGCTTGCACACTGCCAAGGGCTCCAGCAGGAAGAGCTCTGTGCGAGGGAAGGGAAGGGCTAGTGCAGGGCTCTTCCAGCGGTTGCTTGGCCGCCCAGACTCAGCTTTTCACGAAGTGCACCAGGCTCCCAGGGCCCCTGGCTGTGGTCTGCAGCCCCGCACACCTGGAGGCTGACTCCCTGGGCGCCCAGCAGCTGCCTCACACACGTAGCTTCCCTAGCGCTCTCCTCCCCAGCAGAGACGTGTGCATCTGGTTGGGGCCTGCCCCTGCGTGCCTGGGCTCCCGCGCACAGCCCCAGCTCAGGGCAAGCATCCCCTGAGCCAAGACCTGCAGGAGGCGCAGAGCGCCCCCACCTGGAAGCCGAGTGAACAGCTGGCGGGGAGGCGTGCCTCCGCGAGGGAAGAAGAGGCAGCCCAGCCTCGTTTGGCTCAAGCACTACTTGGCTGGAGCCGAGTGCGCCTCCAGGACGGCAGAGCTCCAGCTCTGCTCAGAGGCCCGATCTGGCAGAGTTGCTGGCGCGAGGCTGCTCTGCCCTGGGCGAGCCTTGCCCAGACTTGCCTCGCTGCTAGGCTTCCTGCCCAGGAAGGAGCAGGCTGCGCGAGGCTGGGAGACGCCACTGGCGCCTTCCTGGCCTCAGCTCCGCTCCTGCCTTGTCTTTGCACCTAGGCCCCAGGCGTCCTTGTGGAGGGCTTAGGGGCCGGTGGCTTGCACACTGCCAAGGGCTCCAGCAGGAAGAGCTCTGTGCGAGGGAAGGGAAGGGCTAGTGCAGGGCTCCTCCAGCGGTTTCTTGGCCGCCCAGACTCAGCGCCGCACGGAGTGCACCAGGCTCCCAGGGCCCCTGGCTGGGGTCTGCAGCCCCGCACACCCGGAGGCTGACTCCCTGGGCGCCCAGCAGCTGCCTCACACACGTAGCTTCCCTAGCGCTCTCCTACCCAGCAGAGAGGTGTGCAGCTGGTTGAGGCCTGCCCCTGCGTGCCTGGGCTCCCGCGCACAGCCCCAGCTCAGGGCAAGCAGCCCCTGAGCCAAGACCTGCAGGAGGCTAAGAGCGCCCCCACCTGGAAGCCGAGTGAACAGCTGGCGGGGAGGCGAGCCTCCTCGAGGGAAGAAGAGGCAGCCCAGCCTCGTTTGGCTCAAGCTCTACTTGTCTGGAGCCGAGTGCGCCTCCAGGACGGCAGAGTTCCAGCTCTGCTCAGAGGCCCGATCTGGCAGAGTTGCTGGCTCGAGGCTGCTCTGCCCTGGGCGAGCCTTGCCCAGACTTGCCTCGCTGCTAGGCCTCCTGCCCAGGAAGGAGCATGCTGCGCGAGGCAGTGAGACGCCACTGGCGCCTTCCTGGCCTCAGCTCCGCTCCTGCCTTGCCTTTGCACCTAGGCCCCAGGCGTCCTTGGGGACGGCTTAGGGGCCAGTTGCTTGCACACTGCCAAGGGCTCCAGCAGGAAGAGCTCTGTGCGAGGGAAGGGAAGGGCTAGTGCAGGGCTCCTCCAGCGGTTGCTTGGCCGCCCAGACTCAGCTTTTCACGAAGTGCACCAGGCTCCCAGGGCCCCTGGCTGTGGTCTGCAGCCCCGCACACCTGGAGGCTGACTCCCTGGGCGCCCAGCAGCTGCCTCACACACGTAGCTTCCCTAGCGCTCCCCTCCCCAGCAGAGACGTTTGCAGCTGGTTGGGGCCTGCCCCTGCGTGCATGGGCTCCCGCCCACAGCCCCAGCTCAGGGCAAGCTGCCCCTGAGCCAAGACCTGCAGGAGGCGCAGAGCGCCCCCACCTGGAAGACGAGTGAACAGCTAGCGGGGAGGCGAGCCTGCTTGAGGGAAGTAGAGGCAGCCCAGGCTCGTTTGGCTCAAGCCCTACTTGGCTTGAGCCGAGTGCGCCTCCAGGACGGCAGAGCTCCTGCTCTGCTCAGAGGCCCGATCTGGCAGAGTTGCTGGGGCGAGGCTGCTCTGCCCTGGGCGAGCCTTGCCCAGACTTGCCTCGCTGCTAGGCTTCCTGCCCAGGAAGGAGCAGGCTGCGCGAGGCAGGGAGACGCCACTGGCGCCTTCCTGGCCTCAGCTCCGCTCCTGCTTTGCCTTTGCACCTAGGCCCCAGGCGTCCTTGGGGAGGGCTTAGGGGCCGGTGGCTTGCACACTGCCAAGGGCTCCAGCAGGAAGAGCTCTGTGCGAGGGAAGGGAAGGGCTAGTGCAGGGCTCCTCCAGCGGTTGCTTGGCCGCCCAGACTCAGCTCGGCACGGAGTGCACCAGGCTCCCAGGGCCCCTGGCTGGGGTCTGCAGACCCGCACACCCGGAGGCTGACTCCCTGGGCGCCCAGCAGCTGCCTCACACACGTAGCTTCCCTAGCGCTCTCCTCCCCAGCAGAGACGTGTGCAGCTGGTTGGGGCCTGCCCCTGCGTGCCTGGGCTCCCACCCACAGCCCAGCTCAGGGCAAGCAGCCCCTGAGCCAAGACCTGCAGGAGGCGAACAGCGCCCCCACCTGGAAGCCGAGTGAACAGCTGGTGGGGAGGCGAGCCTCCTCGAGGGAAGAAGAGGCAGCCCAGCCTCGTTTGGCTCAAGCCATACTTGGCTGGAGCCGAGTGGGCCTCCAGGACGGCAGAGCTCCAGCTCTGCTCAGAGGCCCGATCTGGCAGAGTTGCTGGCGCGAGGCTGCTCTGCCCTGGGCGAGCCTTGCCCAGACCTACCTCGCTGCTAGGCTTCCTGCCCAGGAAGGAGCAGGCTGCGCGAGGCTGGGAGACGCCACTGGCGCCGTCCTGGCCTCAGCTCCGCTCCTGCCTTGCCATTGCACTTAGGCCCCAGGCGTCCTTGGGGATGGCTTAGGGGCCGGGGGCTTGCACACTGCCAAGGGCTCCAGCAGGAAGAGCTCTGTGCGAGGGAAGGGAAGGGCTAGTGCAGGGCTCCTCCAGGGGTTGCTTGGCCGCCCAGACTCAGCGCCGCACAGAGTGCACCAGGCTCTCAGGGCCCCTGGCTGGGGTCTGCAGCCCCTCAGACCCGGAGGCTGACTCCCTGGGCGCCCAGCAGCTGCCTCACACACGTAGCTTCCCTAGCGCTCTCCTCCCCAGCAGAGACGTGTGCAGCTGGTTGGGGCCTGCCCCTGCGTGCCTGGGCTCCCGCGCACAGCCCCAGCTCAGGGCAAGCAGCCCCTGAGCCAAGACCTGCAGGAGGCGAAGAGCGCCCCCACCTGGAAGCCGAGTGAACAGCTGGCGGGGAGGCGAGCCTCCTCGAGGGAAGAAGAGGCAGCCCAGCCTCGTTTGGCTCAAGCCCTACTTGGCTGGAGCCGAGTGCGCCTCCAGGACGGCAGAGCTCCAGCTCTGCTCAGAGGCCCGATCTGGCAGAGTTGCTGGCGCGAGGCTGCTCTGCCCTGGGCGAGCCTTGCCCAGACTTGCCTCGCTGCTAGGCTTCCTGCCCAGGAAGGAGCAGGCTGCGCGAGGCTGGGAGACGCCACTGGCGCCTTCCTGGCCTCAGCTCCGCTCCTGCCTTGCCTTTGCACCTAGGCCCCAGGCGACCTTGGGGAGGGCTTAGGGGCCGGTGGCTTGCACACTGCCAAGGGCTCCAGCAGGAAGAGCTCTGTGCGAGGGAAGGGAAGGGCTAGTGCAGGGCTCCTCCAGCGGTTGCTTGGCCGCCCAGACTCAGCTCGGCACGGAGTGCACTAGGCTCCCAGGGCCCCTGGCTGTGGTCTGCAGCCCCACACACCCGGAGGCTGACTCCCTGGGCGCCCAGCAGCTGCCTCACACACGTAGCTTCCCTAGCGCTCTCCTCCCCAGCAGAGACGTGTGCAGCTGGTTGGGGCCTGCCCCTGCGTGCCTGGGCTCCCGCGCACAGCCCCAGCTCAGGGCAAGCATCCCCTGAGCCAAGACCTGCAGGAGGCGCAGAGCGCCCCCACCTGGAAACCGAGTGAACAGCTGGCGGGGAGGCGAGCCTCCTCGAGGGAAGAAGAGGCAGCCCAGCCTCGTTTGGCTCAAGCCCTACTTGGCTGGAGCCGAGTGCGCCTCCAGGACGGCAGAGCTCCAGCTCTGCTCAGAGGCCCGATCTGGCAGAGTTGCTGGCTCGAGGCTGCTCTGCCCTGGGCGAGCCTTGCCCAGACTTGCCTCGCTGCTAGGCTTCCTGCCCAGGAAGGAGCAGGCTGCGCGAGGCTGGGAGACGCCACTGGCGCCTTCCTGGCCTCAGCTCCGCTCCTGCCTTGCCATTGCACTTAGGCCCCAGGCGTCCTTGGGGATGGCTTAGGGGCCGGGGGCTTGCACACTGCCAAGGGCTCCAGCAGGAAGAGCTCTGTGCGAGGGAAGGGAAGGGCTAGTGCAGGGCTCCTCCAGGGGTTGCTTGGCCGCCCAGACTCAGCGCCGCATGGAGTGCACCAGGCTCTCAGGGCCCCTGGCTGGGGTCTGCAGCCCCGCAGACCCGGAGGCTGACTCCCTGGGCGCCCAGCAGCTGCCTCACACACGTAGCTTCCCTAGCGCTCTCCTCCCCAGCAGAGACGTGTGCAGCTGGTTGGGGCCTGCCCCTGCGTGCCTGGGCTCCTGCGCAGAGCCCCAGCTCAGGGCAAGCAGCCCCTGAGCCAAGACCTGCAGGAGGCGAACAGCGCCCACACCTGGAAGCCGAGTGAACAGCTGGTGGGGAGGCGAGCCTCTTCGAGGGAAGAAGAGGCAGCCCAGCCTCGTTTGGCTCAAGCCATACTTGGCTGGAGCCGAGTGGGCCTCCAGGACGGCAGAGCTCCAGCTCTGCTCAGAGGCCCGATCTGGCAGAGTTGCTGGCGCGAGGCTGCTCTGCCCTGGGCGAGCCTTGCCCAGACCTACCTCGCTGCTAGGCTTCCTGCCCAGGAAGGAGCAGGCTGCGCGAGGCTGGGAGACGCCACTGGCGCCGTCCTGGCCTCAGCTCCGCTCCTGCCTTGCCATTGCACTTAGGCCCCAGGCGTCCTTGGGGATGGCTTAGGGGCCGGGGGCTTGCACACTGCCAAGGGCTCCAGCAGGAAGAGCTCTGTGCGAGGGAAGGGAAGGGCTAGTGCAGGGCTCCTCCAGGGGTTGCTTGGCCGCCCAGACTCAGCGCCGCACAGAGTGCACCAGGCTCTCAGGGCCCCTGGCTGGGGTCTGCAGCCCCTCAGACCCGGAGGCTGACTCCCTGGGCGCCCAGCAGCTGCCTCACACACGTAGCTTCCCTAGCGCTCTCCTCCCCAGCAGAGACGTGTGCAGCTGGTTGGGGCCTGCCCCTGCGTGCCTGGGCTCCTGCGCAGAGCCCCAGCTCAGGGCAAGCAGCCCCTGAGCCAAGACCTGCAGGAGGCGAAGAGCGCCCCCACCTGGAAGTCGAGTGAACAGCTGGTGGGGAGGCGAGCCTCTTCGAGGGAAGAAGAGGCAGCCCAGCCTCGTTTGGCTCAAGCCCTACTTGGCTGGAGCCGAGTGGGCCTCCAGGACGGCAGAGCTCCAGCTCTGCTCAGAGGCCCGATCTGGCAGAGTTGCTGGCGCGAGGCTGCTCTGCCCTGGGCGAGCCTTGCCCAGACTTGCCTCGCTGCTAGGCTTCCTGCCCAGGAAGGAGCAGTCTGCGCGAGGCTGGGAGACGCCACTGGCGCCTTCCTGGCCTCAGCTCCGCTCCTGCCTTGCCTTTGCACCTAGGCCCCAGGCGTCCTTGGGGAGGGCTTAGGGGCCGGTGGCTTGCACACTGCCAAGGGCTCCAGCAGGAAGAGCTCTGTGCGAGGGAAGGGAAGGGCTAGTGCAGGGCTCCTCCAGCGGTTGCTTGGCCGCCCAGACTCAGCGCCGCACGGAGTTCACCAGGCTCCCACGGCCCCTGGCTGGGGTCTGCAGCCCCGCACACCCGGAGGCTGACTCCCTGGGCGCCCAGCAGCTGCCTCAGACACGTAGCTTCCCTAGCGCTCTCCTACCCAGCAGAGAAGTGTGCAGCTGGTTGAGGCCTGCCCCTGCGTGCCTGGGCTCCCGCGCACAGCCCCAGCTCAGGGCAAGCAGCCCCTGAGCCAAGACCTGCAGGAGGCGAAGAGCGCCCCCACCTGGAAGCCGAGTGAACAGCTGGCGGGGAGGCGAGCCTCCTCGAGGGAAGAAGAGGCAGCCCAGCCTCGTTTGGCTCAAGCCCTACTTGGCTGGAGCCGAGTGCGCCTCCAGGACGGCAGAGCTCCAGCTCTGCTCAGAGGCCCGATCTGGCAGAGTTGCTGGCGCGAGGCTGCTCTGCCCTGGGCGAGCCTTGCCCAGACTTGCCTCGCTGCTAGGCTTCCTGCCCAGGAAGGAGCAGGCTGCGCGAGGCTGGGAGACGCCACTGGCGCCTTCCTGGCCTCAGCTCCGCTCCTGCCTTGCCTTTGCACCTAGGCCCCAGGCGACCTTGGGGAGGGCTTAGGGGCCGGTGGCTTGCACACTGCCAAGGGCTCCAGCAGGAAGAGCTCTGTGCGAGGGAAGGGAAGGGCTAGTGCAGGGCTCCTCCAGCGGTTGCTTGGCCGCCCAGACTCAGCTCGGCACGGAGTGCACTAGGCTCCCAGGGCCCCTGGCTGTGGTCTGCAGCCCCACACACCCGGAGGCTGACTCCCTGGGCGCCCAGCAGCTGCCTCACACACGTAGCTTCCCTAGCGCTCTCCTCCCCAGCAGAGACGTGTGCAGCTGGTTGGGGCCTGCCCCTGCGTGCCTGGGCTCCCGCGCACAGCCCCAGCTCAGGGCAAGCAGCCCCTGAGCCAAGACCTGCAGGAGGCGAAGAGCGCCCCCACCTGGAAGCCGAGTGAACAGCTGGCGGGGAGGCGAGCCTCCTCGAGGGAAGAAGAGGCAGCCCAGCCTCGTTTGGCTCAAGCCCTACTTGGCTGGAGCCGAGTGCGCCTCCAGGACGGCAGAGCTCCAGCTCTGCTCAGAGGCCCGATCTGGCAGAGTTGCTGGCGCGAGGCTGCTCTGCCCTGGGCGAGCCTTGCCCAGACTTGCCTCGCTGCTAGGCTTCCTGCCCAGGAAGGAGCAGGCTGCGCGAGGCTGGGAGACGCCACTGGCGCCTTCCTGGCCTCAGCTCCGCTCCTGCCTTGCCTTTGCACCTAGGCCCCAGGCGACCTTGGGGAGGGCTTAGGGGCCGGTGGCTTGCACACTGCCAAGGGCTCCAGCAGGAAGAGCTCTGTGCGAGGGAAGGGAAGGGCTAGTGCAGGGCTCCTCCAGCGGTTGCTTGGCCGCCCAGACTCAGCTCGGCACGGAGTGCACTAGGCTCCCAGGGCCCCTGGCTGTGGTCTGCAGCCCCACACACCCGGAGGCTGACTCCCTGGGCGCCCAGCAGCTGCCTCACACACGTAGCTTCCCTAGCGCTCTCCTCCCCAGCAGAGACGTGTGCAGCTGGTTGGGGCCTGCCCCTGCGTGCCTGGGCTCCCGCGCACAGCCCCAGCTCAGGGCAAGCATCCCCTGAGCCAAGACCTGCAGGAGGCGCAGAGCGCCCCCACCTGGAAACCGAGTGAACAGCTGGCGGGGAGGCGAGCCTCCTCGAGGGAAGAAGAGGCAGCCCAGCCTCGTTTGGCTCAAGCCCTACTTGGCTGGAGCCGAGTGCGCCTCCAGGACGGCAGAGCTCCAGCTCTGCTCAGAGGCCCGATCTGGCAGAGTTGCTGGCTCGAGGCTGCTCTGCCCTGGGCGAGCCTTGCCCAGACTTGCCTCGCTGCTAGGCTTCCTGCCCAGGAAGGAGCAGGCTGCGCGAGGCTGGGAGACGCCACTGGCGCCGTCCTGGCCTCAGCTCCGCTCCTGCCTTGCCATTGCACTTAGGCCCCAGGCGTCCTTGGGGATGGCTTAGGGGCCGGGGGCTTGCACACTGCCAAGGGCTCCAGCAGGAAGAGCTCTGTGCGAGGGAAGGGAAGGGCTAGTGCAGGGCTCCTCCAGGGGTTGCTTGGCCGCCCAGACTCAGCGCCGCATGGAGTGCACCAGGCTCTCAGGGCCCCTGGCTGGGGTCTGCAGCCCCGCAGACCCGGAGGCTGACTCCCTGGGCGCCCAGCAGCTGCCTCACACACGTAGCTTCCCTAGCGCTCTCCTCCCCAGCAGAGACGTGTGCAGCTGGTTGGGGCCTGCCCCTGCGTGCCTGGGCTCCTGCGCAGAGCCCCAGCTCAGGGCAAGCAGCCCCTGAGCCAAGACCTGCAGGAGGCGAACAGCGCCCCCACCTGGAAGCCGAGTGAACAGCTGGTGGGGAGGCGAGCCTCTTCGAGGGAAGAAGAGGCAGCCCAGCCTCGTTTGGCTCAAGCCATACTTGGCTGGAGCCGAGTGGGCCTCCAGGACGGCAGAGCTCCAGCTCTGCTCAGAGGCCCGATCTGGCAGAGTTGCTGGCGCGAGGCTGCTCTGCCCTGGGCGAGCCTTGCCCAGACCTACCTCGCTGCTAGGCTTCCTGCCCAGGAAGGAGCAGGCTGCGCGAGGCTGGGAGACGCCACTGGCGCCGTCCTGGCCTCAGCTCCGCTCCTGCCTTGCCATTGCACTTAGGCCCCAGGCGTCCTTGGGGATGGCTTAGGGCCCGGGGGCTTGCACACTGCCAAGGGCTCCAGCAGGAAGAGCTCTGTGCGAGGGAAGGGAAGGGCTAGTGCAGGGCTCCTCCAGGGGTTGCTTGGCCACCCAGACTCAGCGCCGCACAGAGTGCACCAGGCTCTCAGGGCCCCTGGCTGGGGTCTGCAGCCCCTCAGACCCGGAGGCTGACTCCCTGGGCGCCCAGCAGCTGCCTCACACACGTAGCTTCCCTAGCGCTCTCCTCCCCAGCAGAGACGTGTGCAGCTGGTTGGGGCCTGCCCCTGCGTGCCTGGGCTCCTGCGCAGAGCCCCAGCTCAGGGCAAGCAGCCCCTGAGCCAAGACCTGCAGGAGGCGAAGAGCGCCCCCACCTGGAAGCCGAGTGAACAGCTGGTGGGGAGGCGAGCCTCTTCGAGGGAAGAAGAGGCAGCCCAGCCTCGTTTGGCTCAAGCCCTACTTGGCTGGAGCCGAGTGGGCCTCCAGGACGGCAGAGCTCCAGCTCTGCTCAGAGGCCCGATCTGGCAGAGTTGCTGGCGCGAGGCTGCTCTGCCCTGGGCGAGCCTTGCCCAGACTTGCCTCGCTGCTAGGCTTCCTGCCCAGGAAGGAGCAGTCTGCGCGAGGCTGGGAGACGCCACTGGCGCCTTCCTGGCCTCAGCTCCGCTCCTGCCTTGCCTTTGCACCTAGGCCCCAGGCGTCCTTGGGGAGGGCTTAGGGGCCGGTGGCTTGCACACTGCCAAGGGCTCCAGCAGGAAGAGCTCTGTGCGAGGGAAGGGAAGGGCTAGTGCAGGGCTCCTCCAGCGGTTGCTTGGCCGCCCAGACTCAGCGCCGCACGGAGTTCACCAGGCTCCCACGGCCCCTGGCTGGGGTCTGCAGCCCCGCACACCCGGAGGCTGACTCCCTGGGCGCCCAGCAGCTGCCTCAGACACGTAGCTTCCCTAGCGCTCTCCTACCCAGCAGAGAAGTGTGCAGCTGGTTGAGGCCTGCCCCTGCGTGCCTGGGCTCCCGCGCACAGCCCCAGCTCAGGGCAAGCAGCCCCTGAGCCAAGACCTGCAGGAGGCGAAGAGCGCCCCCACCTGGAAGCCGAGTGAACAGCTGGCGGGGAGGCGAGCCTCCTCGAGGGAAGAAGAGGCAGCCCAGCCTCGTTTGGCTCAAGCCCTACTTGGCTGGAGCCGAGTGCGCCTCCAGGACGGCAGAGCTCCAGCTCTGCTCAGAGGCCCGATCTGGCAGAGTTGCTGGCGCGAGGCTGCTCTGCCCTGGGCGAGCCTTGCCCAGACTTGCCTCGCTGCTAGGCTTCCTGCCCAGGAAGGAGCAGGCTGCGCGAGGCTGGGAGACGCCACTGGCGCCTTCCTGGCCTCAGCTCCGCTCCTGCCTTGCCTTTGCACCTAGGCCCCAGGCGACCTTGGGGAGGGCTTAGGGGCCGGTGGCTTGCACACTGCCAAGGGCTCCAGCAGGAAGAGCTCTGTGCGAGGGAAGGGAAGGGCTAGTGCAGGGCTCCTCCAGCGGTTGCTTGGCCGCCCAGACTCAGCTCGGCACGGAGTGCACTAGGCTCCCAGGGCCCCTGGCTGTGGTCTGCAGCCCCACACACCCGGAGGCTGACTCCCTGGGCGCCCAGCAGCTGCCTCACACACGTAGCTTCCCTAGCGCTCTCCTCCCCAGCAGAGACGTGTGCAGCTGGTTGGGGCCTGCCCCTGCGTGCCTGGGCTCCCGCGCACAGCCCCAGCTCAGGGCAAGCATCCCCTGAGCCAAGACCTGCAGGAGGCGCAGAGCGCCCCCACCTGGAAACCGAGTGAACAGCTGGCGGGGAGGCGAGCCTCCTCGAGGGAAGAAGAGGCAGCCCAGCCTCGTTTGGCTCAAGCCCTACTTGGCTGGAGCCGAGTGCGCCTCCAGGACGGCAGAGCTCCAGCTCTGCTCAGAGGCCCGATCTGGCAGAGTTGCTGGCTCGAGGCTGCTCTGCCCTGGGCGAGCCTTGCCCAGACTTGCCTCGCTGCTAGGCTTCCTGCCCAGGAAGGACCAGGCTGCGCGAGGCTGGGAGACGCCACTGGCGCCTTCCTGGCCTCAGCTCCGCTCCTGCCTTGCCATTGCACTTAGGCCCCAGGCGTCCTTGGGGATGGCTTAGGGGCCGGGGGCTTGCACACTGCCAAGGGCTCCAGCAGGAAGAGCTCTGTGCGAGGGAAGGGAAGGGCTAGTGCAGGGCTCCTCCAGGGGTTGCTTGGCCGCCCAGACTCAGCGCCGCACGGAGTGCACCAGGCTCTCAGGGCCCCTGGCTGGGGTCTGCAGCCCCGCAGACCCGGAGGTTGACTCCCTGGGCGCCCAGCAGCTGCCTCACACACGTAGCTTCCCTAGCGCTCTCCTCCACAGCAGAGACGTGTGCAGCTGGTTGGGGCCTGCCCCTGCGTGCCTGGGCTCCTGCGCAGAGCCCCAGCTCAGGGCAAGCAGCCCCTGAGCCAAGACCTGCAGGAGGCGAACAGCGCCCCCACCTGGAAGCCGAGTGAACAGCTGGTGGGGAGGCGAGCCTCTTCGAGGGAAGAAGAGGCAGCCCAGCCTCGTTTGGCTCAAGCCCTACTTGGCTGGAGCCGAGTGGGCCTCCAGGACGGCAGAGCTCCAGCTCTGCTCAGAGGCCCGATCTGGCAGAGTTGCTGGCGCGAGGCTGCTCTGCCCTGGGCGAGCCTTGCCCAGACTTGCCTCGCTGCTAGGCTTCCTGCCCAGGAAGGAGCAGTCTGCGCGAGGCTGGGAGACGCCACTGGCGCCTTCCTGGCCTCAGCTCCGCTCCTGCCTTGCCTTTGCACCTAGGCCCCAGGCGTCCTAGGGGAGGGCTTAGGGGCCAGTGGCTTGCACACTGCCAAGGGCTCCAGCAGGAAGAGCTCTGTGCGAGGGAAGGGAAGGGCTAGTGCAGGGCTCCTCCAGCGGTTGCTTGGCCGCCCAGACTCAGCGCCGCACGGAGTTCACCAGGCTCCCACGGCCCCTGGCTGGGGTCTGCAGCCCCGCACACCCGGAGGCTGACTCCCTGGGCGCCCAGCAGCTGCCTCACACACGTAGCTTCCCTAGCGCTCTCCTACCCAGCAGAGAGGTGTGCAGCTGGTTGAGGCCTGCCCCTGCGTGCCTGGGCTCCCGCGCACAGCCCCAGCTCAGGGCAAGCAGCCCCTGAGCCAAGACCTGCAGGAGGCGAAGTGCGCCCCCACCTGGAAGCCGAGTGAACAGCTGGCGGGGAGGCGAGCCTCCTCGAGGGAAGAAGAGGCAGCCCAGCCTCGTTTGGCTCAAGCCCTACTTGGCTGGAGCCGAGTGCGCCTCCAGGACGGCAGAGCTCCAGCTCTGCTCAGAGGCCCGATCTGGCAGAGTTGCTGGCGCGAGGCTGCTCTGCCCTGGGCGAGCCTTGCCCAGACTTGCCTCGCTGCTAGGCTTCCTGCCCAGGAAGGAGCAGGCTGCGCGAGGCTGGGAGACGCCACTGGCGCCTTCCTGGCCTCAGCTCCGCTCCTGCCTTGCCTTTGCACCTAGGCCCCAGGCGACCTTGGGGAGGGCTTAGGGGCCGGTGGCTTGCACACTGCCAAGGGCTCCAGCAGGAAGAGCTCTGTGCGAGGGAAGGGAAGGGCTAGTGCAGGGCTCCTCCAGCGGTTGCTTGGCCGCCCAGACTCAGCTCGGCACGGAGTGCACTAGGCTCCCAGGGCCCCTGGCTGTGGTCTGCAGCCCCACACACCCGGAGGCTGACTCCCGGGGCGCCCAGCAGCTGCCTCACACACGTAGCTTCCCTAGCGCTCTCCTCCCCAGCAGAGACGTGTGCAGCTGGTTGGGGCCTGCCCCTGCGTGCCTGGGCTCCCGCGCACAGCCCCAGCTCAGGGCAAGCATCCCCTGAGCCAAGACCTGCAGGAGGCGCAGAGCGCCCCCACCTGGAAACCGAGTGAACAGCTGGCGGGGAGGCGAGCCTCCTCGAGGGAAGAAGAGGCAGCCCAGCCTCGTTTGGCTCAAGCCCTACTTGGCTGGAGCCGAGTGCGCCTCCAGGACGGCAGAGCTCCAGCTCTGCTCAGAGGCCCGATCTGGCAGAGTTGCTGGCTCGAGGCTGCTCTGCCCTGGGCGAGCCTTGCCCAGACTTGCCTCGCTGCTAGGCTTCCTGCCCAGGAAGGACCAGGCTGCGCGAGGCTGGGAGACGCCACTGGGGCCTTCCTGGCCTCAGCTCCGCTCCTGCCTTGCCATTGCACTTAGGCCCCAGGCGTCCTTGGGGATGGCTTAGGGGCCGGGGGCTTGCACACTGCCAAGGGCTCCAGCAGGAAGAGCTCTGTGCGAGGGAAGGGAAGGGCTAGTGCAGGGCTCCTCCAGGGGTTGCTTGGCCGCCCAGACTCAGCGCCGCACGGAGTGCACCAGGCTCTCAGGGCCCCTGGCTGGGGTCTGCAGCCCCGCAGACCCGGAGGCTGACTCCCTGGGCGCCCAGCAGCTGCCTCACACACGTAGCTTCCCTAGCGCTCTCCTCCCCAGCAGAGATGTGTGCAGCTGGTTGGGGCCTGCCCCTGCGTGCCTGGGCTCCTGCGCAGAGCCCCAGGTCAGGGCAAGCAGCCCCTGAGCCAAGACCTGCAGGAGGCGAACAGCGCCCCCACCTGGAAGCCGAGTGAACAGCTGGTGGGGAGGCGAGCCTCTTCGAGGGAAGAAGAGGCAGCCCAGCCTCGTTTGGCTCAAGCCCTACTTGGCTGGAGCCGAGTGGGCCTCCAGGACGGCAGAGCTCCAGCTCTGCTCAGAGGCCCGATCTGGCAGAGTTGCTGGCGCGAGGCTGCTCTGCCCTGGGCGAGCCTTGCCCAGACTTGCCTCGCTGCTAGGCTTCCTGCCCAGGAAGGAGCAGTCTGCGCGAGGCTGGGAGACGCCACTGGCGCCTTCCTGGCCTCAGCTCCGCTCCTGCCTTGCCTTTGCACCTAGGCCCCAGGCGTCCTTGGGGAGGGCTTAGGGGCCGGTGGCTTGCACACTGCCAAGGGCTCCAGCAGGAAGAGCTCTGTGCGAGGGAAGGGAAGGGCTAGTGCAGGGCTCCTCCAGCGGTTGCTTGGCCGCCCAGACTCAGCGCCGCACGGAGTTCACCAGGCTCCCACGGCCCCTGGCTGGGGTCTGCAGCCCCGCACACCCGGAGGCTGACTCCCTGGGCGCCCAGCAGCTGCCTCACACACGTAGCTTCCCTAGCACTTTCCTCCCCAGCAGAGACGTGTGCAGCTGGTTGGGGCCTTCCCCTGCGTGCCTGGGCTCCCGCCCACAGTCCCAGCTCAGGGCAAGCAGCCCCTGAGCCAAGACCTGCAGGAGGCGCAGAGCGCCCCCACCTGGAAGCCGAGTGAACAGCTGGCGGGGAGGCGAGCCTCCTCGAGGGAAGAAGAGGCAGCCCAGCCTCGTTTGGCTCAAGCCCTACTTGGCTGGAGCCGAGTGCGCCTCCAGGACGGCAGAGGTCCAGCTCTGCTCAGAGGCCCGATCTGGCAGAGTTGCTGGCGCGAGGCTGCTCTGCCCTGGGCGAGCCTTGCCCAGACTTGCCTCGCTGCTAGGCTTCCTGCCCAGGAAGGAGCAGGCTGCGCGAGGCTGGGTGACGCCACTGGCGCCTTCCTGGCCTCAGCTCGGCTCCTGCCTTGCCTTTGCACCTAGGCCCCAGGCGTCCTTGGGGAGGGCTTAGGGGCCGGTGGCTTGCACACTGCCAAGGGCTCCAGCAGGAAGAGCTCTGTGCGAGGGAAGGGAAGGTCTAGTGCAGGGCTCCTCCAGCGGTTGCTTGGCCGCCCAGACTCAGCGCCGCACGGAGTTCACCAGGCTCCCACGGCCCCTGGCTGGGGTCTGCAGCCCCGCACACCCGGAGGCTGACTCCCTGGGCGCCCAGCAGCTGCCTCACACACGTAGCTTCCCTAGCGCTCTCCTCCCCAGCAGAGACGTGTGCAGCTGGTTGGCGCCTTCCCCTGCGTGCCTGGGCTCCCCCCCACAGCCCCAGCTCAGGGCAAGCAGCCCCTGAGCCAAGACCTGCAGGAGGCGCACAGCGCCCCCACCTGGAAGCCGAGTGACCAGCTGGCGGGGAGGCGAGCCTCCTCGAGGGAAGAAGAGGCAGCCCAGCCTCGTTTGGCTCAAGCCCTACTTGGCTGGAGCCGAGTGCGCCTCCAGGACGGCAGAGCTCCAGCTCTGCTCAGAGGCCCGATCTGGCAGAGTTGCTGGCGCGAGGCTGCTCTGCCCTGGGCGAGCCTTGCCCAGACTTGCCTCGCTGCTAGGCTTCCTGCCCAGGAAGGAGCAGGCTGCGCGAGGCTGGGAGACGCCACTGGGGCCTTCCTGGCCTCAGCTCCGCTCCTGCCTTGCCTTGGCACCTAGGCCCCAGGCGTCCTTGGGGAGGGCTTAGGGGCCGGTGGCTTGCACACTGCCAAGGGCTCCAGCAGGAAGAGCTCTGTGCGAGGGAAGGGAAGGGCTAGTGCAGGGCTCCTCCAGCGGTTGCTTGGCCGCCCAGACTCAGCGCCGCACCGAGTTCACCAGGCTCCCACGGCACCTGGCTGGGGTCTGCAGCCCCGCACACCCGGAGGCTGACTCCCTGGGCGCCCAGCAGCTGCCTCACACACGTAGCTTCCCTAGCGCTCCCCTCCCCAGCAGAGACGTTTGCAGCTGGTTGGGGCCTGCCCCTGCGTGCATGGGCTCCCGCCCACAGCCCCAGCTCAGGGCAAGCTGCCCCTGAGCCAAAACCTGCAGGAGGCGCAGAGCGCCCCCACCTGGAAGCCGAGTGAACAGCTAGCGGGGAGGCGAGCCTGCTTGAGGGAAGTAGAGGCAGCCCAGGCTCGTTTGGCTCAAGCCCTACTTGGCTTGAGCCGAGTGCGCCTCCAGGACGGCAGAGCTCCTGCTCTGCTCAGAGGCCCGATCTGGCAGAGTTGCTGGGGCGAGGCTGCTCTGCCCTGGGCGAGCCTTGCCCAGACTTGCCTCGCTGCTAGGCTTCCTGCCCAGGAAGGAGCAGGCTGCGCGAGGCAGGGAGACGCCACTGGCGCCTTCCTGGCCTCAGCTCCGCTCCTGCCTTGCCTTTGCACCTAGGCCCCAGGCGTCCTTGGGGAGGGCTTAGGAGCCGGTGGCTTGCACACTGCCAAGGGCTCCAGCAGGAAGAGCTCTGTGCGAGGGAAGGGAAGGGCTAGTGCAGGGCTCCTCCAGCGGTTGCTTGGCCGCCCAGACTCAGCTCGGCACGGAGTGCACCAGGCTCCCAGGGCCCCTGGCTGGGGTCTGCAGCCCCGCACACCCGGAGGCTGACTCCCTGGGCGCCCAGCAGCTGCCTCACACACGTAGCTTCCCTAGCGCTCTCCTCCCCAGCAGAGACGTGTGCAGCTGGTTGGGGCCTGCCCCTGCGTGCCTGGGCTCCCACCCACAGCCCAGCTCAGGGCAAGCAGCCCCTGAGCCAAGACCTGCAGGAGGCGCAGAGCGCCCCCACCTGGAAGCCGAGTGAACACCTGGCGGGAAGGCGAGCCTCCTCGAGGGAAGAAGAGGCAGCCCAGCCTCGTTTGGCTCAAGCTCTACTTGGCTGGAGCCGAGTGCGCCTCCAGGGCGCAGAGCTCCAGCTCTGCTCAGAGGCCCGATCTGGCAGAGTTGCTGGCGCGAGGCTGCTCTGCCCTGGGCGAGCCTTGCCCAGACTTGCCTCGCTGCTAGGCTTCCTGCCCAGGAAGGAGCAGGCTGCGCGAGGCTGGGAGACGCCACTGGCGCCTTCCTGGCCTCACCTCCGCTCCTGCCTTGCCTTTGCACCTAGGCCCCAGGCTTCCTTGGGGAGGGCTTAGGGGCCGGTGGCTTGCACACTGCCAAGGGCTCCAGCAGGAAGAGCTCTGTGCGAGGGAAGGGAAGGGCTAGTGCAGGGCTCCTCCAGCGGTTGCTTGGCCGCCCAGACTCAGCTCGGCACGGAGTGCACCAGGCTCCCAGGGCCCCTGGCTGTGGTCTGCAGCTCCGCACACCCGGGGGCTGACTCCCTGGGCGCCCAGCAGCTGCCTCACAAACGTAGCTTCCCTAGCGCTCTCCTCCCCAGCAGAGACGTGTGCAGCTGGTTGGGGCCTGCCCCTGCGTGCCTGGGCTCCTGCGCAGAGCCCCAGCTCAGGGCAAGCAGCCCCAGAGCCAAGACCTGCAGGAGGCGAACAGCGCCCCCAACTGGAAGCCGAGTGAACAGCTGGTGGGGAGGCGAGCCTCTTCGAGGGAAGAAGAGGCAGCCCAGCCTCGTTTGGATCAAGCCCTATTTGGCTGGAACCGAGTGCGCCTCCAGGACGGCAGAGCTCCAGCTCTGCTCAGAGGCCCGATCTGGCAGAGTTGCTGGCGCGAGGCTGCTCTGCCCTGGGCGAGCCTTGCCCAGACTTGCCTCGCTGCTAGGCTTCCTGCCCAGGAAGGACCAGGCTGCGCGAGGCTGGGAGACGCCACTGGCGCCTTCCTGGCCTCAGCTCCGCTCCTGCCTTGTCTTTGCACCTAGGCCCCAGGCGTCCTTGTGGAGGGCTTAGGGGCCGGTGGCTTGCACACTGCCAAGGGCTCCAGCAGGAAGAGCTCTGTGCGAGGGAAGGGAAGGGCTAGTGCAGGGCTCCTCCAGCGGTTGCTTGGCCGCCCAGACTCAGCGCCGCACGGAGTGCACCAGGCTCCCAGGGCCCCTGGCTGGGGTCTGCAGCTCCGCACACCCGGAGGCTGACTCCCTGGGCGCCCAGCAGCTGCCTCAGACACGTAGCTTCCCTAGCGCTCTCCTACCCAGCAGAGAGGTGTGCAGCTGGTTGAGGCCTGCCCCTGCTTGCCTGGGCTCCCGCGCACAGCCCCAGCTCAGGGCAAGCAGCCCCTGAGCCAAGACCTGCAGGAGGCGAAGAGCGCCCCCACCTGGAAGCCGAGTGAACAGCTGGCGGGGAGGCGAGCCTCCTCGAGGGAAGAAGAGGCAGCCCAGCCTCGTTTGGCTCAAGCCCTACTTGGCTGGAGCCGAGTGCGCCTCCAGGACGGCAGAGCTCCAGCTCTGCTCAGAGGCCCGATCTGGCAGAGTTGCTGGCGCGAGGCTGCTCTGCCCTGGGCGAGCCTTGCCCAGACTTGCCTCGCTGCTAGGCTTCCTGCCCAGGAAGGAGCAGGCTGCGCGAGGCTGGGAGACGCCACTGGCGCCTTCCTGGCCTCAGCTCCGCTCCTGCCTTGCCTTTGCACCTAGGCCCCAGGCGACCTTGGGGAGGGCTTAGGGGCCGGTGGCTTGCACACTGCCAAGGGCTCCAGCAGGAAGAGCTCTGTGCGAGGGAAGGGAAGGGCTAGTGCAGGGCTCCTCCAGCGGTTGCTTGGCCGCCCAGACTCAGCTCGGCACGGAGTGCACTAGGCTCCCAGGGCCCCTGGCTGTGGTCTGCAGCCCCACACACCCGGAGGCTGACTCCCTGGGCGCCCAGCAGCTGCCTCACACACGTAGCTTCCCTAGCGCTCTCCTCCCCAGCAGAGACGTGTGCAGCTGGTTGGGGCCTGCCCCTGCGTGCCTGGGCTCCCGCGCACAGCCCCAGCTCAGGGCAAGCATCCCCTGAGCCAAGACCTGCAGGAGGCGCAGAGCGCCCCCACCTGGAAACCGAGTGAGCAGCTGGCGGGGAGGCGAGCCTCCTCGAGGGAAGAAGAGGCAGCCCAGCCTCGTTTGGCTCAAGCCCTACTTGGCTGGAGCCGAGTGCGCCTCCAGGACGGCAGAGCTCCAGCTCTGCTCAGAAGCCCGATCTGGCAGAGTTGCTGGCTCGAGGCTGCTCTGCCCTGGGCGAGCCTTGCCCAGACTTGCCTCGCTGCTAGGCTTCCTGCCCAGGAAGGAGCAGGCTGCGCGAGGCTGGGAGACGCCACTGGCGCCTTCCTGGCCTCAGCTCCGCTCCTTCCTTGCCATTGCACTTAGGCCCCAGGCGTCCTTGGGGATGGCTTAGGGGCCGGGGGCTTGCACACTGCCAAGGGCTCCAGCAGGAAGAGCTCTGTGCGAGGGAAGGGAAGGGCTAGTGCAGGGCTCCTCCAGGGGTTGCTTGGCCGCCCAGACTCAGCGCCGCACGGAGTGCACCAGGCTCTCAGGGCCCCTGGCTGGGGTCTGCAGCCCCGCAGACCCGGAGGCTGACTCCCTGGGGGCCCAGCAGCTGCCTCACACACGTAGCTTCCCTTGCGCTCTCCTCCCCAGCAGAGACGTGTGCAGCTGGTTGGGGCCTGCCCCTGCGTGCCTGGGCTCCTGCGCAGAGCCCCAGGTCAGGGCAAGCAGCCCCTGAGCCAAGACCTGCAGGAGGCGAACAGCGCCCCCACCTGGAAACCGAGTGAACAGCTGGTGGGGAGGCGAGCCTCTTCGAGGGAAGAAGAGGCAGCCCAGCCTCGTTTGGCTCAAGCCCTACTTGGCTGGAGCCGAGTGGGCCTCCAGGACGGCAGAGCTCCAGCTCTGCTCAGAGGCCCGATCTGGCAGAGTTGCTGGCGCGAGGCTGCTCTGCCCTGGGCGAGCCTTGCCCAGACTTGCCTCGCTGCTAGGCTTCCTGCCCAGGAAGGAGCAGTCTGCGCGAGGCTGGGAGACGCCACTGGCGCCTTCCTGGCCTCAGCTCCGCTCCTGCCTTGCCTTTGCACCTAGGCCCCAGGCGTCCTTGGGGAGGGCTTAGGGGCCGGTGGCTTGCACACTGCCAAGGGCTCCAGCAGGAAGAGCTCTGTGCGTGGGAAGGGAAGGGCTAGTGCAGGGCTCCTCCAGCGGTTGCTTGGCCGCCCAGACTCAGCGCCGCACGGAGTTCACCAGGCTCCCACGGCCCCTGGCTGGGGTCTGCAGCCCCGCACACCCGGAGGCTGACTCCCTGGGCGCCCAGCAGCTGCCTCACACACGTAGCTTCCCTAGCGCTCTCCTCCCCAGCAGAGACGTGTGCAGCTGGTTGGGGCCTGCCCCTGCGTGCCTGGGCTCCCACCCACAGCCCAGCTCAGGGCAAGCAGCCCCTGAGCCAAGACCTGCAGGAGGCGCAGAGCGCCCCCACCTGGAAGCCGAGTGAACACCTGGCGGGAAGGCGAGCCTCCTCGAGGGAAGAAGAGGCAGCCCAGCCTCGTTTGGCTCAAGCTCTACTTGGCTGGAGCCGAGTGCGCCTCCAGGGCGCAGAGCTCCAGCTCTGCTCAGAGGCCCGATCTGGCAGAGTTGCTGGCGCGAGGCTGCTCTGCCCTGGGCGAGCCTTGCCCAGACTTGCCTCGCTGCTAGGCCTCCTGCCCAGGAAGGAGCAGGCTGCGCGAGGCAGGGAGACGCCACTGGCGCCTTCCTGGCCTCAGCTCCGCTCCTGCCTTGCCTTTGCACCTAGGCCCCAGGCGTCCTTGGGGACGGCTTAGGGGCCAGTTGCTTGCACACTGCCAAGGGCTCCAGAAGGAAGAGCTCTGTGCGAGGGAAGGGAAGGGCTAGTGCAGGGCTCCTCCAGCGGTTGCTTGGCCGCCCAGACTCAGCTTTTCACGAAGTGCACCAGGCTCCCAGGGCCCCTGGCTGTGGTCTGCAGCCCCGCACACCTGGAGGCTGACTCCCTGGGCGCCCAGCAGCTGCCTCACACACGTAGCTTCCCTAGCGCTCTCCTCCCCAGCAGAGACGTGTGCAGCTGGTTGGGGCCTGCCCCTGCGTGCCTGGGCTCCCGCGCACAGCCCCAGCTCAGGGCAAGCATCCCCTGAGCCAAGACCTGCAGGAGGCGCAGAGCGCCCCCACCTGGAAGCCGAGTGAACAGCTGGCGGGGAGGCGAGCCTCCTCGAGGGAAGAAGAGGCAGCCCAGCCTCGTTTGGCTCAAGCCCTATTTGGCTGGAGCCGAGTGCCCCTCCAGGACGGCAGAGCTCCAGCTCTGCTCAGAGGCCCGATCTGGCAGAGTTGCTGGCGCGAGGCTGCTCTGCCCTGGGCGAGCCTTGCCCAGACTTGCCTCGCTGCTAGGCTTCCTGCCCAGGAAGGACCAGGCTGCGCGAGGCTGGGAGACGCCACTGGCGCCTTCCTGGCCTCAGCTCCGCTCCTGCCTTGTCTTTGCACCTAGGCCCCAGGCGTCCTTGTGGAGGGCTTAGGGGCCGGTGGCTTGCACACTGCCAAGGGCTCCAGCAGGAAGAGCTCTGTGCGAGGGAAGGGAAGGGCTAGTGCAGGGCTCCTCCAGCGGTTGCTTGGCCGCCCAGACTCAGCTCGGCACGGAGTGCACCAGGCTCCCAGGGCCCCTGGCTGGGATCTGCAGCCCCGCACACCCGGAGGCTGACTCCCTGGGCGCCCAGCAGCTGCCTCACACACGTAGCTTCCCTAGCGCTCTCCTACCCAGAAGAGAGGTGTGCAGCTGGTTGAGGCCTGCCCCTGCGTGCCTGGGCTCCCGCGCACAGCCCCAGCTCAGGGCAAGCAGCCCCTGAGCCAAGACCTGCAGGAGGCGAAGAGCGCCCCCACCTGGAAGCCGAGTGAACAGCTGGCGGGGAGGCGAGCCTCCTCGAGGGAAGAAGAGGCAGCCCAGCCTCGTTTGGCTCAAGCCCTACTTGGCTGGAGCCGAGTGCGCCTCCAGGACGGCAGAGCTCCAGCTCTGCTCAGAGGCCCGATCTGGCAGAGTTGCTGGCGCGAGGCTGCTCTGCCCTGGGCGAGCCTTGCCCAGACTTGCCTCGCTGCTAGGCTTCCTGCCCAGGAAGGAGCAGGCTGCGCGAGGCTCGGAGACGCCACTGGCGCCTTCCTGGCCTCAGCTCCGCTCCTGCCTTGCCATTGCACTTAGGCCCCAGGCGTCCTTGGGGATGGCTTAGGGGCCGGGGGCTTGCACACTGCCAAGGGCTCCAGCAGGAAGAGCTCTGTGCGAGGGAAGGGAAGGGCTAGTGCAGGGCTCCTCCAGGGGTTGCTTGGCCGCCCAGACTCAGCGCCGCACGGAGTGCACCAGGCTCTCAGGGCCCCTGGCTGGGGTCTGCAGCCCCGCATACCCGGAGGCTGACTCCCTGGGCGCCCAGCAGCTGCCTCACACACGTAGCTTCCCTAGCACTTTCCTCCCCAGCAGAGACGTGTGCAGCTGGTTGGGGCCTTCCCCTGCGTGCCTGGGCTCCCGCCCACAGTCCCAGCTCAGGGCAAGCAGCCCCTGAGCCAAGACCTGCAGGAGGCGAAGAGCGCCCCCACCTGGAAGCCGAGTGAACAGCTGGCGGGGAGGCGAGCCTCCTCGAGGGAAGAAGAGGCAGCCCAGCCTCGTTTGGCTCAAGCCCTACTTGGCTGAAGCCGAGTGCGCCTCCAGGACGGCAGAGCTCCAGCTCTGCTCAGAGGCCCGATCTGGCAGAGTTGCTGGCGCGAGGCTGCTCTGCCCTGGGCGAGCCTTGCCCAGACTTGCCTCGCTGCTAGGCTTCCTGCCCAGGAAGGAGCAGGCTGCGCGAGGCTGGGAGACGCCACTGGCGCCTTCCTGGCCTCAGCTCGGCTCCTGCCTTGCCTTTGCACCTAGGCCCCAGGCGTCCTTGGGGAGGGCTGAGGGTCCGGTGGCTTGCACAGTGCCAAGGGCTCCAGCAGGAAGAGCTCTGTGCGAGGGAAGGGAAGGGCTAGTGCAGTGCTCCTCCAGCGGTTGCTTGGCCACCCAGACTCAGCGCCGCACGGAGTTCACCAGGCTCCCACGGCCCCTGGCTGGGGTCTTCAGCCCCGCACACCCGGAGGCTGACTCCCTGGGTGCCCAGCAGCTGCCTCACACACGTAGCTTCCCTAGTGCTCTCCTCCCCAGCAGAGACGTGTGCAGCTGGTTGGGGCCTTCCCCTGAGTGCCTGGGCTCCCGCGCACAGCCCCAGCTGAGGGCAAGCAGCCCCTGAGCCAAGACCTGCAGGAGGCGCACAGCGCCCCCACCTGGAAGCCGAGTGAACAGCTGGCGGGGAGGCGAGCCTCCTCGAGGGAAGAAGAGGCAGCCCAGCCTCGTTTGGCTCAAGCCCTACTTGGCTGGAGCCGAGTGCGCCTCCAGGACGGCAGAGCTCCAGCTCTGCTCAGAGGCCCGATCTGGCAGAGTTGCTGGCGCGAGGCTGCTCTGCCCTGGGCGAGCCTTGCCCAGACTTGCCTCGCTGCTAGGCTTCCTGCCCAGGAAGGAGCAGGCTGCGCAAGGCTGGGAGACGCCACTGGCGCCTTCCTGGCCTCAGCTCCGCTCCTGCCTTGCCTTTGCACCTAGGCCCCAGGCGTCCTTGGGGACGGCTTAGGGGCCGGTGGCTTGCACACTGCCAAGGGCTCCAGCAGGAAGAGCTCTGTGCGAGGGAAGGGAAGGGATAGTGCAGGGCTCCTCCAGCGGTTGCTTGGCTGCCCAGACTCAGCTCGGCACGGAGTGCACCAGGCTCCTAGGGCCCCTGGCTGGGGTCTGCAGCCCCGCACACCTGGAGGCTGACTCCCTGGGCGCCCAGCAGCTGCCTCACACACGTAGCTTCCCTAGCACTCTCCTCCCCAGCAGAGAGGTGTGCAGCTGGTTGGGGCCTGCCCCTGCGTGCCTGGGCTCCTGTGCACAGCCCCAGCTCAGGGAAAGCAGCCCCTGAGCCAAGACCTGCAGGAGGCGCAGAGCGCCCCCACCTGGAAGCCGAGTGAACAGCTGGCGGGGAGGCGAGCCTCCTCGAGGGAAGAAGAGGCAGCCCAGCCTCGTTTGGCTCAAGCCCTACTTGGCTGGAGCCGAGTGCGCCTCCAGGACGGCAGAGCTCCAGCTCTGCTCAGAGGCCCGATCTGGCAGAGTTGCTGGCGCGAGGCTGCTCTGCCCTGGGCGAGCCTTGCCCAGACTTGCCTCGCTGCTAGGCTTCCTGCCCAGGAAGGAGCAGGCTGCGCGAGGCTGGGTGACGCCACTGGCGCCTTCCTGGCCTCAGCTCGGCTCCTGCCTTGCCTTTGCACCTAGGCCCCAGGCGTCCTTGGGGAGGGCTTAGGGGCCGGTGGCTTGCACACTGCCAAGGGCTCCAGCAGGAAGAGCTCTGTGCGAGGGAAGGGAAGGGCTAGTGCAGGGCTCCTCCAGCGGTTGCTTGGCCGCCCAGACTCAGCGCCGCACCGAGTTCACCAGGCTCCCACGGCACCTGGCTGGGGTCTGCAGCCCCGCACACCCGGAGGCTGACTCCCTGGGCGCCCAGCAGCTGCCTCACACACGTAGCTTCCCTAGCGCTCCCCTCCCCAGCAGAGACGTTTGCAGCTGGTTGGGGCCTGCCCTTGCGTGCATGGGCTCCCGCCCACAGCCCCAGCTCAGGGCAAGCTGCCCCTGAGCCAAGACCTGCAGGAGGCGCAGAGCGCCCCCACCTGGAAGCCGAGTGAACAGCTAGCGGGGAGGCGAGCCTGCTTGAGGGAAGTAGAGGCAGCCCAGGCTCGTTTGGCTCAAGCCATACTTGGCTTGAGCCGAGTGCGCCTCCAGGACGGCAGAGCTCCAGCTCTGCTCAGAGGCCCGATCTGGCAGAGTTGCTGGGGCGAGGCTGCTCTGCCCTGGGCGAGCCTTGCCCAGACTTGCGTCGCTGCTAGGCTTCGTGCCCAGGAAGGAGCAGGCTGCGCGAGGCAGGGAGACGCCACTGGCGCCTTCCTGGCCTCAGCTCCGCTCCTGCCTTGCCTTTGCACCTAGGCCCCAGGCGTCCTTGGGGAGGACTTAGGGGCCGGTGGCTTGCACACTGCCAAGGGCTCCAGCAGGAAGAGCTCTGTGCGAGGGAAGGGAAGGGCTAGTGCAGGGCTCCTCCAGCGGTTGCTTGGCCGCCCAGACTCAGCTCAGCACGGAGTGCACCATGCTCCCAGGGCCCCTGGCTGGGGTCTGCAGCCCCGCACTCCCGGAGGCTGACTCCCTGGGCGCCCAGCAGCTGCCTCACACACGTAGCTTCCCTAGCGCTCTCCTCCCCAGCAGAGACGTGTGCAGCTGGTTGGGGCCTGCCCCTGCGTGCCTGGGCTCCCACCCACAGCCCAGCTCAGGGCAAGCAGCCCCTGAGCCAAGACCTGCAGGAGGCGCAGAGCGCCCCCACCTGGAAGCCGAGTGAACACCTGGCGGGAAGGCGAGCCTCCTCGAGGGAAGAAGAGGCAGCCCAGCCTCGTTTTGCTCAAGCTCTACTTGGCTGGAGCCGAGTGCGCCTCCAGGGCGCAGAGCTCCAGCTCTGCTCAGAGGCCCGATCTGGCAGAGTTGCTGGCGCGAGGCTGCTCTGCCCTGGGCGAGCCTTGCCCAGCCTTGCCTCGCTGCTAGGCTTCCTGCCCAGGAAGGAGCAGGCTGCGCGAGGCTGGGAGACGCCACTGGCGCCTTCCTGGCCTCAGCTCCGCTCCTGCCTTGCCTTTGCACCTAGGCCCCAGGCTTCCTTGGGGAGGGCTTAGGGGCCGGTGGCTTGCACACTGCCAAGGGCTCCAGCAGGAAGAGCTCTGTGCGAGGGAAGGGAAGGGCTAGTGCAGGGCTCCTCCAGCGGTTGCTTGGCCGCCCAGACTCAGCTCGGCACGGAGTGCACCAGGCTCCCAGGGCCCCTGGCTGTGGTCTGCAGCTCCGCACACCCGGAGGCTGACTCCCTGGGCGCCCAGCAGCTGCCTCACAAACGTAGCTTCCCTAGCGCTCTCCTCCCCAGCAGAGACGTGTGCAGCTGGTTGGGGCCTTCCCCTGCGTGCCTGGGCTCCCGCCCACAGCCCCAGCTCAGGGCAAGCAGCCCCTGAGCCAAGACCTGCAGGAGGCGCAGAGCGCCCCCACCTGGAAGCCGAGTGAACAGCTGGCGGGGAGGCGAGCCTCCTCGAGGGAAGAAGAGGCAGCCCAGCCTCGTTTGGCTCAAGCCCTATTTGGCTGGAGCCGAGTGCGCCTCCAGGACGGCAGAGCTCCAGCTCTGCTCAGAGGCCCGATCTGGCAGAGTTGCTGGCGCGAGGCTGCTCTGCCCTGGGCGAGCCTTACCCAGACTTGCCTCGCTGCTAGGCTTCCTGCCCAGGAAGGACCAGGCTGCGCGAGGCTGGGAGACGCCACTGGCGCCTTCCTGGCCTCAGCTCCGCTCCTGCCTTTTCTTTGCACCTAGGCCCCAGGCGTCCTTGTGGAGGGCTTAGGGGCCGGTGGCTTGCACACTGCCAAGGTCTCCAGCAGGAAGAGTTCTGTGCGAGGGAAGGGAAGGGCTAGTGCAGGGCTCCTCCAGCGGTTGCTTGGCCGCCCAGACTCAGCGCCGCACGGAGTGCACCAGGCTCCCAGGGCCCCTGGCTGGGGTCTGCAGCCCCGCACACCCGGAGGCTGACTCCCTGGGCGCCCAGCAGCTGCCTCAGACACGTAGCTTCCCTAGCGCTCTCCTACCCAGCAGAGAGGCGTGCAGCTGGTTGAGGCCTGCCCCTGCGTGCCTGGGCTCCCGCGCACAGCCCCAGCTCAGGGCAAGCAGCCCCTGAGCCAAGACCTGCAGGAGGCTAAGAGCTCCCCCACCTGGAAGCCGAGTGAACAGCTGGCGGGGAGGCGAGCCTCCTCGAGGGAAGAAGAGGCAGCCCAGCCTCGTTTGGCTCAAGCTCTACTTGGCTGGAGCCGAGTGCGCCTCCAGGACGGCAGAGTTCCAGCTCTGCTCAGAGGCCCGATCTGGCAGAGTTGCTGGCTCGAGGCTGCTCTGCCCTGGGCGAGCCTTGCCCAGACTTGCCTCGCTGCTAGGCCTCCTGCCCAGGAAGGAGCAGGCTGCGCGAGGCAGGGAGACGCCACTGGCGCCTTCCTGGCCTCAGCTCCGCTCCTGCCTTGCCTTTGCACCTAGGCCCCAGGCGTCCTTGGGGACGGCTTAGGGGCCAGTTGCTTGCACACTGCCAAGGGCTCCAGAAGGAAGAGCTCTGTGCGAGGGAAGGGAAGGGCTAGTGCAGGGCTCCTCCAGCGGTTGCTTGGCCGCCCAGACTCAGCTTTTCACGAAGTGCACCAGGCTCCCAGGGCCCCTGGCTGGGGTCTGCAGCCCCGCACACCCGGAGGCTGACTCCATGGGCGCCCAGCAGCTGCCTCACACACGTAGCTTCCCTAGCGCTCTCCTCCCCAGCAGAGACGTGTGCAGCTGGTTGGGGCCAGCCCCTGCGTGCCTGGGCTCCCACCCACAGCCCAGCTCAGGGCAAGCAGCCCCTGAGCCAAGACCTGCAGGAGGCGCAGAGCGCCCCCACCTGGAAGCCGAGTGAACACCTGGCGGGAAGGCGAGCCTCCTCGAGGGAAGAAGAGGCAGCCCAGCCTCGTTTGGCTCAAGCTCTACTTGGCTGGAGCCGAGTGCGCCTCCAGGGCGCAGAGCTCCAGCTCTGCTCAGAGGCCCGATCTGGCAGAGTTGCTGGCGCGAGGCTGCTCTGCCCTGGGCGAGCCTTGCCCAGACTTGCCTCGCTGCTAGGCTTCCTGCCCAGGAAGGAGCAGGCTGCGCGAGGCTGGGAGACGCCACTGGCGCCTTCCTGGCCTCAGCTCCGCTCCTGCCTTGCCTTTGCACCTAGGCCCCAGGCTTCCTTTGGGAGGGCTTAGGGGCCGGTGGCTTGCACACTGCCAAGGGCTCCAGCAGGAAGAGCTCTGTGTGAGGGAAGGGAAGGGCTAGTGCAGGGCTCCTCCAGCGGTTGCTTGGCCGCCCAGACTCAGCTCGGCACGGAGTGCACCAGGCTCCCAGGGCCCCTGGCTGTGGTCTGCAGCTCCGCACACCCGGAGGCTGACTCCCTGGGCGCCCAGCAGCTGCCTCACACACGTAGCTTCCCTAGCGCTCTCCTCCCCAGCAGAGACGTGTGCAGCTGGTTGGGGCCTTCCCCTGCGTGCCTGGGCTCCCGCCCACAGCCCCAGCTCAGGGCAAGCAGCCCCTGAGCCAAGACCTGCAGGAGGCGCAGAGCGCCCCCACCTGGAAGCCGAGTGAACAGCTGGCGGGGAGGCGAGCCTCCTCGAGGGAAGAAGAGGCAGCCCAGCCTCGTTTGGCTCAAGCCCTATTTGGCTGGAGCCGAGTGCGCCTCCAGGACGGCAGAGCTCCAGCTCTGCTCAGAGGCCCGATCTGGCAGAGTTGCTGGCGCGAGGCTGCTCTGCCCTGGGCGAGCCTTGCCCAGACTTGCCTCGCTGCTAGGCTTCCTGCCCAGGAAGGACCAGGCTGCGCGAGGCTGGGAGACGCCACTGGCGCCTTCCTGGCCTCAGCTCCGCTCCTGCCTTGCCTTTGCACCTAGGCCCCAGGCGACCTTGGGGAGGGCTTAGGGGCCGGTGGCTTGCACACTGCCAAGGGCTCCAGCAGGAAGAGCTCTGTGCGAGGGAAGGGAAGGGCTAGTGCAGGGCTCCTCCAGCGGTTGCTTGGCCGCCCAGACTCAGCTCGGCACGGAGTGCACTAGGCTCCCAGGGCCCCTGGCTGTGGTCTGCAGCCCCACACACCCGGAGGCTGACTCCCTGGGCGCCCAGCAGCTGCCTCACACACGTAGCTTCCCTAGCGCTCTCCTCCCCAGCAGAGACGTGTGCAGCTGGTTGGGGCCTGCCCCTGCGTGCCTGGGCTCCCGCCCACAGCCCCAGCTCAGGGCAAGCATCCCCTGAGCCAAGACCTGCAGGAGGCGCAGAGCGCCCCCACCTGGAAACCGAGTGAACAGCTGGCGGGGAGGCGAGCCTCCTCGAGGGAAGAAGAGGCAGCCCAGCCTCGTTTGGCTCAAGCACTACTTGGCTGGAGCCGAGTGCGCCTCCAGGACGGCAGAGCTCCAGCTCTGCTCAGAGGCCCGATCTGGCAGAGTTGCTGGCTCGAGGCTGCTCTGCCCTGGGCGAGCCTTGCCCAGACTTGCCTCGCTGCTAGGCTTCCTGCCCAGGAAGGAGCAGGCTGCGCGAGGCTGGGAGACGCCACTGGGGCCTTCCTGGCCTCAGCTCCGCTCCTGCCTTGCCATTGCACTTAGGCCCCAGGCGTCCTTGGGGATGGCTTAGGGGCCGGGGGCTTGCACACTGCCAAGGGCTCCAGCAGGAAGAGCTCTGTGCGAGGGAAGGGAAGGGCTAGTGCAGGGCTCCTCCAGGGGTTGCTTGGCCGCCCAGACTCAGCGCCGCACGGAGTGCACCAGGCTCTCAGGGCCCCTGGCTGGGGTCTGCAGCCCCGCAGACCCGGAGGCTGACTCCCTGGGCGCCCAGCAGCTGCCTCACACACGTAGCTTCCCTAGCGCTCTCCTCCCCAGCAGAGACGTGTGCAGCTGGTTGGGGCCTGCCCCTGCGTGCCTGGGCTCCTGCGCAGAGCCCCAGGTCAGGGCAAGCAGCCCCTGAGCCAAGACCTGCAGGAGGCGAACAGCGCCCCCACCTGGAAGCCGAGTGAACAGCTGGTGGGGAGGCGAGCCTCTTCGAGGGAAGAAGAGGCAGCCCAGCCTCGTTTGGCTCAAGCCCTACTTGGCTGGAGCCGAGTGGGCCTTCAGGACGGCAGAGCTCCAGCTCTGCTCAGAGGCCCGATCTGGCAGAGTTGCTGGTGCGAGGCTGCTCTGCCCTGGGCGAGCCTTGCCCAGACTTGCCTCGCTGCTAGGCTTCCTGCCCAGGAAGGAGCAGGCTGCGCGAGGCTGGGAGACGCCACTGGCGCCTTCCTGGCCTCAGCTCCGCTCCTGCCTTGCCTTTGCACCTAGGCCCCAGGCTTCCTTGGGGAGGGCTTAGGGGCCGGTGGCTTGCACACTGCCAAGGGCTCCAGCAGGAAGAGCTCTGTGCGAGGGAAGGGAAGGGCTAGTGCAGGGCTCCTCCAGCGGTTGCTTGGCCGCCCAGACTCAGCTCGGCACGGAGTGCACCAGGCTCCCAGGGCCCCTGGCTGTGGTCTGCAGCTCCGCACACCCGGAGGCTGACTCCCTGGGCGCCCAGCAGCTGCCTCACAAACGTAGCTTCCCTAGCGCTCTCCTCCCCAGCAGAGACGTGTGCAGCTGGTTGGGGCCTTCCCCTGCGTGCCTGGGCTCCCGCCCACAGCCCCAGCTCAGGGCAAGCAGCCCCTGAGCCAAGACCTGCAGGAGGCGCAGAGCGCCCCCACCTGGAAGCCGAGTGAACAGCTGGCGGGGAGGCGAGCCTCCTCGAGGGAAGAAGAGGCAGCCCAGCCTCGTTTGGCTCAAGCCCTATTTGGCTGGAGCCGAGTGCGCCTCCAGGACGGCAGAGCTCCAGCTCTGCTCAGAGGCCCGATCTGGCAGAGTTGCTGGCGCGAGGCTGCTCTGCCCTGGGCGAGCCTTGCCCAGACTTGCCTCGCTGCTAGGCTTCCTGCCCAGGAAGGACCAGGCTGCGCGAGGCTGGGAGACGCCACTGGCGCCTTCCTGGCCTCAGCTCCGCTCCTGCCTTGTCTTTGCACCTAGGCCCCAGGCGTCCTTGTGGAGGGCTTAGGGGCCGGTGGCTTGCACACTGCCAAGGGCTCCAGCAGGAAGAGTTCTGTGCGAGGGAAGGGAAGGGCTAGTGCAGGGCTCCTCCAGCGGTTGCTTGGCCGCCCAGACTCAGCGCCGCACGGAGTGCACAAGGCTCCCAGGGCCCCTGGCTGGGGTCTGCAGCCCCGCACACCCGGAGGCTGACTCCCTGGGCGCCCAGCAGCTGCCTCACACACGTAGCTTCCCTAGCGCTCTCCTCCCCAGCAGAGACGTGTGCAGCTGGTTGGGGCCTGCCCCTGCGTGCCTGGGCTCCCGCGCACAGCCCCAGCTCAGGGCAAGCATCCCCTGAGCCAAGACCTGCAGGAGGCGCAGAGCGCCCCCACCTGGAAGCCGAGTGAACAGCTGGCGGGGAGGCGAGCCTCCTCGAGGGAAGAAGAGGCAGCCCAGCCTCGTTTGGCTCAAGCCCTATTTGGCTGGAGCCGAGTGCGCCTCCAGGACGGCAGAGCTCCAGCTCTGCTCAGAGGCCCGATCTGGCAGAGTTGCTGGCGCGAGGCTGCTCTGCCCTGGGCGAGCCTTGCCCAGACTTGCCTCGCTGCTAGGCTTCCTGCCCAGGAAGGACCAGGCTGCGCGAGGCTGGGAGACGCCACTGGCGCCTTCCTGGCCTCAGCTCCGCTCCTGCCTTGTCTTTCCACCTAGGCCCCAGGCGACCTTGGGGAGGGCTTAGGGGCCGGTGGCTTGCACACTGCCAAGGGCTCCAGCAGGAAGAGCTCTGTGCGAGGGAAGGGAAGGGCTAGTGCAGGGCTCCTCCAGCGGTTGCTTGGCCGCCCAGACTCAGCTCGGCACGGAGTGCACTAGGCTCCCAGGGCCCCTGGCTGTGGTCTGCAGCCCCACACACCCGGAGGCTGACTCCCTGGGCGCCCAGCAGCTGCCTCACACACGTAGCTTCCCTAGCGCTCTCCTCCCCAGCAGAGACGTGTGCAGCTGGTTGGGGCCTGCCCCTGCGTGCCTGGGCTCCCGCGCACAGCCCCAGCTCAGGGCAAGCATCCCCTGAGCCAAGACCTGCAGGAGGCGCAGAGCGCCCCCACCTGGAAACCGAGTGAACAGCTGGCGGGGAGGCGAGCCTCCTCGAGGGAAGAAGAGGCAGCCCAGCCTCGTTTGGCTCAAGCCCTACTTGGCTGGAGCCGAGTGCGCCTCCAGGACGGCAGAGCTCCAGCTCTGCTCAGAGGCCCGATCTGGCAGAGTTGCTGGCTCGAGGCTGCTCTGCCCTGGGCGAGCCTTGCCCAGACTTGCCTCGCTGCTAGGCTTCCTGCCCAGGAAGGAGCAGGCTGCGCGAGGCTGGGAGACGCCACTGGCGCCTTCCTGGCCTCAGCTCCGCTCCTGCCTTGCCATTGCACTTAGGCCCCAGGCGTCCTTGGGGAGGGCTTAGGGGCCGGTGGCTTGCACACTGCCAAGGGCTCCAGCAGGAAGAGCTCTGTGCGAGGGAAGGGAAGGGATAGTGCAGGGCTCCTCCAGCGGTTGCTTGGCTGCCCAGACTCAGCTCGGCACGGAGTGCACCAGGCTCCTAGGGCCCCTGGCTGGGGTCTGCAGCCCCGCAGACCCGGAGGCTGACTCCCTGGGCGCCCAGCAGCTGCCTCACACACGTAGCTTCCCTAGCACTCTCCTCCCCAGCAGAGAGGTGTGCAGCTGGTTGGGGCCTGCCCCTGCGTGCCTGGGCTCCTGTGCACAGCCCCAGCTCAGGGAAAGCAGCCCCTGAGCCAAGACCTGCAGGAGGCGCAGAGCGCCCCCACCTGGAAGCCGAGTGAACAGCTGGCGGGGAGGCGAGCCTCCTCGAGGGAAGAAGAGGCAGCCCAGCCTCGTTTGGCTCAAGCCCTACTTGGCTGGAGCCGAGTGCGCCTCCAGGACGGCAGAGCTCCAGCTCTGCTCAGAGGCCCGATCTGGCAGAGTTGCTGGCGCGAGGCTGCTCTGCCCTGGGCGAGCCTTGCCCAGACTTGCCTCGCTGCTAGGCTTCCTGCCCAGGAAGGACCAGGCTGCGCGAGGCTGGGAGACGCCACTGGGGCCTTCCTGGCCTCAGCTCCGCTCCTGCCTTGCCTTGGCACCTAGGCCCCAGGCGTCCTTGGGGAGGGCTTAGGGGCCGGTGGCTTGCACACTGCCAAGGGCTCCAGCAGGAAGAGCTCTGTGCGAGGGAAGGGAAGGGCTAGTGCAGGGCTCCTCCAGCGGTTGCTTGGCCGCCCAGACTCAGCGCCGCACCGAGTTCACCAGGCTCCCACGGCACCTGGCTGGGGTCTGCAGCCCCGCACACCCGGAGGCTGACTCCCTGGGCGCCCAGCAGCTGCCTCACACACGTAGCTTCCCTAGCGCTCCCCTCCCCAGCAGAGACGTTTGCAGCTGGTTGGGGCCTGCCCCTGCGTGCATGGGCTCCCGCCCACAGCCCCAGCTCAGGGCAAGCTGCCCCTGAGCCAAGACCTGCAGGAGGCGCAGAGCGCCCCCACCTGGACGCCGAGTGAACAGCTAGCGGGGAGGCGAGCCTGCTTGAGGGAAGTAGAGGCAGCCCAGGCTCGTTTGGCTCAAGCCCTACTTGGCTTGAGCCGAGTGCGCCTCCAGGACGGCAGAGCTCCAGCTCTGCTCAGAGGCCCGATCTGGCAGAGTTGCTGGGGCGAGGCTGCTCTGCCCTGGGCGAGCCTTGCCCAGACTTGCCTCGCTGCTAGGCTTCGTGCCCAGGAAGGAGCAGGCTGCGCGAGGCAGGAAGACGCCACTGGCGCCTTCCTGGCCTCAGCTCCGCTCCTGCCTTGCCTTTGCACCTAGGCCCCAGGCGTCCTTGGGGAGGACTTAGGGGCCGGTGGCTTGCACACTGCCAAGGGCTCCAGCAGGAAGAGCTCTGTGCGAGGGAAGGGAAGGGCTAGTGCAGGGCTCCTCCAGCGGTTGCTTGGCCGCCCAGACTCAGCTCAGCACGGAGTGCACCAGGCTCCCAGGGCCCCTGGCTGGGGTCTGCAGCCCCGCACACCCGGAGGCTGACTCCCTGGGCGCCCAGCAGCTGCCTCACACACGTAGCTTCCCTAGCGCTCTCCTCCCCAGCAGAGACGTGTGCAGCTGGTTGGGGCCTGCCCCTGCGTGCCTGGGCTCCTGTGCACAGCCCCAGCTCAGGGAAAGCAGCCCCTGAGCCAAGACCTGCAGGAGGCGCAGAGCGCCCCCACCTGGAAGCCGAGTGAACAGCTGGCGGGGAGGCGAGCCTCCTCGAGGGAAGAAGAGGCAGCCCAGCCTCGTTTGGCTCAAGCCCTACTTGGCTGGAGCCGAGTGCGCCTCCAGGACGGCAGAGCTCCAGCTCTGCTCAGAGGCCCGATCTGGCAGAGTTGCTGGCGCGAGGCTGCTCTGCCCTGGGCGAGCCTTGCCCAGACTTGCCTCGCTGCTAGGCTTCCTGCCCAGGAAGGAGCAGGCTGCGCGAGGCTGGGTGACGCCACTGGCGCCTTCCTGGCCTCAGCTCGGCTCCTGCCTTGCCTTTGCACCTAGGCCCCAGGCGTCCTTGGGGAGGGCTTAGGGGCCGGTGGCTTGCACACTGCCAAGGGCTCCAGCAGGAAGAGCTCTGTGCGAGGGAAGGGAATGTCTAGTGCAGGGCTCCTCCAGCGGTTGCTTGGCCGCCCAGACTCAGCGCCGCACGGAGTTCACCAGGCTCCCACGGCCCCTGGCTGGGGTCTGCAGCCCCGCACACCCGGAGGCTGACTCCCTGGGCGCCCAGCAGCTGCCTCACACACGTAGCTTCCCTAGCGCTCTCCTCCCCAGCAGAGACGTGTGCAGCTGGTTGGCGCCTTCCCCTGCGTGCCTGGGCTCCCCCCCACAGCCCCAGCTCAGGGCAAGCAGCCCCTGAGCCAAGACCTGCAGGAGGCGCACAGCGCCCCCACCTGGAACCCGAGTGAACAGCTGGCGGGGAGGCGAGCCTCCTCGAGGGAAGAAGAGGCAGCCCAGCCTCGTTTGGCTCAAGCCCTACTTGGCTGGAGCCGAGTGCGCCTCCAGGACGGCAGAGCTCCAGCTCTGCTCAGAGGCCCGATCTGGCAGAGTTGCTGGCGCGAGGCTGCTCTGCCCTGGGCGAGCCTTGCCCAGACTTGCCTCGCTGCTAGGCTTCCTGCCCAGGAAGGACCAGGCTGCGCGAGGCTGGGAGACGCCACTGGGGCCTTCCTGGCCTCAGCTCCGCTCCTGCCTTGCCTTGGCACCTAGGCCCCAGGCGTCCTTGGGGAGGGCTTAGGGGCCGGTGGCTTGCACACTGCCAAGGGCTCCAGCAGGAAGAGCTCTGTGCGAGGGAAGGGAAGGGCTAGTGCAGGGCTCCTCCAGCGGTTGCTTGGCCGCCCAGACTCAGCGCCGCACCGAGTTCACCAGGCTCCCACGGCACCTGGCTGGGGTCTGCAGCCCCGCACACCCGGAGGCTGACTCCCTGGGCGCCCAGCAGCTGCCTCACACACGTAGCTTCCCTAGCGCTCCCCTCCCCAGCAGAGACGTTTGCAGCTGGTTGGGGCCTGCCCCTGCGTGCATGGGCTCCCGCCCACAGCCCCAGCTCAGGGCAAGCTGCCCCTGAGCCAAGACCTGCAGGAGGCGCAGAGCGCCCCCACCTGGAAGCCGAGTGAACAGCTAGCGGGGAGGCGAGCCTGCTTGAGGGAAGTAGAGGCAGCCCAGGCTCGTTTGGCTCAAGCCCTACTTGGCTTGAGCCGAGTGCGCCTCCAGGACGGCAGAGCTCCAGCTCTGCTCAGAGGCCCGATCTGGCAGAGTTGCTGGGGCGAGGCTGCTCTGCCCTGGGCGAGCCTTGCCCAGACTTGCCTCGCTGCTAGGCTTCGTGCCCAGGAAGGAGCAGGCTGCGCGAGGCAGGGAGACGCCACTGGCGCCTTCCTGGCCTCAGCTCCGCTCCTGCCTTGCCTTTGCACCTAGGCCCCAGGCGTCCTTGGGGAGGACTTAGGGGCCGGTGGCTTGCACACTGCCAAGGGCTCCAGCAGGAAGAGCTCTGTGCGAGGGAAGGGAAGGGCTAGTGCAGGGCTCCTCCAGCGGTTGCTTGGCCGCCCAGACTCAGCTCAGCACGGAGTGCACCAGGCTCCCAGGGCCCCTGGCTGGGGTCTGCAGCCCCGCACACCCGGAGGCTGACTCCCTGGGCGCCCAGCAGCTGCCTCACACACGTAGCTTCCCTAGCGCTCTCCTCCCCAGCAGAGACGTGTGCAGCTGGTTGGGGCCTGCCCCTGCGTGCCTGGGCTCCCACCCACAGCCCAGCTCAGGGCAAGCAGCCCCTGAGCCAAGACCTGCAGGAGGCGCAGAGCGCCCCCACCTGGAAGCCGAGTGAACACCTGGCGGGAAGGCGAGCCTCCTCGAGGGAAGAAGAGGCAGCCCAGCCTCGTTTTGCTCAAGCTCTACTTGGCTGGAGCCGAGTGCGCCTCCAGGGCGCAGAGCTCCAGCTCTGCTCAGAGGCCCGATCTGGCAGAGTTGCTGGCGCGAGGCTGCTCTGCCCTGGGCGAGCCTTGCCCAGACTTGCCTCGCTGCTAGGCTTCCTGCCCAGGAAGGAGCAGGCTGCGCGAGGCTGGGAGACGCCACTGGCCCCTTCCTGGCCTCAGCTCCGCTCCTGCCTTGCCTTTGCACCTAGGCCCCAGGCTTCCTTGGGGAGGGCTTAGGGGCCGGTGGCTTGCACACTGCCAAGGGCTCCAGCAGGAAGAGCTCTGTGCGAGGGAAGGGAAGGGCTAGTGCAGGGCTCCTCCAGCGGTTGCTTGGCCGCCCAGACTCAGCTCGGCACGGAGTGCACCAGGCTCCCAGGGCCCCTGGCTGTGGTCTGCAGCTCCGCACACCCGGAGGCTGACTCCCTGGGCGCCCAGCAGCTGCCTCACAAACGTAGCTTCCCTAGCGCTCTCCTCCCCAGCAGAGACGTGTGCAGCTGGTTGGCGCCTTCCCCTGCGTGCCTGGGCTCCCCCCCACAGCCCCAGCTCAGGGCAAGCAGCCCCTGAGCCAAGACCTGCAGGAGGCGCACAGCGCCCCCACCTGGAAGCCGAGTGAACAGCTGGCGGGGAGGCGAGCCTCCTCGAGGGAAGAAGAGGCAGCCCAGCCTCGTTTGGCTCAAGCCCTATTTGGCTGGAGCCGAGTGCGCCTCCAGGACGGCAGAGCTCCAGCTCTGCTCAGAGGCCCGATCTGGCAGAGTTGCTGGCGCGAGGCTGCTCTGCCCTGGGCGAGCCTTGCCCAGACTTGCCTCGCTGCTAGGCTTCCTGCCCAGGAAGGACCAGGCTGCGCGAGGCTGGGAGACGCCACTGGCGCCTTCCTGGCCTCAGCTCCGCTCCTGCCTTTTCTTTGCACCTAGGCCCCAGGCGTCCTTGTGGAGGGCTTAGGGGCCGGTGGCTTGCACACTGCCAAGGTCTCCAGCAGGAAGAGTTCTGTGCGAGGGAAGGGAAGGGCTAGTGCAGGGCTCCTCCAGCGGTTGCTTGGCCACCCAGACTCAGCGCCGCACGGAGTGCACCAGGCTCCCAGGGCCCCTGGCTGGGGTCTGCAGCCCCGCACACCCGGAGGCTGACTCCCTGGGCGCCCAGCAGCTGCCTCAGACACGTAGCTTCCCTAGCGCTCTCCTACCCAGCAGAGAGGTGTGCAGCTGGTTGAGGCCTGCCCCTGCGTGCCTGGGCTCCCGCGCACAGCCCCAGCTCAGGGCAAGCAGCCCCTGAGCCAAGACCTGCAGGAGGCTAAGAGCTCCCCCACCTGGAAGCCGAGTGAACAGCTGGCGGGGAGGCGAGCCTCCTCGAGGGAAGAAGAGGCAGCCCAGCCTCGTTTGGCTCAAGCCCTACTTGGCTGGAGCCGAGTGCGCCTCCAGGACGGCAGAGCTCCAGCTCTGCTCAGAGGCCCGATCTGGCAGAGTTGCTGGCGCGAGGCTGCTCTGCCCTGGGCGAGCCTTGCCCAGACTTGCCTCGCTGCTAGGCTTCCTGCCCAGGAAGGAGCAGGCTGCGCGAGGCTCGGAGACGCCACTGGCGCCTTCCTGGCCTCAGCTCCGCTCCTGCCTTGCCTTTGCACCTAGGCCCCAGGCGACCTTGGGGAGGGCTTAGGGGCCGGTGGCTTGCACACTGCCAAGGGCTCCAGCAGGAAGAGCTCTGTGCGAGGGAAGGGAAGGTCTAGTGCAGGGCTCCTCCAGCGGTTGCTTGGCCGCCCAGACTCAGCTCGGCACGGAGTGCACTAGGCTCCCAGGGCCCCTGGCTGTGGTCTGCAGCCCCACACACCCGGAGGCTGACTCCCTGGGCGCCCAGCAGCTGCCTCACACACGTAGCTTCCCTAGCGCTCTCCTCCCCAGCAGAGACGTGTGCAGCTGGTTGGGGCCTGCCCCTGCGTGCCTGGGCTCCCGCGCACAGCCCCAGCTCAGGGCAAGCATCCCCTGAGCCAAGACCTGCAGGAGGCGCAGAGCGCCCCCACCTGGAAACCGAGTGAACAGCTGGCGGGGAGGCGAGCCTCCTCGAGGGAAGAAGAGGCAGCCCAGCCTCGTTTGGCTCAAGCCCTACTTGGCTGGAGCCGAGTGCGCCTCCAGGACGGCAGAGCTCCAGCTCTGCTCAGAGGCCCGATCTGGCAGAGTTGCTGGCTCGAGGCTGCTCTGCCCTGGGCGAGCCTTGCCCAGACTTGCCTCGCTGCTAGGCTTCCTGCCCAGGAAGGAGCAGGCTGCGCGAGGCTGGGAGACGCCACTGGCGCCTTCCTGGCCTCAGCTCCGCTCCTGCCTTGCCATTGCACTTAGGCCCCAGGCGTCCTTGGGGATGGCTTAGGGGCCGGGGGCTTGCACACTGCCAAGGGCTCCAGCAGGAAGAGCTCTGTGCGAGGGAAGGGAAGGGCTAGTGCAGGGCTCCTCCAGGGGTTGCTTGGCCGCCCAGACTCAGCGCCGCACGGAGTGCACCAGGCTCTCAGGGCCCCTGGCTGGGGTCTGCAGCCCCGCACACCCGGAGGCTGACTCCCTGGGCGCCCAGCAGCTGCCTCACACACGTAGCTTCCCTAGCACTTTCCTCCCCAGCAGAGACGTGTGCAGCTGGTTGGGGCCTTCCCCTGCGTGCCTGGGCTCCCGCCCACAGTCCCAGCTCAGGGCAAGCAGCCCCTGAGCCAAGACCTGCAGGAGGCGAAGAGCGCCCCCACCTGGAAGCCGAGTGAACAGCTGGCGGGGAGGCGAGCCTCCTCGAGGGAAGAAGAGGCAGCCCAGCCTCGTTTGGCTCAAGCCCTACTTGGCTGAAGCCGAGAGCGCCTCCAGGACGGCAGAGCTCCAGCTCTGCTCAGAGGCCCGATCTGGCAGAGTTGCTGGCGCGAGGCTGCTCTGCCCTGGGCGAGCCTTGCCCAGACTTGCCTCGCTGCCAGGCTTCCTGCCCAGGAAGGAGCAGGCTGCGCGAGGCTGGGAGACGCCACTGGCGCCTTCCTGGCCTCAGCTCGGCTCCTGCCTTGCCTTTGCACCTAGGCCCCAGGCGTCCTTGGGGAGGGCTGAGGGTCCGGTGGCTTGCACAGTGCCAAGGGCTCCAGCAGGAAGAGCTCTGTGCGAGGGAAGGGAAGGGCTAGTGCAGTGCTCCTCCAGCGGTTGCTTGGCCACCCAGACTCAGCGCCGCACGGAGTTCACCAGGCTCCCACGGCCCCTGGCTGGGGTCTTCAGCCCCGCACACCCGGAGGCTGACTCCCTGGGCGCCCAGCAGCTGCCTCACACACGTAGCTTCCCTAGTGCTCTCCTCCCCAGCAGAGACGTGTGCAGCTGGTTGGGGCCTTCCCCTGTGTGCCTGGGCTCCCGCGCACAGCCCCAGCTCAGGGCAAGCAGCCCCTGAGCCAAGACCTGCAGGAGGCGCACAGCGCCCCCACCTGGAAGCCGAGTGAACAGCTGGCGGGGAGGCGAGCCTCCTCGAGGGAAGAAGAGGCAGCCCAGCCTCGTTTGGCTCAAGCCCTACTTGGCTGGAGCCGAGTGCGCCTCCAGGACGGCAGAGCTCCAGCTCTGCTCAGAGGCCCGATCTGGCAGAGTTGCTGGCGCGAGGCTGCTCTGCCCTGGGCGAGCCTTGCCCAGACTTGCCTCGCTGCTAGGCTTCCTGCCCAGGAAGGAGCAGGCTGCGCAAGGCTGGGAGACGCCACTGGCGCCTTCCTGGCCTCAGCTCCGCTCCTGCCTTGCCTTTGCACCTAGGCCCCAGGCGTCCTTGGGGACGGCTTAGGGGCCGGTGGCTTGCACACTGCCAAGGGCTCCAGCAGGAAGAGCTCTGTGCGAGGGAAGGGAAGGGATAGTGCAGGGCTCCTCCAGCGGTTGCTTGGCTGCCCAGACTCAGCTCGGCACGGAGTGCACCAGGCTCCTAGGGCCCCTGGCTGGGGTCTGCAGCCCCGCACACCCGGAGGCTGACTCCCTGGGCGCCCAGCAGCTGCCTCACACACGTAGCTTCCCTAGCACTCTCCTCCCCAGCAGAGAGGTGTGCAGCTGGTTGGGGCCTGCCCCTGCGTGCCTGGGCTCCTGTGCACAGCCCCAGCTCAGGGAAAGCAGCCCCTGAGCCAAGACCTGCAGGAGGCGCAGAGCGCCCCCACCTGGAAGCCGAGTGAACAGCTGGCGGGGAGGCGAGCCTCCTCGAGGGAAGAAGAGGCAGCCCAGCCTCGTTTGGCTCAAGCCCTACTTGGCTGGAGCCGAGTGCGCCTCCAGGACGGCAGAGCTCCAGCTCTGCTCAGAGGCCCGATCTGGCAGAGTTGCTGGCGCGAGGCTGCTCTGCCCTGGGCGAGCCTTGCCCAGACTTGCCTCGCTGCTAGGCTTCCTGCCCAGGAAGGAGCAGGCTGCGCGAGGCTGGGTGACGCCACTGGCGCCTTCCTGGCCTCAGCTCGGCTCCTGCCTTGCCTTTGCACCTAGGCCCCAGGCGTCCTTGGGGAGGGCTTAGGGGCCGGTGGCTTGCACACTGCCAAGGGCTCCAGCAGGAAGAGCTCTGTGCGAGGGAAGGGAAGGTCTAGTGCAGGGCTCCTCCAGCGGTTGCTTGGCCGCCCAGACTCAGCGCCGCACGGAGTTCACCAGGCTCCCACGGCCCCTGGCTGGGGTCTGCAGCCCCGCACACCCGGAGGCTGACTCCCTGGGCGCCCAGCAGCTGCCTCACACACGTAGCTTCCCTAGCGCTCTCCTCCCCAGCAGAGACGTGTGCAGCTGGTTGGCGCCTTCCCCTGCGTGCCTGGGCTCCCCCCCACAGCCCCAGCTCAGGGCAAGCAGCCCCTGAGCCAAGACCTGCAGGAGGCGCAGAGCGCCCCCACCTGGAAGCCGAGTGAACAGCTGGCGGGGAGGCGAGCCTCCTCGAGGGAAGAAGAGGCAGCCCAGCCTCGTTTGGCTCAAGCCCTACTTGGCTGGAGCCGAGTGCGCCTCCAGGACGGCAGAGCTCCAGCTCTGCTCAGAGGCCCGATCTGGCAGAGTTGCTGGCGCGAGGCTGCTCTGCCCTGGGCGAGCCTTGCCCAGACTTGCCTCGCTGCTAGGCTTCCTGCCCAGGAAGGACCAGGCTGCGCGAGGCTGGGAGACGCCACTGGGGCCTTCCTGGCCTCAGCTCCGCTCCTGCCTTGCCTTGGCACCTAGGCCCCAGGCTTCCTTGGGGAGGGCTTAGGGGCCGGTGGCTTGCACACTGCCAAGGGCTCCAGCAGGAAGAGCTCTGTGCGAGGGAAGGGAAGGGCTAGTGCAGGGCTCCTCCAGCGGTTGCTTGGCCGCCCAGACTCAGCGCCGCACCGAGTTCACCAGGCTCCCACGGCACCTGGCTGGGGTCTGCAGCCCCGCACACCCGGAGGCTGACTCCCTGGGCGCCCAGCAGCTGCCTCACACACGTAGCTTCCCTAGCGCTCCCCTCCCCAGCAGAGACGTTTGCAGCTGGTTGGGGCCTGCCCTTGCGTGCATGGGCTCCCGCCCACAGCCCCAGCTCAGGGCAAGCTGCCCCTGAGCCAAGACCTGCAGGAGGCGCAGAGCGCCCCCACCTGGAAGCCGAGTGAACAGCTAGCGGGGAGGCGAGCCTGCTTGAGGGAAGTAGAGGCAGCCCAGGCTCGTTTGGCTCAAGCCCTACTTGGCTTGAGCCGAGTGCGCCTCCAGGACGGCAGAGCTCCAGCTCTGCTCAGAGGACCGATCTGGCAGAGTTGCTGGGGCGAGGCTGCTCTGCCCTGGGCGAGCCTTGCCCAGACTTGCCTCGCTGCTAGGCTTCGTGCCCAGGAAGGAGCAGGCTGCGCGAGGCAGGGAGACGCCACTGGCGCCTTCCTGGCCTCAGCTCCGCTCCTGCCTTGCCTTTGCACCTAGGCCCCAGGCGTCCTTGGGGAGGACTTAGGGGCCGGTGGCTTGCACACTGCCAAGGGCTCCAGCAGGAAGAGCTCTGTGCGAGGGAAGGGAAGGGCTAGTGCAGGGCTCCTCCAGCGGTTGCTTGGCCGCCCAGACTCAGCTCAGCACGGAGTGCACCAGGCTCCCAGGGCCCCTGGCTGGGGTCTGCAGCCCCGCACACCCGGAGGCTGACTCCCTGGGCGCCCAGCAGCTGCCTCACACACGTAGCTTCCCTAGCGCTCTCCTCCCCAGCAGAGACGTGTGCAGCTGGTTGGGGCCTGCCCCTGCGTGCCTGGGCTCCCGCCCACAGCCCAGCTCAGGGCAAGCAGCCCCTGAGCCAAGACCTGCAGGAGGCGCAGAGCGCCCCCACCTGGAAGCCGAGTGAACACCTGGCGGGAAGGCGAGCCTCCTCGAGGGAAGAAGAGGCAGCCCAGCCTCGTTTTGCTCAAGCTCTACTTGGCTGGAGCCGAGTGCGCCTCCAGGGCGCAGAGCTCCAGCTCTGCTCAGAGGCCCGATCTGGCAGAGTTGCTGGCGCGAGGCTGCTCTGCCCTGGGCGAGCCTTGCCCAGACTTGCCTCGCTGCTAGGCTTCCTGCCCAGGAAGGAGCAGGCTGCGCGAGGCTGGGAGACGCCACTGGCGCCTTCCTGGCCTCAGCTCCGCTCCTGCCTTGCCTTTGCACCTAGGCCCCAGGCTTCCTTGGGGAGGGCTTAGGGGCCGGTGGCTTGCACACTGCCAAGGGCTCCAGCAGGAAGAGCTCTGTGCGAGGGAAGGGAAGGGCTAGTGCAGGGCTCCTCCAGCGGTTGCTTGGCCGCCCAGACTCAGCTCGGCACGGAGTGCACCAGGCTCCCAGGGCCCCTGGCTGTGGTCTGCAGCTCCGCACACCCGGAGGCTGACTCCCTGGGCGCCCAGCAGCTGCCTCACAAACGTAGCTTCCCTAGCGCTCTCCTCCCCAGCAGAGACGTGTGCAGCTGGTTGGGGCCTTCCCCTGCGTGCCTGGGCTCCCGCCCACAGCCCCAGCTCAGGGCAAGCAGCCCCTGAGCCAAGACCTGCAGGAGGCGCAGAGCGCCCCCACCTGGAAGCCGAGTGAACAGCTGGCGGGGAGGCGAGCCTCCTCGAGGGAAGAAGAGGCAGCCCAGCCTCGTTTGGCTCAAGCCCTATTTGGCTGGAGCCGAGTGCGCCTCCAGGACGGCAGAGCTCCAGCTCTGCTCAGAGGCCCGATCTGGCAGAGTTGCTGGCGCGAGGCTGCTCTGCCCTGGGCGAGCCTTGCCCAGACTTGCCTCGCTGCTAGGCTTCCTGCCCAGGAAGGACCAGGCTGCGCGAGGCTGGGAGACGCCACTGGCGCCTTCCTGGCCTCAGCTCCGCTCCTGCCTTTTCTTTGCACCTAGGCCCCAGGCGTCCTTGTGGAGGGCTTAGGGGCCGGTGGCTCGCACACTGCCAAGGTCTCCAGCAGGAAGAGTTCTGTGCGAGGGAAGGGAAGGGCTAGTGCAGGGCTCCTCCAGCGGTTGCTTGGCCGCCCAGACTCAGCGCCGCACGGAGTGCACCAGGCTCCCAGGGCCCCTGGCTGGGGTCTGCAGCCCCGCACACCCGGAGGCTGACTCCCTGGGCGCCCAGCAGCTGCCTCAGACACGTAGCTTCCCTAGCACTCTCCTACCCAGCAGAGAGGTGTGCAGCTGGTTGAGGCCTGCCCCTGCGTGCCTGGGCTCCCGCGCACAGCCCCAGCTCAGGGCAAGCAGCCCCTGAGCCAAGACCTGCAGGAGGCTAAGAGCTCCCCCACCTGGAAGCCGAGTGAACAGCTGGCGGGGAGGCGAGCCTCCTCGAGGGAAGAAGAGGCAGCCCAGCCTCGTTTGGCTCAAGCTCTACTTGGCTGGAGCCGAGTGCGCCTCCAGGACGGCAGAGTTCCAGCTCTGCTCAGAGGCCCGATCTGGCAGAGTTGCTGGCTCGAGGCTGCTCTGCCCTGGGCGAGCCTTGCCCAGACTTGCCTCGCTGCTAGGCCTCCTGCCCAGGAAGGAGCAGGCTGCGCGAGGCAGGGAGACGCCACTGGCGCCTTCCTGGCCTCAGCTCCGCTCCTGCCTTGCCTTTGCACCTAGGCCCCAGGCGTCCTTGGGGAGGACTTAGGGGCCGGTGGCTTGCACACTGCCAAGGGCTCCAGCAGGAAGAGCTCTGTGCGAGGGAAGGGAAGGGCTAGTGCAGGGCTCCTCCAGCGGTTGCTTGGCCGCCCAGACTCAGCTCAGCACGGAGTGCACCAGGCTCCCAGGGCCCCTGGCTGGGGTCTGCAGCCCCGCACACCCGGAGGCTGACTCCCTGGGCGCCCAGCAGCTGCCTCACACACGTAGCTTCCCTAGCGCTCTCCTCCCCAGCAGAGACGTGTGCAGCTGGTTGGGGCCTGCCCCTGCGTGCCTGGGCTCCCACCCACAGCCCAGCTCAGGGCAAGCAGCCCCTGAGCCAAGACCTGCAGGAGGCGCAGAGCGCCCCCACCTGGAAGCCGAGTGAACACCTGGCGGGAAGGCGAGCCTCCTCGAGGGAAGAAGAGGCAGCCCAGCCTCGTTTTGCTCAAGCTCTACTTGGCTGGAGCCGAGTGCGCCTCCAGGGCGCAGAGCTCCAGCTCTGCTCAGAGGCCCGATCTGGCAGAGTTGCTGGCGCGAGGCTGCTCTGCCCTGGGCGAGCCTTGCCCAGACTTGCCTCGCTGCTAGGCTTCCTGCCCAGGAAGGAGCAGGCTGCGCGAGGCTGGGAGACGCCACTGGCGCCTTCCTGGCCTCAGCTCCGCTCCTGCCTTGCCTTTGCACCTAGGCCCCAGGCTTCCTTGGGGAGGGCTTAGGGGCCGGTGGCTTGCACACTGCCAAGGGCTCCAGCAGGAAGAGCTCTGTGCGAGGGAAGGGAAGGGCTAGTGCAGGGCTCCTCCAGCGGTTGCTTGGCCGCCCAGACTCAGCTCGGCACGGAGTGCACCAGGCTCCCAGGGCCCCTGGCTGTGGTCTGCAGCTCCGCACACCCGGAGGCTGACTCCCTGGGCGCCCAGCAGCTGCCTCACAAACGTAGCTTCCCTAGCGCTCTCCTCCCCAGCAGAGACGTGTGCAGCTGGTTGGGGCCTTCCCCTGCGTGCCTGGGCTCCCGCCCACAGCCCCAGCTCAGGGCAAGCAGCCCCTGAGCCAAGACCTGCAGGAGGCGCAGAGCGCCCCCACCTGGAAGCCGAGTGAACAGCTGGCGGGGAGGCGAGCCTCCTCGAGGGAAGAAGAGGCAGCCCAGCCTCGTTTGGCTCAAGCCCTATTTGGCTGGAGCCGAGTGCGCCTCCAGGACGGCAGAGGTCCAGCTCTGCTCAGAGGCCCGATCTGGCAGAGTTGCTGGCGCGAGGCTGCTCTGCCCTGGGCGAGCCTTGCCCAGACTTGCCTCGCTGCTAGGCTTCCTGCCCAGGAAGGACCAGGCTGCGCGAGGCTGGGAGACGCCACTGGCGCCTTCCTGGCCTCAGCTCCGCTCCTGCCTTTTCTTTGCACCTAGGCCCCAGGCGTCCTTGTGGAGGGCTTAGGGGCCGGTGGCTCGCACACTGCCAAGGTCTCCAGCAGGAAGAGTTCTGTGCGAGGGAAGGGAAGGGCTAGTGCAGGGCTCCTCCAGCGGTTGCTTGGCCGCCCAGACTCAGCGCCGCACGGAGTGCACCAGGCTCCCAGGGCCCCTGGCTGGGGTCTGCAGCCCCGCACACCCGGAGGCTGACTCCCTGGGCGCCCAGCAGCTGCCTCAGACACGTAGCTTCCCTAGCGCTCTCCTACCCAGCAGAGAGGTGTGCAGCTGGTTGAGGCCTGCCCCTGCGTGCCTGGGCTCCCGCGCACAGCCCCAGCTCAGGGCAAGCAGCCCCTGAGCCAAGACCTGCAGGAGGCTAAGAGCTCCCCCACCTGGAAGCCGAGTGAACAGCTGGCGGGGAGGCGAGCCTCCTCGAGGGAAGAAGAGGCAGCCCAGCCTCGTTTGGCTCAAGCTCTACTTGGCTGGAGCCGAGTGCGCCTCCAGGACGGCAGAGTTCCAGCTCTGCTCAGAGGCCCGATCTGGCAGAGTTGCTGGCTCGAGGCTGCTCTGCCCTGGGCGAGCCTTGCCCAGACTTGCCTCGCTGCTAGGCCTCCTGCCCAGGAAGGAGCAGGCTGCGCGAGGCAGGGAGACGCCACTGGCGCCTTCCTGGCCTCAGCTCCGCTCCTGCCTTGCCTTTGCACCTAGGCCCCAGGCGTCCTTGGGGACGGCTTAGGGGCCAGTTGCTTGCACACTGCCAAGGGCTCCAGCAGGAAGAGCTCTGTGCGAGGGAAGGGAAGGGCTAGTGCAGGGCTCCTCCAGCGGTTGCTTGGCCGCCCAGACTCAGCTTTTCACGAAGTGCACCAGGCTCCCAGGGCCCCTGGCTGTGGTCTGCAGCCCCGCACACCTGGAGGCTGACTCCCTGGGCGCCCAGCAGCTGCCTCACACACGTAGCTTCCCTAGCGCTCTCCTCCCCAGCAGAGACGTGTGCAGCTGGTTGGGGCCTGCCCCTGCGTGCCTGGGCTCCCGCGCACAGCCCCAGCTCAGGGCAAGCATCCCCTGAGCCAAGACCTGCAGGAGGCGCAGAGCGCCCCCACCTGGCAGCCGAGTGAACAGCTGGCGGGGAGGCGAGCCTCCTCGAGGGAAGAAGAGGCAGCCCAGCCTCGTTTGGCTCAAGCCCTATTTGGCTGGAGCCGAGTGCGCCTCCAGGACGGCAGAGCTCCAGCTCTGCTCAGAGGCCCGATCTGGCAGAGTTGCTGGCGCGAGGCTGCTCTGCCCTGGGCGAGCCTTGCCCAGACTTGCCTCGCTGCTAGGCTTCCTGCCCAGGAAGGACCAGGCTGCGCGAGGCTGGGAGACGCCACTGGCGCCTTCCTGGCCTCAGCTCCGCTCCTGCCTTGCCTTTGCACCTAGGCCCCAGGCGACCTTGGGGAGGGCTTAGGGGCCGGTGGCTTGCACACTGCCAAGGGCTCCAGCAGGAAGAGCTCTGTGCGAGGGAAGGGAAGGGCTAGTGCAGGGCTCCTCCAGCGGTTGCTTGGCCGCCCAGACTCAGCTCGGCACGGAGTGCACTAGGCTCCCAGGGCCCCTGGCTGTGGTCTGCAGCCCCACACACCCGGAGGCTGACTCCCTGGGCGCCCAGCAGCTGCCTCACACACGTAGCTTCCCTAGCGCTCTCCTCCCCAGCAGAGACGTGTGCAGCTGGTTGGGGCCTGCCCCTGCGTGCCTGGGCTCCCGCCCACAGCCCCAGCTCAGGGCAAGCATCCCCTGAGCCAAGACCTGCAGGAGGCGCAGAGCGCCCCCACCTGGAAACCGAGTGAACAGCTGGCGGGGAGGCGAGCCTCCTCGAGGGAAGAAGAGGCAGCCCAGCCTCGTTTGGCTCAAGCACTACTTGGCTGGAGCCGAGTGCGCCTCCAGGACGGCAGAGCTCCAGCTCTGCTCAGAGGCCCGATCTGGCAGAGTTGCTGGCTCGAGGCTGCTCTGCCCTGGGCGAGCCTTGCCCAGACTTGCCTCGCTGCTAGGCTTCCTGCCCAGGAAGGAGCAGGCTGCGCGAGGCTGGGAGACGCCACTGGCGCCTTCCTGGCCTCAGCTCCGCTCCTGCCTTGCCATTGCACTTAGGCCCCAGGCGTCCTTGGGGATGGCTTAGGGGCCGGGGGCTTGCACACTGCCAAGGGCTCCAGCAGGAAGAGCTCTGTGCGAGGGAAGGGAAGGGCTAGTGCAGGGCTCCTCCAGGGGTTGCCTGGCCGCCCAGACTCAGCGCCGCACGGAGTGCACCAGGCTCTCAGGGCCCCTGGCTGGGGTCTGCAGCCCCGCAGACCCGGAGGCTGACTCCCTGGGCGCCCAGCAGCTGCCTCACACACGTAGCTTCCCTAGCGCTCTCCTCCCCAGCAGAGACGTGTGCAGCTGGTTGGGGCCTGCCCCTGCGTGCCTGGGCTCCTGCGCAGAGCCCCAGGTCAGGGCAAGCAGCCCCTGAGCCAAGACCTGCAGGAGGCGAACAGCGCCCCCACCTGGAAGCCGAGTGAACAGCTGGTGGGGAGGCGAGCCTCTTCGAGGGAAGAAGAGGCAGCCCAGCCTCGTTTGGCTCAAGCCCTACTTGGCTGGAGCCGAGTGGGCCTTCAGGACGGCAGAGCTCCAGCTCTGCTCAGAGGCCCGATCTGGCAGAGTTGCTGGCGCGAGGCTGCTCTGCCCTGGGCGAGCCTTGCCCAGACTTGCCTCGCTGCTAGGCTTCCTGCCCAGGAAGGAGCAGGCTGCGCGAGGCTGGGAGACGCCACTGGCGCCTTCCTGGCCTCAGCTCCGCTCCTGCCTTGCCTTTGCACCTAGGCCCCAGGCTTCCTTGGGGAGGGCTTAGGGGCCGGTGGCTTGCACACTGCCAAGGGCTCCAGCAGGAAGAGCTCTGTGCGAGGGAAGGGAAGGGCTAGTGCAGGGCTCCTCCAGCGGTTGCTTGGCCGCCCAGACTCAGCTCGGCACGGAGTGCACCAGGCTCCCAGGGCCCCTGGCTGTGGTCTGCAGCTCCGCACACCCGGAGGCTGACTCCCTGGGCGCCCAGCAGCTGCCTCACAAACGTAGCTTCCCTAGCGCTCTCCTCCCCAGCAGAGACGTGTGCAGCTGGTTGGGGCCTTCCCCTGCGTGCCTGGGCTCCCGCCCACAGCCCCAGCTCAGGGCAAGCAGCCCCTGAGCCAAGACCTGCAGGAGGCGCAGAGCGCCCCCACCTGGAAGCCGAGTGAACAGCTGGCGGGGAGGCGAGCCTCCTCGAGGGAAGAAGAGGCAGCCCAGCCTCGTTTGGCTCAAGCCCTATTTGGCTGGAGCCGAGTGCGCCTCCAGGATGGCAGAGCTCCAGCTCTGCTCAGAGGCCCGATCTGGCAGAGTTGCTGGCGCGAGGCTGCTCTGCCCTGGGCGAGCCTTGCCCAGACTTGCCTCGCTGCTAGGCTTCCTGCCCAGGAAGGACCAGGCTGCGCGAGGCTGGGAGACGCCACTGGCGCCTTCCTGGCCTCAGCTCCGCTCCTGCCTTGTCTTTGCACCTAGGCCCCAGGCGTCCTTGTGGAGGGCTTAGGGGCCGGTGGCTTGCACACTGCCAAGGGCTCCAGCAGGAAGAGTTCTGTGCGAGGGAAGGGAAGGGCTAGTGCAGGGCTCCTCCAGCGGTTGCTTGGCCGCCCAGACTCAGCGCCGCACGGAGTGCACAAGGCTCCCAGGGCCCCTGGCTGGGGTCTGCAGCCCCGCACACCCGGAGGCTGACTCCCTGGGCGCCCAGCAGCTGCCTCACACACGTAGCTTCCCTAGCGCTCTCCTCCCCAGCAGAGACGTGTGCAGCTGGTTGGGGCCTGCCCCTGCGTGCCTGGGCTCCCCCCCACAGCCCCAGCTCAGGGCAAGCAGCCCCTGAGCCAAGACCTGCAGGAGGCGCACAGCGCCCCCACCTGGAAGCCGAGTGAACAGCTGGCGGGGAGGCGAGCCTCCTCGAGGGAAGAAGAGGCAGCCCAGCCTCGTTTGGCTCAAGCCCTACTTGGCTGGAGCCGAGTGCGCCTCCAGGACGGCAGAGCTCCAGCTCTGCTCAGAGGCCCGATCTGGCAGAGTTGCTGGCGCGAGGCTGCTCTGCCCTGGGCGAGCCTTGCCCAGACTTGCCTCGCTGCTAGGCTTCCTGCCCAGGAAGGACCAGGCTGCGCGAGGCTGGGAGACGCCACTGGGGCCTTCCTGGCCTCAGCTCCGCTCCTGCCTTGCCTTGGCACCTAGGCCCCAGGCGTCCTTGGGGAGGGCTTAGGGGCCGGTGGCTTGCACACTGCCAAGGGCTCCAGCAGGAAGAGCTCTGTGCGAGGGAAGGGAAGGGCTAGTGCAGGGCTCCTCCAGCGGTTGCTTGGCCGCCCAGACTCAGCGCCGCACCGAGTTCACCAGGCTCCCACGGCACCTGGCTGGGGTCTGCAGCCCCGCACACCCGCAGGCTGACTCCCTGGGCGCCCAGCAGCTGCCTCACACACGTAGCTTCCCTAGCGCTCCCCTCCCCAGCAGAGACGTTTGCAGCTGGTTGGGGCCTGCCCCTGCGTGCATGGGCTCCCGCCCACAGCCCCAGCTCAGGGCAAGCTGCCCCTGAATCAAGACCTGCAGGAGGCGCAGAGCGCCCCCACCTGGAAGCCGAGTGAACAGCTAGCGGGGAGGCGAGCCTGCTTGAGGGAAGTAGAGGCAGCCCAGGCTCGTTTGGCTCAAGCCCTACTTGGCTTGAGCCGAGTGCGCCTCCAGGACGGCAGAGCTCCAGCTCTGCTCAGAGGCCCGATCTGGCAGAGTTGCTGGGGCGAGGCTGCTCTGCCCTGGGCGAGCCTTGCCCAGACTTGCCTCGCTGCTAGGCTTCGTGCCCAGGAAGGAGCAGGCTGCGCGAGGCAGGGAGACGCCACTGGCGCCTTCCTGGCCTCAGCTCCGCTCCTGCCTTGCCTTTGCACCTAGGCCCCAGGCGTCCTTGGGGAGGACTTAGGGGCCGGTGGCTTGCACACTGCCAAGGGCTCCAGCAGGAAGAGCTCTGTGCGAGGGAAGGGAAGGGCTAGTGCAGGGCTCCTCCAGCGGTTGCTTGGCCGCCCAGACTCAGCTCAGCACGGAGTGCACCAGGCTCCCAGGGCCCCTGGCTGGGGTCTGCAGCCCCGCACACCCGGAGGCTGACTCCCTGGGCGCCCAGCAGCTGCCTCACACACGTAGCTTCCCTAGCGCTCTCCTCCCCAGCAGAGACGTGTGCAGCTGGTTGGGGCCAGCCCCTGCGTGCCTGGGCTCCCACCCACAGCCCAGCTCAGGGCAAGCAGCCCCTGAGCCAAGACCTGCAGGAGGCGCAGAGCGCCCCCACCTGGAAGCCGAGTGAACACCTGGCGGGAAGGCGAGCCTCCTCGAGGGAAGAAGAGGCAGCCCAGCCTCGTTTTGCTCAAGCTCTACTTGGCTGGAGCCGAGTGCGCCTCCAGGGCGCAGAGCTCCAGCTCTGCTCAGAGGCCCGATCTGGCAGAGTTGATGGCGCGAGGCTGCTCTGCCCTGGGCGAGCCTTGCCCAGACTTGCCTCGCTGCTAGGCTTCCTGCCCAGGAAGGAGCAGGCTGCGCGAGGCTGGGAGACGCCACTGGCGCCTTCCTGGCATCAGCTCCGCTCCTGCCTTGCCTTTGCACCTAGGCCCCAGGCTTCCTTGGGGAGGGCTTAGGGGCCGGTGGCTTGCACACTGCCAAGGGCTCCAGCAGGAAGAGCTCTGTGCGAGGGAAGGGAAGGGCTAGTGCAGGGATCCTCCAGCGGTTGCTTGGCCGCCCAGACTCAGCTCGGCACGGAGTGCACCAGGCTCCCAGGGCCCCTGGCTGTGGTCTGCAGAGCCGCACACCCGGAGGCTGACTCCCTGGGCGCCCAGCAGCTGCCTCACAAACGTAGCTTCCCTAGCGCTCTCCTCCCCAGCAGAGACGTGTGCAGCTGGTTGGGGCCTTCCCCTGCGTGCCTGGGCTCCCGCCCACAGCCCCAGCTCAGGGCAAGCAGCCCCTGAGCCAAGACCTGCAGGAGGCGCAGAGCGCCCCCACCTGGAAGCCGAGTGAACAGCTGGCGGGGAGGCGAGCCTCCTCGAGGGAAGAAGAGGCAGCCCAGCCTCGTTTGGCTCAAGCCCTATTTGGCTGGAGCCGAGTGCGCCTCCAGGACGGCAGAGCTCCAGCTCTGCTCAGAGGCCCGATCTGGCATAGTTGCTGGCGCGAGGCTGCTCTGCCCTGGGCGAGCCTTGCCCAGACTTGCCTCGCTGCTAGGCTTCCTGCCCAGGAAGGACCAGGCTGCGCGAGGCTGGGAGACGCCACTGGCGCCTTCCTGGCCTCAGCTCCGCTCCTGCCTTTTCTTTGCACCTAGGCCCCAGGCGTCCTTGTGGAGGGCTTAGGGGCCGGTGGCTTGCACACTGCCAAGGTCTCCAGCAGGAAGAGTTCTGTGCGAGGGAAGGGAAGGGCTAGTGCAGGGCTCCTCCAGCGGTTGCTTGGCCGCCCAGACTCAGCGCCGCACGGAGTGCACCAGGCTCCCAGGGCCCCTGGCTGGGGTCTGCAGCCCCGCACACCCGGAGGCTGACTCCCTGGGCGCCCAGCAGCTGCCTCAGACACGTAACTTCCCTAGCGCTCTCCTACCCAGCAGAGAGGTGTGCAGCTGGTTGAGGCCTGCCCCTGCGTGCCTGGGCTCCCGCGCACAGCCCCAGCTCAGGGCAAGCAGCCCCTGAGCCAAGACCTGCAGGAGGCTAAGAGCGCCCCCACCTGGAAGCCGAGTGAACAGCTGGCGGGGAGGCGAGCCTCCTCGAGGGAAGAAGAGGCAGCCCAGCCTCGTTTGGCTCAAGCTCTACTTGGCTGGAGCCGAGTGCGCCTCCAGGACGGCAGAGTTCCAGCTCTGCTCAGAGGCCCGATCTGGCAGAGTTGCTGGCTCGAGGCTGCTCTGCCCTGGGCGAGCCTTGCCCAGACTTGCCTCGCTGCTAGGCCTCCTGCCCAGGAAGGAGCAGGCTGCGCGAGGCAGGGAGACGCCACTGGCGCCTTCCTGGCCTCAGCTCCGCTCCTGCCTTGCCTTTGCACCTAGGCCCCAGGCGTCCTTGGGGACGGCTTAGGGGCCAGTTGCTTGCACACTGCCAAGGGCTCCAGCAGGAAGAGCTCTGTGCGAGGGAAGGGAAGGGCTAGTGCAGGGCTCCTCCAGCGGTTGCTTGGCCGCCCAGACTCAGCTTTTCACGAAGTGCACCAGGCTCCCAGGGCCCCTGGCTGGGGTCTGCAGCCCCGCACACCTGGAGGCTGACTCCCTGGGCGCCCAGCAGCTGCCTCACACACGTAGCTTCCCTAGCGCTCTCCTCCCCAGCAGAGACGTGTGCAGCTGGTTGGGGCCTGCCCCTGCGTGCCTGGGCTCCCGCGCACAGCCCCAGCTCAGGGCAAGCATCCCCTGAGCCAAGACCTGCAGGAGGCGCAGAGCGCCCCCACCTGGAAGCCGAGTGAACAGCTGGCGGGGTGGCGAGCCTCCTCGAGGGAAGAAGAGGCAGCCCAGCCTCGTTTGGCTCAAGCCCTATTTGGCTGGAGCCGAGTGCGCCTCCAGGACGGCAGAGCTCCAGCTCTGCTCAGAGGCCCGATCTGGCAGAGTTGCTGGCTCGAGGCTGCTCTGCCCTGGGCGAGCCGTGCCCAGACTTGCCTCGCTGCTAGGCTTCCTGCCCAGGAAGGACCAGGCTGCGCGAGGCTGGGAGACGCCACTGGCGCCTTCCTGGCCTCAGCTCCGCTCCTGCCTTGTCTTTGCACCTAGGCCCCAGGCGTCCTTGTGGAGGGCTTAGGGGCCGGTGGCTTGCACACTGCCAAGGGCTCCAGCAGGAAGAGCTCTGTGCGAGGGAAGGGAAGGGCTAGTGCAGGGCTCCTCCAGCGGTTGCTTGGCCGCCCAGACTCAGCTCGGCACGGAGTGCACCAGGCTTCCAGGGCCCCTGGCTGGGGTCTGCAGCCCCGCACACCCGGAGGCTGACTCCCTGGGCGCCCAGCAGCTGCCTCACACACGTAGCTTCCCTAGCGCTCTCCTCCCCAGCAGAGACGTGTGCAGCTGGTTGGGGCCTGCCCCTGCGTGCCTGGGCTCCCACCCACAGCCCAGCTCAGGGCAAGCAGCCCCTGAGCCAAGACCTGCAGGAGGCGCAGAGCGCCCCCACCTGGAAGCCGAGTGAACACCTGGCGGGAAGGCGAGCCTCCTCGAGGGAAGAAGAGGCAGCCCAGCCTCGTTTGGCTCAAGCTCTACTTGGTTGGAGCCGAGTGCGCCTCCAGGGCGCAGAGCTCCAGCTCTGCTCAGAGGCCCGATCTGGCAGAGTTGCTGGCGCGAGGCTGCTCTGCCCTGGGCGAGCCTTGCCCAGACTTGCCTCGCTGCTAGGCTTCCTGCCCAGGAAGGAGCAGGCTGCGCGAGGCTGGGAGACGCCACTGGCGCCTTCCTGGCCTCAGCTCCGCTCCTGCCTTGCCTTTGCACCAGGCCCCAGGCTTCCTTGGGGAGGGCTTAGGGGCCGGTGGCTTGCACACTGCCAAGGGCTCCAGCAGGAAGAGCTCTGTGTGAGGGAAGGGAAGGGCTAGTGCAGGGCTCCTCCAGCGGTTGCTTGGCCGCCCAGACTCAGCTCGGCACGGAGTGCACCAGGCTCCCAGGGCCCCTGGCTGTGGTCTGCAGCTCCGCACACCCGGAGGCTGACTCCCTGGGCGCCCAGCAGCTGCCTCACAAACGTAGCTTCCCTAGCGCTCTCCTCCCCAGCAGAGACGTGTGCAGCTGGTTGGGGCCTGCCCCTGCGTGCCTGGGCTTCCGCCCACAGCCCCAGCTCAGGCCAAGCAGCCCCTGAGCCAAGACCTGCAGGAGGCGCAGAGCGCCCCCACCTGGAAGCCGAGTGAACAGCTGGCGGGGAGGCGAGCCTCCTCGAGGGAAGAAGAGGCAGCCCAGCCTCGTTTGGCTCAAGCCCTATTTGGCTGGAGCCGAGTGCGCCTCCAGGACGGCAGAGCTCCAGCTCTGCTCAGAGGCCCGATCTGGCAGAGTTGCTGGCGCGAGGCTGCTCTGCCCTGGGCGAGCCTTGCCCAGACTTGCCTCGCTGCTAGGCTTCCTGCCCAGGAAGGACCAGGCTGCGCGAGGCTGGGAGACGCCACTGGCGCCTTCCTGGCCTCAGCTCCGCTACTGCCTTGCCTTTGCACCTAGGCCCCAGGCGACCTTGGGGAGGGCTTAGGGGCCGGTGGCTTGCACACTGCCAAGGGCTCCAGCAGGAAGAGCTCTGTGCGAGGGAAGGGAAGGGCTAGTGCAGGGCTCCTCCAGCGGTTGCTTGGCCGCCCAGACTCAGCTCGGCACGGAGTGCACTAGGCTCCCAGGGCCCCTGGCTGTGGTCTGCAGCCCCACACACCCGGAGGCTGACTCCCTGGGCGCCCAGCAGCTGCCTCACACACGTAGCTTCCCTAGCGCTCTCCTCCCCAGCAGAGACGTGTGCAGCTGGTTGGGGCCTGCCCCTGCGTGCCTGGGCTCCCGCGCACAGCCCCAGCTCAGGGCAAGCATCCCCTGAGCCAAGACCTGCAGGAGGCGCAGAGCGCCCCCACCTGGAAACCGAGTGAACAGCTGGCGGGGAGGCGAGCCTAATCGAGGGAAGAAGAGGCAGCCCAGCCTCGTTTGGCTCAAGCACTACTTGGCTGGAGCCGAGTGCCCCTCCAGGACGGCAGAGCTCCAGCTCTGCTCAGAGGCCCGATCTGGCAGAGTTGCTGGCTCGAGGCTGCTCTGCCCTGGGCGAGCCTTGCCCAGACTTGCCTCGCTGCTAGGCTTCCTGCCCAGGAAGGAGCAGGCTGCGCGAGGCTGGGAGACGCCACTGGCGCCTTCCTGGCCTCAGCTCCGCTCCTGCCTTGCCATTGCACTTAGGCCCCAGGCGTCCTTGGGGATGGCTTAGGGGCCGGGGGCTTGCACACTGCCAAGGGCTCCAGCAGGAAGAGCTCTGTGCGAGGGAAGGGAAGGGCTAGTGCAGGGCTCCTCCAGGGGTTGCTTGGCCGCCCAGACTCAGCGCCGCACGGAGTGCACCAGGCTCCCAGGGCCCCTGGCTGGGGTCTGCAGCCCCGCACACCCAGAGGCTGACTCCCTGGGCGCCCAGCAGCTGCCTCAGACACGTAGCTTCCCTAGCGCTCTCCTACCCAGCAGAGAGGTGTGCAGCTGGTTGAGGCCTGCCCCTGCGTGCCTGGGCTCCCGCGCACAGCCCCATCTCAGGGCAAGCAGCCCCTGAGCCAAGACCTGCAGGAGGCTAAGAGCGCCCCCACCTGGAAGCCGAGTGAACAGCTGGCGGGGAGGCGAGCCTCCTCGAGGGAAGAAGAGGCAGCCCAGCCTCGTTTGGCTCAAGCTCTACTTGGCTGGAGCCGAGTGCGCCTCCAGGACGGCAGAGTTCCAGCTCTGCTCAGAGGCCCGATCTGGCAGAGTTGCTGGCTCGAGGCTGCTCTGCCCTGGGCGAGCCTTGCCCAGACTTGCCTCGCTGCTAGGCCTCCTGCCCAGGAAGGAGCAGGCTGCGCGAGGCAGGGAGACGCCACTGGCGCCTTCCTGGCCTCAGCTCCGCTCCTGCCTTGCCTTTGCACCTAGGCCCCAGGCGTCCTTGGGGACGGCTTAGGGGCCAGTTGCTTGCACACTGCCAAGGGCTCCAGCAGGAAGAGCTCTGTGCGAGGGAAGGGAAGGGCTAGTGCAGGGCTCCTCCAGCGGTTGCTTGGCCGCCCAGACTCAGCTTTTCACGAAGTGCACCAGGCTCCCAGGGCCCCTGGCTGTGGTCTGCAGCCCCGCACACCTGGAGGCTGACTCCCTGGGCGCAAAGCAGCTGCCTCACACACGTAGCTTCCCTAGCGCTCTCCTCCCCAGCAGAGACGTGTGCAGCTGGTTGGGGCCTGCCCCTGCGTGCCTGGGCTCCCGCCCACAGTCCCAGCTCAGGGCAAGCAGCCCCTGAGCCAAGACCTGCAGGAGGCGAAGAGCGCCCCCACCTGGAAGCCGAGTGAACAGCTGGCGGGGAGGCGAGCCTCCTCGAGGGAAGAAGAGGCAGCCCAGCCTCGTTTGGCTCAAGCCCTACTTGGCTGGAGCCGAGTGCGCCTCCAGGACGGCAGAGGTCCAGCTCTGCTCAGAGGCCCGATCTGGCAGAGTTGCTGGCGCGAGGCTGCTCTGCCCTGGGCGAGCCTTGCCCAGACTTGCCTCGCTGCTAGGCTTCCTGCCCAGGAAGGAGCAGGCTGCGCGAGGCTGGGTGACGCCACTGGCGCCTTCCTGGCCTCAGCTCGGCTCCTGCCTTGCCTTTGCACCTAGGCCCCAGGCGTCCTTGGGGAGGGCTTAGGGGCCGGTGGCTTGCACACTGCCAAGGGCTCCAGCAGGAAGAGCTCTGTGCGAGGGAAGGGAAGGTCTAGTGCAGGGCTCCTCCAGCGGTTGCTTGGCCGCCCAGACTCAGCGCCGCACGGAGTTCACCAGGCTCCCACGGCCCCTGGCTGGGGTCTGCAGCCCCGCACACCCGGAGGCTGACTCCCTGGGCGCCCAGCAGCTGCCTCACACACGTAGCTTCCCTAGCGCTCTCCTCCCCAGCAGAGACGTGTGCAGCTGGTTGGCGCCTTCCCCTGCGTGCCTGGGCTCCCCCCCACAGCCCCAGCTCAGGGCAAGCAGCCCCTGAGCCAAGACCTGCAGGAGGCGCACAGCGCCCCCACCTGGAAGCCGAGTGAACAGCTGGCGGGGAGGCGAGCCTCCTCGAGGGAAGAAGAGGCAGCCCAGCCTCGTTTGGCTCAAGCCCTACTTGGCTGGAGCCGAGTGCGCCTCCAGGACGGCAGAGCTCCAGCTCTGCTCAGAGGCCCGATCTGGCAGAGTTGCTGGCGCGAGGCTGCTCTGCCCTGGGCGAGCCTTGCCCAGACTTGCCTCGCTGCTAGGCTTCCTGCCCAGGAAGGACCAGGCTGCGCGAGGCTGGGAGACGCCACTGGCGCCTTCCTGGCCTCAGCTCCGCTCCTGCCTTGCCTTGGCACCTAGGCCCCAGGCGTCCTTGGGGAGGGCTTAGGGGCCGGTGGCTTGCACACTGCCAAGGGCTCCAGCAGGAAGAGCTCTGTGCGAGGGAAGGGAAGGGCTAGTGCAGGGCTCCTCCAGCGGTTGCTTGGCCGCCCAGACTCAGCTTTTCACGAAGTGCACCAGGCTCCCAGGGCCCCTGGCTGTGGTCTGCAGCCCCGCACACCTGGAGGCTGACTCCCTGGGCGCCCAGCAGCTGCCTCACACACGTAGCTTCCCTAGCGCTCTCCTCCCCAGCAGAGACGTGTGCAGCTGGTTGGGGCCTGCCCCTGCGTGCCTGGGCTCCCGCGCACAGCCCCAGCTCAGGGCAAGCATCCCCTGAGCCAAGACCTGCAGGAGGCGCAGAGCGCCCCCAATGGAAGCCGAGTGAACAGCTGGCGGGGAGGCGAGCCTCCTCGAGGGAAGAAGAGGCAGCCCAGCCTCGTTTGGCTCAAGCCCTATTTGGCTGGAGCCGAGTGCGCCTCCAGGAGGGCAGAGCTCCAGCTCTGCTCAGAGGCCCGATCTGGCAGAGTTGCTGGCGCGAGGCTGCTCTGCCCTGGGCGAGCCTTGCCCAGACTTGCCTCGCTGCTAGGCTTCCTGCCCAGGAAGGACCAGGCTGCGCGAGGCTGGGAGACGCCACTGGCGCCTTCCTGGCCTCAGCTCCGCTCCTGCCTTGTCTTTGCACCTAGGCCCCAGGCGTCCTTGTGGAGGGCTTAGGGGCCGGTGGCTTGCACACTGCCAAGGGCTCCAGCAGGAAGAGCTCTGTGTCAGGGAAGGGAAGGGCTAGTGCAGGGCTCCTCCAGCGGTTGCTTGGCCGCCCAGACTCAGCGCCGCACCGAGTTCACCAGGCTCCCACGGCACCTGGCTGGGGTCTGCAGCCCCGCACACCCGGAGGCTGACTCCCTGGGCGCTCAGCAGCTGCCTCACACACGTAGCTTCCGTAGCGCTCCCCTCCCCAGCAGAGACGTTTGCAGCTGGTTGGGGCCTGCCCCTGCGTGCATGGGCTTCCGCCCACAGCCCCAGCTCAGGGCAAGCTGCCCCTGAGCCAAGACCTGCAGGAGGCGCAGAGCGCCCCCACCTGGAAGCCGAGTGAACAGCTAGCGGGGAGGCGAGCCTGCTTGAGGGAAGTAGAGGCAGCCCAGGCTCGTTTGGCTCAAGACCTACTTGGCTTGAGCCGAGTGCGCCTCCAGGACGGCAGAGCTCCAGCTCTGCTCAGAGGCCCGATCTGGCAGAGTTGCTGGGGCGAGGCTGCTCTGCCCTGGGCGAGCCTTGCCCAGACTTGCCTCGCTGCTAGGCTTCCTGCCCAGGAAGGAGCAGGCTGCGCGAGGCTGGGAGACGCCACTGGCGCCTTCCTGGCCTCAGCTCCGCTCCTGCCTTGCCTTTGCACCTAGGCCCCAGGCGTCCTTGGGGAGGGCTTAGGGGCCGGTGGCTTGCACACTGCCAAGGGCTCCAGCAGGAAGAGCTCTGTGCGAGGGAAGGGAAGGGCTAGTGCAGGGCTCCTCCAGCGGTTGCTTGGCCGCCCAGACTCAGCTCGGCACGGAGTGCACCAGGCTCCCAGGGCCCCTGGCTGGGGTCTGCAGCCCCGCACACCCGGAGGCTGACTCCCTGGGCGCCCAGCAGCTGCCTCACCCACGTAGCTTCCCTAGCGCTCTCCTCCCCAGCAGAGACGTGTGCAGCTGGTTGGGGCCTGCCCCTGCGTGCCTGGGCTCCCACCCACAGCCCAGCTCAGGGCAAGCAGCCCCTGAGCCAAGACCTGCAGGAGGCCCAGAGCGCCCCCACCTGGAAGCCGAGTGAACACCTGGCGGGAAGGCGAGCCTCCTCGAGGGAAGAAGAGGCAGCCCAGCCTCGTTTGGCTCAAGCTCTACTTGGCTGGAGCCGAGTGCGCCTCCAGGGCGCAGAGCTCCAGCTCTATTCAGAGGTCCGATCTGGCAGAGTTGCTGGCGCGAGGCTGCTCTGCCCTGGGCGAGCCTTGCCCAGACTTGCCTCGCTGCTAGGCTTCCTGCCAAGGAAGGAGCAGGCTGCGCGAGGCTGGGAGACGCCACTGGCGCCTTCCTGGCCTCAGCTCCGCTCCTGCCTTGCCTTTGCACCTAGGCCCCAGGCGTCCTTGGGGAGGGCTTAGGGGCCGGTGGCTTGCACACTGCCAAGGGCTCCAGCAGGAAGAGCTCTGTGCGAGGGAAGGGAAGGGCTAGTGCAGGGCTCCTCCAGCGGTTGCTTGGCCGCCCAGACTCAGCTCGGCACGGAGTGCACCAGGCTCCCAGGGCCCCTGGCTGGGGTCTGCAGCCCCGCACACCCGGAGGCTGACTCCCTGGGCGCCCAGCAGCTGCCTCACACACGTAGCTTCCCTAGCGCTCTCCTCCCCAGCAGAGACGTGTGCAGCTGGTTGGGGCCTTCCCCTGCGTGCCTGGGCTCCCGCGCACAGCCCCAGCTCAGGGCAAGCAGCCCCTGAGCCAAGACCTGCAGGAGGCGCAGAGCGCCCCCACCTGGAAGCCGAGTGAACAGCTGGCGGGGAGGCGAGCCTCCTCGAGGGAAGAAGAGGCAGCCCAGCCTCGTTTGGCTCAAGCCCTATTTGGCTGGAGCCGAGTGCGCCTCCAGGACGGCAGAGCTCCAGCTCTGCTCAGAGGCCCGATCTGGCAGAGTTGCTGGCGCGAGGCTGCTCTGCCCTGGGCGAGCCTTGCCCAGACTTGCCTCGCTGCTAGGCTTCCTGCCCAGGAAGGACCAGGCTGCGCGAGGCTGGGAGACGCCACTGGCGCCTTCCTGGCCTCAGCTCCGCTCCTGCCTTGTCTTTGCACCTAGGCCCCAGGCGTCCTTGTGGAGGGCTTAGGGGCCGGTGGCTTGCACACTGCCAAGGGCTCCAGCAGGAAGAGCTCTGTGCGAGGGAAGGGAAGGGCTAGTGCAGGGCTCCTCCAGCGGTTGCTTGGCCGCCCAGACTCAGCGCCGCACGGAGGGCACCAGGCTCCCAGGGCCCCTGGCTGGGGTCTGCAGCCCCGCACACCCGGAGGCTGACTCCCTGGGCGCCCAGCAGCTGCCTCAGACACGTAGCTTCCCTAGCGCTCTCCTACCCAGCAGAGAGGTGTGCAGCTGGTTGAGGCCTGCCCCTGCGTGCCTGGGCTCCCGCGCACAGCCCCAGCTCAGGGCAAGCAGACCCTGAGCCAAGACCTGCAGGAGGCGAAGAGCGCCCCCACCTGGAAGCCGAGTGAACAGCTGGCGGGGAGGCGAGCCTCCTCGAGGGAAGAAGAGGCAGCCCAGCCTCGTTTGGCTCAAGCTCTACTTGGCTGGAGCCGAGTGCGCCTCCAGGATGGCAGAGTTCCAGCTCTGCTCAGAGGCCCGATCTGGCAGAGTTGCTGGCTCGAGGCTGCTCTGCCCTGGGCGAGCCTTGCCCAGACTTGCCTCGCTGCTAGGCCTCCTGCCCAGGAAGGAGCAGGCTGCGCGAGGCAGGGAGACGCCACTGGCGACTTCCTGGCCTCAGCTCCGCTCCTGCCTTGCCTTTGCACCTAGGCCCCAGGCGTCCTTGGGGACGGCTTAGGGGCCAGTTGCTTGCACACTGCCAAGGGCACCAGCAGGAAGAGCTCTGTGCGAGGGAAGGGAAGGGCTAGTGCAGGGCTCCTCCAGCGGTTGCTTGGCCGCCCAGACTCAGCTTTTCACGAAGTGCACCAGGCTCCCAGGGCCCCTGGCTGTGGTCTGCAGCCCCGCACACCTGGAGGCTGACTCCCTGGGCGCCCAGCAGCTGCCTCACACACGTAGCGTCCCTAGCGCTCTCCTCCCCAGCAGAGACGTGTGCAGCTGGTTGGGGCCTGCCCCTGCGTGCCTGGGCTCCCGCGCACAGCCCCAGCTCAGGGCAAGCATCCCCTGAGCCAAGACCTGCAGGAGGCGCAGAGCGCCCCCAATGGAAGCCGAGTGAACAGCTGGCGGGGAGGCGAGCCTCCTCGAGGGAAGAAGAGGCAGCCCAGCCTCGTTTGGCTCAAGCCCTATTTGGCTGGAGCCGAGTGCGCCTCCAGGACGGCAGAGCTCCAGCTCTGCTCAGAGGCCCGATCTGGCAGAGTTGCTGGCGCGAGGCTGCTCTGCCCTGGGCGAGCCTTGCCCAGACTTGCCTCGCTGCTAGGCTTCCTGCCCAGGAAGGACCAGGCTGCGCGAGGCTGGGAGACGCCACTGGCGCCTTCCTGGCCTCAGCTCCGCTCCTGCCTTGTCTTTGCACCTAGGCCCCAGGCGTCCTTGTGGAGGGCTTAGGGGCCGGTGGCTTGCACACTGCCAAGGGCTCCAGCAGGAAGAGCTCTGTGTCAGGGAAGGGAAGGGCTAGTGCAGGGCTCCTCCAGCGGTTGCTTGGCCGCCCAGACTCAGCGCCGCACGGAGTGCACCAGGCTCCCAGGGCCCCTGGCTGGGGTCTGCAGCCCCGCACACCCGGAGGCTGACTCCCTGGGCGCCCAGCAGCTGCCTCACACACGTAGCTTCCCTAGCGCTCTCCTACCCAGCAGAGAGGTGTGCAGCTGGTTGAGGCCTGCCCCTGCGTGCCTGGGGTCCCGCGCACAGCCCCAGCTCAGGGCAAGCAGCCCCTGAGCCAAGACCTGCAGGAGGCGAAGAGCGCCCCCACCTGGAAGCCGAGTGAACAGCTGGCGGGGAGGCGAGCCTCCTCGAGGGAAGAAGAGGCAGCCCAGCCTCGTTTGACTCAAGCCCTACTTGGCTGGAGCCGAGTGCGCCTCCAGGACGGCAGAGCTCCAGCTCTGCTCAGAGGCCCGATCTGGCAGAGTTGCTGGCGCGAGGCTGCTCTGCCCTGGGCGAGCCTTGCCCAGACTTGCCTCGCTGCTAGGCTTCCTGCCCAGGAAGGAGCAGGCTGCGCGAGGCTGGGAGACGCCACTGGCGCCTTCCTGGCCTCAGCTCCGCTCCTGCCTTGCCTTTGCACCTAGGCCCCAGGCGACCTTGGGGAGGGCTTAGGGGCCGGTGGCTTGCACACTGCCAAGGGCTCCAGCAGGAAGAGCTCTGTGCGAGGGAAGGGAAGGGCTAGTGCAGGGCTCCTCCAGCGGTTGCTTGGCCGCCCAGACTCAGCTCGGCACGGAGTGCACTAGGCTCCCAGGGCCCCTGGCTGTGGTCTGCAGCCCCACACATCCGGAGGCTGACTCCCTGGGCGCCCAGCAGCTGCCTCACACACGTAGCTTCCCTAGCGCTCTCCTCCCCAGCAGAGACGTGTGCAGCTGGTTGGGGCCTGCCCCTGCGTGCCTGGGCTCCCGCGCACAGCCCCAGCTCAGGGCAAGCAGCCCCTGAGCCAAGACCTGCAGGAGGCGCAGAGCGCCCCCACCTGGAAACCGAGTGAACAGCTGGCGGGGAGGCGAGCCTCCTCGAGGGAAGAAGAGGCAGCCCAGCCTCGTTTGGCTCAAGCCCTACTTGGCTGGAGCCGAGTGCGCCTCCAGGACGGCAGAGCTCCAGCTCTGCTCAGAGGCCCGATCTGGCAGAGTTGCTGGCTCGAGGCTGCTCTGCCCTGGGCGAGCCTTGCCCAGACTTACCTCGCTGCTAGGCTTCCTGCCCAGGAAGGAGCAGGCTGCGCGAGGCTAGGAGACGCCACTGGCGCCGTCCTGGCCTCAGCTCCGCTCCTGCCTTGCCATTGCACTTAGGCCCCAGGCGTCCTTGGGGATGGCTTAGGGGCCGGGGGCTTGCACACTGCCAAGGGCTCCAGCAGGAAGAGCTCTGTGCGAGGGAAGGGAAGGGCTAGTGCAGGGCTCCTCCAGGGGTTGCTTGGCCGCCCAGACTCAGCGCCGCACGGAGTGCACCAGGCTCTCAGGGCCCCTGGCTGGGGTCTGCAGCCCCTCAGACCCGGAGGCTGACTCCCTGGGCGCCCAGCAGCTGCCTCACACACGTAGCTTCCCTAGCGCTCTCCTCCCCAGCAGAGACGTGTGCAGCTGGTTGGGGCCTGCCCCTGCGTGCATGGGCTCCCGCCCACAGTCCCAGCTCAGGGCAAGCAGCCCCTGAGCCAAGACCTGCAGGAGGCGAAGAGCGCCCCCACCTGGAAGCCGAGTGAACAGCTGGCGGGGAGGCGAGCCTCCTCGAGGGAAGAAGAGGCAGCCCAGCCTCGTTTGGCTCAAGCCCTACTTGGCTGGAGCCGATTGCGCCTCCAGGACGGCAGAGCTCCAGCTCTGCTCAGAGGCCCGATCTGGCAGAGTTGCTGGCGCGAGGCTGCTCTGCCCTGGGCGAGCCTTGCCCAGACTTGCCTCGCTGCTAGGCTTCCTGCCCAGGAAGGAGCAGGCTGCGCGAGGCTGGGAGACGCCACTGGCGCCTTCCTGGCCTCAGTTCGGCTCCTGCCTTGCCTTTGCACCTAGGCCCCAGGCGTCCTTGGGGAGGGCTGAGGGGCCGGTGGCTTGCACACTGCCAAGGGCTCCAGCAGGAAGAGCTCTGTGCGAGGGAAGGGAAGGGCTAGTGCAGTGCTCCTCCAGCGGTTGCTTGGCCACCCAGACTCAGCGCCGCACGGAGTTCACCAGGCTCCCACGGCCCCTGGCTGGGGTCTTCAGCCCCGCACACCCGGAGGCTGACTCCCTGGGCGCCCAGCAGCTGCCTCACACACGTAGCTTCCCTAGTGCTCTCCTCCCCAGCAGAGACGTGTGCAGCTGGTTGGGGCCTTCCCCTGAGTGCCTGGGCTCCCGCGCACAGCCCCAGCTCAGGGCAAGCAGCCCCTGAGCCAAGACCTGCAGGAGGCGCACAGCGCCCCCACCTGGAAGCCGAGTGAACAGCTGGTGGGGAGGCGAGCCTCCTCGAGGGAAGAAGAGGCAGCCCAGCCTCGTTTGGCTCAAGCCCTACTTGGCTGGAGCCGAGTGCGCCTCCAGGACGGCAGAGCTCCAGCTCTGCTCAGAGGCCCGATCTGGCAGAGTTGCTGGCGCGAGGCTGCTCTGCCCTGGGCGAGCCTTGCCCAGACTTGCCTCGCTGCTAGGCTTCCTGCCCAGGAAGGAGCAGGCTGCGCAAGGCTGGGAGACGCCACTGGCGCCTTCCTGGCCTCAGCTCCGCTCCTGCCTTGCCTTTGCACCTAGGCCCCAGGCGTCCTTGGGGTGGGCTTAGGGGCCGGTGGCTTGCACACTGCCAAGGGCTCCAGCAGGAAGAGCTCTGTGCGAGGGAAGGGAAGGGATAGTGCAGGGCTCCTCCAGCGGTTGCTTGGCTGCCCAGACTCAGCTCGGCACGGAGTGCACCAGGCTCCTAGGGCCCCTGGCTGGGGTCTGCAGCCCCGCACACCCGGAGGCTGACTCCCTGGGCGCCCAGCAGCTGCCTCACACACGTAGCTTCCCTAGCGCTCTCCTCCCCAGCAGAGACGTGTGCAGCTGGTTGGGGCCTGCCCCTGCGTGCCTGGGCTCCTGTGCACAGCCCCAGCTCAGGGCAAGCAGCCCCTGAGCCAAGACCTGCAGGAGGCGCAGAGCGCCCCCACCTGGAAGCCGAGTGAACAGCTGGCGGGGAGGCGAGCCTCCTCGAGGGAAGAAGAGGCAGCCCAGCCTCGTTTGGCTCAAGCCCTACTTGGCTGGAGCCGAGTGCGCCTCCAGGACGGCAGAGGTCCAGCTCTGCTCAGAGGCCCGATCTGGCAGAGTTGCTGGCGCGAGGCTGCTCTGCCCTGGGCGAGCCTTGCCCAGACTTGCCTCGCTGCTAGGCTTCCTGCCCAGGAAGGAGCAGGCTGCGCGAGGCTGGGTGACGCCACTGGCGCCTTCCTGGCCTCAGCTCGGCTCCTGCCTTGCCTTTGCACCTAGGCCCCAGGCGTCCTTGGGGAGGGCTTAGGGGCCGGTGGCTTGCACACTGCCAAGGGCTCCAGCAGGAAGAGCTCTGTGCGAGGGAAGGGAAGGTCTAGTGCAGGGCTCCTCCAGCGGTTGCTTGGCCGCCCAGACTCAGCGCCGCACGGAGTTCACCAGGCTCCCACGGCCCCTGGCTGGGGTCTGCAGCCCCGCACACCCGGAGGCTGACTCCCTGGGCGCCCAGCAGCTGCCTCACACACGTAGCTTCCCTAGCGCTCTCCTCCCCAGCAGAGACGTGTGCAGCTGGTTGGCGCCTTCCCCTGCGTGCCTGGGCTCCCCCCCACAGCCCCAGCTCAGGGCAAGAAGCCCCTGAGCCAAGACCTGCAGGAGGCGCACAGCGCCCCCACCTGGAAGCCGAGTGAACAGCTGGCGGGGAGGCGAGCCTCCTCGAGGGAAGAAGAGGCAGCCCAGCCTCGTTTGGCTCAAGCCCTACTTGGCTGGAGCCGAGTGCGCCTCCAGGACGGCAGAGCTCCAGCTCTGCTCAGAGGCCCGATCTGGCAGAGTTGCTGGCGCGAGGCTGCTCTGCCCTGGGCGAGCCTTGCCCAGACTTGCCTCGCTGCTAGGCTTCCTGCCCAGGAAGGAGCAGGCTGCGCGAGGCTGGGAGACGCCACTGGGGCCTTCCTGGCCTCAGCTCCGCTCCTGCCTTGCCTTGGCACCTAGGCCCCAGGCGTCCTTGGGGAGGGCTTAGGGGCCGGTGGCTTGCACACTGCCAAGGGCTCCAGCAGGAAGAGCTCTGTGCGAGGGAAGGGAAGGGCGAGTGCAGGGCTCCTCCAGCGGTTGCTTGGCCGCCCAGACTCAGCGCCGCACCGAGTTCACCAGGCTCCCACGGCACCTGGCTGGGGTCTGCAGCCCCGCACACCCGGAGGCTGACTCCCTGGGCGCCCAGCAGCTGCCTCACACACGTAGCTTCCCTAGCGCTCCCCTCCCCAGCAGAGACGTTTGCAGCTGGTTGGGGCCTGCCCCTGCGTGCATGGGCTCCCGCCCACAGCCCCAGCTCAGGGCAAGCTGCCCCTGAGCCAAGACCTGCAGGAGGCGCAGAGCGCCCCCACCTGGAAGCCGAGTGAACAGCTAGCGGGGAGGCGAGCCTGCTTGAGGGAAGTAGAGGCAGCCCAGGCTCGTTTGGCTCAAGCCCTACTTGGCTGGAGCCGAGTGCGCCTCCAGGACGGCAGAGCTCCAGCTCTGCTCAGAGGCCCGATCTGGCAGAGTTGCTGGCGCGAGGCTGCTCTGCCCTGGGCGAGCCTTGCCCAGACTTGCCTCGCTGCTAGGCTTCCTGCCCAGGAAGGAGCAGGCTGCGCGAGGCTGGGAGACGCCACTGGGGCCTTCCTGGCCTCAGCTCCGCTCCTGCCTTGCCTTGGCACCTAGGCCCCAGGCGTCCTTGGGGAGGGCTTAGGGGCCGGTGGCTTGCACACTGCCAAGGGCTCCAGCAGGAAGAGCTCTGTGCGAGGGAAGGGAAGGGCTAGTGCAGGGCTCCTCCAGCGGTTGCTTGGCCGCCCAGACTCAGCGCCGCACCGAGTTCACCAGGCTCCCACGGCACCTGGCTGGGGTCTGCAGCCCCGCACACCCGGAGGCTGACTCCCTGGGCGCCCAGCAGCTGCCTCACACACGTAGCTTCCCTAGCGCTCCCCTCCCCAGCAGAGACGTTTGCAGCTGGTTGGGGCCTGCCCCTGCGTGCATGGGCTCCCGCCCACAGCCCCAGCTCAGGGCAAGCTGCCCCTGAGCCAAGACCTGCAGGAGGCGCAGAGCGCCCCCACCTGGAAGCCGAGTGAACAGCTAGCGGGGAGGCGAGCCTGCTTGAGGGAAGTAGAGGCAGCCCAGGCTCGTTTGGCTCAAGCCCTACTTGGCTTGAGCCGAGTGCGCCTCCAGGACGGCAGAGCTCCAGCTCTGCTCAGAGGCCCGATCTGGCAGAGTTGCTGGGGCGAGGCTGCTCTGCCCTGGGCGAGCCTTGCCCAGACTTGCCTCGCTGCTAGGCTTCCTGCCCAGGAAGGCCAGGCTGCACGAGGCAGGGAGACGCCACTGGCGCCTTCCTGGCCTCAGCTCCGCTCCTGCCTTGCCTTTGCACCTAGGCCCCAGGCGTCCTTGGGGAGGGCTGAGGGGCCGGTGGCTTGCACACTGCCAAGGGCTCCAGCAGGAAGAGCTCTGTGCGAGGGAAGGGAAGGGCTAGTGCAGGGCTCCTCCAGCGGTTGCTTGGCCGCCCAGACTCAGCTTGGCACGAAGTGCACCAGGCTCCCAGGGCCCCTGGCTGGGGTCTGCAGCCCCGCACACCCGGAGGCTGACTCCCTGGGCGCCCAGCAGCTGCCTCACACACGTAGCTTCCCTAGCGCTCTCCTCCCCAGCAGAGAGATGTGCAGCTGGTTGCGGCCTGCCCCTGCGTGCCTGGGTACCTGTGCACACCCCAGCTCAGGGCAAGCAGCCCCTGAGCCAAGACCTGCAGGAGGCGCAGAGCGCCCCCACCTGGAAGCCGAGTGAACAGCTGGCGGGGAGGCGAGCCTCCTCGAGGGAAGAAGAGGCAGCCCAGCCTCGTTTGGCTCAAGCCCTACTTGGCTGGAGCCGAGTGCGCCTCCAGGACGGCAGAGCTCCAGCTCTGCTCAGAGGCCCGATCTGGCAGAGTTGCTGGCGCGAGGCTGCTCTGCCCTGGGCGAGCCTTGCCCAGACTTGCCTCGCTGCTAGGCTTCCTGCCCAGGAAGGAGCAGGCTGCGCGAGGCTGGGAGACGCCACTGGCGCCTTCCTGGCCTCAGCTCCGCTCCTGCCTTGCCTTTGCACCTAGTCCCCAGGCGTCCTTGGGGAGGGCTTAGGGGCCGGTGGCTTGCACACTGCCAAGGGCTCCAGCAGGAAGAGCTCTGTGCGAGGGAAGGGAAGGGCTAGTGCAGGGCTCCTCCAGCCGTTGCTTGGCCGCCCAGACTCAGCTCGGCACGGAGTGCACCAGGCTCCCAGGGCCCCTGGCTGGGGTCTGCAGCCCTGCACACCCGGAGGCTGACTCCCTGGGCGCCCAGCACCTGCCTCACACACGTAGCTTCCCTAGCACTCTCCTCCCCAGCAGAGACGTGTGCAGCTGGCTGGGGCCTGCCCCTGCGTGCCTGGGCTCCCGCGCACAGCCCCAGCTCAGGGCAAGCAGCCCCTGAGCCAAGACCTGCAGGAGGCGCAGAGCGCCCCCACCTGGAAGCCGAGTGAACAGCTCGAGGGGAGGCGAGCCTCCTCGAGGGAAGAAGAGGCAGCCCAGCCTCGTTTGGCTCAAGCCCTACTTGGCTGGAGCCGAGTGCGCCTCCAGGACGGCAGAGCTCCAGCTCTGCTCAGAGGCCTGTTCTGGCAGAGTTGCTGGCGCGAGGCTGCTCTGCCCTGGGCGAGCCTTGCCCAGACTTGCCTCGCTGCTAGGCTTCCTGCCCAGGAAGGAGCAGGCTGCGCGAGGCTGGGAGACGCCACTGGCGCCTTCCTGGCCTCAGCTCCGCTCCTGCCTTGCCTTTGCACTTGGCCCCAGGCGTCTTGGGGAGGGCTTAGGGGCCGGTGGCTTGCACAGTGCCAAGGGCTCCAGCAGGAAGAGCTCTGTGCGAGGGAAGGGAAGGGCCAGTGCAGGGCTTCTCCAGCGGTTGCTTGGCCGCCCAGGCTCAGCGCCGCACGGAGTGCACCAGGCTCCCAGGGCCCATGTCTGGGGTCTGCAGCCCCGCACACCCGGAGGCTGACTCCCTGGGCGCCCAGCAGCTGCCTCACACACGTAGCTTCCCTAGCGCTCTCCTCCCCAGCAGAGACGTGTGCAGCTGGTTGGGGCCTGCCCCTGCGTGCCTGGGCTCCCGCGCACAGCCCCAGCTCAGGGCAAGCAGCCCCTGAGCCAAGACCTGCAGGAGGCGCAGAGCGCCCCCACCTGGAAGCCGAGTGAACAGCTGGCGGGGAGGCGAGCCTCCTCGAGGGAAGAAGAGGCAGCCCAGCCTCGTTTGGCTCAAGCCCTACTTGGCTGGAGCCGAGTGCGCCTCCAGGACGGCAGAGCTCCAGCTCTGCTCAGAGGCCCGTTCTGGCAGAGTTGCTGGCGCGAGGCTGCTCTGCCCTGGGCGAGCCTTGCCCAGACTTGCCTCGCTGCTAGGCTTCCTGCCCAGGAAGGAGCAGGCTGCGCGAAGCTGGGAGACGCCACTGGCGCCTTCCTGGCCTCAGCTCCGCTCCTGCCTTGCCTTTGCACCTAGGCCCCAGGCGTCCTTGGGGAGGGCTTAGGGGCCGGTGGCTTGCACACTGCCAAGGGCTCCAGCAGGAAGAGCTCTGTGCGAGGGAAGGGAAGGGCTAGTGCAGGGCTCCTCCAGCGGTTGCTTGACCGCCCAGACTCAGCGCCGCACGGAGTGCACCAGGCTCCCAGGGCCCCTGGCTGGGGTTTGCAGCCCCGCACACCCGGAGGCTGACTCCCTGGGCGCCCAGAAGCTGCCTCACACACGTAGCTTCCCTAGCGCTCTCCTCCCCAGCAGAGACGTGTGCAGCTGGTTGGGGCCTGCCCCTGCGTGCCTGGGCTCCGCGCACAGCCCCAGCTCAGGGCAAGCAGCCACTGAGCTAAGACCTGCAGGAGGCGCAGAGCGCCCCCACCTGGAAGCCGAGTGAACAGCTCGAGGGGAGGCGAGCCTCCTCGAGGGAAGAAGAGGCAGCCCAGCCTCGTTTGGCTCAAGCCCTACTTGGCTGGAGCCGAGTGCGCCTCCAGGACGGCAGAGCTCCAGCTCTGCTCAGAGGCCCGTTCTGGCAGAGTTGCTGGCGCGAGGCTGCTCTGCCCTGGGCGAGCCTTGCCCAGACTTGCCTCGCTGCTAGGCTTCCTGCCCAGGAAGGAGCAGGCTTCGCGAGGCTGGGAGACGCCACTGGCGCCTTCCTGGCCTCAGCTCCGCTCCTGCCTTGCCTTTGCACTTGGCCCCAGGCGTCTTGGGGAGGGCTTAGGGGCCGGTGGCTTGCACAGTGCCAAGGGCTCCAGCAGGAAGAGCTCTGTGCGAGGGAAGGGAAGGGCCAGTGCAGGGCTTCTCCAGCGGTTGCTTGGCCGCCCAGGCTCAGCGCCGCACGGAGTGCACCAGGCTCCCAGGGCCCCTGGCTGGGGTCTGCAGCCCCGCACACCCGGAGGCTGACTCCCTGGGCGCCCAGCAGCTGCCTCACACACGTAGCTTCCCTAGCGCTCTCCTCCCCAGCAGAGACGTGTGCAGCTGGTTGGGGCCTGCCCCTGCGTGCCTGGGCTCCCGCGCACAGCCCCAGCTCAGGGCAAGCAGCCCCTGAGCCAAGACCTGCAGGAGGCGCAGAGCGCCCCCACCTGGAAGCCGAGTGAACAGCTGGCGGGGAGGCGAGCCTCCTCGAGGGAAGAAGAGGCAGCCCAGCCTCGTTTGGCTCAAGCCCTACTTGGCTGGAGCCGAGTGCGCCTCCAGGACGGCAGAGCTCCAGCTCTGCTCAGAGGCCCGATCTGGCAGAGTTGCTGGCGCGAGGCTGCTCTGCCCTGGGCGAGCCTTGCCCAGAGTTGCCTCGCTGCTAGGCTTCCTGCCCAGGAAGGAGCAGGCTGCGCGAGGCTGGGAGACGCCACTGGCGCCTTCCTGGCCTCAGCTCCGCTCCTACCTTGCCTTTGCCCCTAGGCCCCAGGTGTCCTTGGGGAGGGCTTAGGGGCCGGTGGCTTGCACACTGCCAAGGGCTCCAGCAGGAAGAGCTCTGTGCGAGGGAAGGGAATGGCCAGTGCAGGGTTCCTCCAGCGGTTGCTTGGCCGCCCAGGCTCAGCGCCGCACGGAGTGCACCAGGCTCCCAGGGCCCCTGGCTGGGGTCTGCAGCCCCGCACACCCGGAGGCTGACTCCCTGGGCGCCCAGCAGCTGCCTCACACACGTAGCTTCCCTAGCGCTCTCCTCCCCAGCAGAGACGTGTGCAGCTGGTTGGGGCCTGCCCCTGCGTGCCTGGGCTCCCGCGCACAGCCCCAGCTCAGGGCAAGCATCCCCTGAGCCAAGACCTGCAGGAGGCGCAGAGCGCCCCCAATGGAAGCCGAGTGAACAGCTGGCGGGGAGGCGAGCCTCCTCGAGGGAAGAAGAGGCAGCCCAGCCTCGTTTGGCTCAAGCCCTATTTGGCTGGAGCCGAGTGCGCCTCCAGGACGGCAGAGCTCCAGCTCTGCTCAGAGGCCCGATCTGGCAGAGTTGCTGGCGCGAGGCTGCTCTGCCCTGGGCGAGCCTTGCCCAGACTTGCCTCGCTGCTAGGCTTCCTGCCCAGGAAGGACCAGGCTGCGCGAGGCTGGGAGACGCCACTGGCGCCTTCCTGGCCTCAGCTCCGCTCCTGCCTTGTCTTTGCACCTAGGCCCCAGGCGTCCTTGTGGAGGGCTTAGGGGCCGGTGGCTTGCACACTGCCAAGGGCTCCAGCAGGAAGAGCTCTGTGTCAGGGAAGGGAAGGGCTAGTGCAGGGCTCCTCCAGCGGTTGCTTGGCCGCCCAGACTCAGCGCCGCACGGAGTGCACCAGGCTCCCAGGGCCCCTGGCTGGGGTCTGCAGCCCCGCACACCCGGAGGCTGACTCCCTGGGCGCCCAGCAGCTGCCTCAGACACGTAGCTTCCCTAGCGCTCTCCTACCCAGCAGAGAGGTGTGCAGCTGGTTGAGGCCTGCCCCTGCGTGCCTGGGGTCCCGCGCACAGCCCCAGCTCAGGGCAAGCAGCCCCTGAGCCAAGACCTGCAGGAGGCGAAGAGCGCCCCCACCTGGAAGCCGAGTGAACAGCTGGCGGGGAGGCGAGCCTCCTCGAGGGAAGAAGAGGCAGCCCAGCCTCGTTTGGCTCAAGCCCTACTTGGCTGGAGCCGAGTGCGCCTCCAGGACGGCAGAGCTCCAGCTCTGCTCAGAGGCCCGATCTGGCAGAGTTGCTGGCGCGAGGCTGCTCTGCCCTGGGCGAGCCTTGCCCAGACTTGCCTCGCTGCTAGGCTTCCTGCCCAGGAAGGAGCAGGCTGCGCGAGGCTGGGAGACGCCACTGGCGCCTTCCTGGCCTCAGCTCCGCTCCTGCCTTGCCTTTGCACCTAGGCCCCAGGCGACCTTGGGGAGGGCTTAGGGGCCGGTGGCTTGCACACTGCCAAGGGCTCCAGCAGGAAGAGCTCTGTGCGAGGGAAGGGAAGGGCTAGTGCAGGGCTCCTCCAGCGGTTGCTTGGCCGCCCAGACTCAGCTCGGCACGGAGTGCACTAGGCTCCCAGGGCCCCTGGCTGTGGTCTGCAGCCCCACACACCCGGAGGCTGACTCCCTGGGCGCCCAGCAGCTGCCTCACACACGTAGCTTCCCTAGCGCTCTCCTCCCCAGCAGAGACGTGTGCAGCTGGTTGGGGCCTGCCCCTGCGTGCCTGGGCTCCCGCGCACAGCCCCAGCTCAGGGCAAGCATCCCCTGAGCCAAGACCTGCAGGAGGCGCAGAGCGCCCCCACCTGGAAACCGAGTGAACAGCTGGCGGGGAGGCGAGCCTCCTCGAGGGAAGAAGAGGCAGCCCAGCCTCGTTTGGCTCAAGCCCTACTTGGCTGGAGCCGAGTGCGCCTCCAGGACGGCAGAGCTCCAGCTCTGCTCAGAGGCCCGATCTGGCAGAGTTGCTGGCTCGAGGCTGCTCTGCCCTGGGCGAGCCTTGCCCAGACTTACCTCGCTGCTAGGCTTCCTGCCCAGGAAGGAGCAGGCTGCGCGAGGCTAGGAGACGCCACTGGCGCCGTCCTGGCCTCAGCTCCGCTCCTGCCTTGCCATTGCACTTAGGCCCCAGGCGTCCTTGGGGATGGCTTAGGGGCCGGGGGCTTGCACACTGCCAAGGGCTCCAGCAGGAAGAGCTCTGTGCGAGGGAAGGGAAGGGCTAGTGCAGGGCTCCTCCAGGGGTTGCTTGGCCGCCCAGACTCAGCGCCGCACGGAGTGCACCAGGCTCTCAGGGCCCCTGGCTGGGGTCTGCAGCCCCTCAGACCCGGAGGCTGACTCCCTGGGCTCCCAGCAGCTGCCTCACACACGTAGCTTCCCTAGCGCTCTCCTCCCCAGCAGAGACGTGTGCAGCTGGTTGGGGCCTGCCCCTGCGTGCCTGGGCTCCTGCGCAGAGCCCCAGCTCAGGGCAAGCAGCCCCTGAGCCAAGACCTGCAGGAGGCGAAGAGCGCCCCCACCTGGAAGCCGAGTGAACAGCTGGTGGGGAGGCGAGCCTCTTCGAGGGAAGAAGAGGCAGCCCAGCCTCGTTTGGCTCAAGCCCTACTTGGCTGGAGCCAAGTGGGCCTCCAGGACGGCAGAGCTCCAGCTCTGCTCAGAGGCCCGATCTGGCAGAGTTGCTGGCGCGAGGCTGCTCTGCCCTGGGCGAGCCTTGCCCAGACTTGCCTCGCTGCTAGGCTTCCTGCCCAGGAAGGAGCAGTCTGCGCGAGGCTGGGAGACGCCACTGGCGCCTTCCTGGCCTCAGCTCCGCTCCTGCCTTGCCTTTGCACCTAGGCCCCAGGCGTCCTTGGGGAGGGCTTAGGGGCCGGTGGCTTGCACACTGCCAAGGGCTCCAGCAGGAAGAGCTCTGTGCGAGGGAAGGGAAGGGCTAGTGCAGGGCTCCTCCAGCGGTTGCTTGGCCGCCCAGACTCAGCGCCGCACGGAGTTCACCAGGCTCCCACGGCCCCTGGCTGGGGTCTGCAGCCCCGCACACCCGGAGGCTGACTCCCTGGGCGCCCAGCAGCTGCCTCACACACGTAGCTTCCCTAGCACTTTCCTCCCCAGCAGAGACGTGTGCAGCTGGTTGGGGCCTTCCCCTGCGTGCATGGGCTCCCGCCCACAGTCCCAGCTCAGGGCAAGCAGCCCCTGAGCCAAGACCTGCAGGAGGCGAAGAGCGCCCCCACCTGGAAGCCGAGTGAACAGCTGGCGGGGAGGCGAGCCTCCTCGAGGGAAGAAGAGGCAGCCCAGCCTCGTTTGGCTCAAGCCCTACTTGGCTGGAGCCGATTGCGCCTCCAGGACGGCAGAGCTCCAGCTCTGCTCAGAGGCCCGATCTGGCAGAGTTGCTGGCGCGAGGCTGCTCTGCCCTGGGCGAGCCTTGCCCAGACTTGCCTCGCTGCTAGGCTTCCTGCCCAGGAAGGAGCAGGCTGCGCGAGGCTGGGAGACGCCACTGGCGCCTTCCTGGCCTCAGTTCGGCTCCTGCCTTGCCTTTGCACCTAGGCCCCAGGCGTCCTTGGGGAGGGCTGAGGGGCCGGTGGCTTGCACACTGCCAAGGGCTCCAGCAGGAAGAGCTCTGTGCGAGGGAAGGGAAGGGCTAGTGCAGTGCTCCTCCAGCGGTTGCTTGGCCACCCAGACTCAGCGCCGCACGGAGTTCACCAGGCTCCCACGGCCCCTGGCTGGGGTCTTCAGCCCCGCACACCCGGAGGCTGACTCCCTGGGCGCCCAGCAGCTGCCTCACACACGTAGCTTCCCTAGTGCTCTCCTCCCCAGCAGAGACGTGTGCAGCTGGTTGGGGCCTTCCCCTGAGTGCCTGGGCTCCCGCGCACAGCCCCAGCTCAGGGCAAGCAGCCCCTGAGCCAAGACCTGCAGGAGGCGCACAGCGCCCCCACCTGGAAGCCGAGTGAACAGCTGGTGGGGAGGCGAGCCTCCTCGAGGGAAGAAGAGGCAGCCCAGCCTCGTTTGGCTCAAGCCCTACTTGGCTGGAGCCGAGTGCGCCTCCAGGACGGCAGAGCTCCAGCTCTGCTCAGAGGCCCGATCTGGCAGAGTTGCTGGCGCGAGGCTGCTCTGCCCTGGGCGAGCCTTGCCCAGACTTGCCTCGCTGCTAGGCTTCCTGCCCAGGAAGGAGCAGGCTGCGCAAGGCTGGGAGACGCCACTGGCGCCTTCCTGGCCTCAGCTCCGCTCCTGCCTTGCCTTTGCACCTAGGCCCCAGGCGTCCTTGGGGAGGGCTTAGGGGCCGGTGGCTTGCACACTGCCAAGGGCTCCAGCAGGAAGAGCTCTGTGCGAGGGAAGGGAAGGGATAGTGCAGGGCTCCTCCAGCGGTTGCTTGGCTGCCCAGACTCAGCTCGGCACGGAGTGCACCAGGCTCCTAGGGCCCCTGGCTGGGGTCTGCAGCCCCGCACACCTGGAGGCTGACTCCCTGGGCGCCCAGCAGCTGCCTCACACACGTAGCTTCCCTAGCGCTCTCCTCCCCAGCAGAGACGTGTGCAGCTGGTTGGGGCCTGCCCCTGCGTGCCTGGGCTCCTGTGCACAGCCCCAGCTCAGGGCAAGCAGCCCCTGAGCCAAGACCTGCAGGAGGCGCAGAGCGCCCCCACCTGGAAGCCGAGTGAACAGCTGGCGGGGAGGCGAGCCTCCTCGAGGGAAGAAGAGGCAGCCCAGCCTCGTTTGGCTCAAGCCCTACTTGGCTGGAGCCGAGTGCGCCTCCAGGACGGCAGAGGTCCAGCTCTGCTCAGAGGCCCGATCTGGCAGAGTTGCTGGCGCGAGGCTGCTCTGCCCTGGGCGAGCCTTGCCCAGACTTGCCTCGCTGCTAGGCTTCCTGCCCAGGAAGGAGCAGGCTGCGCGAGGCTGGGTGACGCCACTGGCGCCTTCCTGGCCTCAGCTCGGCTCCTGCCTTGCCTTTGCACCTAGGCCCCAGGCGTCCTTGGGGAGGGCTTAGGGGCCGGTGGCTTGCACACTGCCAAGGGCTCCAGCAGGAAGAGCTCTGTGCGAGGGAAGGGAAGGTCTAGTGCAGGGCTCCTCCAGCGGTTGCTTGGCCGCCCAGACTCAGCGCCGCACGGAGTTCACCAGGCTCCCACGGCCCCTGGCTGGGGTCTGCAGCCCCGCACACCCGGAGGCTGACTCCCTGGGCGCCCAGCAGCTGCCTCACACACGTAGCTTCCCTAGCGCTCTCCTCCCCAGCAGAGACGTGTGCAGCTGGTTGGCGCCTTCCCCTGCGTGCCTGGGCTCCCCCCCACAGCCCCAGCTCAGGGCAAGAAGCCCCTGAGCCAAGACCTGCAGGAGGCGCACAGCGCCCCCACCTGGAAGCCGAGTGAACAGCTGGCGGGGAGGCGAGCCTCCTCGAGGGAAGAAGAGGCAGCCCAGCCTCGTTTGGCTCAAGCCCTACTTGGCTGGAGCCGAGTGCGCCTCCAGGACGGCAGAGCTCCAGCTCTGCTCAGAGGCCCGATCTGGCAGAGTTGCTGGCGCGAGGCTGCTCTGCCCTGGGCGAGCCTTGCCCAGACTTGCCTCGCTGCTAGGCTTCCTGCCCAGGAAGGAGCAGGCTGCGCGAGGCTGGGAGACGCCACTGGGGCCTTCCTGGCCTCAGCTCCGCTCCTGCCTTGCCTTGGCACCTAGGCCCCAGGCGTCCTTGGGGAGGGCTTAGGGGCCGGTGGCTTGCACACTGCCAAGGGCTCCAGCAGGAAGAGCTCTGTGCGAGGGAAGGGAAGGGCGAGTGCAGGGCTCCTCCAGCGGTTGCTTGGCCGCCCAGACTCAGCGCCGCACCGAGTTCACCAGGCTCCCACGGCACCTGGCTGGGGTCTGCAGCCCCGCACACCCGGAGGCTGACTCCCTGGGCGCCCAGCAGCTGCCTCACACACGTAGCTTCCCTAGCGCTCCCCTCCCCAGCAGAGACGTTTGCAGCTGGTTGGGGCCTGCCCCTGCGTGCATGGGCTCCCGCCCACAGCCCCAGCTCAGGGCAAGCTGCCCCTGAGCCAAGACCTGCAGGAGGCGCAGAGCGCCCCCACCTGGAAGCCGAGTGAACAGCTAGCGGGGAGGCGAGCCTGCTTGAGGGAAGTAGAGGCAGCCCAGGCTCGTTTGGCTCAAGCCCTACTTGGCTGGAGCCGAGTGCGCCTCCAGGACGGCAGAGCTCCAGCTCTGCTCAGAGGCCCGATCTGGCAGAGTTGCTGGCGCGAGGCTGCTCTGCCCTGGGCGAGCCTTGCCCAGACTTGCCTCGCTGCTAGGCTTCCTGCCCAGGAAGGAGCAGGCTGCGCGAGGCTGGGAGACGCCACTGGGGCCTTCCTGGCCTCAGCTCCGCTCCTGCCTTGCCTTGGCACCTAGGCCCCAGGCGTCCTTGGGGAGGGCTTAGGGGCCGGTGGCTTGCACACTGCCAAGGGCTCCAGCAGGAAGAGCTCTGTGCGAGGGAAGGGAAGGGCTAGTGCAGGGCTCCTCCAGCGGTTGCTTGGCCGCCCAGACTCAGCGCCGCACCGAGTTCACCAGGCTCCCACGGCACCTGGCTGGGGTCTGCAGCCCCGCACACCCGGAGGCTCACTCCCTGGGCGCCCAGCAGCTGCCTCACACACGTAGCTTCCCTAGCGCTCCCCTCCCCAGCAGAGACGTTTGCAGCTGGTTGGGGCCTGCCCCTGCGTGCATGGGCTCCCGCCCACAGCCCCAGCTCAGGGCAAGCTGCCCCTGAGCCAAGACCTGCAGGAGGCGCAGAGCGCCCCCACCTGGAAGCCGAGTGAACAGCTAGCGGGGAGGCGAGCCTGCTTGAGGGAAGTAGAGGCAGCCCAGGCTCGTTTGGCTCAAGCCCTACTTGGCTTGAGCCGAGTGCGCCTCCAGGACGGCAGAGCTCCAGCTCTGCTCAGAGGCCCGATCTGGCAGAGTTGCTGGGGCGAGGCTGCTCTGCCCTGGGCGAGCCTTGCCCAGACTTGCCTCGCTGCTAGGCTTCCTGCCCAGGAAGGAGCAGGCTGCACGAGGCAGGGAGACGCCACTGGCGCCTTCCTGGCCTCAGCTCCGCTCCTGCCTTGCCTTGGCACCTAGGCCCCAGGCGTCCTTGGGGAGGGCTGAGGGGCCGGTGGCTTGCACACTGCCAAGGGCTCCAGCAGGAAGAGCTCTGTGCGAGGGAAGGGAAGGGCTAGTGCAGGGCTCCTCCAGCGGTTGCTTGGCCGCCCAGACTCAGCTTGGCACGAAGTGCACCAGGCTCCCAGGGCCCCTGGCTGGGGTCTGCAGCCCCGCACACCCGGAGGCTGACTCCCTGGGCGCCCAGCAGCTGCCTCACACACGTAGCTTCCCTAGCGCTCTCCTCCCCAGCAGAGAGATGTGCAGCTGGTTGCGGCCTGCCCCTGCGTGCCTGGGTACCTTTGCACACCCCAGCTCAGGGCAAGCAGCCCCTGAGCCAAGACCTGCAGGAGGCGCAGAGCGCCCCCACCTGGAAGCCGAGTGAACAGCTGGCGGGGAGGCGAGCCTCCTCGAGGGAAGAAGAGGCAGCCCAGCCTCGTTTGGCTCAAGCCCTACTTGGCTGGAGCCGAGTGCGCCTCCAGGACGGCAGAGCTCCAGCTCTGCTCAGAGGCCCGATCTGGCAGAGTTGCTGGCGCGAGGCTGCTCTGCCCTGGGCGAGCCTTGCCCAGACTTGCCTCGCTGCTAGGCTTCCTGCCCAGGAAGGAGCAGGCTGCGCGAGGCTGGGAGACGCCACTGGCGCCTTCCTGGCCTCAGCTCCGCTCCTGCCTTGCCTTTGCACCTAGTCCCCAGGCGTCCTTGGGGAGGGCTTAGGGGCCGGTGGCTTGCACACTGCCAAGGGCTCCAGCAGGAAGAGCTCTGTGCGAGGGAAGGGAAGGGCTAGTGCAGGGCTCCTCCAGCCGTTGCTTGGCCGCCCAGACTCAGCTCGGCACGGAGTGCACCAGGCTCCCAGGGCCCCTGGCTGGGGTCTGCAGCCCTGCACACCCGGAGGCTGACTCCCTGGGCGCCCAGCACCTGCCTCACACACGTAGCTTCCCTAGCACTCTCCTCCCCAGCAGAGACGTGTGCAGCTGGCTGGGGCCTGCCCCTGCGTGCCTGGGCTCCCGCGCACAGCCCCAGCTCAGGGCAAGCAGCCCCTGAGCCAAGACCTGCAGGAGGCGCAGAGCGCCCCCACCTGGAAGCCGAGTGAACAGCTCGAGGGGAGGCGAGCCTCCTCGAGGGAAGAAGAGGCAGCCCAGCCTCGTTTGGCTCAAGCCCTACTTGGCTGGAGCCGAGTGCGCCTCCAGGACGGCAGAGCTCCAGCTCTGCTCAGAGGCCTGTTCTGGCAGAGTTGCTGGCGCGAGGCTGCTCTGCCCTGGGCGAGCCTTGCCCAGACTTGCCTCGCTGCTAGGCTTCCTGCCCAGGAAGGAGCAGGCTGCGCGAGGCTGGGAGACGCCACTGGCGCCTTCCTGGCCTCAGCTCCGCTCCTGCCTTGCCTTTGCACTTGGCCCCAGGCGTCTTGGGGAGGGCTTAGGGGCCGGTGGCTTGCACAGTGCCAAGGGCTCCAGCAGGAAGAGCTCTGTGCGAGGGAAGGGAAGGGCCAGTGCAGGGCTTCTACAGCGGTTGCTTGGCCGCCCAGGCTCAGCGCCGCACGGAGTGCACCAGGCTCCCAGGGCCCATGTCTGGGGTCTGCAGCCCCGCACACCCGGAGGCTGACTCCCTGGGCGCCCAGCAGCTGCCTCACACACGTAGCTTCCCTAGCGCTCTCCTCCCCAGCAGAGACGTGTGCAGCTGGTTGGGGCCTGCCCCTGCGTGCCTGGGCTCCCGCGCACAGCCCCAGCTCAGGGCAAGCAGCCCCTGAGCCAAGACCTGCAGGAGGCGCAGAGCGCCCCCACCTGGAAGCCGAGTGAACAGCTGGCGGGGAGGCGAGCCTCCTCGAGGGAAGAAGAGGCAGCCCAGCCTCGTTTGGCTCAAGCCCTACTTGGCTGGAGCCGAGTGCGCCTCCAGGACGGCAGAGCTCCAGCTCTGCTCAGAGGCCCGTTCTGGCAGAGTTGCTGGCGCGAGGCTGCTCTGCCCTGGGAGAGCCTTGCCCAGACTTGCCTCGCTGCTAGGCTCCCTGCCCAGGAAGGAGCAGGCTGCGCGAAGCTGGGAGACGCCACTGGCGCCTTCCTGGCCTCAGCTCCGCTCCTGCCTTGCCTTTGCACCTAGGCCCCAGGCGTCCTTGGGGAGGGCTTAGGGGCCGGTGGCTTGCACACTGCCAAGGGCTCCAGCAGGAAGAGCTCTGTGCGAGGGAAGGGAAGGGCTAGTGCAGGGCTCCTCCAGCGGTTGCTTGACCGCCCAGACTCAGCGCCGCACGGAGTGCACCAGGCTCCCAGGGCCCCTGGCTGGGGTTTGCAGCCCCGCACACCCGGAGGCTGACTCCCTGGGCGCCCAGAAGCTGCCTCACACACGTAGCTTCCCTAGCGCTCTCCTCCCCAGCAGAGACGTGTGCAGCTGGTTGGGGCCTGCCCCTGCGTGCCTGGGCTCCGCGCACAGCCCCAGCTCAGGGCAAGCAGCCACTGAGCTAAGACCTGCAGGAGGCGCAGAGCGCCCCCACCTGGAAGCCGAGTGAACAGCTCGAGGGGAGGCGAGCCTCCTCGAGGGAAGAAGAGGCAGCCCAGCCTCGTTTGGCTCAAGCCCTACTTGGCTGGAGCCGAGTGCGCCTCCAGGACGGCAGAGCTCCAGCTCTGCTCAGAGGCCCGTTCTGGCAGAGTTGCTGGCGCGAGGCTGCTCTGCCCTGGGCGAGCCTTGCCCAGACTTGCCTCGCTGCTAGGCTTCCTGCCCAGGAAGGAGCAGGCTTCGCGAGGCTGGGAGACGCCACTGGCGCCTTCCTGGCCTCAGCTCCGCTCCTGCCTTGCCTTTGCACTTGGCCCCAGGCGTCTTGGGGAGGGCTTAGGGGCCGGTGGCTTGCACAGTGCCAAGGGCTCCAGCAGGAAGAGCTCTGTGCGAGGGAAGGGAAGGGCCAGTGCAGGGCTTCTCCAGCGGTTGCTTGGCCGCCCAGGCTCAGCGCCGCACGGAGTGCACCAGGCTCCCAGGGCCCCTGGCTGGGGTCTGCAGCCCCGCACACCCGGAGGCTGACTCCCTGGGCGCCCAGCAGCTGCCTCACACACGTAGCTTCCCTAGCGCTCTCCTCCCCAGCAGAGACGTGTGCAGCTGGTTGGGGCCTGCCCCTGCGTGCCTGGGCTCCCGCGCACAGCCCCAGCTCAGGGCAAGCAGCCCCTGAGCCAAGACCTGCAGGAGGCGCAGAGCGCCCCCACCTGGAAGCCGAGTGTACAGCTGGCGGGGACGCGAGCCTCCTCGAGGGAAGAAGAGGCAGCCCAGCCTCGTTTGGCTCAAGCCCTACTTGGCTGGAGCCGAGTGCGCCTCCAGGACGGCAGAGCTCCAGCTCTGCTCAGAGGCCCGATCTGGCAGAGTTGCTGGCGCGAGGCTGCTCTGCCCTGGGCGAGCCTTGCCCAGAGTTGCCTCGCTGCTAGGCTTCCTGCCCAGGAAGGAGCAGGCTGCGCGAGGCTGGGAGACGCCACTGGCGCCTTCCTGGCCTCAGCTCCGCTCCTACCTTGCCTTTGCCCCTAGGCCCCAGGTGTCCTTGGGGAGGGCTTAGGGGCCGGTGGCTTGCACACTGCCAAGGGCTCCAGCAGGAAGAGCTCTGTGCGAGGGAAGGGAATGGCCAGTGCAGGGCTCCTCCAGCGGTTGCTTGGCCGCCCAGGCTCAGCGCCGCACGGAGTGCACCAGGCTCCCAGGGCCCCTGGCTGGGGTCTGCAGCCCCGCACACCCGGAGGCTGACTCCCTGGGCGCCCAGCAGCTGCCTCACACACGTAGCTTCCCTAGCGCTCTCCTCCACAGCAGAGACGTGTGCAGCTGGTTGGGGCCTGCCCCTGCGTGCCTGGGCTCCCGCGCACAGCCCCAGCTCAGGGCAAGCAGCCCCTGAGCCAAGACCTGCAGGAGGCGAAGAGCGCCCCCACCTGGAAGCCGAGTGAACAGCTGGCGGGGAGGCGAGCCTCCTCGAGGGAAGAAGAGGCAGCCCAGCCTCGTTTGGCTCAAGCCCTACTTGGCTGGAGCCGAGTGCGCCTCCAGGACGGCAGAGCTCCAGCTCTGCTCAGAGGCCCGATCTGGCAGAGTTACTGGCGCGAGGCTGCTCTGCCCTGGGCGAGCCTTGCCCAGACTTGCCTCGCTGCTAGGCTTCCTGCCCAGGAAGGAGCAGGCTGCGCGAGGCTGGGAGACGCCACTGGCGCCGTCCTGGCCTCAGCTCCGCTCCTGCCTTGCCATTGCACTTAGGCCCCAGGCGTCTTTGGGGATGGCTTAGGGGCCGGGGGCTTGCACACTGCAAGGGCTCCAGCAGGAAGAGCTCTGTGCGAGGGAAGGGAAGGGCTAGTGCAGGGCTCCTCCAGGGGTTGCTTGGCCGCCCAGACTCAGCGCCGCACTGAGTGCACCAGGCTCTCAGGGCCCCTGGCTGGGGTCTGCAGCCCCGCAGACCCGGAGGCTGACTCCCTGGGCGCCCAGCAGCTGCCTCACACACGTAGCTTCCCTAGCGCTCTCCTCCCCAGCAGAGACGTGTGCAGCTGGTTGGGGCCTGCCCCTGCGTGCCTGGGCTCCTGCGCAGAGCCCCAGCTCAGGGCAAGCAGCCCCTGAGCCAAGACCTGCAGGAGGCGAACAGCGCCCCCACCTGGAAGCCGAGTGAACAGCTGGTGGGGAGGCGAGCCTCTTCGAGGGAAGAAGAGGCAGCCCAGCCTCGTTTGGCTCAAGCCCTACTTGGCTGGAGCCGAGTGGGCCTCCAGGACGGCAGAGCTCCAGCTCTGCTCAGAGGCCCGATCTGGCAGAGTTGCTGGCGCGAGGCTGCTCTGCCCTGGGCGAGCCTTGCCCAGACTTGCCTCGCTGCTAGGCTTCCTGCCCAGGAAGGAGCAGTCTGCGCGAAGCTGGGAGACGCCACTGGCGCCTTCCTGGCCTCAGCTCCGCTCCTGCCTTGCCTTTGCACCTAGGCCCCAGGCGTCCTTGGGGAGGGCTTAGGGGCCGGTGGCTTGCACACTGCCAAGGGCTCCAGCAGGAAGAGCTCTGTGCGAGGGAAGGGAAGGGCTAGTGCAGGGCTCCTCCAGCGGTTGCTTGGCCGCCCAGACTCAGCGCCGCACGGAGTTCACCAGGCTCCCACGGCCCCTGGCTGGGGTCTGCAGCCCCGCACACTCGGAGGCTGACTCCCTGGGCGCCCAGCAGCTGCCTCACACACGTAGCTTCCCTAGCACTTTCCTCCCCAGCAGAGACGTGTGCAGCTGGTTGGGGCCTTCCCCTGCGTGCCTGGGCTCCCGCCCACAGTCCCAGCTCAGGGCAAGCAGCCCCTGAGCCAAGACCTGCAGGAGGCGAAGAGCGCCCCCACCTGGAAGCCGAGTGAACAGCTGGCGGGGAGGCGAGCCTCCTCGAGGGAAGAAGAGGCAGCCCAGCCTCGTTTGGCTCAAGCCCTACTTGGCTGGAGCCGAGTGCGCCTCCAGGACGGCAGAGCTCCAGCTCTGCTCAGAGGCCCGATCTGGCAGAGTTGCTGGCGCGAGGCTGCTCTGCCCTGGGCGAGCCTTGCCCAGACTTGCCTCGCTGCTAGGCTTCCTGCCCAGGAAGGAGCAGGCTGCGCGAGGCTGGGAGACGCCACTGGCGCCTTCCTGGCCTCAGCTCGGCTCCTGCCTTGCCTTTGCACCTAGGCCCCAGGCGTCCTTGGGGAGGGCTTAGGGGCCGGTGGCTTGCACACTGCCAAGGGCTCCAGCAGGAAGAGCTCTGTGCGAGGGAAGGGAAGGGCTAGTGCAGTGCTCCTCCAGCGGTTGCTTGGCCACCCAGACTCAGCGCCGCACGGAGTTCACCAGGCTCCCACGGCCCCTGGCTGGGGTCTTCAGCCCCGCACACCCGGAGGCTGACTCCCTGGGCGCCCAGCAGCTGCCTCACACACGTAGCTTCCCTAGTGCTCTCCTCCCCAGCAGAGACGTGTGCAGCTGGTTGGGGCCTTCCCCTGAGTGCCTGGGCTCCCGCGCACAGCCCCAGCTCAGGGCAAGCAGACCCTGAGCCAAGACCTGCAGGAGGCGCACAGCGCCCCCACCTGGAAGCCGAGTGAACAGCTGGCGGGGAGGCGAGCCTCCTCGAGGGAAGAAGAGGCAGCCCAGCCTCGTTTGGCTCAAGCCCTACTTGGCTGGAGCTGAGTGCGCCTCCAGGACGGCAGAGCTCCAGCTCTGCTCAGAGGCCCGATCTGGCAGAGTTGCTGGCGCGAGGCTGCTCTGCCCTGGGCGAGCCTTGCCCAGACTTGCCTCGCTGCTAGGCTTCCTGCCCAGGAAGGAGCAGGCTGCGCGAGGCTGGGAGACGCCACTGGCGCCTTCCTGGCCTCAGCTCCGCTCCTGCCTTGCCTTTGCACCTAGGCCCCAGGCGTCCTTGGGGAGGGCTTAGGGGCCGGTGGCTTGCACACTGCCAAGGGCTCCAGAAGGAAGAGCTCTGTGCGAGGGAAGGGAAGGGATAGTGCAGGGCTCCTCCAGCGGTTGCTTGGCTGCCCAGACTCAGCTCGGCACGGAGTGCACCAGGCTCCTAGGGCCCCTGGCTGGGGTCTGCAGCCCCGCACACCCGGAGGCTGACTCCCTGGGCGCCCAGCAGCTGCCTCACACACGTAGCTTCCCTAGCGCTCTCCTCCCCAGCAGAGAGGTGTGCAGCTGGTTGCGGCCTGCCCCTGCGTGCCTGGGTTCCTGTGCACACCCCAGCTCAGGGCAAGCAGCCCCTGAGCCAAGACCTGCAGGAGGCGCAGAGCGCCCCCACCTGGAAGCCGAGTGAACAGCTGGCGGGGAGGCGAGCCTCCTCGAGGGAAGAAGAGGCAGCCCAGCCTCGTTTGGCTCAAGCCCAACTTGGCTGGAGCCGAGTGGGCCTCCAGGACGGCAGAGCTCCAGCTCTGCTCAGAGGCCCGATCTGGCAGAGTTGCTGGCGCGAGGCTGCTCTGCCCTGGGCGAGCCTTGCCCAGACTTGCCTCGCTGCTAGGCTTCCTGCCCAGGAAGGAGCAGGCTGCGCGAGGCTGGGAGACGCCACTGGCGCCTTCCTGGCCTCAGCTCGGCTCCTGCCTTGCCTTTGCACCTAGGCCCCAGGCGTCCTTGGGGAGGGCTTAGGGGCCGGTGGCTTGCACACTGCCAAGGGCTCCAGCAGGAAGAGCTCTGTGCGAGGGAAGGGAAGGGCTAGTGCAGGGCTCCTCCAGCCGTTGCTTGGCCGCCCAGACTCAGCGCCGCACGGAGTTCACCAGGCTCCCACGGCCCCTGGCTGGGGTCTGCAGCCCCGCACACCCGGAGGCTGACTCCCTGGGCGCCCAGCAGCTGCCTCACACACGTAGCTTCCTAGTGCTCTCCTCCCCAGCAGAGACGTGTGCAGCTGGTTGGGGCCTTCCCCTGAGTGCCTGGGCTCCCGCGCACAGCCCCAGCTCAGGGCAAGCAGCCCCTGAGCCAAGACCTGCAGGAGGCGCAGAGCGCCCCCACCTGGAAGCCGAGTGAACAGCTGGCGGGGAGGCGAGCCTCCTCGAGGGAAGAAGAGGCAGCCCAGCCTCGTTTGGCTCAAGCCCTACTTGGCTGGAGCCGAGTGCGCCTCCAGGACGGCAGAGCTCCAGCTCTGCTCAGAGGCCCGATCTGGCAGAGTTGCTGGCGCGAGGCTGCTCTGCCCTGGGCGAGCCTTGCCCAGACTTGCCTCGCTGCTAGGCTTCCTGCCCAGGAAGGAGCAGGCTGCGCGAGGCTGGGAGACGCCACTGGTGCCTTCCTGGCCTCAGCTCCGCTCCTGTCTTGCCTTTGCACCTAGGCCCCAGGCGTCCTTGGGGAGGGCTTAGGGGCCGGTGGCTTGCACACTGCCAAGGGCTCCAGCAGGAAGAGCTCTGTGCGAGGGAAGGGAAGGGCTAGTGCAGGGCTCCTCCAGCGGTTGCTTGGCTGCCCAGACTCAGCTCGGCACGGAGTGCACCAGGCTCCCAGGGCCCCTGGCTGGGGTCTGCAGCCCCGCACACCCGGAGGCTGACTCCCTGGGCGCCCAGCAGCTGCCTCACACACGTAGCTTCCCTAGCGCTCTCCTCCCCAGCAGAGAGGTGTGCAGCTGGTTGGCGCCTTCCCCTGCGTGCCTGGGCTCCCGCCCACAGCCCCAGCTCAGGGCAAGCAGCCCCTGAGCCTAGACCTGCAGGAGGCGCAGAGCGCCCCCACCTGGAAGCCGAGTGAACAGTTGGTGGGGAGGCGAGCCTCCTCGAGGGAAGAAGAGGCAGCCCAGCCTCGTTTGGCTCAAGCCCTACTTGGCTGGAGCCGAGTGCGCCTCCAGGACGGCAGAGCTCCAGCTCTGCTCAGAGGCCCGATCTGGCAGAGTTGCTGGCGCGAGGCTGCTCTGCCCTGGGCGAGCCTTGCCCAGACTTGCCTCGCTGCTAGGCTTCCTGCCCAGGATGGAGCAGGCTGCGCGAGGCTGGGAGACGCCAGTGGTGCCTTCCTGGCCTCAGCTCCGCTCCTGCCTTGCCTTTGCACCTAGGCCGCAGGCGTCCTTGGGGAGTGCTTAGGGGCCGGTGGCTTGCACACTGCCAAGGGCTCCAGCAGGAAGAGCTCTGTGCGAGGGAAGGGAAGGGCTAGTGCAGGGCTCCTCCAGCGGTTGCTTGGCCGCCCAGACTCAGCTTGGCACGAAGTGCACCAGGCTCCCAGGGCCCCTGGCTGGGGTCTGCAGCCCCGCACACCCGGAGGCTGACTCCCTGGGCGCCCAGCAGCTGCCTCACACACGTAGCTTCCCTAGCGCTCTCCTCCCCAGCAGAGACGTGTGCAGCTGGTTGGGGCCTGCCCCTGCGTGCCTGGGCTCCTATGCACAGCCCCAGCTCAGGGCAAGCAGCCCCTGAGCCAAGACCTGCAGGAGGCGCAGAGCGCCCCCACCTGGAAGCCGAGTGAACAGCTGGCGGGGAGGCGAGCCTCCTCGAGGGAAGAAGAGGCAGCCCAGCCTCGTTTGGCTCAAGCCCTACTTGGCTGGAGCCGAGTGCGCCTCCAGGACGGCAGAGCTCCAGCTCTGCTCAGAGGCCCGATCTGGCAGAGTTGCTGGCGCGAGGCTGCTCTGCCCTGGGCGAGCCTTGCCCAGACTTGCCTCGCTGCTAGGCTTCCTGCCCAGGAAGGAGCAGGCTGCGCGAGGCTGGGTGACGCCACTGGCGCCTTCCTGGCCTCAGCTCCGCTCCTGCCTTGCCTTTGCACCTAGGCCCCAGGCGTCCTTGGGGAGGGCTTAGGGGCCGGTGGCTTGCACACTGCCAAGGGCTCCAGCAGGAAGAGCTCTGTACGAGGGAAGGGAAGGGCTATTGCAGGGCTCCTCCAGCGGTTGCTTGGCCGCCCAGACTCAGGGCCGCACGGAGTTCACCAGGCTCCCACGGCACCTGGCTGGGGTCTGCAGCCCCGCACACCCGGAGGCTGACTCCCTGGGCGCCCAGCAGCTGCCTCACACACGTAGCTTCCCTAGCGCTCTCCTCCCCAGCAGAGACGTGTGCAGCTGGTTGGGGCCTGCCCCTGCGTGCCTGGGCTCCTATGCACAGCCCCAGCTCAGGGCAAGCAGCCCCTGAGCCAAGACCTGCAGGAGGCGCAGAGCGCCCCCACCTGGAAGCCGAGTGAACAGCTGGCGGGGAGGCGAGCCTCCTCGAGGGAAGAAGAGGCAGCCCAGCCTCGTTTGGCTCAAGCCCTACTTGGCTGGAGCCGAGTGCGCCTCCAGGACGGCAGAGCTCCAGCTCTGCTCAGAGGCCCGATCTGGCAGAGTTGCTGGCGCGAGGCTGCTCTGCCCTGGGCGAGCCTTGCCCAGACTTGCCTCGCTGCTAGGCTTCCTGCCCAGGAAGGAGCAGGCTGCGCGAGGCTGGGAGACGCCACTGGCGCCTTCCTGGCCTCAGCTCGGCTCCTGCCTTGCCTTTGCACCTAGGCCCCAGGCGTCCTTGGGGAGGGCTTAGGGGCCGGTGGCTTGCACACTGCCAAGGGCTCCAGCAGGAAGAGCTCTGTGCGAGGGAAGGGAAGGGCTAGTGCAGTGCTCCTCCAGCGGTTGCTTGGCCACCCAGACTCAGCGCCGCACGGAGTTCACCAGGCTCCCACGGCCCCTGGCTGGGGTCTTCAGCCCCGCACACCCGGAGGCTGACTCCCTGGGCGCCCAGCAGCTGCCTCACACACGTAGCTTCCCTAGTGCTCTCCTCCCCAGCAGAGACGTGTGCAGCTTTTTGGGGCCTTCCCCTGAGTGCCTGGGCTCCCGCGCACAGCCCCAGCTCAGGGCAAGCAGACCCTGAGCCAAGACCTGCAGGAGGCGCACAGCGCCCCCACCTGGAAGCCGAGTGAACAGCTGGCGGGGAGGCGAGCCTCCTCGAGGGAAGAAGAGGCAGCCCAGCCTCGTTTGGCTCAAGCCCTACTTGGCTGGAGCTGAGTGCGCCTCCAGGACGGCAGAGCTCCAGCTCTGCTCAGAGGCCCGATCTGGCAGAGTTGCTGGCGCGAGGCTGCTCTGCCCTGGGCGAGCCTTGCCCAGACTTGCCTCGCTGCTAGGCTTCCTGCCCAGGAAGGAGCAGGCTGCGCGAGGCTGGGAGACGCCACTGGCGCCTTCCTGGCCTCAGCTCCGCTCCTGCCTTGCCTTTGCACCTAGGCCCCAGGCGTCCTTGGGGAGGGCTTAGGGGCCGGTGGCTTGCACACTGCCAAGGGCTCCAGAAGGAAGAGCTCTGTGCGAGGGAAGGGAAGGGATAGTGCAGGGCTCCTCCAGCGGTTGCTTGGCTGCCCAGACTCAGCTCGGCACGGAGTGCACCAGGCTCCTAGGGCCCCTGGCTGGGGTCTGCAGCCCCGCACACCCGGAGGCTGACTCCCTGGGCGCCCAGCAGCTGCCTCACACACGTAGCTTCCCTAGCGCTCTCCTCCCCAGCAGAGAGGTGTGCAGCTGGTTGCGGCCTGCCCCTGCGTGCCTGGGTTCCTGTGCACACCCCAGCTCAGGGCAAGCAGCCCCTGAGCCAAGACCTGCAGGAGGCGCAGAGCGCCCCCACCTGGAAGCCGAGTGAACAGCTGGCGGGGAGGCGAGCCTCCTCGAGGGAAGAAGAGGCAGCCCAGCCTCGTTTGGCTCAAGCCCTACTTGGCTGGAGCCGAGTGCGCCTCCAGGACGGCAGAGCTCCAGCTCTGCTCAGAGGCCCGATCTGGCAGAGTTGCTGGCGCGAGGCTGCTCTGCCCTGGGCGAGCCTTGCCCAGACTTGCCTCGCTGCTAGGCTTCCTGCCCAGGAAGGAGCAGGCTGCGCGAGGCTGGGAGACGCCACTGGCGCCTTCCTGGCCTCAGCTCCGCTCCTGCCTTGCCTTTGCACCTAGGCCCCAGGCGTCCTTGGGGAGGGCTGAGGGGCCGGTGGCTTGCACACTGCCAAGGGCTCCAGCAGGAAGAGCTCTGTGCGAGGGAAGGGAAGGGCTAGTGCAGGGCTCCTCCAGCCGTTGCTTGGCCGCCCAGACTCAGCGCCGCACGGAGTTCACCAGGCTCCCACGGCCCCTGGCTGGGGTCTGCAGCCCCGCACACCCGGAGGCTGACTCCCTGGGCCTCCAGCAGCTGCCTCACACACGTAGCTTCCTAGTGCTCTCCTCCCCAGCAGAGACGTGTGCAGCTGGTTGGGGCCTTCCCCTGAGTGCCTGGGCTCCCGCGCACAGCCCCAGCTCAGGGCAAGCAGCCCCTGAGCCAAGACCTGCAGGAGGCGCAGAGCGCCCCCACCTGGAAGCCGAGTGAACAGCTGGCGGGGAGGCGAGCCTCCTCGAGGGAAGAAGAGGCAGCCCAGCCTCGTTTGGCTCAAGCCCTACTTGGCTGGAGCCGAGTGCGCCTCCAGGACGGCAGAGCTCCAGCTCTGCTCAGAGGCCCGATCTGGCAGAGTTGCTGGCGCGAGGCTGCTCTGCCCTGGGCGAGCCTTGCCCAGACTTGCCTCGCTGCTAGGCTTCCTGCCCAGGAAGGAGCAGGCTGCGCGAGGCTGGGAGACGCCACTGGTGCCTTCCTGGCCTCAGCTCCGCTCCTGTCTTGCCTTTGCACCTAGGCCCCAGGCGTCCTTGGGGAGGGCTTAGGGGCCGGTGGCTTGCACACTGCCAAGGGCTCCAGCAGGAAGAGCTCTGTGCGAGGGAAGGGAAGGGCTAGTGCAGGGCTCCTCCAGCGGTTGCTTGGCTGCCCAGACTCAGCTCGGCACGGAGTGCACCAGGCTCCCAGGGCCCCTGGCTGGGGTCTGCAGCCCCGCACACCCGGAGGCTGACTCCCTGGGCGCCCAGCAGCTGCCTCACACACGTAGCTTCCCTAGCGCTCTCCTCCCCAGCAGAGAGGTGTGCAGCTGGTTGGCGCCTTCCCCTGCGTGCCTGGGCTCCCGCCCACATCCCCAGCTCAGGGCAAGCAGCCCCTGAGCCTAGACCTGCAGGAGGCGCAGAGCGCCCCCACCTGGAAGCCGAGTGAACAGTTGGTGGGGAGGCGAGCCTCCTCGAGGGAAGAAGAGGCAGCCCAGCCTCGTTTGGCTCAAGCCCTACTTGGCTGGAGCCGAGTGCGCCTCCAGGACGGCAGAGCTCCAGCTCTGCTCAGAGGCCCGATCTGGCAGAGTTGCTGGCGCGAGGCTGCTCTGCCCTGGGCGAGCCTTGCCCAGACTTGCCTCGCTGCTAGGCTTCCTGCCCAGGATGGAGCAGGCTGCGCGAGGCTGGGAGACGCCAGTGGTGCCTTCCTGGCCTCAGCTCCGCTCCTGCCTTGCCTTTGCACCTAGGCCCCTGGCGTCCTTGGGGAGGGCTTAGGGGCCGGTGGCTTGCACACTGCCAAGGGCTCCAGCAGGAAGAGCTCTGTGCGAGGGAAGGGAAGGGCTAGTGCAGTGCTCCTCCAGCGGTTGCTTGGCCACCCAGACTCAGCGCCGCACGGAGTTCACCAGGCTCCCACGGCCCCTGGCTGGGGTCTTCAGCCCCGCACACCCGGAGGCTGACTCCCTGGGCGCCCAGCAGCTGCCTCACACACGTAGCTTCCCTAGTGCTCTCCTCCCCAGCAGAGACGTGTGCAGCTTTTTGGGGCCTTCCCCTGAGTGCCTGGGCTCCCGCGCACAGCCCCAGCTCAGGGCAAGCAGACCCTGAGCCAAGACCTGCAGGAGGCGCACAGCGCCCCCACCTGGAAGCCGAGTGAACAGCTGGCGGGGAGGCGAGCCTCCTCGAGGGAAGAAGAGGCAGCCCAGCCTCGTTTGGCTCAAGCCCTACTTGGCTGGAGCTGAGTGCGCCTCCAGGACGGCAGAGCTCCAGCTCTGCTCAGAGGCCCGATCTGGCAGAGTTGCTGGCGCGAGGCTGCTCTGCCCTGGGCGAGCCTTGCCCAGACTTGCCTCGCTGCTAGGCTTCCTGCCCAGGAAGGAGCAGGCTGCGCGAGGCTGGGAGACGCCACTGGCGCCTTCCTGGCCTCAGCTCCGCTCCTGCCTTGCCTTTGCACCTAGGCCCCAGGCGTCCTTGGGGAGGGCTTAGGGGCCGGTGGCTTGCACACTGCCAAGGGCTCCAGAAGGAAGAGCTCTGTGCGAGGGAAGGGAAGGGATAGTGCAGGGCTCCTCCAGCGGTTGCTTGGCTGCCCAGACTCAGCTCGGCACGGAGTGCACCAGGCTCCTAGGGCCCCTGGCTGGGGTCTGCAGCCCCGCACACCCGGAGGCTGACTCCCTGGGCGCCCAGCAGCTGCCTCACACACGTAGCTTCCCTAGCGCTCTCCTCCCCAGCAGAGAGGTGTGCAGCTGGTTGCGGCCTGCCCCTGCGTGCCTGGGTTCCTGTGCACACCCCAGCTCAGGGCAAGCAGCCCCTGAGCCAAGACCTGCAGGAGGCGCAGAGCGCCCCCACCTGGAAGCCGAGTGAACAGCTGGCGGGGAGGCGAGCCTCCTCGAGGGAAGAAGAGGCAGCCCAGCCTCGTTTGGCTCAAGCCCTACTTGGCTGGAGCCGAGTGCGCCTCCAGGACGGCAGAGCTCCAGCTCTGCTCAGAGGCCCGATCTGGCAGAGTTGCTGGCGCGAGGCTGCTCTGCCCTGGGCGAGCCTTGCCCAGACTTGCCTCACTGCTAGGCTTCCTGCCCAGGAAGGAGCAGGCTGCGCGAGGCTGGGAGACGCCACTGGCGCCTTCCTGGCCTCAGCTCCGCTCCTGCCTTGCCTTTGCACCTAGGCCCCAGGCGTCCTTGGGGAGGGCTGAGGGGCCGGTGGCTTGCACACTGCCAAGGGCTCCAGCAGGAAGAGCTCTGTGCGAGGGAAGGGAAGGGCTAGTGCAGGGCTCCTCCAGCCGTTGCTTGGCCGCCCAGACTCAGCGCCGCACGGAGTTCACCAGGCTCCCACGGCCCCTGGCTGGGGTCTGCAGCCCCGCACACCCGGAGGCTGACTCCCTGGGCCTCCAGCAGCTGCCTCACACACGTAGCTTCCTAGTGCTCTCCTCCCCAGCAGAGACGTGTGCAGCTGGTTGGGGCCTTCCCCTGAGTGCCTGGGCTCCCGCGCACAGCCCCAGCTCAGGGCAAGCAGCCCCTGAGCCAAGACCTGCAGGAGGCGCAGAGCGCCCCCACCTGGAAGCCGAGTGAACAGCTGGCGGGGAGGCGAGCCTCCTCGAGGGAAGAAGAGGCAGCCCAGCCTCGTTTGGCTCAAGCCCTACTTGGCTGGAGCCGAGTGCGCCTCCAGGACGGCAGAGCTCCAGCTCTGCTCAGAGGCCCGATCTGGCAGAGTTGCTGGCGCGAGGCTGCTCTGCCCTGGGCGAGCCTTGCCCAGACTTGCCTCGCTGCTAGGCTTCCTGCCCAGGAAGGAGCAGGCTGCGCGAGGCTGGGAGACGCCACTGGTGCCTTCCTGGCCTCAGCTCCGCTCCTGTCTTGCCTTTGCACCTAGGCCCCAGGCGTCCTTGGGGAGGGCTTAGGGGCCGGTGGCTTGCACACTGCCAAGGGCTCCAGCAGGAAGAGCTCTGTGCGAGGGAAGGGAAGGGCTAGTGCAGGGCTCCTCCAGCGGTTGCTTGGCTGCCCAGACTCAGCTCGGCACGGAGTGCACCAGGCTCCCAGGGCCCCTGGCTGGGGTCTGCAGCCCCGCACACCCGGAGGCTGACTCCCTGGGCGCCCAGCAGCTGCCTCACACACGTAGCTTCCCTAGCGCTCTCCTCCCCAGCAGAGAGGTGTGCAGCTGGTTGGCGCCTTCCCCTGCGTGCCTGGGCTCCCGCCCACATCCCCAGCTCAGGGCAAGCAGCCCCTGAGCCTAGACCTGCAGGAGGCGCAGAGCGCCCCCACCTGGAAGCCGAGTGAACAGTTGGTGGGGAGGCGAGCCTCCTCGAGGGAAGAAGAGGCAGCCCAGCCTCGTTTGGCTCAAGCCCTACTTGGCTGGAGCCGAGTGCGCCTCCAGGACGGCAGAGCTCCAGCTCTGCTCAGAGGCCCGATCTGGCAGAGTTGCTGGCGCGAGGCTGCTCTGCCCTGGGCGAGCCTTGCCCAGACTTGCCTCGCTGCTAGGCTTCCTGCCCAGGATGGAGCAGGCTGCGCGAGGCTGGGAGACGCCAGTGGTGCCTTCCTGGCCTCAGCTCCGCTCCTGCCTTGCCTTTGCACCTAGGCCGCAGGCGTCCTTGGGGAGTGCTTAGGGGCCGGTGGCTTGCACACTGCCAAGGGCTCCAGCAGGAAGAGCTCTGTGCGAGGGAAGGGAAGGGCTAGTGCAGGGCTCCTCCAGCGGTTGCTTGGCCGCCCAGACTCAGCTTGGCACGAAGTGCACCAGGCTCCCAGGGCCCCTGGCTGGGGTCTGCAGCCCCGCACACCCGGAGGCTGACTCCCTGGGCGCCCAGCAGCTGCCTCACACACGTAGCTTCCCTAGCGCTCTCCTCCCCAGCAGAGACGTGTGCAGCTGGTTGGGGCCTGCCCCTGCGTGCCTGGGCTCCTATGCACAGCCCCAGCTCAGGGCAAGCAGCCCCTGAGCCAAGACCTGCAGGAGGCGCAGAGCGCCCCCACCTGGAAGCCGAGTGAACAGCTGGCGGGGAGGCGAGCCTCCTCGAGGGAAGAAGAGGCAGCCCAGCCTCGTTTGGCTCAAGCCCTACTTGGCTGGAGCCGAGTGCGCCTCCAGGACGGCAGAGCTCCAGCTCTGCTCAGAGGCCCGATCTGGCAGAGTTGCTGGCGCGAGGCTGCTCTGCCCTGGGCGAGCCTTGCCCAGACTTGCCTCGCTGCTAGGCTTCCTGCCCAGGAAGGAGCAGGCTGCGCGAGGCTGGGAGACGCCACTGGCGCCTTCCTGGCCTCAGCTCGGCTCCTGCCTTGCCTTTGCACCTAGGCCCCAGGCGTCCTTGGGGAGGGCTTAGGGGCCGGTGGCTTGCACACTGCCAAGGGCTCCAGCAGGAAGAGCTCTGTGCGAGGGAAGGGAAGGGCTAGTGCAGTGCTCCTCCAGCGGTTGCTTGGCCACCCAGACTCAGCGCCGCACGGAGTTCACCAGGCTCCCACGGCCCCTGGCTGGGGTCTTCAGCCCCGCACACCCGGAGGCTGACTCCCTGGGCGCCCAGCAGCTGCCTCACACACGTAGCTTCCCTAGTGCTCTCCTCCCCAGCAGAGACGTGTGCAGCTTTTTGGGGCCTTCCCCTGAGTGCCTGGGCTCCCGCGCACAGCCCCAGCTCAGGGCAAGCAGACCCTGAGCCAAGACCTGCAGGAGGCGCACAGCGCCCCCACCTGGAAGCCGAGTGAACAGCTGGCGGGGAGGCGAGCCTCCTCGAGGGAAGAAGAGGCAGCCCAGCCTCGTTTGGCTCAAGCCCTACTTGGCTGGAGCTGAGTGCGCCTCCAGGACGGCAGAGCTCCAGCTCTGCTCAGAGGCCCGATCTGGCAGAGTTGCTGGCGCGAGGCTGCTCTGCCCTGGGCGAGCCTTGCCCAGACTTGCCTCGCTGCTAGGCTTCCTGCCCAGGAAGGAGCAGGCTGCGCGAGGCTGGGAGACGCCACTGGCGCCTTCCTGGCCTCAGCTCCGCTCCTGCCTTGCCTTTGCACCTAGGCCCCAGGCGTCCTTGGGGAGGGCTTAGGGGCCGGTGGCTTGCACACTGCCAAGGGCTCCAGAAGGAAGAGCTCTGTGCGAGGGAAGGGAAGGGATAGTGCAGGGCTCCTCCAGCGGTTGCTTGGCTGCCCAGACTCAGCTCGGCACGGAGTGCACCAGGCTCCTAGGGCCCCTGGCTGGGGTCTGCAGCCCCGCACACCCGGAGGCTGACTCCCTGGGCGCCCAGCAGCTGCCTCACACACGTAGCTTCCCTAGCGCTCTCCTCCCCAGCAGAGAGGTGTGCAGCTGGTTGCGGCCTGCCCCTGCGTGCCTGGGTTCCTGTGCACACCCCAGCTCAGGGCAAGCAGCCCCTGAGCCAAGACCTGCAGGAGGCGCAGAGCGCCCCCACCTGGAAGCCGAGTGAACAGCTGGCGGGGAGGCGAGCCTCCTCGAGGGAAGAAGAGGCAGCCCAGCCTCGTTTGGCTCAAGCCCTACTTGGCTGGAGCCGAGTGCGCCTCCAGGACGGCAGAGCTCCAGCTCTGCTCAGAGGCCCGATCTGGCAGAGTTGCTGGCGCGAGGCTGCTCTGCCCTGGGCGAGCCTTGCCCAGACTTGCCTCGCTGCTAGGCTTCCTGCCCAGGAAGGAGCAGGCTGCGCGAGGCTGGGAGACGCCACTGGCGCCTTCCTGGCCTCAGCTCCGCTCCTGCCTTGCCTTTGCACCTAGGCCCCAGGCGTCCTTGGGGAGGGCTGAGGGGCCGGTGGCTTGCACACTGCCAAGGGCTCCAGCAGGAAGAGCTCTGTGCGAGGGAAGGGAAGGGCTAGTGCAGGGCTCCTCCAGCCGTTGCTTGGCCGCCCAGACTCAGCGCCGCACGGAGTTCACCAGGCTCCCACGGCCCCTGGCTGGGGTCTGCAGCCCCGCACACCCGGAGGCTGACTCCCTGGGCCTCCAGCAGCTGCCTCACACACGTAGCTTCCTAGTGCTCTCCTCCCCAGCAGAGACGTGTGCAGCTGGTTGGGGCCTTCCCCTGAGTGCCTGGGCTCCCGCGCACAGCCCCAGCTCAGGGCAAGCAGCCCCTGAGCCAAGACCTGCAGGAGGCGCAGAGCGCCCCCACCTGGAAGCCGAGTGAACAGCTGGCGGGGAGGCGAGCCTCCTCGAGGGAAGAAGAGGCAGCCCAGCCTCGTTTGGCTCAAGCCCTACTTGGCTGGAGCCGAGTGCGCCTCCAGGACGGCAGAGCTCCAGCTCTGCTCAGAGGCCCGATCTGGCAGAGTTGCTGGCGCGAGGCTGCTCTGCCCTGGGCGAGCCTTGCCCAGACTTGCCTCGCTGCTAGGCTTCCTGCCCAGGAAGGAGCAGGCTGCGCGAGGCTGGGAGACGCCACTGGTGCCTTCCTGGCCTCAGCTCCGCTCCTGTCTTGCCTTTGCACCTAGGCCCCAGGCGTCCTTGGGGAGGGCTTAGGGGCCGGTGGCTTGCACACTGCCAAGGGCTCCAGCAGGAAGAGCTCTGTGCGAGGGAAGGGAAGGGCTAGTGCAGGGCTCCTCCAGCGGTTGCTTGGCTGCCCAGACTCAGCTCGGCACGGAGTGCACCAGGCTCCCAGGGCCCCTGGCTGGGGTCTGCAGCCCCGCACACCCGGAGGCTGACTCCCTGGGCGCCCAGCAGCTGCCTCACACACGTAGCTTCCCTAGCGCTCTCCTCCCCAGCAGAGAGGTGTGCAGCTGGTTGGCGCCTTCCCCTGCGTGCCTGGGCTCCCGCCCACATCCCCAGCTCAGGGCAAGCAGCCCCTGAGCCTAGACCTGCAGGAGGCGCAGAGCGCCCCCACCTGGAAGCCGAGTGAACAGTTGGTGTGGAGGCGAGCCTCCTCGAGGGAAGAAGAGGCAGCCCAGCCTCGTTTGGCTCAAGCCCTACTTGGCTGGAGCCGAGTGCGCCTCCAGGACGGCAGAGCTCCAGCTCTGCTCAGAGGCCCGATCTGGCAGAGTTGCTGGCGCGAGGCTGCTCTGCCCTGGGCGAGCCTTGCCCAGACTTGCCTCGCTGCTAGGCTTCCTGCCCAGGATGGAGCAGGCTGCGCGAGGCTGGGAGACGCCAGTGGTGCCTTCCTGGCCTCAGCTCCGCTCCTGCCTTGCCTTTGCACCTAGGCCGCAGGCGTCCTTGGGGAGTGCTTAGGGGCCGGTGGCTTGCACACTGCCAAGGGCTCCAGCAGGAAGAGCTCTGTGCGAGGGAAGGGAAGGGCTAGTGCAGGGCTCCTCCAGCGGTTGCTTGGCCGCCCAGACTCAGCTTGGCACGAAGTGCACCAGGCTCCCAGGGCCCCTGGCTGGGGTCTGCAGCCCCGCACACCCGGAGGCTGACTCCCTGGGCGCCCAGCAGCTGCCTCACACACGTAGCTTCCCTAGCGCTCTCCTCCCCAGCAGAGACGTGTGCAGCTGGTTGGGGCCTGCCCCTGCGTGCCTGGGCTCCTATGCACAGCCCCAGCTCAGGGCAAGCAGCCCCTGAGCCAAGACCTGCAGGAGGCGCAGAGCGCCCCCACCTGGAAGCCGAGTGAACAGCTGGCGGGGAGGCGAGCCTCCTCGAGGGAAGAAGAGGCAGCCCAGCCTCGTTTGGCTCAAGCCCTACTTGGCTGGAGCCGAGTGCGCCTCCAGGACGGCAGAGCTCCAGCTCTGCTCAGAGGCCCGATCTGGCAGAGTTGCTGGCGCGAGGCTGCTCTGCCCTGGGCGAGCCTTGCCCTGACTTGCCTCGCTGCTAGGCTTCCTGCCCAGGAAGGAGCAGGCTGCGCGAGGCTGGGTGACGCCACTGGCGCCTTCCTGGCCTCAGCTCCGCTCCTGCCTTGCCTTTGCACCTAGGCCCCAGGCGTCCTTGGGGAGGGCTTAGGGGCCGGTGGCTTGCACACTGCCAAGGGCTCCAGCAGGAAGAGCTCTGTACGAGGGAAGGGAAGGGCTATTGCAGGGCTCCTCCAGCGGTTGCTTGGCCGCCCAGACTCAGGGCCGCACGGAGTTCACCAGGCTCCCACGGCACCTGGCTGGGGTCTGCAGCCCCGCACACCCGGAGGCTGACTCCCTGGGCGCCCAGCAGCTGCCTCACACACGTAGCTTCCCTAGCGCTCTCCTCCCCAGCAGAGAGATGTGCAGCTGGTTGCGGCCTGCCCCTGCGTGCCTGGGTTCCTGTGCACACCCCAGCTCAGGGCAAGCAGCCCCTGAGCCAAGACCTGCAGGAGGCGCAGAGCGCCCCCACCTGGAAGCCGAGTGAACAGCTGGCGGGGAGGCGAGCCTCCTCGAGGGAAGAAGAGGCAGCCCAGCCTCGTTTGGCTCAAGCCCTACTTGGCTGGAGCCGAGTGCGCCTCCAGGACGGCAGAGCTCCAGCTCTGCTCAGAGGCCCGATCTGGCAGAGTTGCTGGCGCGAGGCTGCTCTGCCCTGGGCGAGCCTTGCCCAGACTTGCCTCGCTGCTAGGCTTCCTGCCCAGGAAGGAGCAGGCTGCGCGAGGCTGGGAGACGCCACTGGCGCCTTCCTGGCCTCAGCTCCGCTCCTGCCTTGCCTTTGCACCTAGTCCCCAGGCGTCCTTGGGGAGGGCTTAGGGGCCGGTGGCTTGCACACTGCCAAGGGCTCCAGCAGGAAGAGCTCTGTGCGAGGGAAGGGAAGGGCTAGTGCAGGGCTCCTCCAGCGGTTGCTTGGCCGCCCAGACTCAGCTAGGCACGGAGTGCACCAGGCTCCCAGGCCCCTGGCTGGGGTCTGCAGCCCTGCACACCCGGAGGCTGACTCCCTGGGCGCCCAGCACCTGCCTCACACACGTAGCTTCCCTAGCACTCTCCTCCCCAGCAGAGACGTGTGCAGCTGGCTGGGGCCTGCCCCTGTGTGCCTGGGCTCCCGCGCACAGCCCCAGCTCAGGGCAAGCAGCCCCTGAACCAAGACCTGCAGGAGGCGCAGAGCGCCCCCACCTGGAAGCCGAGTGAACAGCTCGAGGGGAGGCGAGCCTCCTCGAGGGAAGAAGAGGCAGCCCAGCCTCGTTTGGCTCAAGCCCTACTTGGCTGGAGCCGAGTGCGCCTCCAGGACGGCAGAGCTCCAGCTCTGCTCAGAGGCCCGTTCTGGCAGAGTTGCTGGCGCGAGGCTGCTCTGCCCTGGGCGAGCCTTGCCCAGACTTGCCTCGCTGCTAGGCTTCCTGCCCAGGAAGGAGCAGGCTGCGCGAGGCTGGGAGACGCCACTGGCGCCTTCCTGGCCTCAGCTCCGCTCCTGCCTTGCCTTTGCACTTGGCCCCAGGCGTCTTGGGGAGGGCTTAGGGGCCGGTGGCTTGCACAGTGCCAAGGGCTCCAGCAGGAAGAGCTCTGTGCGAGGGAAGGGAAGGGCCAGTGCAGGGCTTCTCCAGCGGTTGCTTGGCCGCCAAGGCTCAGCGCCGCACGGAGTGCACCAGGCTCCCAGGGCCCATGTCTGGGGTCTGCAGCCCCGCACACCCGGAGGCTGACTCCCTGGGCGCCCAGCAGCTGCCTCACACACGTAGCTTCCCTAGCGCTCTCGTCCCCAGCAGAGACGTGTGCAGCTGGTTGGGGCCTGCCCCTGCGTGCCTGGGCTCCCGCCCACAGCCCCAGCTCAGGGCAAGCAGCCCCTGAGCCAAGACCTGCAGGAGGCGCAGAGCGCCCCCACCTGGAAGCCGAGTGAACAGCTGGCGGGGAGGCGAGCCTCCTCGAGGGAAGAAGAGGCAGCCCAGCCTCGTTTGGCTCAAGCCCTACTTGGCTGGAGCCGAGTGCGCCTCCAGGACGGCAGAGCTCCAGCTCTGCTCAGAGGCCCGTTCTGGCAGAGTTGCTGGCGCGAGGCTGCTCTGCCCTGGGCGAGCCTTGCCCAGACTTGCCTCGCTGCTAGGCTTCCTGCCCAGGAAGGAGCAGGCTGCGCGAGGCTGGGAGACGCCACTGGCGCCTTCCTGGCCTCAGCTCCGCTCCTGCCTTGCCTTTGCACCTAGGCCCCAGGCGTCCTTGGGGAGGGCTTAGGGGCCGGTGGCTTGCACACTGCCAAGGGCTGCAGCAGGAAGAGCTCTGTGCGAGGGAAGGGAAGGGCTAGTGCAGGGCTCCTCCAGCGGTTGCTTGACCGCCCAGACTCAGCGCCGCACGGAGTGCACCAGGCTCCCAGGGCCCCTGGCTGGGGTTTGCAGCCCCGCACACCCGGAGGCTGACTCCCTGGGCGCCCAGAAGCTGCCTCACACACGTAGCTTCCCTAGCGCTCTCCTCCCCAGCAGAGACGTGTGCAGCTGGTTGGGGCCTGCCCCTGCGTGCCTGGGCTCCCGCGCACAGCCCCAGCTCAGGGCAAGCAGCCCCTGAGCCAAGACCTGCAGGAGGCGCAGAGCGCCCCCACCTGGAAGCCGAGTGAACAGCTCGAGGGGAGGCGAGCCTCCTCGAGGGAAGAAGAGGCAGCCCAGCCTCGTTTGGCTCAAGCCCTACTTGGCTGGAGCCGAGTGCGCCTCCAGGACGGCAGAGCTCCAGCTCTGCTCAGAGGCCCGTTCTGGCAGAGTTGCTGGCGCGAGGCTGCTCTGCCCTGGGCGAGCCTTGCCCAGACTTGCCTCGCTGCTAGGCTTCCTGCCCAGGAAGGAGCAGGCTGCGCGAGGCTGGGAGACGCCACTGGCGCCTTCCTGGCCTCAGCTCCGCTCCTGCCTTGCCTTTGCACTTGGCCCCAGGCGTCTTGGGGAGGGCTTAGGGGCCGGTGGCTTGCACAGTGCCAAGGGCTCCAGCAGGAAGAGCTCTGTGCGAGGGAAGGGAAGGGCCAGTGCAGGGCTTCTCCAGCGGTTGCTTGGCCGCCCAGGCTCAGCGCCGCACGGAGTGCACCAGGCTCCCAGGGCCCCTGGCTGGGGTCTGCAGCCCCGCACACCCGGAGGCTGACTCCCTGGGCGCCCAGCAGCTGCCTCACACACGTAGCTTCCCTAGCGCTCTCCTCCCCAGCAGAGACGTGTGCAGCTGGTTGGGGCCTGCCCCTGCGTGCCTGGGCTCCCGCGCACAGCCCCAGCTCAGGGCAAGCAGCCCCTGAGCCAAGACCTGCAGGAGGCGCAGAGCGCCCCCACCTGGAAGCCGAGTGAACAGCTGGCGGGGAGGCGAGCCTCCTCGAGGGAAGAAGAGGCAGCCCAGCCTCGTTTGGCTCAAGCCCTACTTGGCTGGAGCCGAGTGCGCCTCCAGGACGGCAGAGCTCCAGCTCTGCTCAGAGGCCCGATCTGGCAGAGTTGCTGGCGCGAGGCTGCTCTGCCCTGGGCGAGCCTTGCCCAGAGTTGCCTCGCTGATAGGCTTCCTGCCCAGGAAGGAGCAGGCTGCGCGAGGCTGGGAGACGCCACTGGCGCCTTCCTGGCCTCAGCTCCGCTCCTACCTTGCCTTTGCCCCTAGGCCCCAGGTGTCCTTGGGGAGGGCTTAGGGGCCGGTGGCTTGCACACTGCCAAGGGCTCCAGCAGGAAGAGCTCTGTGCGAGGGAAGGGAATGGCCAGTGCAGGGCTCCTCCAGCGGTTGCTTGGCCGCCCAGGCTCAGCGCCGCACGGAGTGCACCAGGCTCCCAGGGCCCCTGGCTGGGGTCTGCAGCCCCGCACACCCGGAGGCTGACTCCCTGGGCGCCCAGCAGCTGCCTCACACACGTAGCTTCCCTAACGCTCTCCTCCACAGCAGAGACGTGTGCAGCTGGTTGTGGCGTGCCCCTGCGTGCCTGGGCTCCCGCGCACAGCCCCAGCTCAGGGCAAGCAGCCCCTGAGCCAAGACCTGCAGGAGGCGCAGAGCACCCCCACCTGGAAGCCGAGTGAACAGCTGGCGGGGAGGCGAGCCTCCTCGAGGGAAGAAGAGGCAGCCCAGCCTCGTTTGGCTCAAGCCCTACTTGGCTGGAGCCGAGTGCGCCTCCAGGACGGCAGAGCTCCAGCTCTGCTCAGAGGCCCGTTCTGGCAGAGTTGCTGGCGCGAGGCTGCTCTGCCCTGGGCGAGCCTTGCCCAGACTTGCCTCGCTGCTAGGCTTCCTGCCCAGGAAGGAGCAGGCTGCGCGAGGCTGGGAGACGCCACTGGCGCCTTCCTGGCCTCAGCTCCGCTCCTGCCTTGCCTTTGCACCTAGGCCCCAGGCCTCCTTGGGGAGGGCTTAGTGGCCGGTGGCTTGCACAGTGCCAAGGGCTACAGCAGGAAGAGCTCTGTGCGAGGGAAGGGAAGGGCCAGTGCAGGGCTCCTCCAGCGGTTGCTTGGCCGCCCAGGCTCAGCGCCGCACGGAGTGCACCAGGCTCCCAGGGCCCCTGGCTGAGGTCTGCAGCCCCGCACACCCGGAGGCTGACTCTCTGCGCGCCCAGAAGCTGCCTCACACACGTAGCTTCCCTAGCGCTCTCCTCCCCAGCAGAGACGTGTGCAGCTGGTTGGGGCCTGCCCCTGCGTGCCTGGGCTCCCGCGCACAGCCCCAGCTCAGGGCAAGCAGCCTCTGAGCCAAGACCTGCAGGAGGCGCAGAGCGCCCCCACCTGGAAGCCGAGTGAACAGCTGGCGGGGAGGCGAGCCTCCTCGAGGGAAGAAGAGGCAGCCCAGCCTCGTTTGGCTAAAGCCCTACTTGGCTGGAGCCGAGTGCGCCTCCAGGACGGCAGAGCTCCAGCTCTGCTCAGAGGCCCGTTCTGGCAGAGTTGCTGGCGCGAGGCTGCTCTGCCCTGGGCGAGCCTTGCCCAGACTTGCCTCGCTGCTAGGCTTCCTGCCCAGGAAGGAGCAGGCTGCGCGAGGCTGGGAGACGCCACTGGCGCCTTCCTGGCCTCAGCTCCGCTCCTGCCTTGCCTTTGCACCTAGGCCCCAGGCGTCCTTGGGGAGGGCTCAGGGGCCGGTGGCTTGCACACTGCCAAGGGCTGCAGCAGGAAGAGCTCTGTGCGAGGGAAGGGAAGGGCTAGTGCAGGGCTCCTCCAGCGGTTGCTTGACCGCCCAGACTCAGCGCCGCACGGAGTGCACCAGGCTCCCAGGGCCCCTGGCTGGGGTTTGCAGCCCCGCACACCCGGAGGCTGACTCCCTGGGCGCCCAGAAGCTGCCTCACACACGTAGCTTCCCTAGCGCTCTCCTCCCCAGCAGAGACGTGTGCAGCTGGTTGGGGCCTGCCCCTGCGTGCCTGGGCTCCCGCGCACAGCCCCAGCTCAGGGCAAGCAGCCCCTGAGCCAAGACCTGCAGGAGGCGCAGAGCGCCCCCACCTGGAAGCCGAGTGAACAGCTCGAGGGGAGGCGAGCCTCCTCGAGGGAAGAAGAGGCAGCCCAGCCTCGTTTGGCTCAAGCCCTACTTGGCTGGAGCCGAGTGCGCCTCCAGGACGGCAGAGCTCCAGCTCTGCTCAGAGGCCCGTTCTGGCAGAGTTGCTGGCGCGAGGCTGCTCTGCCCTGGGCGAGCCTTGCCCAGACTTGCCTCGCTGCTAGGCTTCCTGCCCAGGAAGGAGCAGGCTGCGCGAGGCTGGGAGACGCCACTGGCGCCTTCCTGGCCTCAGCTCCGCTCCTGCCTTGCCTTTGCACTTGGCCCCAGGCGTCTTGGGGAGGGCTTAGGGGCCGGTGGCTTGCACAGTGCCAAGGGCTCCAGCAGGAAGAGCTCTGTGCGAGGGAAGGGAAGGGCCAGTGCAGGGCTTCTCCAGCGGTTGCTTGGCCGCCCAGGCTCAGCGCCGCACGGAGTGCACCAGGCTCCCAGGGCCCCTGGCTGGGGTCTGCAGCCCCGCACACCCGGAGGCTGACTCCCTGGGCGCCCAGCAGCTGCCTCACACACGTAGCTTCCCTAGCGCTCTCCTCCCCAGCAGAGACGTGTGCAGCTGGTTGGGGCCTGCCCCTGCGTGCCTGGGCTCCCGCGCACAGCCCCAGCTCAGGGCAAGCAGCCCCTGAGCCAAGACCTGCAGGAGGCGCAGAGCGCCCCCACCTGGAAGCCGAGTGAACAGCTGGCGGGGAGGCGAGCCTCCTCGAGGGAAGAAGAGGCAGCCCAGCCTCGTTTGGCTCAAGCCCTACTTGGCTGGAGCCGAGTGCGCCTCCAGGACGGCAGAGCTCCAGCTCTGCTCAGAGGCCCGATCTGGCAGAGTTGCTGGCGCGAGGCTGCTCTGCCCTGGGCGAGCCTTGCCCAGAGTTGCCTCGCTGATAGGCTTCCTGCCCAGGAAGGAGCAGGCTGCGCGAGGCTGGGAGACGCCACTGGCGCCTTCCTGGCCTCAGCTCCGCTCCTGCCTTGTCTTTACACCTAGGATCCAGGCGTCCTTGTGGAGGGCTTAGGGGCCGGTGGCTTGCACACTGCCAAGGGCTCCAGCAGGAAGAGCTCTGTGCGAGGGAAGGGAAGGGCTAGTGCAGGGCTCCTCCAGCGGTTGCTTGGCCGCCCAGACTCAGCTCGGAACGGAGTGCACCAGGCTCCCAGGGCCCCTGGCTGGGGTCTGCAGCCCCGCACACCCGGAGGCTCACTCCCTGGGCGCCCAGCAGCTGCCTCACACACGTAGCTTCCCTAGCGCTCTCCTCCCCGGCAGAGACGTGTGCAACTGGTTGGGGCCTGCCCCTGCGTGCCTGGGCTCCCGCCCACAGCCCCAGCTCAGGGCAAGCAGCCCCTGAGCCAAGACCTGCAGGAGGCGCAGAGCGCCCCCACCTGGAAGCCGAGTGAACAGCTGGCGGGGAGGCGAGCCTCATCGAAGGAAGAAGAGGCAGCCCAGCCTCGTTTGGCTCAAGCCCTACTTGGCTGGAGCCGAGTGCGCCTCCAGGACGGCAGAGCTCCAGCTCTGCTCAGAGGCCCGATCTGGCAGAGTTGCTGGCGCGAGGCTGCTCTGCCCTGGGCGAGCCTTGCCCAGACTTGCCTCGCTGCTAGGCTTCCTGCCCAGGAAGGAGCAGGCTGCGCGAGACTGGGAGACGCCACTGGTGCCTTCCTGGCCTCAGCTCCGCTCCTGCCTTGCCTTTGCACCTAGGCCCCAGGCTTCCTTGGGGAGGGCTTAGGGGCCGGTGGCTTGCACACTGCCAAGGGCTCCAGCAGGAAGAGCTCTGTGCGAGGGAAGGGAAGGTCTAGTGCAGGGCTCCTCCAGCGGTTGCTTGGCCGCCCAGACTCAGCTCGGCACGGAGTGCACCAGGCTCCCAGGGCCCCTGGCTGTGGTCTGCAGCCCCGCCTACCCGGAGGCTGACTCCCTGGGCGCCCAGCAGCTGCCTCACACACGTAGCTTCCCTAGCGCTCTCCTCCCCAGCAGAGACGTGTGCAGCTGGTTGGGGCCTTCCCCTGCGTGCCTGGGCTCCCGCCCACAGCCCCAGCTCAGGGCAAGCAGCCCCTGAGCCAAGACCTGCAGGAGGCGCAGAGCGCCCCCACCTGGAAGCCGAGTGAACAGCTGGCGGGGAGGCGAGCCTCCTCGAGGGAAGAAGAGGCAGCCCAGCCTCGTTTGGCTCAAGCCCTACTTGGCTGGAGCCGAGTGCGCCTCCAGGACGGCAGAGCTCCAGCTCTGCTCAGAGGCCCGATCTGGCAGAGTTGCTGGCGCGAGGCTGCTCTGCCCTGGGCGAGCCTTGCCCAGACTTGCCTCGCTGCTAGGCTTCCTGCTCAGGAAGGAGCAGGCTGCGCGAGGCTGGGAGACGACTCTGGTGCCTTCCTGGCCTCAGCTCCGCTCCTGCCTTGCCTTTACACCTAGGCCCCAGGCGTCCTTGGGGAGGGCTTAGGGGCCGGTGGCTTGCACACTGCCAAGGGCTCCAGCAGGAAGAGCTCTGTGCGAGGGAAGGGAAGGGCTAGTGCAGGGCTCCTCCAGCGGTTGCTTGGCCGCCCAGACTCAGCTCGGCACGGAGTGCACCAGGCTCCCAGGGCCCCTGGCTGGGGTCTGCAGCCCCGCACACCCGGAAGCTGACTCCCTGGGCGCCCAGCAGCTGCCTCACACACGTAGCTTCCCTAGCGCTCTCCTCCCCAGCAGAGACGTGTGCAGCTGGTTGGGGCCTGCCCCTGCGTGCCTGGGTTCCTGTGCACAGCCCCAGCTCAGGGCAAGCAGCCCCTGAGCCAAGACCTGCAGGAGGCGCAGAGCGCCCCCACCTGGAAGCCGAGTGAACATCTGGCGGGGAGGCGAGCCTCCTCGAGGGAAGAAGAGGCAGCCCAGCCTCGTTTGGCTCAAGCCCTACTTGGCTGGAGCCGAGTGCGCCTCCAGGACGGCAGAGCTCCAGCTCTGCTCAGAGGCCCGATCTGGCAGAGTTGCTGGCGCGAGTCTGCTCTACCCTGGGCGAGCCTTGCCCAGACTTGCCTCGCTGCTAGGCTTCCTGCCCAGGAAGGAGCAGGCTGCGCGAGGCTGGGAGACGCCACTGGTGCCTTCCTGGCCTCAGCTCCGCTCCTGCCTTGCCTTTGCACCTAGGCCCCAGGCGTCCTTGGGGAGGGCTTAGGGGCCAGTGGCTTGCACAGTGCCAAGGGCTCCAGCAGGAAGAGCTCTGTGCGAGGGAAGGGAAGGGCTAGTGCAGGGCTCCTCCAGCGGTTGCTTTGTCGCCCAGACTCAGCGCTGCACGGAGTGCACCAGGCTCCCAGGGCCCCTGGCTGGGGTCTGCAGCCCCGCACACCCGGAGGCTGACTCCCTGGGCGCCCAGCAGCTGCCTCACACACGTAGCTTCCCTAGCACTCTCCTCCCCAGCAGAGACGTGTGCAGCTGGTTGGGGCCTGCCCCTGCGTGCCTGGGCTCCCGCGCACAGCCCCAGCTCAGGGCAAGCAGCCCCTGAGCCAAGACCTGCAGGAGGAGCAGAGCGCCCCCACCTGGAAGCCGAGTGAACAGCTGGTGGGGAGGCGAGCCTCCTGGAGGGAAGAAGAGGTAGCCCAGCCTCGTTTGGCTCAAGCCCTACTTGGCTGGAGCCGAGTGCGCCTACAGGATGGCAGAGCTCCAGCTCTACTCAGAGGCCCGATCTGGCAGAGTTGCTGGCGCGAGGCTGCTCTGCCCTGGGCGAGCCTTGCCCAGACTTGCCTCGCTGCTAGGCTTCCTGCCCAGGAAGGAGCAGGCTGCGCGAGGCTGGGAGACGCCACTGGCGCCTTCCTGGCCTCAGCTCTGCTCCTGCCTTGCCTTTGCACCTAGGCCCCAGGCGTCCATGGGGAGGGCTTAGGGGCCGGTGGCTTGCACACTGCCAAGGGCTCCAGCAGGAAGAGCTCTGTGCGAGGGAAGGGAAGGGCTAGTGCAGGGCTCCTCCAGCGGTTGCTTGGCCGCCCAGACTCAGCTCGGAACGGATGCACCAGGCTCCCAGGGCCCCTGGCTGGGGTCTGCAGCCCCGCACACCCGGAGGCTCACTCCCTGGGCGCCCAGCAGCTGCCTCACACACGTAGCTTCCCTAGCGCTCTCCTCCCCGGCAGAGACGTGTGCAACTGGTTGGGGCCTGCCCCTGCGTGCCTGGGCTCCCGCCCACAGCCCCAGCTCAGGGCAAGCAGCCCCTGAGCCAAGACCTGCAAGAGGCGCAGAGCGCCCCCACCTGGAAGCCGAGTGAACAGCTGGCGGGGAGGCGAGCCTCATCGAAGGAAGAAGAGGCAGCCCAGCCTCGTTTGGCTCAAGCCCTACTTGGCTGGAGCCGAGTGCGCCTCCAGGACGGCAGAGCTCCAGCTCTGCTCAGAGGCCCGATCTGGCAGAGTTGCTGGCGCGAGGCTGCTCTGCCCTGGGCGAGCCTTGCCCAGACTTGCCTCGCTGCTAGGCTTCCTGCCCAGGAAGGAGCAGGCTGCGCGAGACTGGGAGACGCCACTGGTGCCTTCCTGGCCTCAGCTCCGCTCCTGCCTTGCCTTTGCACCTAGGCCCCAGGCTTCCTTGGGGAGGGCTTAGGGGCCGGTGGCTTGCACACTGCCAAGGGCTCCAGCAGGAAGAGCTCTGTGCGAGGGAAGGGAAGGTCTAGTGCAGGGCTCCTCCAGCGGTTGCTTGGCCGCCCAGACTCAGCTCGGCACGGAGTGCACCAGGCTCCCAGGGCCCCTGGCTGTGGTCTGCAGCCCCGCCTACCCGGAGGCTGACTCCCTGGGCGCCCAGCAGCTGCCTCACACACGTAGCTTCCCTAGCGCTCTCCTCCCCAGCAGAGACGTGTGCAGCTGGTTGGGGCCTTCCCCTGCGTGCCTGGGCTCCCGCCCACAGCCCCAGCTCAGGGCAAGCAGCCCCTGAGCCAAGACCTGCAGGAGGCGCAGAGAGCCCCCACCTGGAAGCCGAGTGAACAGCTGGCGGGGAGGCGAGCCTCCTCGAGGGAAGAAGAGGCAGCCCAGCCTCGTTTGGCTCAAGCCCTACTTGGCTGGAGCCGAGTGCGCCTCCAGGACGGCAGAGCTCCAGCTCTGCTCAGAGGCCCGATCTGGCAGAGTTGCTGGCGCGAGGCTGCTCTGCCCTGGGCGAGCCTTGCCCAGACTTGCCTCGCTGCTAGGCTTCCTGCTCAGGAAGGAGCAGGCTGCGCGAGGCTGGGAGACGACTCTGGTGCCTTCCTGGCCTCAGCTCCGCTCCTGCCTTGCCTTTACACCTAGGCCCCAGGCGTCCTTGGGGCGGGCTTAGGGGCCGGTGGCTTGCACACTGCCAAGGGCTCCAGCAGGAAGAGCTCTGTGCGAGGGAAGGGAAGGGCTAGTGCAGGGCTCCTCCAGCGGTTGCTTGGCCGCCCAGACTCAGCTCGGCACGGAGTGCACCAGGCTCCCAGGGCCCCTGGCTGGGGTCTGCAGCCCCGCACACCCGGAAGCTGACTCCCTGGGCGCCCAGCAGCTGCCTCACACACGTAGCTTCCCTAGCGCTCTCCTCCCCAGCAGAGACGTGTGCAGCTGGTTGGGGCCTGCCCCTGCGTGCCTGGGTTCCTGTGCACAGCCCCAGCTCAGGGCAAGCAGCCCCTGAGCCAAGACCTGCAGGAGGCGCAGAGCGCCCCCACCTGGAAGCCGAGTGAACATCTGGCGGGGAGGCGAGCCTCCTCGAGGGAAGAAGAGGCAGCCCAGCCTCGTTTGGCTCAAGCCCTACTTGGCTGGAGCCGAGTGCGCCTCCAGGACGGCAGAGCTCCAGCTCTGCTCAGAGGCCCGATCTGGCAGAGTTGCTGGCGCGAGTCTGCTCTACCCTGGGCGAGCCTTGCCCAGACTTGCCTCGCTGCTAGGCTTCCTGCCCAGGAAGGAGCAGGCTGCGCGAGGCTGGGAGACGCCACTGGTGCCTTCCTGGCCTCAGCTCCGCTCCTGCCTTGCCTTTGCACCTAGGCCCCAGGCGTCCTTGGGGAGGGCTTAGGGGCCAGTGGCTTGCACAGTGCCAAGGGCTCCAGCAGGAAGAGCTCTGTGCGAGGGAAGGGAAGGGCTAGTGCAGGGCTCCTCCAGCGGTTGCTTTGTCGCCCAGACTCAGCGCTGCACGGAGTGCACCAGGCTCCCAGGGCCCCTGGCTGGGGTCTGCAGCCCCGCACACCCGGAGGCTGACTCCCTGGGCGCCCAGCAGCTGCCTCACACACGTAGCTTCCCTAGCACTCTCCTCCCCAGCAGAGACGTGTGCAGCTGGTTGGGGCCTGCCCCTGCGTGCCTGGGCTCCCGCGCACAGCCCCAGCTCAGGGCAAGCAGCCCCTGAGCCAAGACCTGCAGGAGGAGCAGAGCGCCCCCACCTGGAAGCCGAGTGAACAGCTGGTGGGGAGGCGAGCCTCCTGGAGGGAAGAAGAGGTAGCCCAGCCTCGTTTGGCTCAAGCCCTACTTGGCTGGAGCCGAGTGCGCCTACAGGATGGCAGAGCTCCAGCTCTACTCAGAGGCCCGATCTGGCAGAGTTGCTGGCGCGAGGCTGCTCTGCCCTGGGCGAGCCTTGCCCAGACTTGCCTCGCTGCTAGGCTTCCTGCCCAGGAAGGAGCAGGCTGCGCGAGGCTGGGAGACGCCACTGGCGCCTTCCTGGCCTCAGCTCTGCTCCTGCCTTGCCTTTGCACCTAGGCCCCAGGCGTCCATGGGGAGGGCTTAGGGGCCGGTGGCTTGCACACTGCCAAGGGCTCCAGCAGGAAGAGCTCTGTGCGAGGGAAGGGAAGGGCTAGTGCAGGGCTCCTCCAGCGGTTGCTTGGCCGCCCAGACTCAGCTCGGAACGGATGCACCAGGCTCCCAGGGCCCCTGGCTGGGGTCTGCAGCCCCGCACACCCGGAGGCTCACTCCCTGGGCGCCCAGCAGCTGCCTCACACACGTAGCTTCCCTAGCGCTCTCCTCCCCGGCAGAGACGTGTGCAACTGGTTGGGGCCTGCCCCTGCGTGCCTGGGCTCCCGCCCACAGCCCCAGCTCAGGGCAAGCAGCCCCTGAGCCAAGACCTGCAAGAGGCGCAGAGCGCCCCCACCTGGAAGCCGAGTGAACAGCTGGCGGGGAGGCGAGCCTCATCGAAGGAAGAAGAGGCAGCCCAGCCTCGTTTGGCTCAAGCCCTACTTGGCTGGAGCCGAGTGCGCCTCCAGGACGGCAGAGCTCCAGCTCTGCTCAGAGGCCCGATCTGGCAGAGTTGCTGGCGCGAGGCTGCTCTGCCCTGGGCGAGCCTTGCCCAGACTTGCCTCGCTTCTAGGCTTCCTGCCCAGGAAGGAGCAGGCTGCGCGAGACTGGGAGACGCCACTGGTGCCTTCCTGGCCTCAGCTCCGCTCCTGCCTTGCCTTTGCACCTAGGCCCCAGGCTTCCTTGGGGAGGGCTTATGGGCCGGTGGCTTGCACACTGCCAAGGGCTCCAGCAGGAAGAGCTCTGTGCGAGGGAAGGGAAGGGCTAGTGCAGGGCTCCTCCAGCGGTTGCTTGGCCGCCCAGACTCAGCTCGGCACGGAGTGCACCAGGCTCCCAGGGCCCATGGCTGTGGTCTGCAGCCCCGCCTACCCGGAGGCTGACTCCCTGGGCGCCCAGCAGCTGCCTCACACACGTAGCTTCCCTAGCGCTCTCCTCCCCAGCAGAGACGTGTGCAGCTGGTTGGGGCCTTCCCCTGCGTGCCTGGGCTCCCGCCCACAGCCCCAGCTCAGGGCAAGCAGCCCCTGAGCCAAGACCTGCAGGAGGCGCAGAGCGCCCCCACCTGGAAGCCGAGTGAACAGCTGGCGGGGAGGCGAGCCTCCTCGAGGGAAGAAGAGGCAGCCCAGCCTCGTTTGGCTCAAGCCCTACTTGGCTGGAGCCGAGTGCGCCTCCAGGACGGCAGAGCTCCAGCTCTGCTCAGAGGCCCGATCTGGCAGAGTTGCTGGCGCGAGGCTGCTCTGCCCTGGGCGAGCCTTGCCCAGACTTGCCTCGCTGCTAGGCTTCCTGCCCAGGAAGGAGCAGGCTGCGCGAGGCTGGGAGACGACTCTGGTGCCTTCCTGGCCTCAGCTCCGCTCCTGCCTTGCCTTTACACCTAGGCCCCAGGCGTCCTTGGGGAGGGCTTAGGGGCCGGTGGCTTGCACACTGCCAAGGGCTCCAGCAGGAAGAGCTCTGTGCGAGGGAAGGGAAGGGCTAGTGCAGGGCTCCTCCAGCGGTTGCTTGGCCGCCCAGACTCAGCTCGGCACGGAGTGCACCAGGCTCCCAGGGCCCCTGGCTGGGGTCTGCAGCCCCGCACACCCGGAAGCTGACTCCCTGGGCGCCCAGCAGCTGCCTCACACACGTAGCTTCCCTAGCGCTCTCCTCCCCAGCAGAGACGTGTGCAGCTGGTTGGGGCCTGCCCCTGCGTGCCTGGGTTCCTGTGCACAGCCCCAGCTCAGGGCAAGCAGCCCCTGAGCCAAGACCTGCAGGAGGAGCAGAGCGCCCCCACCTGGAAGCCGAGTGAACAGCTGGTGGGGAGGCGAGCCTCCTGGAGGGAAGAAGAGGCAGCCCAGCCTCGTTTGGCTCAATCCCTACTTGGCTGGAGCCGAGTGCGCCTCCAGGATGGCAGAGCTCCAGCTCTGCTCAGAGGCCCGATCTGGCAAAGTTGCTGGCGCGAGGCTGCTCTGCCCTGGGCGAGCCTTGCCCAGACTTGCCTCGCTGCTAGGCTTCCTGCCCAGGAAGGAGCAGGCTGCGCGAGGCTGGGAGACGCCACTGGCGCCTTCCTGGCCTCAGCTCTGCTCCTGCCTTGCCTTTGCACCTAGGCCCCAGGCGTCCATGGGGAGGGCTTAGGGGCCGGTGGCTTGCACACTGCCAAGGGCTCCAGCAGGAAGAGCTCTGTGCGAGGGAAGGGAAGGGCTAGTGCAGGGCTCCTCCAGCGGTTGCTTGGCCGCCCAGACTCAGCGCCGCACGGAGTGCACCAGGCTCCCAGGGCCCCTGGCTCGGGTCTGCAGCCCCGCACACCCGGAGGCTCACTCCCTGGGCGCCAAGCAGCTGCCTCACACACGTAGCTTCCCTAGCGCTCTCCTCCCCAGCAGAGACGTGTGCAGCTGGTTGGGGCCTTCCCCTGAGTGCCTGGGCTCCCGCGCACAGCCCCAGCTCAGGGCAAGCAGCCCTTGAGCCAAGACCTGCAGGAGGCGCAGAGCGCCCCCACCTGGAAGCCGAGTGAACAGCTGGCGGGGAGGCGAGCCTCCTCGAGGGAAGAAGAGGCAGCCCAGCCTTGTTTGGCTCAAGCCCTACTTGGCTGGAACCGAGTGAGCCTCCAGGACGGCAGAGCTCCAGCTCTGCTCAGAGGCCCGATCTGGCAGAGTTGCTGGCGCGAGGCTGCTCTGCCCTGGGCGAGCCTTGCCCAGACTTGCCCCCCTGCTAGGCTTCCTGCCCAGGAAAGAGCAGGCTGCGCGAGGCTGGGAGACGCCACTGGCGCCTTCCTGGCCTCAGCTCCGCTCCTGCCTTGCCTTTGCACCTAGGCCCCAGGCGTCCTTGGGGAGGGCTTAGGGGCCAGTGGCTTGCACACTGCCAAGGGCTCCAGCAGGAAGAGCTCTGTGCGAGGGAAGGGAAGGGCTAGTGCAGGGCTCCTCCAGCGGTTGCTTGGCCGCCCAGACTCAGCGCTGCACGGAGTGCACCAGGCTCCCAGGGCCCCTGGCTGTGGCTGCAGCCCCGCACACCCGGAGGCTGACTCCCTGGGCGCCCAGCAGCTGCCTCACACACGTAGCTTCCCTAGCGCTCTCCTCCCCAGCAGAGACGTGTGCAGCTGGTTGGGGCCTGCCCCTGCGTGACTGGGCTCCCGCGCACAGCCCCAGCTCAGGGCAAGCAGCCCCTGAGCCAAGACCTGCAGGAGGCGCAGAGCGCCCCCACCTGGAAGCCGAGTGAACAGCTGGCGGGGAGGCGAGCCTCCTCGAGGGAAGAAGAGGAAGCCCAGCCTCGTTTGGCTCAAGCCCTATTTGGCTGGAGCCGAGTGCGCCTCCAGGACGGCAGAGCTCCAGCTCTGCTCAGAGGCCCGATCTGGCAGAGTTGCTGGCGCGAGGCTGCTCTGCCCTGGGCGAGCCTTGCCCAGACTTGCCTCGCTGCTAGGCTTCCTGCCCAGGAAGGAGCAGGCTGCGCGAGGCTGGGAGACGCCACTGTCGCCTTCCTGGCCTCAGCTCCGCTCCTGCCTTGCCTTTGCACCTAGGCCCCAGGCGTCCTTGGGGAGGGCTTAGGGGCCGGTGGCTTGCACACTGCCAAGGGCTCCAGCAGGAAGAGCTCTGTGCGAGGGAAGGGAAGGGGTAGTGCAGGGCTCCTCCAGCGGTTGCTTGGCCGCCCAGACTCAGCTCGGCACGGAGTGCACCAGGCTCCCAGGGCCCCTGGCTGGGGTCTGCAGCCCCGCACACCCGGAGGCTGACTCCCTGGGCGCCCAGCAGCTGCCTCACACACGTAGCGTCCCTAGCGCTCTCCTCCCCAGCAGAGACGTGTGAAGCTGGTTGGGGCCTGCCCCTGCGTGCCTGGGCTCCCGCGCACCGCCCCAGCTCAGGGCAAGCAGCCCCTGAGCCAAGACCTGCAGGAGGCGAAGAGCGCCCCCACCTGGAAGCCGAGTGAACAGCTGGCGGGGAGGCGAGCCTCCTCGAGGGAAGAAGAGGCAGCCCAGCCTCGTTTGGCTCAAGCCCTACTTGGCTGGAGCCGAGTGCGCCTCCAGGACGGCAGAGCTCCAGCTCTGCTCAGAGGCCCGATCTGGCAGAGTTGCTGGCGCGAGGCTGCTCTGCCCTGGGCGAGCCTTGCCCAGAATTGCCTCGCTGCTTGGCTTCCTGCCCAGAAAGGAGCAGGCTGCGCGAGGCTGGGAGACGCCACTGGCGCCGTCCTGGCCTCAGCTCCGCTCCTGCCTTGCCATTGCCCTTAGGCCCCAGGCGTCCTTGGGGAGGGCTTAGGGGCCGGTGGCTTGCACACTGCCAAGGGGTCCAGCAGGAAGAGCTCTGTGCGAGGGAAGGGAAGGGCTAGTGCAGGGCTCCTCCAGCGGTTGCTTGGCCGCCCAGACTCAGCTCGGCACGGAGTGCACCAGGCTCCCAGGGCCCCTGGCTGTGGTCTGCAGCCCCGCACACCCGGAGGCTGACTCCCTGGGCGCCCAGCAGCTGCCTCACACACGTAGCTTCCCTAGCGCTCTCCTCCCCAGCAGAGACGTGTGCAGCTGGTTGGGGCCTGCCCCTGAGTGCCTGGGCTCCCGCGCACAGCCCCAGCTCATGGCAAGCAGCCCCTGAGCCAAGACCTGCAGGAGGCGCAGAGCGCCCCCACCTGGAAGCCGAGTGAACAGCTGGCGGGGAGGCGAGCCTCCTCGTGGGAGGAAGAAGAAGCCCAGCCTCGTTTGGCTCAAGCCCTATTTGGCTGGAGCCGAGTGCGCCTCCAGGACGGCAGAGCTCCAGCTCTGCTCAGAGGCCCGATCTGGCAGAGTTGCTGGCGCGAGGCTACTCTGCCCTGGGCGAGCCTTGCCCAGACTTGCCTCGCTGCTAGGCTTCCTGCCTAGGAAGGAGCAGGCTGCGCGAGGCTTGGAAACGCCACTGGCGCCTTCCTGGCCTCAGCTCCTCTCCTGCCTTATCTTTACACCTAGGACCCAGGCGTCCTTGTGGAGGGCTTAGGAGCCGGTGGCTTGCACACTGCCAAGGGCTCCAGCAGGAAGAGCTGTGTGCGAGGGAAGGGAAGGGCTAGTGCAGGGCTCCTCCAGCGGTTGCTTGGCCGCCCAGACTCAGCTCGGAACGGAGTGCACCAGGCTCCCAGGGCCCCTGGCTGGGGTCTGCAGCCCGGCACACCCGGAGGCTCACTCCCTGGGCGCCCAGGAGCTGCCTCACACACGTAGCTTCCCTAGCGCTCTCCTCCCCAGCAGAGACGTGTGCAGCTGGTTGGGGCCTGCCCCTGCGTGCCTGGGCTCCCACCCACAGCCCCAGCTCAGGGCAAGCAGCCCCTGAGCCAAGACCTGCAGGAGGCGCAGAGCGCCCCCACCTGGAAGCCGAGTGAACACCTGGCGTGAAGGCGAGCCTCCTCGAGGGAAGAAGAGGCAGCCCAGCCTCGTTTGGTTCAAGCCCTACTTGGCTGGAGCCGAGTGCGCCTCCAGGGCGCAGAGCTCCAGCTCTGCTCAGAGGCCCGATCTGGCAGAGTTGCTGGCGCGAGGCTGCTCTGCCCTGGGCGAGCCTTGCCCAGACTTGCCTCGCTGCTAGGCTTCCTGCCCAGGAAGGAGCAGGCTGCGCGAGGCTGGGAGACGCCACTGTCGCCTTCCTGGCCTCAGCTCCGCTCCTGCCTTGCCTTGGCACCTAGGCCCCAGGCGTCCTTGGGGAGGGCTTAGGGGCCGGTGGCTTGCACACTGCCAAGGGCTCCAGCAGGAAGAGCTCTGTGCGAGGGAAGGGAAGGGGTAGTGCAGGGCTCCTCCAGCGGTTGCTTGGCCGCCCAGACTCAGCTCGGCACGGAGTGCACCAGGCTCCCAGGGCCCCTGGCTGGGGTCTGCAGCCCCGCACACCCGGAGGCTGACTCCCTGGGCGCCCAGCAGCTGCCTCACACACGTAGCTTCCCTAGCGCTCTCCTCCCCAGCAGAGACGTGTGCAGCTGGTTGGGGCCTGCCCCTGCGTGCCTGGGCTCCCGCGCACAGCCCCAGCTCAGGGCAAGCAGCCCCTGAGCCAAGACCTGCAGGAGGCGAAGAGCGCCCCCACCTGGAAGCCGAGTGAACAGCTGGCGGGGAGGCGAGCCTCCTCGAGGGAAGAAGAGGCAGCCCAGCCTCGTTTGGCTCAAGCCCTACTTGGCTGGAGCCGAGTGCGCCTCCAGGACGGCAGAGCTCCAGCTCTGCTCAGAGGCCCGATCTGGCAGAGTTGCTGGCGCGAGGCTGCTCTGCCCTGGGCGAGCCTTGCCCAGAATTGCCTCGCTGCTTGGCTTCCTGCCCAGAAAGGAGCAGGCTGCGCGAGGCTGGGAGACGCCACTGGCGCCGTCCTGGCCTCAGCTCCGCTCCTGCCTTGCCATTGCCCTTAGGCCCCAGGCGTCCTTGGGGAGGGCTTAGGGGCCGGTGGATTGCACACTGCCAAGTGCTCCAGCAGGAAGAGCTCTGTGCGAGGGAAGGGAAGGGCTAGTGCAGGGCTCCTCCAGCGGTTGCTTGGCCGCCCAGACTCAGCTCGGCACGGAGTGCACCAGGCTCCCAGGGCCCCTGGCTGGGGTCTGCAGCCCCGCACACCCGGAGGCTGACTCCCTGGGCGCCCAGCAGCTGCCTCACACACGTAGCTTCCCTAGCGCTCTCCTCCCCAGCAGAGACGTGTGCAGCTGGTTGGGGCCTGCCCCTGAGTGCCCTGGCTCCCGCGCACAGCCCCAGCTCATGGCAAGCAGCCCCTGAGCCAAGACCTGCAGGAGGCGCAGAGCGCCCCCACCTGGAAGCCGAGTGAACAGCTGGCGGGGAGGCGAGCCTCCTCGTGGGAGGAAGAAGAAGCCCAGCCTCGTTTGGCTCAAGCCCTATTTGGCTGGAGCCGAGTGCGCCTCCAGGACGGCAGAGCTCCAGCTCTGCTCAGAGGCCCGATCTGGCAGAGTTGCTGGCGCGAGGCTGCTCTGCCCTGGGCGAGCCTTGCCCAGACTTGCCTCGCTGCTAGGCTTCCTGCCCAGGAAGGACCAGGCTGCGCGAGGCTTGGAAACGCCACTGGCGCCTTCCTGGCCTCAGCTCCTCTCCTGCCTTATCTTTACACCTAGGACCCAGGCGTCCTTGTGAAGGGCTTAGGAGCCGGTGGCTTGCACACTGCCAAGGGCTCCAGCAGGAAGAGCTCTGTGCGAGGGAAGGGAAGGGCTAGTGCAGGGCTCCTCCAGCGGTTGCTTGGCCGCCCAGACTCAGCTCGGAACGGAGTGCACCAGGCTCCCAGGGCCCCTGGCTGGGGTCTGCAGCCCGGCACACCCGGAGGCTGACTCCCTGGGCGCCCAGCCGCTGCCTCACACACGTAGCTTCCCTAGCGCTCTCCTCCCCAGCAGAGACGTGTGCCGCTGGTTGGGGCCTGCCCCTGCGTGCCTGGGCTCCCACCCACAGCCCCAGCTCAGGGCAAGCAGCCCCTGAGCCAAGACCTGCAGGAGGCGCAGAGCGCCCCCACCTGGAAGCCGAGTGAACACCTGGCGGGAAGGCGAGCCTCCTCGAGGTAAGAAGAGGCAGCCCAGCCTCGTTTGGTTCAAGCCCTACTTGGCTGGAGCCGAGTGGGCCTCCAGGACGGCAGAGCTCCAGCTCTGCTCAGAGGCCCGATCTGGCAGAGTTGCTGGTGCGAGGCTGCTCTGCCCTGGGCGAGCCTTGCCCAGAATTGCCTCGCTGCTAGGCTTCCTGCCCAGAAAGGAGCAGGCTGCGCGAGGCTGGGAGACGCCACTGGCGCCGTCCTGGCCTCAGCTCCGCTCCTGCCTTGCCATTGCCCTTAGGCCCCAGGCGTCCTTGGGGAGGGCTTAGGGGCCGGTGGCTTGCACACTGCCAAGGGGTCCAGCAGGAAGAGCTCTGTGCGAGGGAAGGGAAGGGCTAGTGCAGGGCTCCTCCAGCGGTTGCTTGGCCGCCCAGACTCAGCTCGGCACGGAGTGCACCAGGCTCCCAGGGCCCCTGGCTGGGGTCTGCAGCCCCGCCTACCCGGAGGCTGACTCCCTGGGCGCCCAGCAGCTGCCTCACACACGTAGCTTCCCTATCGCTCTCCTCCCCAGCAGAGACGTGTGCAGCTGGTTGGGGCCTGCCCCTGCGTGCCTGGGCTCCCGCGCACAGCCCCAGCTCAGGGCAAGCAGCCCCTGAGCCAAGACCTGCAGGAGGCGAAGAGCGCCCCCACCTGGAAGCCGAGTGAACAGCTGGCGGGGAGGTGAGCCTCCTCGAGGGAAGAAGAGGCAGCCCAGCCTCGTTTGGCTCAAGCCCTATTTGGCTGGAGCCGAGTGCGCCTCCAGGACGGCAGAGCTCCAGCTCTGCTCAGAGGCCCGATCTGGCAGAGTTGCTGGCGCGAGGCTGCTCTGCCCTGGGCGAGCCTTGCCCAGACTTGCCTCGCTGCTAGGCTTCCTGCCCAGGAAGGAGCAGGCTGCGCGAGGCTGGGAGACGCCACTGTCGCCTTCCTGGCCTCAGCTCCGCTCCTGCCTTGCCTTTGCACCTAGGCCCCAGGCGTCCTTGGGGAGGGCTTAGGGGCCGGTGGCTTGCACACTGCCAAGGGCTCCAGCAGGAAGAGCTCTGTGCGAGGGAAGGGAAGGGGTAGTGCAGGGCTCCTCCAGCGGTTGCTTGGCCGCCCAGACCCCGCTCGGCACGGAATGCACCAGGCTCCCAGGGCCCCTGGCTGGGGTCTGCAGCCCCGCACACCCGGAGGCTGACTCCCTGGGCGCCCAGCAGCTGCCTCACACACGTAGCTTCCCTAGCGCTCTCCTCCCCAGCAGAGACGTGTGCAGCTGGTTGGGGCCTGCCCCTGCGTGCCTGGGCTCCCGCGCACAGCCCCAGCTCAGGGCAAGCAGCCCCTGAGCCAAGACCTGCAGGAGGCGAAGAGCGCCCCCACCTGGAAGCCGAGTGAACAGCTGGCGGGGAGGCGAGCCTCCTCGAGGGAAGAAGAGGCAGCCCAGCCTCGTTTGGCTCAAGCCCTACTTGGCTGGAGCCGAGTGCGCCTCCAGGACGGCAGAGCTCCAGCTCTGCTCAGAGGCCCTATCTGGCAGAGTTGCTGGCGCGAGGCTGCTCTGCCCTGGGCGAGCCTTGCCCAGAATTGCCTCGCTGCTTGGCTTCCTGCCCAGAAAGGAGCAGGCTGCGCGAGGCTGGGAGACGCCACTGGCGCCGTCCTGGCCTCAGCTCCGCTCCTGCCTTGCCATTGCCCTTAGGCCCCAGGCTTCCTTGGGGAGGGCTTAGGGGCCGGTGGCTTGCACACTGCCAAGGGGTCCAGCAGGAAGAGCTCTGTGCGAGGGAAGGGAAGGGCTAGTGCAGGGCTCCTCCAGCGGTTGCTTGGCCGCCCAGACTCAGCTCGGCACGGAGTGCACCAGGCTCCCAGGGCCCCTGGCTGTGGTCTGCAGCCCCGCACACCCGGAGGCTGACTCCCTGGGCGCCCAGCAGCTGCCTCACACACGTAGCTTCCCTAGCGCTCTCCTCCCCAGCAGAGACGTGTGCAGCTGGTTGGGGCCTGCCCCTGCGTGACTGGGCTCCCGCGCACAGCCCCAGCTCAGGGCAAGCAGCCCCTGAGCCAAGACCTGCAGGAGGCGCAGAGCGCCCCCACCTGGAAGCCTAGTGAACAGCTGGCGGGGAGGCGAGCCTCCTCGAGGGAAGAAGAGGAAGCCCAGCCTCGTTTGGCTCAAGCCCTATTTGGCTGGAGCCGAGTGCGCCTCCAGGACGGCCGAGCTCCAGCTCTGCTCACAGGCCCGATCTGGCAGAGTTGCTGGCGCGAGGCTGCTCTGCCCTGGGCGAGCCTTGCCCAGACTTGCCTCGCTGCTAGGCTTCCTGCCCAGGAAGGACCAGGCTGCGCGAGGCTTGGAAACGCCACTGGCGCCTTCCTGGCCTCAGCTCCTCTCCTGCCTTATCTTTACATATAGGACCCAGGCGTCCTTGTGGATGGCTTAGGAGCCGGTGGCTTGCACACTGCCAAGGGCTCCAGCAGGAAGAGCTCTGTGCGAGGGAAGGGAAGGGCTAGTGCAGGGCTCCTCCAGCGGTTGCTTGGCCGCCCAGACTCAGCTCGGAACGGAGTGCACCAGGCTCCCAGGGCCCCTGGCTGGGGTCTGCAGCACGGCACACCCGGAGGCTGACTCCCTGGGCGCCCAGCAGCTGCCTCACACACGTAGCTTCCCTAGCGCTCTCCTCCCCAGCAGAGACGTGTGCAGCTGGTTGGGGCCTGCCCCTGCGTGCCTGGGCTCCCACCCACAGCCCCAGCTCAGGGCAAGCAGCCCCTGAGCCAAGACCTGCAGGAGGCGCAGAGCGCCCCCACCTGGAAGCCGAGTGAACACCTGGCGGGAAGGCGAGCCTCCTCGAGGGAAGAAGAGGCAGCCCAGCCTCGTTTGGTTCAAGCCCTACTTGGCTGGAGCCGAGTGCGCCTCCAGGACGGCAGAGCTCCAGCTCTGCTCAGAGGCCCGATCTGGCAGAGTTGCTGGCGCGAGGCTGCTCTGCCCTGGGCGAGCCTTGCCCAGAATTGCCTCGCTGCTAGGCTTCCTGCCCAGAAAGGAGCAGGCTGCGCGAGGCTGGGAGACGCCACTGGCGCCGTCCTGGCCTCAGCTCCGCTCCTGCCTTGCCATTGCCCTTAGGCCCCAGGCGTCCTTGGGGAGGGCTTAGGGGCCGGTGGCTTGCACAGTGCCAAGGGGTCCAGCAGGAAGAGCTCTGTGCGAGGGAAGGGAAGGGCTAGTGCAGGGCTCCTCCAGCGGTTGCTTGGCCGCCCAGACTCAGCTCGGCACGGAGTGCACCAGGCTCCCAGGGCCCCTGGCTGGGGTCTGCAGCCCCGCCTACCCGGAGGCTGACTCCCTGGGCGCCCAGCAGCTGCCTCACACACGTAGCTTCCCTAGCGCTCTCCTCCCCAGCAGAGACGTGTGCAGCTGGTTGGGGACTGCCCCTGAGTGCCTGGGCTCCTGCGCACAGCCCCAGCTCAGGGCAAGCAGGCCCTGAGCCAAGACCTGCAGGAGGCGAAGAGCGCCCCCACCTGGAAGCCGAGTGAACAGCTGGCGGGGAGGCGAGCCTCCTCGAGGGAAGAAGAGGCTGCCCAGCCTCGTTTGGCTCAAGCCCTACTTGGCTGGAGCCGAGTGCGCCTCCAGGACTGCAGAGCTCTAGCTCTGCTCAGAGGCCCCATATGGCTGAGTTGCTGGCGCGAGGCTGCTCTGCCCTGGGCGAGCCTTGCCCAGACTTGCCTCGCTGCTAGGCTTCCTGCCCAGGAAGGAGCTGGCTGCGCGAGGCTGGGAAACGCCACTGATGCCTTCCTAGCCTCAGCTCCGCTCCTGCCTTGCCTTTGCACCTAGGCCCCAGGCGTCCTTGGGGAGGGCTTAGGGGCCAGTGGCTTGCACACTGCCAAGGGCTCCAGCAGGAAGAGCTCTGTGCGAGGGAAGGGAAGGGCTAGTGCAGGGCTCCTCCAGCGGTGGCTTGGCCGCCCAGACTCAGCGCTGCACGGAGTGCACCAGGCTCCCACGGCCCCTGGCTGTGATCTGCAGCCCCGCACACCCGGAGGCTGACTCCCTGGGCGCCCAGCAGCTGCCTCACACACGTAGCTTCCCTAGCGCTCACCTCCCCAGCAGAGACGTGTGCAGCTGGTTGGGGCCTGCCCCTGCGGGCCTGGGCTCACGCGCACAGCCCCAGCTCAGGGCAAGCAGCCCCTGAGCCAAGACCTGCAGGAGGCGCAGAGCGCCCCCACCTGGAAGCCGGGTGAACAGCTGGCGGGGAGGCGAGCCTCCTCGAGGGAAGAAGAGGAAGCCCAGCATCGTTTGGCTCAAGCGCTATTTGGCTGGATTCGAGTGCGCCTCCAGGACGGCAGAGCTACTGCTCTGCACAGAGGCCCGAACTGGCAGAGTTGTTGGCGTGAGGCTGCTCTGCCCTGGGCGAGCCTTGCCCAGACTTGCCTTGCTGCTAGGCTTCCTGCCCAGGAAGGAGCAGGCTGCGCGAGGCTGGGAGACGCCACTGGCGCCTTCCTGGCCTCAGCTCCTCTCCTGCCTTGCCTTTGCACCAAGGCCCCAGGTGTCCTTGGGGAGGACTTAGGGGCCGGTGGCTTGCACACTGCCAAGGGCTCCAGCAGCCAGAGCTCTGTGCGAGGGAAGGGAAGGACTAGTGCAGGGCTCCTCCAGCGGTTGCTTGGCCGCCCAGACTCAGCGCCGCACGGAGTACACCAGCCTCCCAGGGCCCCTGGCTGGCGTCTGCAGCCCCGCACACCCGGAGGCTGACTCCCTGGGCGCCCAGCAGCTGCCTCACACACGTAGCTTCCCTAGCGCTCTCCTCCCCGGCAGAGACGTGTGCAGCTGGTTGGGGCCTGCCCCTGCGTGCCTGGGCTCCCGCCCACAGCCCCAGCTCAGGGCAAGCAGCCCCTGAGCCAAGACCTGCAGGAGGCGCAGAGCGCCCCCACCTGGAAGCCGAGTGAACAGCTGGCGGGGAGGCGAGCCTCCTCGAGGGAAGAAGAGGCAGCCCAGCCTCGTTTGGCTCAAGCCCTACTTGGCTGGAGCCCAGTGCACCTCCAGGACGGCAGAGCTCCAGCTCTGCTCAGAGGCCCGATCTGGCAGAGTTGCTGGCGCGAGGCTGCTCTGCCCTGGGCGAGCCTTGCCCAGACTTGCCTCGCTGCTAGGCTTCCTGCCAAGGAAGGAGTTGGCTGCGCGAGGCTGGGAGACGCCACTGGCGCCTTCCTGGCCTCAGCTCGGCTCCTGCCTTGCCTTTGCACCTAGGCCCCAGGCGTCCTTGGGGAGGGCTTAGGGGCCGGTGGCTTGCACACTGCCCAAGGCTCCAGCAGGAAGAGCTCTGTGCGAGGGAAGGGAAGGGCTAGTGCAGGGCTCCTCCAGCGGTTGCTTGGCCGCCCAGACTCAGCGCCGCACGGAGTGCACCAGGCTCCCAGGGCCCCTGGATGGGGTCTGCAGCCCCGCACACCGGGAGGCTGACTCCCTGAGCGCCAAGCAGCTGCCTCACACACGTACCTTCCCTAGCGCTCTCCTCCCCAGCAGAGACGTGTGCAGCTGGTTGGGGCCTGCCCCTGCGTGCCTGGGCTCCCGCGCACAGCCCCAGCTCAGGGCAAGCAGCCTCTGAGCCAAGACCTGCAGGAGGCGCAGAGCGCCCCCACCTGGAAGCCGAGTGAAAAGCTGGCGGGGAGGCGAGCCTCATCGAAGGAAGAAGAGGCAGCCCAGCCTCGTTTGGCTCAAGCCCTACTTGGCTGGAGCCGAGTGCGCCTCCAGGACGGCAGAGCTCCAGCTCTGCTCAGAGGCCCGATCTGGCAGAGTTGCTGGCGCGAGGCTGCTCTGCCCTGGGCGAGCCTTGCCCAGAATTGCCTCGCTGCTAGGCTTCCTGCCCAGAAAGGAGCAGGCTGCGCGAGGCTGGGAGACGCCACTGGCGCCGTCCTGGCCTCAGCTCCGCTCCTGCCTTGCCATTGCCCTTAGGCCCCAGGCGTCCTTGGGGAGGGCTTAGGGGCCGGTGGCTTGCACACTGCCAAGGGCTCCAGCAGGAAGAGCTCTGTGCGAGGGAAGGGAAGGGCTAGTGCAGGGCTCCTCCAGCGGTTGCTTGGCCGCCCAGACTCAGCTCGGCACGGAGTGCACCAGGCTCCCAGGGCCCCTGGCTGGGGTCTGCAGCCCCGCACACCCGGAGGCTGACTCCCTGGGCGCCCAGCAGCTGCCTCACACACGTAGCTTCCCTAGCGCTCTCCTCCCCAGCAGAGACGTGTGCAGCTGGTTGGGGCCTGCCCCTGCGTGCCTGGGCTCCCGCGCACAGCCCCAGCTCAGGGCAAGCAGCCCCTGAGCCAAGACCTGCAGGAGGCGCATAGCGCCCCCACCTGGAAGCCGAGTGAACAGCTGGCGGGGAGGCGAGCCTCCTCGAGGGAAGAAGAGGCAGCTCAGCCTCGTTTGGCTCAAGCCCTACTTGGCTGGAGCCGAGTGCGCCTCCAGGACGGCAGAGCTCCAGCTCTGCTCAGAGGCCCGATCTGGCAGAGTTGCTGGCGCGAGGCTGCTCTGCCCTGGGCGAGACTTGCCCAGACTTGCCCCCCTGCTAGGCTTCCTGCCCAGGAAAGAGCAGGCTGCGCGAGGCTGGGAGACACCACTGGCGCCTTCCTGGCCTCAGCTCCGCTCCTGCCTTGCCTTTGCACATAGGCCCCGGCTTCCTGGGGAGGGCTTAGGGGCCGGTGGCTTGCACACTGCCAAGGGCTCCAGCAGGAAGATCTCTGTGCGAGGGAAGGGAAGGGCTAGTGCAGGGCTCCTCCAGCGGTTGCTTGGCCGCCCAGACTCAGCGCTGCACGGAGTGCACCAGGCTCCCAGGCCCCCTGGCTGTGGTCTGCAGCCCCGCACACCCGGAGGCTGACTCCCTGGGCGCCCAGCAGCTGCCTCACACCCGTAGCTTCCCTAGCGCTCTCCTCCCCAGCAGAGAAGTGTGCAGCTGGTTGGGGCCTGCCCCTGCGTGCCTGGGCTCCCGCGCACAGCCCCAGTTCAGGGCAAGCAGCCCCTGAGCCAAGACCTGCAGGAGGCGCAGAGCGCCCCCACCTGGAAGCCGAGTGAACAGCTGGCGGGGAGGCGAGCCTCCTCGAGGGAAGAAGAGGAAGCCCAGCCTCGTTTGGCTCAAGCCCTATTTGGCTGGAGCCGAGTGCGCCTCCAGGACGGCAGAGCTCCAGCTCTGCTCAGAGGCCCGATCTGGCAGAGTTGCTGGCGCGAGGCTGCTCTGCCCTGGGCGAACCTTGCCCAGACTTGCCTCGCAGCTAGGCTTCCTGCCCAGGAAGGAGCAGGCTGCGCGAGGCTGGTAGAGGCCACTGGCGCCTTCCTGGCCTCAGCTCCGCTCCTGCCTTGCCTTTGCACCTAGGCCCCAGGCGTCCTTGGGGAGGGCTTAGGGGCCGGTGGCTTGCACACTGCCAAGGGCTCCAGCAGGAAGAGCTCTGTGCGAGGGAAGGGAAGGGCTAGTGCAGGGCTCCTCCAGCGGTTGCTTGGCCGCCCAGACTCAGCTCGGCACGGAGTGCACCAGGCTCCCAGGGCCCCTGGCTGGGGTCTGCAGCCCCGCACACCCGGAGGCTGACTCCCTGGGCGCCCAACAGCTGCCTCACACACGTAGCTTCCCTAGTGCTCTCCTCCCCAGCAGAGACGTGTGCAGCTGGTTGGGGCCTGCCCCTGCGTGCCTGGGCTCCCGCGCACAGCCCCAGCTCAGGGCAAGCAGCCCCTGAGCCAAGACCTGCAGGAGGCGAACAGCGCCCCCACCTGGAAGCCGAGTGAACAGCTGGCGGGGAGGCGAGCCTCCTCGAGGGAAGAAGAGGCAGCCCAGCCTCGTTTGGCTCAAGCCCTACTTGGCTGGAGCCGAGTGCGCCTCCAGGACGGCAGAGCTAAAGCTCTGCTCAGAGGCCCGATCTGGCAGAGTTGCTGGAGCGAGGCTGCTCTGCCCTGGGCGAGCCTTGCCCAGAATTGCCTCGCTGCTAGGCTTCCTGCCCAGAAAGGAGCAGGCTGCGCGAGGCTGGGAGACGCCACTGGCGCCGTCCTGGCCTCAGCTCCGCTCCTGCCTTGCCATTGCCCTTAGGCCCCAGGCGTCCTTGGGGAGGGCTTAGGGGCCGGTGGATTGCACACTGCCAAGTGCTCCAGCAGGAAGAGCTCTGTGCGAGGGAAGGGAAGGGCTAGTGCAGGGCTCCTCCAGCGGTTGCTTGGCCGCCCAGACTCAGCTCGGCACGGAGTGCACCAGCCTCCCAGGGCCCCTGGCTGGGGTCTGCAGCCCCGCACACCCGGAGGCTGACTCCCTGGGCGCCCAGCAGCTGCCTCACACACGTAGCTTCCCTAGCGCTCTCCTCCCCAGCAGAGACGTGTGCAGCTGGTTGGGGCCTGCCCCTGCGTGCCTGGGCTCCCGCGCACAGCCCCAGCTCAGGGCAAGCAGCCCCTGAGCCAAGACCTGCAGGAGGCGAAGAGCGCCCCCACCTGGAAGCCGAGTGAACAGCTGGCGGGGAGGCGAGCCTCCTCGAGGGAAGAAGAGGCAGCCCAGCCTCGTTTGGCTCAAGCCCTACTTGGCTGGAGCCGAGTGCGCCTCCAGGACTGCAGAGCTCTAGCTCTGCTCAGAGGCCCCATCTGGCAGAGTTGCTGGCGCGAGGCTGCTCTGCCCTGGGCGAGCCTTGCCCAGACTTGCCTCGCTGCTGGGCTTCCTGCCCAGGAAGGACCAGGCTGCGCGAGGCTTGGAGACGCCACTGGTGCCTTCCTGGCCTCAGCTCCGCTCCTGCCTTATCTTTACACCTAGGACCCAGGCGTCCTTGTGGAGGGCTTAGGGGCCGGTGGCTTGCACACTGCCAAGGGCTCCAGCAGGAAGAGCTCTGTGCGAGGGAAGGGAAGGGCTAGTGCATGGCTCCTCCAGCGGTTGCTTGGCCGCCCAGACTCAGCTCGGAACGGAGTGCACCAGGCTCCCAGGGCGCCTGGCTGGGGTCTGCAGCCCCGCACACCCGGAGGCTCACTCACTGGGCGCCCAGCAGCTGCCTCACACACGTAGCTTCTCTAGCGCTCTCCTCCCCGGCAGAGACGTGTGCAGCTGGTTGGGGCCTGCCTCTGCGTGCCTGGGCTCCCGCCCACAGCCCCAGCTCAGGGCAAGCAGCCCCTGAGCCAAGACCTGCAGGAGGCGCAGAGCGCCCCCACATGGAAGCCGAGTGAACAGCTGGCGGGGAGGCGAGCCTCCTGGAGGGAAGAAGAGGCAGCCCAGCCTCGTTTGGCTCAAGCCCTACTTGGCTGGAGCCCAGTGCACCTCCAGGACGGCAGAGCTCCAGCTCTGCTCAGAGGCCCGATCTGGCAGAGTTGCTGGCGCGAGGCTGCTCTGCCCTGGGCGAGCCTTGCCCAGACTTGCCTCGCTGATAGGCTTCCTGCCAAGGAAGGAGCTGGCTGCGCGAGGCTGGGAGACGCCACTGGCGCCTTCCTGGCCTCAGCTCGGCTCCTGCATTGCCTTTGCAACTAGGCCCCAGGCGTCCTTGGGGAGGGCTTAGGGGCCGGTGGCTTGCACACTGCGCAAGGCTCCAGCAGGAAGAGCTCTGTGCGAGGGAGGGAAGGGCTAGTGCAGGGCTCCTCCAGCGGTTGCTTGGACGCCCAGACTCAGCGCTGCACGGAGTGCACCAGGCTCCCAGGGCCCCTGGATGGGGTCTGCAGCCCCGCACACCCGGAGGCTGACTCCCTGAGCGCCAAGCAGCTGCCTCACACACGTAGCTTCCCTAGCGCTCTCCTCCCCAGCAGAGACGTGTGCAGCTGGTTGGGGCCTGCCCCTGCGTGCCTGGGCTCCCGCGCACAGCCCCAGCTCAGGGCAAGCAGCCCCTGAGCCAAGACCTGCAGGAGGCGCAGAGCGCCCCCACCTGGAAGCCGAGTGAACAGCTGGCGGGGAGGCGAGCCTCCTCGAGGGAAGAAGAGGCAGCCCAGCCTCGTTTGGCTCAAGCCCTACTTGGCTGGATCCGAGTGCGCCTCCAGGACGGCAGAGCTCCTGCTCTGCTCAGAGGCCCGATCTGGCAGAGTTGCTGGCGCGAGGCTGCTCTGCCCTGGGCGAGCCTTGCCCAGAATTGCCTCGATGCTAGGCTTCCTGCCCAGAAAGGAGCAGGCTGCGCGAGGCTGGGAGACGCCACTGGCGCCGTCCTGGCCTCAGCTCCGCTCCTGCCTTGCCATTGCCCTTAGGCCCCAGGCGTCCTTGTGGAGGGCTTAGGGGCCGGTGGCTTGCACACTGCCAAGGGCTCCAGCAGGAAGAGCTCTGTGCGAGGGAAAGGAAGGGCTAGTGCAGGGCTCCTCCAGCGGTTGCTTGGCCGCCCAGACTCAGTTCGGCACGGAGTGCACCAGGCTCCCAGGGCCCCTGGCTGGGGTCTGCAGCCCCGCACACCCGGAGGCTGACTCCCTGGGCGCCCAGCAGCTGCCTCACACACGTAGCTTCCCTAGCGCTCTCCTCCCCAGCAGAGACGTGTGCAGCTGGTTGGGGCCTGCCCCTGCGTGCCTGGGCTCCCGCGCACAGCCGCAGCTCAGGGCAAGCACCCCCTGAGCCAAGACCTGCAGGAGGCGAAGAGCGCCCCCACCTGGAAGCCGAGTGAACAGCTGGCGGGGAGGCGAGCCTCCTCGAGGGAAGAAGAGGCAGCCCAGCCTCGTTTGGCTCAAGCCCTACTTGGCTGGAGCCGAGTGCGCCTCCAGGACGGCAGAGCTCCAGCTCTGCTCAGAGGCCCGATCTGGCATAGTTGCTGGCGCGAGGCTGCTCTGCCCTGGGCGAGCCTTGCCCAGACTTGCCCCCCTGCTAGGCTTCCTGCCCAGGAAAGAGCAGGCTGCGCGAGGCTGGGAGACGCCACTGGCGCCTTCCTGGCCTCAGCTCCGCTCCTGCCTTGCCTTTGCACCTAGGCCCACAGGCGTCCTTGGGGAGGGCTTAGGGGCCAGTGGCTTGCACACTGCCAAGGGCTCCAGCAGGAAGAGCTCTGTGCGAGGGAAGGGAAGGGCTAGTGCAGGGCTCCTCCAGCGGTTGCTTGGCCGCCCAGACTCAGCGCTGCACGGAGTGCACCAGGCTCCCAGGCCCCCTGGCTTTGGTCTGCAGCCCCGCACACCCGGAGGCTGACTCCCTGGGCGCCCAGCAGCTGCCTCACACACGTAGCTTCCCTAGCGCTCTCCTCCCCAGCAGAGACGTGTGCAGCTGGTTGGGGCCTGCCCCTGCGTGCTTGGGCTCCCGCGCACAGCCCCAGCTCAGGGCAAGCAGCCCCTGAGCCAAGACCTGCAGGAGGCGCAGAGCGCCCCCACCTGGAAGCCGAGTGAACAGCTGTCGGGGAGGCGAGCCTCCTCGAGGGAAGAAGAGGAAGCCCAGCCTCGTTTGGCTCAAGCCCTATTTGGCTGGAGCCGAGTGCGCCTCCAGGACGGCAGAGCTCCAGCTCTGCTCAGAGGCCCGATCTGGCAGAGTTGCTGGCGCGAGGCTGCTCTGCCCTGGGCGAGCCTTGCCCAGACTTGCCTCGCTGCTAGGCTTCCTGCCCAGGAAGGACCAGGCTGCGCGAGGCTTGGAGACGCCACTGGCGCCTTCCTGGCCTCAGCTCCGCTCCTGCCTTATCTTTACATCTAGGACCCAGGCGTCCTTGTGGAGGGCTTAGGGGCCGGTGGCTTGCACACTGCCAAGGGCTCCAGCAGGAAGAGCTCTGTGCGAGGGAAGGGAAGGGCTAGTGCAGGGCTCCTCCAGCGGTTGTTTGGCCGCCCAGACTCAGCTCGGAACGGAGTGCACCAGGCTCCCAGGGCGCCTGGCTGGGGTCTGCAGCCCCGCACACCCGGAGGCTCACTCACTGGGCGCCCAGCAGCTGCCTCACACACGTAGCTTCTCTAGCGCTCTCCTCCCCGGCAGAGACGTGTGCAGCTGGTTGGGGCCTGCCCCTGCGTGCCTGGGCTCCCGCCCACAGCCCCAGCTCAGGGCAAGCAGCCCCTGAGCCAAGACCTGCAGGAGGCGCAGAGCGCCCCCACATGGAAGCCGAGTGAACAGCTGGCGGGGAGGCGAGCCTCCTGGAGGGAAGAAGAGGCAGCCCAGCCTCGTTTGGCTCAAGCCCTACTTGGCTGGAGCCCAGTGCACCTCCAGGACGGCAGAGCTCCAGCTCTGCTCAGAGGCCCGATCTGGCAGAGTTGCTGGCGCGAGGCTGCTCTGCCCTGGGCGAGCCTTGCCCAGACTTGCCTCGCTGATAGGCTTCCTGCCAAGGAAGGAGCTGGCTGCGCGAGGCTGGGAGACGCCACTGGCGCCGTCCTGGCCTCAGCTCCGCTCCTGCCTTGCCATTGCCCTTAGGCCCCAGGCGTCCTTGGGGAGGGCTTAGGGGCCGGTGGCTTGCACACTGCCTAGGGCTCCAGCAGGAAGAGCTCTGTGCGAGGGAAGGGAAGGGCTAGTGCAGGGCTCCTCCAGCGGTTGCTTGGCCGCCCAGACTCAGCGCCGCACGGAGTGCACCAGGCTCCCAGGGCCCCTGGCTGGGGTCTGCAGCCCCGCACACCCGGAGGCTGACTCCCTGGGCGCCCAGCAGCTGCCTCACACACGTAGCTTCCCTAGCGGTCTCCTCCCCAGCAGAGACGTGTGCAGCGGGTTGGGGCCTGCCCCTGCGTGCCTGGGCTCCCGCGCACAGCCCCAGCTCAGGGCAAGCAGCCCCTGAGCCAAGACCTGCAGGAGGCGAAGAGCGCCCCCACCTGGAAGCCGAGTGAACAGCTGGCGGGGAGGCGAGCCTCCTCGAGGGAAGAAGAGGCAGCCCAGCCTCGTTTGGCTCAAGCCCTACTTGGCTGGAGCCGAGTGCGCCTCCAGGACGGCAGAGCTCCAGCTCTGCTCAGAGGCCCGATCTGGCAGAGTTGCTGGCGCGAGGCTGCTCTGCCCTGGGCGAGCCTTGCCCAGACTTGCCCCCCGGCTAGGCTTCCTGCCCAGGAAAGATCAGGCTGCGCGAGGCTGGGAGACCCCACTGGCGCCTTCCTGGCCTCAGCTCCTCTCCTGCCTTGCCTTTGCACCTAGGCCCCAGGCGTCCTTGGGGAGGGCTTAGGGGCCAGTGGCTTGCACACTGCCAAGGGCTCCAGCAGGAAGAGCTCTGTGCGAGGGAAGGGAAGGGCTAGTGCAGGGCTCCTCCAGCGGTTGCTTGGCCGCCCAGACTCAGCGCTGCACGGAGTGCACCAGGCTCCCAGGGCCCCTGGCTGTGGTCTGCAGCCCCGCACACCCGGAGGCTGACTCCCTGGGCGCCCAGCAGCTGCCTCACACACGTAGCTTCCCTAGCGCTCTCCTCCCCAGCAGAGACGTGTGCAGCTGGTTGGGGCCTGCCCCTGCGTGCCTGGGCTCCCGCGCACAGCCCCAGCTCAGGGCAAGCAGCCCCTGAGCCAAGACCTGCAGGAGGCGCAGAGCGCCCCCACCTGGAAGCCGAGTGAACAGCTGGCGGGGAGGCGAGCCTCCTCGAGGGAAGAAGAGGAAGCCCAGCCTCGTTTGGCTCAAGCCCTATTTGGCTGGAGCCGAGTGCGCCTCCAGGACGGCAGAGCTCCAGCTCTGCTCAGAGGCCCGATCTGGCAGAGTTGCTGGCGCGAGGCTGCTCTGCCCTGGGCGAGCCTTGCCCAGACTTGCCTCGCTGCTAGGCTTCCTGCCCAGGAAGGACCAGGCTGCGCGAGGCTTGGAGACGCCCTGGCGCCTTCCTGGCCTCAGCTCCGCTCCTGCCTTATCTTTACACCTAGGACACAGGCGTCCTTGTGGAGGGCTTAGGGGCCGGTGGCTTGCACACTGCCAAGGGCTCCAGCAGGAAGAGCTCTGTGCGAGGGAAGGGAAGGGCTAGTGCAGGGCTCCTCCAGCGGTTGCTTGGCCGCCCAGACTCAGCTCGGAACGTAGTGCACCAGGCTCCCAGGGCGCCTGGCTGGGGTCTGCAGCCCCGCACACCCGGAGGCTCACTCCCTGGGCGCCCAGCAGCTGCCTCACACACGTAGCTTCCCTAGCGCTCTCCTCCCCGGCAGAGACGTGTGCAGCTGGTTGGGGCCTGCCCCTGCGTGCCTGGGCTCCCGCCCACAGCCCCAGCTCAGGGCAAGCAGCCCCTGAGCCAAGACCTGCAGGAGGCGCAGAGCGCCCCCACATGGAAGCCGAGTGAACAGCTGGCGGGGAGGCGAGCCTCCTGGAGGGAAGAAGAGGCAGCCCAGCCTCTTTTGGCTCAAGCCCTACTTGGCTGGAGCCCAGTGGACCTCCAGGACGGCAGAGCTCCAGCTCTGCTCAGAGGCCCGTTCTGGCAGAGTTGCTGGAGCGAGGCTGGTCTGCCCTGGGCGAGCATTGCCCAGACTTGCCTCGCTGCTAGGCTTCCTGCCCAGGAAGGAGCAGGCTGCGCGAGGCTGGGAGACGCCACTGGCGCCTTCCTGGCCTCAGCTCCGCTCCTGCCTTGCCTTTGCACTTGGCCCCAGGCGTCTTGGGGAGGGCTTAGGGGCCGGTGGCTTGCACAGTGCCAAGGGCTCCAGCAGGAAGAGCTCTGTGCGAGGGAATGGAAGGGCCAGTGCAGGGCTTCTCCAGCGGTTGCTTGGCCGCCCAGGCTCAGCGCCGCACGGAGTGCACCAGGCTCCCAGGGCCCCTGTCTGGGGTCTGCAGCCCCGCACACCCGGAGGCTGACTCCCTGGGCGCCCAGCAGCTGCCTCACACACGTAGCTTCCCTAGCGCTCTCCTCCCCAGCAGAGACGTGTGCAGCTGGTTGGGGCCTGCCCCTGCGTGCCTGGGCTCCCGCCCACAGCCCCAGCTCAGGGCAAGCAGCCCCTGAGCCAAGACCTGCAGGAGGCGCAGAGCGCCCCCACCTGGAAGCCGAGTGAACAGCTGGCGGGGAGGCGAGCCTCCTCGAGGGAAGAAGAGGCAGCCCAGCCTCGTTTGGCTCAAGCCCTACTTGGCTGGAGCCGAGTGCGCCTCCAGGACGGCAGAGCTCCAGCTCTGCTCAGAGGCCCGTTCTGGCAGAGTTGCTGGCGCGAGGCTGCTCTGCCCTGGGCGAGCGTTGCCCAGACTTGCCTCGCTGCTAGGCTTCCTGCCCAGGAAGGAGCAGGCTGCGCGAGGCTGGGAGACGCCACTGGCGCCTTCCTGGTCTCAGCTCCGCTCCTGCCTTGCCTTTGCACCTAGGCCCCAGGCGTCCTTGGGGAGGGCTTAGGGGCCGGTGGCTTGCACACTGCCAAGGGCTCCAGCAGGAAGAGCTCTGTGCGAGGAGAGGGAAGGGCCAGTGCAGGGCTCCTCCAGCGGTTGCTTGGCCGCCCAGGCTCAGTGCCGCACGGAGTGCACCAGGCTCCCAGGGCCCCTGGCTGGGGTCTGCAGCCCCGCACACCCGGAGGCTGACTCCCTGGGCGCCCAGCAGCTGCCTCACACACGTAGCTTCCCTAGCGCTCTCCTCCCCAGCAGAGACGTGTGCAGCTGGTTGGGGCCTGCCCCTGCGTGCCTGGGCTCCCGCGCACAGCCCCAGCTCAGGGCAAGCAGCCCCTGAGCCAAGACCTGCAGGAGGCGCAGAGCGCCCCCACCTGGAAGCCGAGTGAACAGCTGGCGGGGAGGCGAGCCTCCTCGAGGGAAGAAGAGGCAGCCCAGCCTCGTTTGGCTCAAGCCCTACTTGGCTGGAGCCGAGTGCGCCTCCAGGACGGCAGAGCTCCAGCTCTGCTCAGAGGCCCGTTCTGGCAGAGTTGCTGGCGCGAGGCTGGTCTGCCCTGGGCGAGCCTTGCCCAGACTTGCCTCGCTGCTAGGCTTCCTGCCCAGGAAGGAGCCGGCTGCGCGAGGCTGGGAGACGCCACTGGCGCCTTCCTGGCCTCAGCTCCGCTCCTGCCTTGCCTTTGCACCTAGGCCCCAGGCGTCCTTGGGGAGGGCTTAGTGGCCGGTGGCTTGCACAGTGCCAAGGGCTCCAGCAGGAAGAGCTCTGTGCGAGGGAAGGGAAGGGCCAGTGCAGGGCTCCTCCAGCGGTTGCTTGGCCGCCCAGGCTCAGCGCCGCTCGGAGTGCCCCAGGCTCCCAGGGCCCCTGGCTGGGGTCTGCAGCCCCGCACACCCGGAGGCTGACTCCCTGGGCGCCCAGCAGCTGCCTCACACACGTAGCTTGCCTAGCGCTCTCCTCCCCAGAAGAGACGTGTGCAGCTGGTTGGGGCCTGCCCCTGCGTGCCTGGGCTCCCGCGCACAGCCCCAGCTCAGGGCAAGCAGCCCCTGAGCCAAGACCTGCAGGAGGCGCAGAGCGCCCCCACCTTGAAGCCGAGTGAACAGCTCGAGGGGAGGCGAGCCTCCTCGAGGGAAGAAGAGGCAGCCCAGCCTCGTTTGGCTCAAGCCCTACTTGGCTGGAGCCGAGTGCGCCTCCAAGACGGCAGAGCTCCAGCTCTGCTCAGAGGCCCGTTCTGGCAGAGTTACTGGCGCGAGGCTGCTCTGCCCTGGGCGAGCCTTGCCCAGACTTGCCTCGCTGCTAGGCTTCCTGCCCAGGAAGGAGCAGGCTGCGCGAGGCTGGGAGACGCCACTGGCGCCTTCCTGGCCTCAGCTCCGCTCCTGCCTTGCCTTTGCACTTGGCCCCAGGCGTCTTGGGGAGGGCTTAGGGGCCGGTGGCTTGCACAGTGCCAAGGGCTCCAGCAGGAAGAGCTCTGTGCGAGGGAAGGGAAGGGCCAGTGCAGGGCTTCTCCAGCGGTTGCTTGGCCGCCCAGGCTCAGCGCCGCACGGAGTGCACCAGGCTCCCAGGGCCCCTGGCTGGGGTCTGCAGCCCCGCACACCCGGAGGCTGACTCCCTGGGCGCCCAGCAGCTGCCTCACACACGTAGCTTCCCTAGCGCTCTCCTCCCCAGCAGAGACGTGTGCAGCTGGTTGGGGCCTGCCCCTGCGTGCCTGGGCTCCCGCGCACAGCCCCAGCTCAGGGCAAGCAGCCCCTGAGCCAAGACCTGCAGGAGGCGCAGAGCGCCCCCACCTGGAAGCCGAGTGAACAGCTGGCGGGGAGGCGAGCCTCCTCGAGGGAAGAAGAGGCAGCCCAGCCTCGTTTGGCTCAAGCCCTACTTGGCTGGAGCCGAGTGCGCCTCCAGGACGGCAGAGCTCCAGCTCTGCTCAGAGGCCCGATCTGGCAGAGTTGCTGGCGCGAGGCTGCTCTGCCCTGGGCGAGCCTTGCCCAGAGTTGCCTCGCTGCTAGGCTTCCTGCCCAGGAAGGAGCAGGCTGCGCGAGGCTGGGAGACGCCACTGGCGCCTTCCTGGCCTCAGCTCCGCTCCTGCCTTGCCTTTGCCCCTAGGCCCCAGGTGTCCTTGGGGAGGGCTTAGGGGCCGGTGGCTTGCACACTGCCAAGGGCTCCAGCAGGAAGAGCTCTGTGCGAGGGAAGGGAATGGCCAGTGCAGGGCTCCTCCAGCGGTTGCTTGGCCGCCCAGGCTCAGCGCCGCACGGAGTGCACCAGGCTCCCAGGGCCCCTGGCTGGGGTCTGCAGCCCCGCACACCCGGAGGCTGACTCCCTGGGCGCCCAGCAGCTGCCTCACACACGTGGCTTCCCTAGCGCTCTCCTCCACAGCAGAGACGTGTGCAGCTGGTTGGGGCCTGCCCCTGCGTGCCTGGGCTCCCGCGCACAGCCCCAGCTCAGGGCAAGCAGCCCCTGAGCCAAGACCTGCAGGAGGCGCATAGCGCCCCCACCTGGAAGCCGAGTGAACAGCTGGCGGGGAGGCGAGCCTCCTCGAGGGAAGAAGAGGCAGCCCAGCCTCGTTTGGCTCAAGCCCTACTTGGCTGGAGTCGAGTGCGCCTCCAGGACGGCAGAGCTCCAGCTCTGCTCAGAGGCCCGTTCTGGCAGAGTTGCTGGCGCGAGGCTGCTCTGCCCTGGGCGAGCCTTGCCCAGACTTGCCTCGCTGCTAGGCTTCCTGCCCAGGAAGGAGCAGGCTGCGCGAGGCTGGGAGACGCCACTGGCGCCTTCCTGGCCTCAGCTCCGCTCCTGCCTTGCCTTTGCACCTAGGCCCCAGGCGTCCTTGGGGAGGGCTTAGTGGCCGGTGGCTTGCACAGTGCCAAGGGCTCCAGTAGGAAGAGCTCTGTGCGAGGGAAGGGAAGGGCCAGTGCAGGGCTCCTCCAGCGGTTGCTTGGCCGCCCAGGCTCAGCGCCGCACGGAGTGCACCAGGCTCCCAGGGCCCCTGGCTGAGGTCTGCAGCCCCGCACACACGGAGGCTGACTCCCTGGGCGCCCAGAAGCTGCCTCACACACGTAGCTTCCCTAGCGCTCTCCTCCCCAGCAGAGACGTGTGCAGCTGGTTGGGGCCTGCCCCTGCGTGCCTGGGCTCCCGCCCACAGCCCCAGCTCAGGGCAAGCAGCCTCTGAGCCAAGACCTGCAGGAGGCGCAGAGCGCCCCCACCTGGAAGCCGAGTGAACAGCTGGCGGGGAGGCGAGCCTCCTCGAGGGAAGAAGAGGCAGCCCAGCCTCGTTTGGCTCAAGCCCTACTTGGCTGGAGCCGAGTGCGCCTCCAGGACGGCAGAGCTCCAGCTCTGCTCAGAGGCCCGTTCTGGCAGAGTTGCTGGCGCGAGGCTGCTCTGCCCTGGGCGAGCCTTGCCCAGACTTGCCTCACTGCTAGGCTTCCTGCCCAGGAAGGAGCAGGCTGCGCGAGGCTGGGAGACGCCACTGGCGCCTTCCTGGCCTCAGCTCCGCCCTGCCTTGCCTTTGCACCTAGGCCCCAGGCGTCCTTGGGGAGGGCTTAGGGGCCGGTGGCTTGCACACTGCCAAGGGCTCCAGCAGGAAGAGCTCTGTGCGAGGGAAGGGAAGGGCCAGTGCAGGGCTCCTCCAGCGGTTGCTTGGCCGCCCAGGCTCAGTGCCGCACGGAGTGCACCAGGCTCCCAGGGCCCCTGGCTGGGGTCTGCAGCCCCGCACACCCGGAGGCTGACTCCCTGGGCGCCCAGCAGCTGCCTCACACACGTAGCTACCCTAGCGCTCTCCTCCACAGCAGAGACGTGTGCAGCTGGTTGGGGCCTGCCCCGGCGTGCCTGGGCTCCCGCGCACAGCCCCAGCTCAGGGCAAGCAGCCCCTGAGCCAAGACCTGCAGGAGGCGCAGAGCGCCCCCACCTGGAAGCCGAGTGAACAGCTGGCGGGGAGGCGAGCCTCCTCGAATGAAGAACAGGCAGCCCAGCCTCGTTTGGCTCAAGCCCTACTTGGCTGGAGCCGAGTGCGCCTCCAGGACGGCAGAGCTCCAGCTCTGCTCAGAGGCCCGTTCTGGCAGAGTTGCTGGCGCGAGGCTGCTCTGCCCTGGGCGAGCCTTGCCCAGACTTGCCTCGCTGCTAGGCTTCCTGCCCAGGAAGGTGCAGGCTGCGCGAGGCTGGGAGATGCCACTGGCGCCTTCCTGGCCTCAGCTCCGCTCCTACCTTGCCTTTGCACCTAGGCCCCAGGCGTCCTTGGGAAGGGCTTAGGGGCCGGTGGCTTGCACACTGCCAAGGGCTCCAGCAGGAAGAGCTCTGTGCGAGGGAAGGGAAGGGCCAGTGCAGGGCTCCTCCAGCGGTTGCTTGGCCGCCCAGGCTCAGTGCCGCACGGAGTGCACCAGGCTCCCAGGGCCCCTGGCTGGGGTCTGCAGCCCCGCACACCCGGAGGCTGACTCCCTGGGCGCCCAGCAGCTGCCTCACACACGTAGCTTCCCTAGCGCTCTCCTCCCCAGCAGAGACGTGTGCAGCTGGTTGGGGCCTGCCCCTGCGTGCCTGGGCTCCCGCGCACAGCCCCAGCTCAGGGCAAGCAGCCCCTGAGCCAAGACCTGCAGGAGGCGCAGAGCGCCCCCACCTGGAAGCCGAGTGAACAGCTGGCGGAGAGGCGAGCCTCCTCGAGGGAAGAAGAGGCAGCCCAGCCTCGTTTGGCTCAAGCCCTACTTGGCTGGAGCCGAGTGCGCCTCCAGGACGGCAGAGCTCCAGCTCTGCTCAGAGGCCCGTTCTGGCAGAGTTGCTGGCGCGAGGCTGGTCTGCCCTGGGCGAGCCTTGCCCAGACTTGCCTCGCTGCTAGGCTTCCTGCCCAGGAAGGAGCCGGCTGCGCGAGGCTGGGAGACGCCACTGGCGCCTTCCTGGCCTCAGCTCCGCTCCTGCCTTGCCTTTGCACCTAGGCCCCAGGCGTCCTTGGGGAGGGCTTAGTGGCCGGTGGCTTGCACAGTGCCAAGGGCTCCAGCAGGAAGAGCTCTGTGCGAGGGAAGGGAAGGGCCAGTGCAGGGCTCCTCCAGCGGTTGCTTGGCCGCCCATGCTCAGCGCCGCTCGGAGTGCCCCAGGCTCCCAGGGCCCCTGGCTGGGGTCTGCAGCCCCGCACACCCGGAGGCTGACTCCCTGGGCGCCCAGAAGCTGCCTCACACACGTAGCTTCCCTAGCGCTCTCCTCCCCAGCAGAGACGTGTGCAGCTGGTTGGGGCCTGCCCCTGCGTGCCTGGGCTCCCGCGCACAGCCCCAGCTCAGGGCAAGCAGCCCCTGAGCCAAGACCTGCAGGAGGCGCAGAGCGCCCCCACCTTGAAGCCGAGTGAACAGCTCGAGGGGAGGCGAGCCTCCTCGAGGGAAGAAGAGGCAGCCCAGCCTCGTTTGGCTCAAGCCCTACTTGGCTGGAGCCGAGTGCGCCTCCAGGACGGCAGAGCTCCAGCTCTGCTCAGAGGCCCGTTCTGGCAGAGTTGCTGGCGCGAGGCTGCTCTGCCCTGGGCGAGCCTTGCCCAGACTTGCCTCGCTGCTAGGCTTCCTGCCCAGGAAGGAGCAGGCTGCGCGAGGCTGGGAGACGCCACTGGCGCCTTCCTGGCCTCAGCTCCGCTCCTGCCTTGCCTTTGCACTTGGCCCCAGGCTTCTTGGGGAGGGCTTAGGGGCCGGTGGCTTGCACAGTGCCAAGGGCTCCAGCAGGAAGAGCTCTGTGCGAGGGAAGGGAAGGGCCAGTGCAGGGCTTCTCCAGCGGTTGCTTGGCCGCCCAGGCTCAGCGCCGCACGGAGTGCACCAGGCTCCCAGGGCCCCTGGCTGGGGTCTGCAGCCCCGCACACCCGGAGGCTGACTCCCTGGGCGCCCAGCAGCTGCCTCACACACGTAGCTTCCCTAGCGCTCTCCTCCCCAGCAGAGACGTGTGCAGCTGGTTGGGGCCTGCCCCTGCGTGCCTGGGCTCCCGCGCACAGCCCCAGCTCAGGGCAAGCAGCCCCTGAGCCAAGACCTGCAGGAGGCGCAGAGCGCCCCCACCTGGAAGCCGAGTGAACAGCTGGCGGGGAGGCGAGCCTCCTCGAGGGAAGAAGAGGCAGCCCAGCCTCGTTTGGCTCAAGCCCTACTTGGCTGGAGCCGAGTGCGCCTCCAGGACGGCAGAGCTCCAGCTCTGCTCAGAGGCCCGATCTGGCAGAGTTGCTGGCGCGAGGCTGCTCTGCCCTGGGCGAGCCTTGCCCAGAGTTGCCTCGCTGCTAGGCTTCCTGCCCAGGAAGGAGCAGGCTGCGCGAGGCTGGGAGACGCCACTGGCGCCTTCCTGGCCTCAGCTCCGCTCCTGCCTTGCCTTTGCCCCTAGGCCCCAGGTGTCCTTGGGGAGGGCTTAGGGGCCGGTGGCTTGCACACTGCCAAGGGCTCCAGCAGGAAGAGCTCTGTGCGAGGGAAGGGAATGGCCAGTGCAGGGCTCCTCCAGCGGTTGCTTGGCCGCCCAGGCTCAGCGCCGCACGGAGTGCACCAGGCTCCCAGGGCCCCTGGCTGGGGTCTGCAGCCCCGCACACCCGGAGGCTGACTCCCTGGGCGCCCAGCAGCTGCCTCACACACGTGGCTTCCCTAGCGCTCTCCTCCACAGCAGAGACGTGTGCAGCTGGTTGGGGCCTGCCCCTGCGTGCCTGGGCTCCCGCCCACAGCCCCAGCTCAGGGCAAGCAGCCCCTGAGCCAAGACCTGCAGGAGGCGCAGAGCGCCCCCACCTGGAAGCCGAGTGAACAGCTGGCGGGGAGGCGAGCCTCCTCGAGGGAAGAAGAGGCAGCCCAGCCTCGTTTGGCTCAAGCCCTACTTGGCTGGAGCCGAGTGCGCCTCCAGGACGGCAGAGCTCCAGCTCTGCTCAGAGGCCCGTTCTGGCAGAGTTGCTGGCGCGAGGCTGCTCTGCCCTGGGCGAGCCTTGCCCAGACTTGCCTCGCTGCTAGGCTTCCTGCCCAGGAAGGAGCAGGCTGCGCGAGGCTGGGAGACGCCACTGGCGCCTTCCTGGCCTCAGCTCCGCTCCTGCCTTGCCTTTGCACCTAGGCCCCAGGCGTCCTTGGGGAGGGCTTAGTGGCCGGTGGCTTGCACAGTGCCAAGGGCTCCAGCAGGAAGAGCTCTGTGCGAGGGAAGGGAAGGGCCAGTGCAGGGCTCCTCCAGCGGTTGCTTGGCCGCCCAGGCTCAGCGCCGCTCGGAGTGCCCCAGGCTCCCAGGGCCCCTGGCTGGGGTCTGCAGCCCCGCACACCCGGAGGCTGACTCCCTGGGCGCCCAGAAGCTGCCTCACACACGTAGCTTCCCTAGCGCTCTCCTCCCCAGCAGAGACGTGTGCAGCTGGTTGGGGCCTGCCCCTGCGTGCCTGGGCTCCCGCGCACAGCCCCAGCTCAGGGCAAGCAGCCCCTGAGCCAAGACCTGCAGGGGGGGCAGAGCGCCCCCACCTGGAAGCCGAGTGAACAGCTGGCGGGGAGGCGAGCCTCCTCGAGGGAAGAAGAGGCAGCCCAGCCTCGTTTGGCTCAAGCCCTACTTGGCTGGAGCCGAGTGCGCCTCCAGGACGGCAGAGCTCCAGCTCTGCTCAGAGGCCCGTTCTGGCAGAGTTGCTGGCGCGAGGCTGCTCTGCCCTGGGCGAGCCTTGCCCAGACTTGCCTCGCTGCTAGGCTTCCTGCCCAGGAAGGAGCAGGCTGCGCGAGGCTGGGAGACGCCACTGGCGCCTTCCTGGCCTCAGCTCCGCTCCTGCCTTGCCTTTGCACTTGGCCCCAGGCGTCTTGGGGAGGGCTTAGGGGCCGGTGGCTTGCACAGTGCCAAGGGCTCCAGCAGGAAGAGCTCTGTGCGAGGGAAGGGAAGGGCCAGTGCAGGGCTTCTCCAGCGGTTGCTTGGCCGCCCAGGCTCAGCGCCGCACGGAGTGCACCAGGCTCCCAGGGCCCCTGGCTGGGGTCTGCAGCCCCGCACACCCGGAGGCTGACTCCCTGGGCGCCCAGCAGCTGCCTCACACACGTAGCTTCCCTAGCGCTCTCCTCCCCAGCAGAGACGTGTGCAGCTGGTTGGGGCCTGCCCCTGCGTGCCTGGGCTCCCGCGCACAGCCCCAGCTCAGGGCAAGCAGCCCCTGAGCCAAGACCTGCAGGAGGCGCAGAGCGCCCCCACCTGGAAGCCGAGTGAACAGCTGGCGCGGAGGCGAGCCTCCTCGAGGGAAGAAGAGGCAGCCCAGCCTCGTTTGGCTCAAGCCCTACTTGGCTGGAGCCGAGTGCGCCTCCAGGACGGCAGAGCTCCAGCTCTGCTCAGAGGCCCGATCTGGCAGAGTTGCTGGCGCGAGGCTGCTCTGCCCTGGGCGAGCCTTGCCCAGAGTTGCCTCGCTGCTAGGCTTCCTGCCCAGGAAGGAGCAGGCTGCGCGAGGCTGGGAGACGCCACTGGCGCCTTCCTGGCCTCAGCTCCGCTCCTGCCTTGCCTTTGCCCCTAGGCCCCAGGTGTCCTTGGGGAGGGCTTAGGGGCCGGTGGCTTGCACACTGCCAAGGGCTCCAGCAGGAAGAGCTCTGTGCGAGGGAAGGGAATGGCCAGTGCAGGGCTCCTCCAGCGGTTGCTTGGCCGCCCAGGCTCAGCGCCGCACGGAGTGCACCAGGCTCCCAGGGCCCCTGGCTGGGGTCTGCAGCCCCGCACACCCGGAGGCTGACTCCCTGGGCGCCCAGCAGCTGCCTCACACACGTGGCTTCCCTAGCGCTCTCCTCCACAGCAGAGACGTGTGCAGCTGGTTGGGGCCTGCCCCTGCGTGCCTGGGCTCCCGCGCACAGCCCCAGCTCAGGGCAAGCAGCCCCTGAGCCAAGACCTGCAGGAGGCGCAGAGCGCCCCCACCTGGAAGCCGAGTGAACAGCTGGCGGGGAGGCGAGCCTCCTCGAGGGAAGAAGAGGCAGCCCAGCCTCGTTTGGCTCAAGCCCTACTTGGCTGGAGCCGAGTGCGCCTCCAGGACGGCAGAGCTCCAGCTCTGCTCAGAGGCCCGTTCTGGCAGAGTTGCTGGCGCGAGGCTGCTCTGCCCTGGGCGAGCCTTGCCCAGACTTGCCTCGCTGCTAGGCTTCCTGCCCAGGAAGGAGCAGGCTGCGCGAGGCTGGGAGACGCCACTGGCGCCTTCCTGGCCTCAGCTCCGCTCCTGCCTTGCCTTTGCACCTAGGCCCCAGGCGTCCTTGGGGAGGGCTTAGTGGCCGGTGGCTTGCACAGTGCCAAGGGCTCCAGTAGGAAGAGCTCTGTGCGAGGGAAGGGAAGGGCCAGTGCAGGGCTCCTCCAGCGGTTGCTTGGCCGCCCAGGCTCAGCGCCGCACGGAGTGCACCAGGCTCCCAGGGCCCCTGGCTGAGGTCTGCAGCCCCGCACACCCGGAGGCTGACTCCCTGGGCGCCCAGAAGCTGCCTCACACACGTAGCTTCCCTAGCGCTCTCCTCCCCAGCAGAGACGTGTGCAGCTGGTTGGGGCCTGCCCCTGCGTGCCTGGGCTCCCGCCCACAGCCCCAGCTCAGGGCAAGCAGCCTCTGAGCCAAGACCTGCAGGAGGCGCAGAGCGCCCCCACCTGGAAGCCGAGTGAACAGCTGGCGGGGAGGCGAGCCTCCTCGAGGGAAGAAGAGGCAGCCCAGCCTCGTTTGGCTGAAGCCCTACTTGGCTGGAGCCGAGTGCGCCTCCAGGACGGCAGAGCTCCAGCTCTGCTCAGAGGCCCGTTCTGGCAGAGTTGCTGGCGCGAGGCTGCTCTGCCCTGGGCGAGCCTTGCCCAGACTTGCCTCACTGCTAGGCTTCCTGCCCAGGAAGGAGCAGGCTGCGCGAGGCTGGGAGACGCCACTGGCGCCTTCCTGGCCTCAGCTCCGCCCTGCCTTGCCTTTGCACCTAGGCCCCAGGCGTCCTTGGGGAGGGCTTAGGGGCCGGTGGCTTGCACACTGCCAAGGGCTCCAGCAGGAAGAGCTCTGTGCGAGGGAAGGGAAGGGCCAGTGCAGGGCTCCTCCAGCGGTTGCTTGGCCGCCCAGGCTCAGTGCCGCACGGAGTGCACCAGGCTCCCAGGGCCCCTGGCTGGGGTCTGCAGCCCCGCACACCCGGAGGCTGACTCCCTGGGCGCCCAGCAGCTGCCTCACACACGTAGCTACCCTAGCGCTCTCCTCCCCAGCAGAGACGTGTGCAGCTGGTTGGGGCCTGCCCCTGCGTGCCTGGGCTCCTATGCACAGCCCCAGCTCAGGGCAAGCAGCCCCTGAGCCAAGACCTGCAGGAGGCGCAGAGCGCCCCCACCTGGAAGCCGAGTGAACAGCTGGCGGGGAGGCGAGCCTCCTCGAGGGAAGAAGAGGCAGCCCAGCCTCGTTTGGCTCAAGCCCTACTTGGCTGGAGCCGAGTGCGCCTCCAGGACGGCAGAGCTCCAGCTCTGCTCAGAGGCCCGATCTGGCAGAGTTGCTGGCGCGAGGCTGCTCTGCCCTGGGCGAGCCTTGCCCAGACTTGCCTCGCTGCTAGGCTTCCTGCCCAGGAAGGAGCAGGCTGCGCGAGGCTGGGAGACGCCACTGGCGCCTTCCTGGCCTCAGCTCCGCTCCTGCCTTGCCTTTGCACCTAGGCCCCAGGCGTCCTTGGGGAGGGCTTAGGGGCCGGTGGCTTGCACACTGCCAAGGGCTCCAGCAGGAAGAGCTCTGTGCGAGGGAAGGGAAGGGCTAGTGCAGGGCTCCTCCAGCGGTTGCTTGGCTGCCCAGACTCAGCTCGGCACGGAGTGCACCAGGCTCCTAGGGCCCCTGGCTTGGGTCTGCAGCCCCGCACACCCGGAGGCTGACTCCCTGGGCGCCCAGCAGCTGCCTCACACACGTAGCTTCCCTAGCGCTCTCCTCCCCAGCAGAGAGGTGTGCAGCTGGTTGGGGCCTGCCCCTGCGTGCCTGGGCTCCTGTGCACAGCCCCAGCTCAGGGCAAGCAGCCCCTGAGCCAAAACCTGCAGGAGGCGCAGAGCGCCCCCACCTGGAAGCCGAGTGAACAGCTGGCGCGGAGGCGAGCCTCCTCGAGGGAAGAAGAGGCAGCCCAGCCTCGTTTGGCTCAAGCCCTACTTGGCTGGAGCCGAGTGCGCCTCCAGGACGGCAGAGCTCCAGCTCTGCTCAGAGGCCCGATCTGGCAGAGTTGCTGGCGCGAGGCTGCTCTGCCCTGGGCGAGCCTTGCCCAGAGTTGCCTCGCTGCTAGGCTTCCTGCCCAGGAAGGAGCAGGCTGCGCGAGGCTGGGAGACGCCACTGGCGCCTTCCTGGCCTCAGCTCCGCTCCTGCCTTGCCTTTGCCCCTAGGCCCCAGGTGTCCTTGGGGAGGGCTTAGGGGCCGGTGGCTTGCACACTGCCAAGGGCTCCAGCAGGAAGAGCTCTGTGCGAGGGAAGGGAATGGCCAGTGCAGGGCTCCTCCAGCGGTTGCTTGGCCGCCCAGGCTCAGCGCCGCACGGAGTGCACCAGGCTCCCAGGGCCCCTGGCTGGGGTCTGCAGCCCCGCACACCCGGAGGCTGACTCCCTGGGCGCCCAGCAGCTGCCTCACACACGTAGCTACCCTAGCGCTCTCCTCCACAGCAGAGACGTGTGCAGCTGGTTGGGGCCTGCCCCGGCGTGCCTGGGCTCCCGCGCACAGCCCCAGCTCAGGGCAAGCAGCCCCTGAGCCAAGACCTGCAGGAGGCGCAGAGCGCCCCCACCTGGAAGCCGAGTGAACAGCTGGCGGGGAGGCGAGCCTCCTCGAATGAAGAACAGGCAGCCCAGCCTCGTTTGGCTCAAGCCCTACTTGGCTGGAGCCGAGTGCGCCTCCAGGACGGCAGAGCTCCAGCTCTGCTCAGAGGCCCGTTCTGGCAGAGTTGCTGGCGCGAGGCTGCTCTGCCCTGGGCGAGCCTTGCCCAGACTTGCCTCGCTGCTAGGCTTCCTGCCCAGGAAGGTGCAGGCTGCGCGAGGCTGGGAGATGCCACTGGCGCCTTCCTGGCCTCAGCTCCGCTCCTACCTTGCCTTTGCACCTAGGCCCCAGGCGTCCTTGGGAAGGGCTTAGGGGCCGGTGGCTTGCACACTGCCAAGGGCTCCAGCAGGAAGAGCTCTGTGCGAGGGAAGGGAAGGGCCAGTGCAGGGCTCCTCCAGCGGTTGCTTGGCCGCCCAGGCTCAGCGCCGCTCGGAGTGCCCCAGGCTCCCAGGGCCCCTGGCTGGGGTCTGCAGCCCCGCACACCCGGAGGCTGACTCCCTGGGCGCCCAGAAGCTGCCTCACACACGTAGCTTCCCTAGCGCTCTCCTCCCCAGCAGAGACGTGTGCAGCTGGTTGGGGCCTGCCCCTGCGTGCCTGGGCTCCCGCGCACAGCCCCAGCTCAGGGCAAGCAGCCCCTGAGCCAAGACCTGCAGGAGGCGCAGAGCGCCCCCACCTTGAAGCCGAGTGAACAGCTCGAGGGGAGGCGAGCCTCCTCGAGGGAAGAAGAGGCAGCCCAGCCTCGTTTGGCTCAAGCCCTACTTGGCTGGAGCCGAGTGCGCCTCCAGGACGGCAGAGCTCCAGCTCTGCTCAGAGGCCCGTTCTGGCAGAGTTGCTGGCGCGAGGCTGCTCTGCCCTGGGCGAGCCTTGCCCAGACTTGCCTCGCTGCTAGGCTTCCTGCCCAGGAAGGAGCAGGCTGCGCGAGGCTGGGAGACGCCACTGGCGCCTTCCTGGCCTCAGCTCCGCTCCTGCCTTGCCTTTGCACTTGGCCCCACGCTTCTTGGGGAGGGCTTAGGGGCCGGTGGCTTGCACAGTGCCAAGGGCTCCAGCAGGAAGAGCTCTGTGCGAGGGAAGGGAAGGGCCAGTGCAGGGCTTCTCCAGCGGTTGCTTGGCCGCCCAGGCTCAGCGCCGCACGGAGTGCACCAGGCTCCCAGGGCCCCTGGCTGGGGTCTGCAGCCCCGCACACCCGGAGGCTGACTCCCTGGGCGCCCAGCAGCTGCCTCACACACGTAGCTTCCCTAGCGCTCTCCTCCCCAGCAGAGACGTGTGCAGCTGGTTGGGGCCTGCCCCTGCGTGCCTGGGCTCCCGCGCACAGCCCCAGCTCAGGGCAAGCAGCCCCTGAGCCAAGACCTGCAGGAGGCGCAGAGCGCCCCCACCTGGAAGCCGAGTGAACAGCTGGCGGGAAGGCGAGCCTCCTCGAGGGAAGAAGAGGCAGCCCAGCCTCGTTTGGCTCAAGCCCTACTTGGCTGGAGCCGAGTGCGCCTCCAGGACGGCAGAGCTCCAGCTCTGCTCAGAGGCCCGATCTGGCAGAGTTGCTGGCGCGAGGCTGCTCTGCCCTGGGCGAGCCTTGCCCAGAGTTGCCTCGCTGCTAGGCTTCCTGCCCAGGAAGGAGCAGGCTGCGCGAGGCTGGGAGACGCCACTGGCGCCTTCCTGGCCTCAGCTCCGCTCCTGCCTTGCCTTTGCCCCTAGGCCCCAGGTGTCCTTGGGGAGGGCTTAGGGGCCGGTGGCTTGCACACTGCCAAGGGCTCCAGCAGGAAGAGCTCTGTGCGAGGGAAGGGAATGGCCAGTGCAGGGCTCCTCCAGCGGTTGCTTGGCCGCCCAGGCTCAGCGCCGCACGGAGTGCACCAGGCTCCCAGGGCCCCTGGCTGGGGTCTGCAGCCCCGCACACCCGGAGGCTGACTCCCTGGGCGCCCAGCAGCTGCCTCACACACGTGGCTTCCCTAGCGCTCTCCTCCACAGCAGAGACGTGTGCAGCTGGTTGGGGCCTGCCCCTGCGTGCCTGGGCTCCCGCCCACAGCCCCAGCTCAGGGCAAGCAGCCCCTGAGCCAAGACCTGCAGGAGGCGCAGAGCGCCCCCACCTGGAAGCCGAGTGAACAGCTGGCGGGGAGGCGAGCCTCCTCGAGGGAAGAAGAGGCAGCCCAGCCTCGTTTGGCTCAAGCCCTACTTGGCTGGAGCCGAGTGCGCCTCCAGGACGGCAGAGCTCCAGCTCTGCTCAGAGGCCCGTTCTGGCAGAGTTGCTGGCGCGAGGCTGCTCTGCCCTGGGCGAGCCTTGCCCAGACTTGCCTCGCTGCTAGGCTTCCTGCCCAGGAAGGAGCAGGCTGCGCGAGGCTGGGAGACGCCACTGGCGCCTTCCTGGCCTCAGCTCCGCTCCTGCCTTGCCTTTGCACCTAGGCCCCAGGCGTCCTTGGGGAGGGCTTAGTGGCCGGTGGCTTGCACAGTGCCAAGGGCTCCAGTAGGAAGAGCTCTGTGCGAGGGAAGGGAAGGGCCAGTGCAGGGCTCCTCCAGCGGTTGCTTGGCCGCCCAGGCTCAGCGCCGCACGGAGTGCACCAGGCTCCCAGGGCCCCTGGCTGAGGTCTGCAGCCCCGCACACCCGGAGGCTGACTCCCTGGGCGCCCAGAAGCTGCCTCACACACGTAGCTTCCCTAGCGCTCTCCTCCCCAGCAGAGACGTGTGCAGCTGGTTGGGGCCTGCCCCTGCGTGCCTGGGCTCCCGCGCACAGCCCCAGCTCAGGGCAAGCAGCCTCTGAGCCAAGACCTGCAGGAGGCGCAGAGCGCCCCCACCTGGAAGCCGAGTGAACAGCTGGCGGGGAGGCGAGCCTCCTCGAGGGAAGAAGAGGCAGCCCAGCCTCGTTTGGCTCAAGCCCTACTTGGCTGGAGCCGAGTGCGCCTCCAGGACGGCAGAGCTCCAGCTCTGCTCAGAGGCCCGTTCTGGCAGAGTTGCTGGCGCGAGGCTGCTCTGCCCTGGGCGAGCCTTGCCCAGACTTGCCTCACTGCTAGGCTTCCTGCCCAGGAAGGAGCAGGCTGCGCGAGGCTGGGAGACGCCACTGGCGCCTTCCTGGCCTCAGCTCCGCCCTGCCTTGCCTTTGCACCTAGGCCCCAGGCGTCCTTGGGGAGGGCTTAGGGGCCGGTGGCTTGCACACTGCCAAGGGCTCCAGCAGGAAGAGCTCTGTGCGAGGGAAGGGAAGGGCCAGTGCAGGGCTCCTCCAGCGGTTGCTTGGCCGCCCAGGCTCAGTGCCGCACGGAGTGCACCAGGCTCCCAGGGCCCCTGGCTGGGGTCTGCAGCCCCGCACACCCGGAGGCTGACTCCCTGGGCGCCCAGCAGCTGCCTCACACACGTAGCTACCCTAGCGCTCTCCTCCCCAGCAGAGACGTGTGCAGCTGGTTGGGGCCTGCCCCTGCGTGCCTGGGCTCCTATGCACAGCCCCAGCTCAGGGCAAGCAGCCCCTGAGCCAAGACCTGCAGGAGGCGCAGAGCGCCCCCACCTGGAAGCCGAGTGAACAGCTGGCGGGGAGGCGAGCCTCCTCGAGGGAAGAAGAGGCAGCCCAGCCTCGTTTGGCTCAAGCCCTACTTGGCTGGAGCCGAGTGCGCCTCCAGGACGGCAGAGCTCCAGCTCTGCTCAGAGGCCCGATCTGGCAGAGTTGCTGGCGCGAGGCTGCTCTGCCCTGGGCGAGCCTTGCCCAGACTTGCCTCGCTGCTAGGCTTCCTGCCCAGGAAGGAGCAGGCTGCGCGAGGCTGGGAGACGCCACTGGCGCCTTCCTGGCCTCAGCTCCGCTCCTGCCTTGCCTTTGCACCTAGGCCCCAGGCGTCCTTGGGGAGGGCTTAGGGGCCGGTGGCTTGCACACTGCCAAGGGCTCCAGCAGGAAGAGCTCTGTGCGAGGGAAGGGAAGGGCTAGTGCAGGGCTCCTCCAGCGGTTGCTTGGCTGCCCAGACTCAGCTCGGCACGGAGTGCACCAGGCTCCTAGGGCCCCTGGCTTGGGTCTGCAGCCCCGCACACCCGGAGGCTGACTCCCTGGGCGCCCAGCAGCTGCCTCACACACGTAGCTTCCCTAGCGCTCTCCTCCCCAGCAGAGAGGTGTGCAGCTGGTTGGGGCCTGCCCCTGCGTGCCTGGGCTCCTGTGCACAGCCCCAGCTCAGGGCAAGCAGCCCCTGAGCCAAGACCTGCAGGAGGCGCAGAGCGCCCCCACCTGGAAGCCGAGTGAACAGCTGGCGCGGAGGCGAGCCTCCTCGAGGGAAGAAGAGGCAGCCCAGCCTCGTTTGGCTCAAGCCCTACTTGGCTGGAGCCGAGTGCGCCTCCAGGACGGCAGAGCTCCAGCTCTGCTCAGAGGCCCGATCTGGCAGAGTTGCTGGCGCGAGGCTGCTCTGCCCTGGGCGAGCCTTGCCCAGAGTTGCCTCGCTGCTAGGCTTCCTGCCCAGGAAGGAGCAGGCTGCGCGAGGCTGGGAGACGCCACTGGCGCCTTCCTGGCCTCAGCTCCGCTCCTGCCTTGCCTTTGCCCCTAGGCCCCAGGTGTCCTTGGGGAGGGCTTAGGGGCCGGTGGCTTGCACACTGCCAAGGGCTCCAGCAGGAAGAGCTCTGTGCGAGGGAAGGGAATGGCCAGTGCAGGGCTCCTCCAGCGGTTGCTTGGCCGCCCAGGCTCAGCGCCGCACGGAGTGCACCAGGCTCCCAGGGCCCCTGGCTGGGGTCTGCAGCCCCGCACACCCGGAGGCTGACTCCCTGGGCGCCCAGCAGCTGCCTCACACACGTGGCTTCCCTAGCGCTCTCCTCCACAGCAGAGACGTGTGCAGCTGGTTGGGGCCTGCCCCTGCGTGCCTGGGCTCCCGCGCACAGCCCCAGCTCAGGGCAAGCAGCCCCTGAGCCAAGACCTGCAGGAGGCGCAGAGCGCCCCCACCTGGAAGCCGAGTGAACAGCTGGCGGGGAGGCGAGCCTCCTCGAGGGAAGAAGAGGCAGCCCAGCCTCGTTTGGCTCAAGCCCTACTTGGCTGGAGCCGAGTGCGCCTCCAGGACGGCAGAGCTCCAGCTCTGCTCAGAGGCCCGTTCTGGCAGAGTTGCTGGCGCGAGGCTGCTCTGCCCTGGGCGAGCCTTGCCCAGACTTGCCTCGCTGCTAGGCTTCCTGCCCAGGAAGGAGCAGGCTGCGCGAGGCTGGGAGACGCCACTGGCGCCTTCCTGGCCTCAGCTCCGCTCCTGCCTTGCCTTTGCACCTAGGCCCCAGGCGTCCTTGGGGAGGGCTTAGTGGCCGGTGGCTTGCACAGTGCCAAGGGCTCCAGTAGGAAGAGCTCTGTGCGAGGGAAGGGAAGGGCCAGTGCAGGGCTCCTCCAGCGGTTGCTTGGCCGCCCAGGCTCAGCGCCGCACGGAGTGCACCAGGCTCCCAGGGCCCCTGGCTGAGGTCTGCAGCCCCGCACACCCGGAGGCTGACTCCCTGGGCGCCCAGAAGCTGCCTCACACACGTAGCTTCCCTAGCGCTCTCCTCCCCAGCAGAGACGTGTGCAGCTGGTTGGGGCCTGCCCCTGCGTGCCTGGGCTCCCGCCCACAGCCCCAGCTCAGGGCAAGCAGCCTCTGAGCCAAGACCTGCAGGAGGCGCAGAGCGCCCCCACCTGGAAGCCGAGTGAACAGCTGGCGGGGAGGCGAGCCTCCTCGAGGGAAGAAGAGGCAGCCCAGCCTCGTTTGGCTCAAGCCCTACTTGGCTGGAGCCGAGTGCGCCTCCAGGACGGCAGAGCTCCAGCTCTGCTCAGAGGCCTGTTCTGGCAGAGTTGCTGGCGCGAGGCTGCTCTGCCCTGGGCGAGCCTTGCCCAGACTTGCCTCACTGCTAGGCTTCCTGCCCAGGAAGGAGCAGGCTGCGCGAGGCTGGGAGACGCCACTGGCGCCTTCCTGGCCTCAGCTCCGCCCTGCCTTGCCTTTGCACCTAGGCCCCAGGCGTCCTTGGGGAGGGCTTAGGGGCCGGTGGCTTGCACACTGCCAAGGGCTCCAGCAGGAAGAGCTCTGTGCGAGGGAAGGGAAGGGCCAGTGCAGGGCTCCTCCAGCGGTTGCTTGGCCGCCCAGGCTCAGTGCCGCACGGAGTGCACCAGGCTCCCAGGGCCCCTGGCTGGGGTCTGCAGCCCCGCACACCCGGAGGCTGACTCCCTGGGCGCCCAGCAGCTGCCTCACACACGTAGCTACCCTAGCGCTCTCCTCCACAGCAGAGACGTGTGCAGCTGGTTGGGGCCTGCCCCGGCGTGCCTGGGCTCCCGCGCACAGCCCCAGCTCAGGGCAAGCAGCCCCTGAGCCAAGACCTGCAGGAGGCGCAGAGCGCCCCCACCTGGAAGCCGAGTGAACAGCTGGCGGGGAGGCGAGCCTCCTCGAATGAAGAACAGGCAGCCCAGCCTCGTTTGGCTCAAGCCCTACTTGGCTGGAGCCGAGTGCGCCTCCAGGACGGCAGAGCTCCAGCTCTGCTCAGAGGCCCGTTCTGGCAGAGTTGCTGGCGCGAGGCTGCTCTGCCCTGGGCGAGCCTTGCCCAGACTTGCCTCGCTGCTAGGCTTCCTGCCCAGGAAGGTGCAGGCTGCGCGAGGCTGGGAGATGCCACTGGCGCCTTCCTGGCCTCAGCTCCGCTCCTACCTTGCCTTTGCACCTAGGCCCCAGGCGTCCTTGGGAAGGGCTTAGGGGCCGGTGGCTTGCACACTGCCAAGGGCTCCAGCAGGAAGAGCTCTGTGCGAGGGAAGGGAAGGGCCAGTGCAGGGCTCCTCCAGCGGTTGCTTGGCCGCCCAGGCTCAGCGCCGCTCGGAGTGCCCCAGGCTCCCAGGGCCCCTGGCTGGGGTCTGCAGCCCCGCACACCCGGAGGCTGACTCCCTGGGCGCCCAGAAGCTGCCTCACACACGTAGCTTCCCTAGCGCTCTCCTCCCCAGCAGAGACGTGTGCAGCTGGTTGGGGCCTGCCCCTGCGTGCCTGGGCTCCCGCGCACAGCCCCAGCTCAGGGCAAGCAGCCCCTGAGCCAAGACCTGCAGGAGGCGCAGAGCGCCCCCACCTTGAAGCCGAGTGAACAGCTCGAGGGGAGGCGAGCCTCCTCGAGGGAAGAAGAGGCAGCCCAGCCTCGTTTGGCTCAAGCCCTACTTGGCTGGAGCCGAGTGCGCCTCCAGGACGGCAGAGCTCCAGCTCTGCTCAGAGGCCCGTTCTGGCAGAGTTGCTGGCGCGAGGCTGCTCTGCCCTGGGCGAGCCTTGCCCAGACTTGCCTCGCTGCTAGGCTTCCTGCCCAGGAAGGAGCAGGCTGCGCGAGGCTGGGAGACGCCACTGGCGCCTTCCTGGCCTCAGCTCCGCTCCTGCCTTGCCTTTGCACTTGGCCCCACGCTTCTTGGGGAGGGCTTAGGGGCCGGTGGCTTGCACAGTGCCAAGGGCTCCAGCAGGAAGAGCTCTGTGCGAGGGAAGGGAAGGGCCAGTGCAGGGCTTCTCCAGCGGTTGCTTGGCCGCCCAGGCTCAGCGCCGCACGGAGTGCACCAGGCTCCCAGGGCCCCTGGCTGGGGTCTGCAGCCCCGCACACCCGGAGGCTGACTCCCTGGGCGCCCAGCAGCTGCCTCACACACGTAGCTTCCCTAGCGCTCTCCTCCCCAGCAGAGACGTGTGCAGCTGGTTGGGGCCTGCCCCTGCGTGCCTGGGCTCCCGCGCACAGACCCAGCTCAGGGCAAGCAGCCCCTGAGCCAAGACCTGCAGGAGGCGCAGAGCGCCCCCACCTGGAAGCCGAGTGAACAGCTGGCGGGAAGGCGAGCCTCCTCGAGGGAAGAAGAGGCAGCCCAGCCTCGTTTGGCTCAAGCCCTACTTGGCTGGAGCCGAGTGCGCCTCCAGGACGGCAGAGCTCCAGCTCTGCTCAGAGGCCCGATCTGGCAGAGTTGCTGGCGCGAGGCTGCTCTGCCCTGGGCGAGCCTTGCCCAGAGTTGCCTCGCTGCTAGGCTTCCTGCCCAGGAAGGAGCAGGCTGCGCGAGGCTGGGAGACGCCACTGGCGCCTTCCTGGCCTCAGCTCCGCTCCTGCCTTGCCTTTGCCCCTAGGCCCCAGGTGTCCTTGGGGAGGGCTTAGGGGCCGGTGGCTTGCACACTGCCAAGGGCTCCAGCAGGAAGAGCTCTGTGCGAGGGAAGGGAATGGCCAGTGCAGGGCTCCTCCAGCGGTTGCTTGGCCGCCCAGGCTCAGCGCCGCACGGAGTGCACCAGGCTCCCAGGGCCCCTGGCTGGGGTCTGCAGCCCCGCACACCCGGAGGCTGACTCCCTGGGCGCCCAGCAGCTGCCTCACACACGTGGCTTCCCTAGCGCTCTCCTCCACAGCAGAGACGTGTGCAGCTGGTTGGGGCCTGCCCCTGCGTGCCTGGGCTCCCGCCCACAGCCCCAGCTCAGGGCAAGCAGCCCCTGAGCCAAGACCTGCAGGAGGCGCAGAGCGCCCCCACCTGGAAGCCGAGTGAACAGCTGGCGGGGAGGCGAGCCTCCTCGAGGGAAGAAGAGGCAGCCCAGCCTCGTTTGGCTCAAGCCCTACTTGGCTGGAGCCGAGTGCGCCTCCAGGACGGCAGAGCTCCAGCTCTGCTCAGAGGCCCGTTCTGGCAGAGTTGCTGGCGCGAGGCTGCTCTGCCCTGGGCGAGCCTTGCCCAGACTTGCCTCGCTGCTAGGCTTCCTGCCCAGGAAGGAGCAGGCTGCGCGAGGCTGGGAGACGCCACTGGCGCCTTCCTGGCCTCAGCTCCGCTCCTGCCTTGCCTTTGCACCTAGGCCCCAGGCGTCCTTGGGGAGGGCTTAGTGGCCGGTGGCTTGCACAGTGCCAAGGGCTCCAGTAGGAAGAGCTCTGTGCGAGGGAAGGGAAGGGCCAGTGCAGGGCTCCTCCAGCGGTTGCTTGGCCGCCCAGGCTCAGCGCCGCACGGAGTGCACCAGGCTCCCAGGGCCCCTGGCTGAGGTCTGCAGCCCCGCACACCCGGAGGCTGACTCCCTGGGCGCCGAGAAGCTGCCTCACACACGTAGCTTCCCTAGCGCTCTCCTCCCCAGCAGAGACGTGTGCAGCTGGTTGGGGCCTGCCCCTGCGTGCCTGGGCTCCCGCGCACAGCCCCAGCTCAGGGCAAGCAGCCTCTGAGCCAAGACCTGCAGGAGGCGCAGAGCGCCCCCACCTGGAAGCCGAGTGAACAGCTGGCGGGGAGGCGAGCCTCCTCGAGGGAAGAAGAGGCAGCCCAGCCTCGTTTGGCTCAAGCCCTACTTGGCTGGAGCCGAGTGCGCCTCCAGGACGGCAGAGCTCCAGCTCTGCTCAGAGGCCCGTTCTGGCAGAGTTGCTGGCGCGAGGCTGCTCTGCCCTGGGCGAGCCTTGCCCAGACTTGCCTCACTGCTAGGCTTCCTGCCCAGGAAGGAGCAGGCTGCGCGAGGCTGGGAGACGCCACTGGCGCCTTCCTGGCCTCAGCTCCGCCCTGCCTTGCCTTTGCACCTAGGCCCCAGGCGTCCTTGGGGAGGGCTTAGGGGCCGGTGGCTTGCACACTGCCAAGGGCTCCAGCAGGAAGAGCTCTGTGCGAGGGAAGGGAAGGGCCAGTGCATGGCTCCTCCAGCGGTTGCTTGGCCGCCCAGGCTCAGTGCCGCACGGAGTGCACCAGGCTCCCAGGGCCCCTGGCTGGGGTCTGCAGCCCCGCACACCCGGAGGCTGACTCCCTGGGCGCCCAGCAGCTGCCTCACACACGTAGCTACCCTAGCGCTCTCCTCCACAGCAGAGACGTGTGCAGCTGGTTGGGGCCTGCCCCGGCGTGCCTGGGCTCCCGCGCACAGCCCCAGCTCAGGGCAAGCAGCCCCTGAGCCAAGACCTGCAGGAGGCGCAGAGCGCCCCCACCTGGAAGCCGAGTGAACAGCTGGCGGGGAGGCGAGCCTCCTCGAATGAAGAACAGGCAGCCCAGCCTCGTTTGGCTGAAGCCCTACTTGGCTGGAGCCGAGTGCGCCTCCAGGACGGCAGAGCTCCAGCTCTGCTCAGAGGCCCGTTCTGGCAGAGTTGCTGGCGCGAGGCTGCTCTGCCCTGGGCGAGCCTGGCCCAGACTTGCCTCGCTGCTAGGCTTCCTGCCCAGGAAGGTGCAGGCTGCGCGAGGCTGGGAGATGCCACTGGCGCCTTCCTGGCCTCAGCTCCGCTCCTACCTTGCCTTTGCACCTAGGCCCCAGGCGTCCTTGGGAAGGGCTTAGGGGCCGGTGGCTTGCACACTGCCAAGGGCTCCAGCAGGAAGAGCTCTGTGCGAGGGAAGGGAAGGTCTAGTGCAGGGCTCCTCCAGCGGTTGCTTGGCCGCCCAGACTCAGCTCGGCACGGAGTGCACCAGGCTCCCAGGGCCCCTGGCTGGGGTCTGCAGCCCCGCACACCCGGAGGCTGACTCCCTGGGCGCCCAGCAGCTGCCTCACACACGTAGCTACCCTAGCGCTCTCCTCCCCAGCAGAGACGTGTGCAGCTGGTTGGGGCCTGCCCCTGCGTGCCTGGGCTCCTATGCACAGCCCCAGCTCAGGGCAAGCAGCCCCTGAGCCAAGACCTGCAGGAGGCGCAGAGCGCCCCCACCTGGAAGCCGAGTGAACAGCTGGCGGGGAGGCGAGCCTCCTCGAGGGAAGAAGAGGCAGCCCAGCCTCGTTTGGCTCAAGCCCTACTTGGCTGGAGCCGAGTGCGCCTCCAGGACGGCAGAGCTCCAGCTCTGCTCAGAGGCCCGATCTGGCAGAGTTGCTGGCGCGAGGCTGCTCTGCCCTGGGCGAGCCTTGCCCAGACTTGCCTCGCTGCTAGGCTTCCTGCCCAGGAAGGAGCAGGCTGCGCGAGGCTGGGAGACGCCACTGGCGCCTTCCTGGCCTCAGCTCCGCTCCTGCCTTGCCTTTGCACCTAGGCCCCAGGCGTCCTTGGGGAGGGCTTAGGGGCCGGTGGCTTGCACACTGCCAAGGGCTCCAGCAGGAAGAGCTCTGTGCGAGGGAAGGGAAGGGCTAGTGCAGGGCTCCTCCAGCGGTTGCTTGGCTGCCCAGACTCAGCTCGGCACGGAGTGCACCAGGCTCCTAGGGCCCCTGGCTTGGGTCTGCAGCCCCGCACACCCGGAGGCTGACTCCCTGGGCGCCCAGCAGCTGCCTCACACACGTAGCTTCCCTAGCGCTCTCCTCCCCAGCAGAGAGGTGTGCAGCTGGTTGGGGCCTGCCCCTGCGTGCCTGGGCTCCTGTGCACAGCCCCAGCTCAGGGCAAGCAGCCCCTGAGCCAAGACCTGCAGGAGGCGCAGAGCGCCCCCACCTGGAAGCCGAGTGAACAGCTGGCGGGGAGGCGAGCCTCCTCGTGGGAGGAAGAAGAAGCCCAGCCTCGTTTGGCTCAAGCCCTATTTGGCTGGAGCCGAGTGCGCCTCCAGGACGGCAGAGCTCCAGCTCTGCTCAGAGGCCCGATCTGGCAGAGTTGCTGGCGCGAGGCTGCTCTGCCCTGGGCGAGCCTTGCCCAGACTTGCCTCGCTGCTAGGCTTCCTGCCCAGGAAGGACCAGGCTGCGCGAGGCTTGGAAACGCCACTGGCGCCTTCCTGGCCTCAGCTCCTCTCCTGCCTTATCTTTACACCTAGGACCCAGGCGTCCTTGTGGAGGGGTTAGGAGCCGGTGGCTTGCACACTGCCAAGGGCTCCAGCAGGAAGAGCTCTGTGCGAGGGAAGGGAAGGGCTAGTGCAGGGCTCCTCCAGCCGTTGCTTGGCCGCCCAGACTCAGCTCGGAACGGAGTGCACCAGGCTCCCAGGGCCCCTGGCTGGGGTCTGCAGCCCGGCACACCCGGAGGCTGACTCCCTGGGCGCCCAGCCGCTGCCTCACACACGTAGCTTCCCTAGCGCTCTCCTCCCCAGCAGAGACGTGTGCAGCTGGTTGGGGCCTGCCCCTGCGTGCCTGGGCTCCCACCCACAGCCCCAGCTCAGGGCAAGCAGCCCCTGAGCCAAGACCTGCAGGAGGCGCAGAGCGCCCCCACCTGGAAGCCGAGTGAACACCTGGCGGGAAGGCGAGCCTCCTCGAGGTAAGAAGAGGCAGCCCAGCCTCGTTTGGTTGAAGCCCTACTTGGCTGGAGCCGAGTGCGCCTCCAGGACGGCAGAGCTCCAGCTCTGCTCAGAGGCCCGATCTGGCAGAGTTGCTGGCGCGAGGCTGCTCTGCCCTGGGCGAGCCTTGCCCAGAATTGCCTCGCTGCTAGGCTTCCTGCCCAGAAAGGAGCAGGCTGCGCGAGGCTGGGAGACGCCACTGGCGCCGTCCTGGCCTCAGCTCCGCTCCTGCCTTGCCATTGCCCTTAGGCCCCAGGCGTCCTTGGGGAGGGCTTAGGGGCCGGTGGCTTGCACACTGCCAAGGGGTCGAGCAGGAAGAGCTCTGTGCGAGGGAAGGGAAGGGCTAGTGCAGGGCTCCTCCAGCGGTTGCTTGGCCGCCCAGACTCAGCTCGGCACGGAGTGCACCAGGCTCCCAGGGCCCCTGGCTGGGGTCTGCAGCCCCGCCTACCCGGAGGCTGACTCCCTGGGGGCCCAGCAGCTGCCTCACACACGTAGCTTCCCTATCGCTCTCCTCCCCAGCAGAGACGTGTGCAGCTGGTTGGGGCCTGCCCCTGCGTGCCTGGGCTCCCGCGCACAGCCCCAGCTCAGGGCAAGCAGCCCCTGAGCCAAGACCTGCAGGAGGCGAAGAGCGCCCCCACCTGGAAGCCGAGTGAACAGCTGGCGGGGAGGTGAGCCTCCTCGAGGGAAGAAGAGGCAGCCCAGCCTCGTTTGGCTCAAGCCCTACTTGGCTGGAGCCGAGTGCGCCTCCAGGACGGCAGAGCTCCAGCTCTGCTCAGAGGCCCGATCTGGCAGAGTTGCTGGCGCGAGGCTGCTCTGCCCTGGGCGAGCCTTGCCCAGACTTGCCTCGCTGCTAGGCTTCCTGCCCAGGAAGGAGCAGGCTGCGCGAGGCTGGGAGACGCCACTGGCGCCGTCCTGGCCTCAGCTCCGCTCCTGCCTTGCCATTGCCCTTAGGCCCCAGGCGTCCTTGGGGAGGGCTTAGGGGCCGGTGGCTTGCACACTGCCAAGGGCTCCAGCAGGAAGAGCTCTGTGCGAGGGAAGAGAAGGGCTAGTGCAGGGCTCCTCCAGCGGTTGCTTGGCCGCCCAGACTCAGCTCGGCACGGAGTGCACCCGGCTCCCAGGGCCCCTGGATGGGGTCTGCAGCTCCGCACACCCGGAGGCTGACTCCCTGGGCGCCCAGCAGCTGCCTCACACACGTAGCTTCCCTAGCGCTCTCCTCCCCAGCAGAGACGTGTGCAGCTGGTTGGGGCCTGCCCCTGCGTGCCTGGGCTCCCGCGCACAGCCCCAGCTCAGGGCAAGCAGCTCCTGAGCCAAGACCTGCAGGAGGCGCAGAGCGCCCCCACCTGGAAGCCGAGTGAACAGCTGGCGGGGAGGCGAGCCTCCTCGAGGGAAGAAGAGGCAGCCCAGCCTTGTTTGGCTCAAGCCCTACTTGGCTGGAACCGAGTGCGCCTCCAGGACGGCAGAGCTCCAGCTCTGCTCAGAGGCCCGATCTGGCAGAGTTGCTGGCGCGAGGCTGCTCTGCCCTGGGCGAGCCTTGCCCAGACTTGCCCCCCTGCTAGGCTTCCTGCCCAGGAAAGAGCAGGCTGCGCGAGGCTGGGAGACGCCACTGGCGCCTTCCTGGCCTCAGCTCCGCTCCTGCCTTGCCTTTGCACCTAGGCCCCAGGCGTCCTTGGGGAGGGCTTAGGGGCCAGTGGCTTGCACACTGCCAAGGGCTCCAGCAGGAAGAGCTCTGTGCTAGGGAAGGGAAGGGCTAGTGCAGGGCTCCTCCAGCGGTTGCTTGGCCGCCCAGACTCAGCGCTGCACGGAGTGCACCAGGCTCCCAGGGCCCCAGGCTGTGGCTGCAGCCCCGCACACCCGGAGGCTGACTCCCTGGGCGCCCAGCAGCTGCCTCACACACGTAGCTTCCCTAGCGCTCTCCTCCCCAGCAGAGACGTGTGCAGCTGGTTGGGGCCTGCCCCTGCGTGACTGGGCTCCCGCGCACAGCCCCAGCTCAGGGCAAGCAGCCCCTGAGCCAAGACCTGCAGGAGGCGCAGAGCGCCCCCACCTGGAAGCCGAGTGAACAGCTGGCGGGGAGGCGAGCCTCCTCGAGGGAAGAAGAGGAAGCCCAGCCTCGTTTGGCTCAAGCCCTATTTGGCTGGAGCCGAGTGCGCCTCCAGGACGGCAGAGCTCCAGCTCTGCTCACAGGCCCGATCTGGCAGAGTTGCTGGCGCGAGGCTGCTCTGCCCTGGGCGAGCCTTGCCCAGACTTGCCTCGCTGCTAGGCTTCCTGCCCAGGAAGGACCAGGCTGCGCGAGGCTTGGAAACGCCACTGGCGCCTTCCTGGCCTCAGCTCCTCTCCTGCCTTATCTTTACATCTAGGACCCAGGCGTCCTTGTGGATGGCTTAGGAGCCGGTGGCTTGCACACTGCCAAGGGCTCCAGCAGGAAGAGCTCTGTGCGAGGGAAGGGAAGGGCTAGTGCAGGGCTCCTCCAGCGGTTGCTTGGCCGCCCAGACTCAGCTCGGAACGGAGTGCACCAGGCTCCCAGGGCCCCTGGCTGCGGTCTGCAGCACGGCACACCCGGAGGCTGACTCCCTGGGCGCCCAGCAGCTGCCTCACACACGTAGCTTCCCTAGCGCTCTCCTCCCCAGCAGAGACGTGTGCAGCTGGTTGGGGCCTGCCCCTGCGTGCCTGGGCTCCCACCCACAGCCCCAGCTCAGGGCAAGCAGCCCCTGAGCCAAGACCTGCAGGAGGCGCAGAGCGCCCCCACCTGGAAGCCGAGTGAACACCTGGCGGGAAGGCGAGCCTCCTCGAGGGAAGAAGAGGCAGCCCAGCCTCGTTTGGTTCAAGCCCTACTTGGCTGGAGCCGAGTGGGCCTCCAGGACGGCAGAGCTCCAGCTCTGCTCAGACGCCCGATCTGGCAGAGTTGCTGGCGCGAGGCTGCTCTGCCCTGGGCGAGCCTTGCCCAGAATTGCCTCACTGCTAGGCTTCCTGCCCAGAAAGGAGCAGGCTGCGCGAGGCTGGGAGACGCCACTGGCGCCGTCCTGGCCTCAGCTCCGCTCCTGCCTTGCCATTGCCCTTAGGCCCCAGGCGTCCTTGGGGAGGGCTTAGGGGCCGGTGGCTTGCACACTGCCAAGGGGTCCAGCAGGAAGAGCTCTGTGCGAGGGAAGGGAAGGGCTAGTGCAGGGCTCCTCCAGCGGTTGCTTGGCCGCCCAGACTCAGCTCGGCACGGAGTGCACCAGGCTCCCAGGGCCCCTGGCTGGGGTCTGCAGCCCCGCCTACCCGGAGGCTGACTCCCTGGGCGCCCAGCAGCTGCCTCACACACGTAGCTTCCCTAGCGCTCTCCTCCCCAGCAGAGACGTGTGCAGCTGGTTGGGGACTGCCCCTGAGTGCCTGGGCTCCTGCGCACAGCCCCAGCTCAGGGCAAGCAGGCCCTGAGCCAAGACCTGCAGGAGGCGAAGAGCGCCCCCACCTGGAAGCCGAGTGAACAGCTGGCGGGGAGGCGAGCCTCCTCGAGGGAAGAAGAGGCTGCCCAGCCTCGTTTGGCTCAAGCCCTACTTGGCTGGAGCCGAGTGCGCCTCCAGGACTGCAGAGCTCTAGCTCTGCTCAGAGGCCCCATATGGCTGAGTTGCTGGCGCGAGGCTGCTCTGCCCTGGGCGAGCCTTGCCCAGACTTGCCTCGCTGCTAGGCTTCCTGCCCAGGAAGGAGCTGGCTGCGCGAGGCTGGGAAACGCCACTGATGCCTTCCTAGCCTCAGCTCCGCTCCTGCCTTGCCTTTGCACCTAGGCCCCAGGCGTCCTTGGGGAGGGCTTAGGGGCCAGTGGCTTGCACACTGCCAAGGGCTCCAGCAGGAAGAGCTCTGTGCGAGGGAAGGGAAGGGCTAGTGCAGGGCTCCTCCAGCGGTGGCTTGGCCGCCCAGACTCAGCGCTGCACGGAGTGCACCAGGCTCCCACGGCCCCTGGCTGTGATCTGCAGCCCCGCACACCCGGAGGCTGACTCCCTGGGCGCCCAGCAGCTGCCTCACACACGTAGCTTCCCTAGCGCTCACCTCCCCAGCAGAGACGTGTGCAGCTGGTTGGGGCCTGCCCCTGCGGGCCTGGGCTCACGCGCACAGCCCCAGCTCAGGGCAAGCAGCCCCTGAGCCAAGACCTGCAGGAGGCGCAGAGCGCCCCCACCTGGAAGCCGGGTGAACAGCTGGCGGGGAGGCGAGCCTCCTCGAGGGAAGAAGAGGAAGCCCAGCCTCGTTTGGCTCAAGCGCTATTTGGCTGGATTCGAGTGCGCCTCCAGGACGGCAGAGCTACTGCTCTGCACAGAGGCCCGAACTGGCAGAGTTGTTGGCGTGAGGCTGCTCTGCCCTGGGCGAGCCTTGCCCAGACTTGCCTTGCTGCTAGGCTTCCTGCCCAGGAAGGAGCAGGCTGCGCGAGGCTGGGAGACGCCACTGGCGCCTTCCTGGCCTCAGCTCCTCTCCTGCCTTGCCTTTGCACCAAGGCCCCAGGTGTCCTTGGGGAGGACTTAGGGGCCGGTGGCTTGCACACTGCCAAGGGCTCCAGCAGCCAGAGCTCTGTGCGAGGGAAGGGAAGGACTAGTGCAGGGCTCCTCCAGCGGTTGCTTGGCCGCCCAGACTCAGCGCCGCACGGAGTGCACCAGCCTCCCAGGGCCCCTGGCTGGCGTCTGCAGCCCCGCACACCCGGAGGCTGACTCCCTGGGCGCCCAGCAGCTGCCTCACACACGTAGCTTCCCTAGCGCTCTCCTCCCCGGCAGAGACGTGTGCAGCTGGTTGGGGCCTGCCCCTGCGTGCCTGGGCTCCCGCCCACAGCCCCAGCTCAGGGCAAGCAGCCCCTGAGCCAAGAACTGCAGGAGGCGCAGAGCGCCCCCACCTGGAAGCCGAGTGAACAGCTGGCGGGGAGGCGAGCCTCCTCGAGGGAAGAAGAGGCAGGCCAGCCTCGTTTGGCTCAAGCCCTACTTGGCTGGAGCCCAGTGCACCTCCAGGACGGCAGAGCTCCAGCTCTGCTCAGAGGCCCGATCTGGCAGAGTTGCTGGCGCGAGGCTGCTCTGCCCTGGGCGAGCCTTGCCCAGACTTGCCTCGCTGCTAGGCTTCCTGCCAAGGAAGGAGTTGGCTGCGCGAGGCTGGGAGACGCCACTGGCGCCTTCCTGGCCTCAGCTCGGCTCCTGCCTTGCCTTTGCACCTAGGCCCCAGGCGTCCTTGGGGAGGGCTTAGGGGCCGGTGGCTTGCACACTGCCCAAGGCTCCAGCAGGAAGAGCTCTGTGCGAGGGAAGGGAAGGGCTAGTGCAGGGCTCCTCCAGCGGTTGCTTGGCCGCCCAGACTCAGCGCCGCACGGAGTGCACCAGGCTCCCAGGGCCCCTGGATGGGGTATGCAGCCCCGCACACCGGGAGGCTGACTCCCTGAGCGCCAAGCAGCTGCCTCACACACGTACCTTCCCTAGCGCTCTCCTCCCCAGCAGAGACGTGTGCAGCTGGTTGGGGCCTGCCCCTGCGTTCCTGGGCTCCCGCGCACAGCCCCAGCTCAGGGCAAGCAGCCCCTGAGCCAAGACCTGCAGGAGGCGCAGAGCGCCCCCACCTGGAAGCCGAGTGAAAAGCTGGCGGGGAGGCGAGCCTCATCGAAGGAAGAAGAGGAAGCCCAGCCTCGTTTGGCTCAAGCCCTACTTGGCTGGAGCCGAGTGCGCCTCCAGGACGGCAGAGCTCCAGCTCTGCTCAGAGGCCCGATCTGGCAGAGTTGCTGGCGCGAGGCTGCTCTGCCCTGGGCGAGCCTTGCCCAGAATTGCCTCGCTGCTAGGCTTCCTGCCCAGAAAGGAGCAGGCTGCGCGAGGCTGGGAGACGCCACTGGCGCCGTCCTGGCCTCAGCTCCGCTCCTGCCTTGCCATTGCCCTTAGGCCCCAGGCGTCCTTGGGGAGGGCTTAGGGGCCGGTGGCTTGCACACTGCCAAGGGCTCCAGCAGGAAGAGCTCTGTGAGAGGGAAGGGAAGGGCTAGTGCAGGGCTCCTCCAGCGGTTGCTTGGCCGCCCAGACTCAGCTCGGCACGGAGTGCACCAGGCTCCCAGGGCCCCTGGCTGGGGTCTGCAGCCCCGCACACCCGGAGGCTGACTCCCTGGGCGCCCAGCAGCTGCCTCACACACGTAGCTTCCCTAGCGCTCTCCTCCCCAGCAGAGACGTGTGCAGCTGGTTGGGGCCTGCCCCTGCGTGCCTGGGCTCCCGCGCACAGCCCCAGCTCAGGGCAAGCAGCCCCTGAGCCAAGACCTGCAGGAGGCGAAGAGCGCCCCCACCTGGAAGCCGAGTGAACAGCTGGCGGGGAGGCGAGCCTCCTCGAGGGAAGAAGAGGCAGCTCAGCCTCGTTTGGCTCAAGCCCTACTTGGCTGGAGCCGAGTGCGCCTCCAGGACGGCAGAGCTCCAGCTCTGCTCAGAGGCCCGATCTGGCAGAGTTGCTGGCGCGAGGCTGCTCTGCCCTGGGCGAGACTTGCCCAGACTTGCCCCCCTGCTAGGCTTCCTGCCCAGGAAAGAGCAGGCTGCGCGAGGCTGGGAGACGCCACTGGCGCCTTCCTGGCCTCAGCTCCGCTCCTGCCTTGCCTTTGCACCTAGGCCCCAGGCGTCCTTGGGGAGGGCTTAGGGGCCAGTGGCTTGAACACTGCCAAGGGCTCCAGCAGGAAGAGCTCTGTGCGAGGGAAGGGAAGGGCTAGTTCAGGGCTCCTCCAGCGGTTGCTTGGCCGCCCAGACTCAGCGCTGCACGGAGTGCACCAGGCTCCCAGGGCCCCTGGCTGTGGTCTGCAGCCCCGCACACCCGGAGGCTGACTCCCTGGGCGCCCAGCAGCTGCCTCACACCCGTAGCTTCCCTAGCGCTCTCCTCCCCAGCAGAGAAGTGTGCAGCTGGTTGGGGCCTGCCCCTGCGTGCCTGGGCTCCCGCGCACAGCCCCAGTTCAGGGCAAGCAGCCCCTGAGCCAAGACCTGCAGGAGGCGCAGAGCGCCCCCACCTGGAAGCCGAGTGAACAGCTGGCGGGGAGGCGAGCCTCCTCGAGGGAAGAAGAGGAAGCCCAGCCTCGTTTGGCTCAAGCCCTATTTGGCTGGAGCCGAGTGCGCCTCCAGGACGGCAGAGCTCCAGCTCTGCTCAGAGGCCCGATCTGGCAGAGTTGCTGGCGCGAGGCTGCTCTGCCCTGGGCGAACCTTGCCCAGACTTGCCTCGCAGCTAGGCTTCCTGCCCAGGAAGGAGCAGGCTGCGCGAGGCTGGTAGAGGCCACTGGCGCCTTCCTGGCCTCAGCTCCGCTCCTGCCTTGCCTTTGCACCTAGGCCCCAGGCGTCCTTGGGGAGGGCTTAGGGGCCGGTGGCTTGCACACTGCCAAGGGCTCCAGCAGGAAGAGCTCTGTGCGAGGGAAGGGAAGGGCTAGTGCAGGGCTCCTCCAGCGGTTGCTTGGCCGCCCAGACTCAGCTCGGCACGGAGTGCACCAGGCTCCCAGGGCCCCTGGCTGGGGTCTGCAGCCCCGCACACCCGGAGGCTGACTCCCTGGGCGCCCAGCAGCTGCCTCACACACGTAGCTTCCCTAGTGCTCTCCTCCCCAGCAGAGACGTGTGCAGCTGGTTGGGGCCTGCCCCTGCGTGCCTGGGCTCCCGCGCACAGCCCCAGCTCAGGGCAAGCAGCCCCTGAGCCAAGACCTGCAGGAGGCGAACAGCGCCCCCACCTGGAAGCCGAGTGAACAGCTGGCGGGGAGGCGAGCCTCCTCGAGGGAAGAAGAGGCAGCCCAGCCTCGTTTGGCTCAAGCCCTACTTGGCTGGAGCCGAGTGCGCCTCCAGGACGGCAGAGCTAAAGCTCTGCTCAGAGGCCCGATCTGGCAGAGTTGCTGGAGCGAGGCTGCTCTGCCCTGGGCGAGCCTTGCCCAGAATTGCCTCGCTGCTAGGCTTCCTGCCCAGAAAGGAGCAGGCTGCGCGAGGCTGGGAGACGCCACTGGCGCCGTCCTGGCCTCAGCTCCGCTCCTGCCTTGCCATTGCCCTTAGGCCCCAGGCTTCCTTGGGGAGGGCTTAGGGGCCGGTGGATTGCACACTGCCAAGTGCTCCAGCAGGAAGAGCTCTGTGCGAGGGAAGGGAAGGGCTAGTGCAGGGCTCCTCCAGCGGTTGCTTGGCCGCCCAGACTCAGCTCGGCACGGAGTGCACCAGCCTCCCAGGGCCCCTGGCTGGGGTCTGCAGCCCCGCACACCCGGAGGCTGACTCCCTGGGCGCCCAGCAGCTGCCTCACACACGTAGCTTCCCTAGCGCTCTCCTCCCCAGCAGAGACGTGTGCAGCTGGTTGGGGCCTGCCCCTGCGTGCCTGGGCTCCCGCGCACAGCCCCAGCTCAGGGCAAGCAGCCCCTGAGCCAAGACCTGCAGGAGGCGAAGAGCGCCCCCACCTGGAAGCCGAGTGAACAGCTGGCGGGGAGGCGAGCCTCCTCGAGGGAAGAAGAGGCAGCCCAGCCTCGTTTGGCTCAAGCCCTACTTGGCTGGAGCCGAGTGCGCCTCCAGGACTGCAGAGCTCTAGCTCTGCTCAGAGGCCCCATCTGGCAGAGTTGCTGGCGCGAGGCTGCTCTGCCCTGGGCGAGCCTTGCCCAGACTTGCCTCGCTGCTGGGCTTCCTGCCCAGGAAGGACCAGGCTGCGCGAGGCTTGGAGACGCCACTGGTGCCTTCCTGGCCTCAGCTCCGCTCCTGCCTTATCTTTACATCTAGGACCCAGGCGTCCTTGTGGAGGGCTTAGGGGCCGGTGGCTTGCACACTGCCAAGGGCTCCAGCAGGAAGAGCTCTGTGCGAGGGAAGGGAAGGGCTAGTGCATGGCTCCTCCAGCGGTTGCTTGGCCGCCCAGACTCAGCTCGGAACGGAGTGCACCAGGCTCCCAGGGCGCCTGGCTGGGGTCTGCAGCCCCGCACACCCGGAGGCTCACTCACTGGGCGCCCAGCAGCTGCCTCACACACGTAGCTTCTCTAGCGCTCTCCTCCCCGGCAGAGACGTGTGCAGCTGGTTGGGGCCTGCCTCTGCGTGCCTGGGCTCCCGCCCACAGCCCCAGCTCAGGGCAAGCAGCCCCTGAGCCAAGACCTGCAGGAGGCGCAGAGCGCCCCCACATGGAAGCCGAGTGAACAGCTGGCGGGGAGGCGAGCCTCCTGGAGGGAAGAAGAGGCAGCCCAGCCTCGTTTGGCTCAAGCCCTACTTGGCTGGAGCCCAGTGCACCTCCAGGACGGCAGAGCTCCAGCTCTGCTCAGAGGCCCGATCTGGCAGAGTTGCTGGCGCGAGGCTGCTCTGCCCTGGGCGAGCCTTGCCCAGACTTGCCTCGCTGATAGGCTTCCTGCCAAGGAAGGAGCTGGCTGCGCGAGGCTGGGAGACGCCACTGGCGCCTTCCTGGCCTCAGCTCGGCTCCTGCATTGCCTTTGCAACTAGGCCCCAGGCGTCCTTGGGGAGGGCTTAGGGGCCGGTGGCTTGCACACTGCGCAAGGCTCCAGCAGGAAGAGCTCTGTGCGAGGGAGGGAAGGGCTAGTGCAGGGCTCCTCCAGCGGTTGCTTGGACGCCCAGACTCAGCGCTGCACGGAGTGCACCAGGCTCCCAGGGCCCCTGGATGGGGTCTGCAGCCCCGCACACCCGGAGGCTGACTCCCTGAGCGCCAAGCAGCTGCCTCACACACGTAGCTTCCCTAGCGCTCTCCTCCCCAGCAGAGACGTGTGCAGCTGGTTGGGGCCTGCCCCTGCGTGCCTGGGCTCCCGCGCACAGCCCCAGCTCAGGGCAAGCAGCCCCTGAGCCAAGACCTGCAGGAGGCGCAGAGCGCCCCCACCTGGAAGCCGAGTGAACAGCTGGCGGGGAGGCGAGCCTCCTCGAGGGAAGAAGAGGCAGCCCAGCCTCGTTTGGCTCAAGCCCTACTTGGCTGGATCCGAGTGCGCCTCCAGGACGGCAGAGCTCCTGCTCTGCTCAGAGGCCCGATCTGGCAGAGTTGCTGGCGCGAGGCTGCTCTGCCCTGGGCGAGCCTTGCCCAGAATTGCCTCGCTGCTAGGCTTCCTGCCCAGAAAGGAGCAGGCTGCGCGAGGCTGGGAGACGCCACTGGCGCCGTCCTGGCCTCAGCTCCGCTCCTGCCTTGCCATTGCCCTTAGGCCCCAGGCGTCCTTGTGGAGGGCTTAGGGGCCGGTGGCTTGCACACTGCCAAGGGCTCCAGCAGGAAGAGCTCTGTGCGAGGGAAAGGAAGGGCTAGTGCAGGGCTCCTCCAGCGGTTGCTTGGCCGCCCAGACTCAGTTCGGCACGGAGTGCACCAGGCTCCCAGGGCCCCTGGCTGGGGTCTGCAGCCCCGCACACCCGGAGGCTGACTCCCTGGGCGCCCAGCAGCTGCCTCACACACGTAGCTTCCCTAGCGCTCTCCTCCCCAGCAGAGACGTGTGCAGCTGGTTGGGGCCTGCCCCTGCGTGCCTGGGCTCCCGCGCACAGCCGCAGCTCAGGGCAAGCACACCCTGAGCCAAGACCTGCAGGAGGCGAAGAGCGCCCCCACCTGGAAGCCGAGTGAACAGCTGGCGGGGAGGCGAGCCTCCTCGAGGGAAGAAGAGGCAGCCCAGCCTCGTTTGGCTCAAGCCCTACTTGGCTGGAGCCGAGTGCGCCTCCAGGACGGCAGAGCTCCAGCTCTGCTCGGAGGCCCGATCTGGCATAGTTGCTGGCGCGAGGCTGCTCTGCCCTGGGCGAGCCTTGCCCAGACTTGCCCCCCTGCTAGGCTTCCTGCCCAGGAAAGAGCAGGCTGCGCGAGGCTGGGAGACGCCACTGGCGCCTTCCTGGCCTCAGCTCCGCTCCTGCCTTGCCTTTGCACCTAGGCCCACAGGCGTCCTTGGGGAGGGCTTAGGGGCCAGTGGCTTGCACACTGCCAAGGGCTCCAGCAGGAAGAGCTCTGTGCGAGGGAAGGGAAGGGCTAGTGCAGGGCTCCTCCAGCGGTTGCTTGGCCGCCCAGACTCAGCGCTGCACGGAGTGCACCAGGCTCCCAGGCCCCCTGGCTTTGGTCTGCAGCCCCGCACACCCGGAGGCTGACTCCCTGGGCGCCCAGCAGCTGCCTCACACACGTAGCTTCCCTAGCGCTCTCCTCCCCAGCAGAGACGTGTGCAGCTGGTTGGGGCCTGCCCCTGCGTGCTTGGGCTCCCGCGCACAGCCCCAGCTCAGGGCAAGCAGCCCCTGAGCCAAGACCTGCAGGAGGCGCAGAGCGCCCCCACCTGGAAGCCGAGTGAACAGCTGTCGGGGAGGCGAGCCTCCTCGAGGGAAGAAGAGGAAGCCCAGCCTCGTTTGGCTCAAGCCCTATTTGGCTGGAGCCGTGTGCGCCTCCAGGACGGCAGAGCTCCAGCTCTGCTCAGAGGCCCGATCTGGCAGAGTTGCTGGCGCGAGGCTGCTCTGCCCTGGGCGAGCCTTGCCCAGACTTGCCTCGCTGCTAGGCTTCCTGCCCAGGAAGGACCAGGCTGCGCGAGGCTTGGAGACGCCACTGGTGCCTTCCTGGCCTCAGCTCCGCTCCTGCCTTATCTTTACACCTAGGACCCAGGCGTCCTTGTGGAGGGCTTAGGGGCCGGTGGCTTGCACACTGCCAAGGGCTCCAGCAGGAAGAGCTCTGTGCGAGGGAAGGGAAGGGCTAGTGCAGGGCTCCTCCAGCGGTTGCTTGGCCGCCCAGACTCAGCTCGGAACGGAGTGCACCAGGCTCCCAGGGCGCCTGGCTGGGGTCTGCAGCCCCGCACACCCGGAGGCTCACTCACTGGGCGCCCAGCAGCTGCCTCACACACGTAGCTTCTCTAGCGCTCTCCTCCCCGGCAGAGACGTGTGCAGCTGGTTGGGGCCTGCCCCTGCGTGCCTGGGCTCCCGCCCACAGCCCCAGCTCAGGGCAAGCAGCCCCTGAGCCAAGACCTGCAGGAGGCGCAGAGCGCCCCCACATGGAAGCCGAGTGAACAGCTGGCGGGGAGGCGAGCCTCCTGGAGGGAAGAAGAGGCAGCCCAGCCTCGTTTGGCTCAAGCCCTACTTGGCTGGAGCCCAGTGCACCTCCAGGACGGCAGAGCTCCAGCTCTGCTCAGAGGCCCGATCTGGCAGAGTTGCTGGCGCGAGGCTGCTCTGCCCTGGGCGAGCCTTGCCCAGACTTGCCTCGCTGATAGGCTTCCTGCCAAGGAAGGAGCTGGCTGCGCGAGGCTGGGAGACGCCACTGGCGCCGTCCTGGCCTCAGCTCCGCTCCTGCCTTGCCATTGCCCTTAGGCCCCAGGCGTCCTTGGGGAGGGCTTAGGGGCCGGTGGCTTGCACACTGCCTAGGGCTCCAGCAGGAAGAGCTCTGTGCGAGGGAAGGGAAGGGCTAGTGCAGGGCTCCTCCAGCGGTTGCTTGGCCGCCCAGACTCAGCGCCGCACGGAGTGCACCAGGCTCCCAGGGCCCCTGGCTGGGGTCTGCAGCCCCGCACACCCGGAGGCTGACTCCCTGGGCGCCCAGCAGCTGCCTCACACACGTAGCTTCCCTAGCGGTCTCCTCCCCAGCAGAGACGTGTGCAGCTGGTTGGGGCCTGCCCCTGCGTGCCTGGGCTCCCGCGCACAGCCCCAGCTCAGGGCAAGCAGCCCCTGAGCCAAGACCTGCAGGAGGCGAAGAGCGCCCCCACCTGGAAGCCGAGTGAACAGCTGGCGGGGAGGCGAGCCTCCTCGAGGGAAGAAGAGGCAGCCCAGCCTCGTTTGGCTCAAGCCCTACTTGGCTGGAGCCGAGTGCGCCTCCAGGACGGCAGAGCTCCAGCTCTGCTCAGAGGCCCGATCTGGCAGAGTTGCTGGCGCGAGGCTGCTCTGCCCTGGGCGAACCTTGCCCAGACTTGCCCGCCGGCTAGGCTTCCTGCCCAGGAAAGATCAGGCTGCGCGAGGCTGGGAGACCCCACTGGCGCCTTCCTGGCCTCAGCTCCTCTCCTGCCTTGCCTTTGCACCTAGGCCCCAGGCGTCCTTGGGGAGGGCTTAGGGGCCAGTGGCTTGCACACTGCCAAGGGCTCCAGCAGGAAGAGCTCTGTGCGAGGGAAGGGAAGGGCTAGTGCAGGGCTCCTCCAGCGGTTGCTTGGCCGCCCAGACTCAGCGCTGCACGGAGTGCACCAGGCTCCCAGGGCCCCTGGCTGTGGTCTGCAGCCCCGCACACCCGGAGGCTGACTCCCTGGGCGCCCAGCAGCTGCCTCACACACGTAGCTTCCCTAGCGCTCTCCTCCCCAGCAGAGACGTGTGCAGCTGGTTGGGGCCTGCCCCTGCGTGCCTGGGCTCCCGCGCAGAGCCCCAGCTCAGGGCAAGCAGCCCCTGAGCCAAGACCTGCAGGAGGCGCAGAGCGCCCCCACCTGGAAGCCGAGTGAACAGCTGGCGGGGAGGCGAGCCTCCTCGAGGGAAGAAGAGGCAGCCCAGCCTCGTTTGGCTCAAGCCCTACTTGGCTGGAGCCGAGTGCGCCTCCAGGACGGCAGAGCTCCAGCTCTGCTCAGAGGCCCGTTCTGGCAGAGTTGCTGGCGCGAGGCTGGTCTGCCCTGGGCGAGCCTTGCCCAGACTTGCCTCGCTGCTAGGCTTCCTGCCCAGGAAGGAGCCGGCTGCGCGAGGCTGGGAGACGCCACTGGCGCCTTCCTGGCCTCAGCTCCGCTCCTGCCTTGCCTTTGCACCTAGGCCCCAGGCGTCCTTGGGGAGGGCTTAGTGGCCGGTGGCTTGCACAGTGCCAAGGGCTCCAGCAGGAAGAGCTCTGTGCGAGGGAAGGGAAGGGCCAGTGCAGGGCTCCTCCAGCGGTTGCTTGGCCGCCCAGGCTCAGCGCCGCTCGGAGTGCCCCAGGCTCCCAGGGCCCCTGGCTGGGGTCTGCAGCCCCGCACACCCGGAGGCTGACTCCCTGGGCGCCCAGAAGCTGCCTCACACACGTAGCTTCCCTAGCGCTCTCCTCCCCAGCAGAGACGTGTGCAGCTGGTTGGGGCCTGCCCCTGCGTGCCTGGGCTCCCGCGCACAGCCCCAGCTCAGGGCAAGCAGCCCCTGAGCCAAGACCTGCAGGGGGGGCAGAGCGCCCCCACCTGGAAGCCGAGTGAACAGCTGGCGGGGAGGCGAGCCTCCTCGAGGGAAGAAGAGGCAGCCCAGCCTCGTTTGGCTCAAGCCCTACTTGGCTGGAGCCGAGTGCGCCTCCAGGACGGCAGAGCTCCAGCTCTGCTCAGAGGCCCGTTCTGGCAGAGTTGCTGGCGCGAGGCTGCTCTGCCCTGGGCGAGCCTTGCCCAGACTTGCCTCGCTGCTAGGCTTCCTGCCCAGGAAGGAGCAGGCTGCGCGAGGCTGGGAGACGCCACTGGCGCCTTCCTGGCCTCAGCTCCGCTCCTGCCTTGCCTTTGCACTTGGCCCCAGGCGTCTTGGGGAGGGCTTAGGGGCCGGTGGCTTGCACAGTGCCAAGGGCTCCAGCAGGAAGAGCTCTGTGCGAGGGAAGGGAAGGGCCAGTGCAGGGCTTCTCCAGCGGTTGCTTGTCCGCCCAGGCTCAGCGCCGCACGGAGTGCACCAGGCTCCCAGGGCCCCTGGCTGGGGTCTGCAGCCCCGCACACCCGGAGGCTGACTCCCTGGGCGCCCAGCAGCTGCCTCACACACGTAGCTTCCCTAGCGCTCTCCTCCCCAGCAGAGACGTGTGCAGCTGGTTGGGGCCTGCCCCTGCGTGCCTGGGCTCCCGCGCACAGCCCCAGCTCAGGGCAAGCAGCCCCTGAGCCAAGACCTGCAGGAGGCGCAGAGCGCCCCCACCTGGAAGCCGAGTGAACAGCTGGCGCGGAGGCGAGCCTCCTCGAGGGAAGAAGAGGCAGCCCAGCCTCGTTTGGCTCAAGCCCTACTTGGCTGGAGCCGAGTGCGCCTCCAGGACGGCAGAGCTCCAGCTCTGCTCAGAGGCCCGATCTGGCAGAGTTGCTGGCGCGAGGCTGCTCTGCCCTGGGCGAGCCTTGCCCAGAGTTGCCTCGCTGCTAGGCTTCCTGCCCAGGAAGGAGCAGGCTGCGCGAGGCTGGGAGACGCCACTGGCGCCTTCCTGGCCTCAGCTCCGCTCCTGCCTTGCCTTTGCCCCTAGGCCCCAGGTGTCCTTGGGGAGGGCTTAGGGGCCGGTGGCTTGCACACTGCCAAGGGCTCCAGCAGGAAGAGCTCTGTGCGAGGGAAGGGAATGGCCAGTGCAGGGCTCCTCCAGCGGTTGCTTGGCCGCCCAGGCTCAGCGCCGCACGGAGTGCACCAGGCTCCCAGGGCCCCTGGCTGGGGTCTGCAGCCCCGCACACCCGGAGGCTGACTCCCTGGGCGCCCAGCAGCTGCCTCACACACGTGGCTTCCCTAGCGCTCTCCTCCACAGCAGAGACGTGTGCAGCTGGTTGGGGCCTGCCCCTGCGTGCCTGGGCTCCCGCGCACAGCCCCAGCTCAGGGCAAGCAGCCCCTGAGCCAAGACCTGCAGGAGGCGCAGAGCGCCCCCACCTGGAAGCCGAGTGAACAGCTGGCGGGGAGGCGAGCCTCCTCGAGGGAAGAAGAGGCAGCCCAGCCTCGTTTGGCTCAAGCCCTACTTGGCTGGAGCCGAGTGCGCCTCCAGGACGGCAGAGCTCCAGCTCTGCTCAGAGGCCCGATCTGGCAGAGTTGCTGGCGCGAGGCTGCTCTGCCCTGGGCGAGCCTTGCCCAGACTTGCCTCGCTGCTAGGCTTCCTGCCCAGGAAGGAGCAGGCTGCGCGAGGCTGGGAGACGCCACTGGCGCCGTCCTGGCCTCAGCTCCGCTCCTGCCTTGCCATTGCCCTTAGGCCCCAGGCGTCCTTGGGGAGGGCTTAGGGGCCGGTGGCTTGCACACTGCCAAGGGCTCCAGCAGGAAGAGCTCTGTGCGAGGGAAGAGAAGGGCTAGTGCAGGGCTCCTCCAGCGGTTGCTTGGCCGCCCAGACTCAGCTCGGCACGGAGTGCACCCGGCTCCCAGGGCCCCTGGATGGGGTCTGCAGCTCCGCACACCCGGAGGCTGACTCCCTGGGCGCCCAGCAGCTGCCTCACACACGTAGCTTCCCTAGCGCTCTCCTCCCCAGCAGAGACGTGTGCAGCTGGTTGGGGCCTGCCCCTGCGTGCCTGGGCTCCCGCGCACAGCCCCAGCTCAGGGCAAGCAGCTCCTGAGCCAAGACCTGCAGGAGGCGCAGAGCGCCCCCACCTGGAAGCCGAGTGAACAGCTGGCGGGGAGGCGAGCCTCCTCGAGGGAAGAAGAGGCAGCCCAGCCTTGTTTGGCTCAAGCCCTACTTGGCTGGAACCGAGTGCGCCTCCAGGACGGCAGAGCTCCAGCTCTGCTCAGAGGCCCGATCTGGCAGAGTTGCTGGCGCGAGGCTGCTCTGCCCTGGGCGAGCCTTGCCCAGACTTGCCCCCCTGCTAGGCTTCCTGCCCAGGAAAGAGCAGGCTGCGCGAGGCTGGGAGACGCCACTGGCGCCTTCCTGGCCTCAGCTCCGCTCCTGCCTTGCCTTTGCACCTAGGCCCCAGGCGTCCTTGGGGAGGGCTTAGGGGCCAGTGGCTTGCACACTGCCAAGGGCTCCAGCAGGAAGAGCTCTGTGCTAGGGAAGGGAAGGGCTAGTGCAGGGCTCCTCCAGCGGTTGCTTGGCCGCCCAGACTCAGCGCTGCACGGAGTGCACCAGGCTCCCAGGGCCCCAGGCTGTGGCTGCAGCCCCGCACACCCGGAGGCTGACTCCCTGGGCGCCCAGCAGCTGCCTCACACACGTAGCTTCCCTAGCGCTCTCCTCCCCAGCAGAGACGTGTGCAGCTGGTTGGGGCCTGCCCCTGCGTGACTGGGCTCCCGCGCACAGCCCCAGCTCAGGGCAAGCAGCCCCTGAGCCAAGACCTGCAGGAGGCGCAGAGCGCCCCCACCTGGAAGCCGAGTGAACAGCTGGCGGGGAGGCGAGCCTCCTCGAGGGAAGAAGAGGAAGCCCAGCCTCGTTTGGCTCAAGCCCTATTTGGCTGGAGCCGAGTGCGCCTCCAGGACGGCAGAGCTCCAGCTCTGCTCACAGGCCCGATCTGGCAGAGTTGCTGGCGCGAGGCTGCTCTGCCCTGGGCGAGCCTTGCCCAGACTTGCCTCGCTGCTAGGCTTCCTGCCCAGGAAGGACCAGGCTGCGCGAGGCTTGGAAACGCCACTGGCGCCTTCCTGGCCTCAGCTCCTCTCCTGCCTTATCTTTACATCTAGGACCCAGGCGTCCTTGTGGATGGCTTAGGAGCCGGTGGCTTGCACACTGCCAAGGGCTCCAGCAGGAAGAGCTCTGTGCGAGGGAAGGGAAGGGCTAGTGCAGGGCTCCTCCAGCGGTTGCTTGGCCGCCCAGACTCAGCTCGGAACGGAGTGCACCAGGCTCCCAGGGCCCCTGGCTGCGGTCTGCAGCACGGCACACCCGGAGGCTGACTCCCTGGGCGCCCAGCAGCTGCCTCACACACGTAGCTTCCCTAGCGCTCTCCTCCCCAGCAGAGACGTGTGCAGCTGGTTGGGGCCTGCCCCTGCGTGCCTGGGCTCCCACCCACAGCCCCAGCTCAGGGCAAGCAGCCCCTGAGCCAAGACCTGCAGGAGGCGCAGAGCGCCCCCACCTGGAAGCCGAGTGAACACCTGGCGGGAAGGCGAGCCTCCTCGAGGGAAGAAGAGGCAGCCCAGCCTCGTTTGGTTCAAGCCCTACTTGGCTGGAGCCGAGTGCGCCTCCAGGACGGCAGAGCTCCAGCTCTGCTCAGACGCCCGATCTGGCAGAGTTGCTGGCGCGAGGCTGCTCTGCCCTGGGCGAGCCTTGCCCAGAATTGCCTCACTGCTAGGCTTCCTGCCCAGAAAGGAGCAGGCTGCGCGAGGCTGGGAGACGCCACTGGCGCCGTCCTGGCCTCAGCTCCGCTCCTGCCTTGCCATTGCCCTTAGGCCCCAGGCGTCCTTGGGGAGGGCTTAGGGGCCGGTGGCTTGCACACTGCCAAGGGGTCCAGCAGGAAGAGCTCTGTGCGAGGGAAGGGAAGGGCTAGTGCAGGGCTCCTCCAGCGGTTGCTTGGCCGCCCAGACTCAGCTCGGCACGGAGTGCACCAGGCTCCCAGGGCCCCTGGCTGGGGTCTGCAGCCCCGCCTACCCGGAGGCTGACTCCCTGGGCGCCCAGCAGCTGCCTCACACACGTAGCTTCCCTAGCGCTCTCCTCCCCAGCAGAGACGTGTGCAGCTGGTTGGGGACTGCCCCTGAGTGCCTGGGCTCCTGCGCACAGCCCCAGCTCAGGGCAAGCAGGCCCTGAGCCAAGACCTGCAGGAGGCGAAGAGCGCCCCCACCTGGAAGCCGAGTGAACAGCTGGCGGGGAGGCGAGCCTCCTCGAGGGAAGAAGAGGCTGCCCAGCCTCGTTTGGCTCAAGCCCTACTTGGCTGGAGCCGAGTGCGCCTCCAGGACTGCAGAGCTCTAGCTCTGCTCAGAGGCCCCATATGGCTGAGTTGCTGGCGCGAGGCTGCTCTGCCCTGGGCGAGCCTTGCCCAGACTTGCCTCGCTGCTAGGCTTCCTGCCCAGGAAGGAGCTGGCTGCGCGAGGCTGGGAAACGCCACTGATGCCTTCCTAGCCTCAGCTCCGCTCCTGCCTTGCCTTTGCACCTAGGCCCCAGGCGTCCTTGGGGAGGGCTTAGGGGCCAGTGGCTTGCACACTGCCAAGGGCTCCAGCAGGAAGAGCTCTGTGCGAGGGAAGGGAAGGGCTAGTGCAGGGCTCCTCCAGCGGTGGCTTGGCCGCCCAGACTCAGCGCTGCACGGAGTGCACCAGGCTCCCACGGCCCCTGGCTGTGATCTGCAGCCCCGCACACCCGGAGGCTGACTCCCTGGGCGCCCAGCAGCTGCCTCACACACGTAGCTTCCCTAGCGCTCACCTCCCCAGCAGAGACGTGTGCAGCTGGTTGGGGCCTGCCCCTGCGGGCCTGGGCTCACGCGCACAGCCCCAGCTCAGGGCAAGCAGCCCCTGAGCCAAGACCTGCAGGAGGCGCAGAGCGCCCCCACCTGGAAGCCGGGTGAACAGCTGGCGGGGAGGCGAGCCTCCTCGAGGGAAGAAGAGGAAGCCCAGCCTCGTTTGGCTCAAGCGCTATTTGGCTGGATTCGAGTGCGCCTCCAGGACGGCAGAGCTACTGCTCTGCACAGAGGCCCGAACTGGCAGAGTTGTTGGCGTGAGGCTGCTCTGCCCTGGGCGAGCCTTGCCCAGACTTGCCTTGCTGCTAGGCTTCCTGCCCAGGAAGGAGCAGGCTGCGCGAGGCTGGGAGACGCCACTGGCGCCTTCCTGGCCTCAGCTCCTCTCCTGCCTTGCCTTTGCACCAAGGCCCCAGGTGTCCTTGGGGAGGACTTAGGGGCCGGTGGCTTGCACACTGCCAAGGGCTCCAGCAGCCAGAGCTCTGTGCGAGGGAAGGGAAGGACTAGTGCAGGGCTCCTCCAGCGGTTGCTTGGCCGCCCAGACTCAGCGCCGCACGGAGTGCACCAGCCTCCCAGGGCCCCTGGCTGGCGTCTGCAGCCCCGCACACCCGGAGGCTGACTCCCTGGGCGCCCAGCAGCTGCCTCACACACGTAGCTTCCCTAGCGCTCTCCTCCCCGGCAGAGACGTGTGCAGCTGGTTGGGGCCTGCCCCTGCGTGCCTGGGCTCCCGCCCACAGCCCCAGCTCAGGGCAAGCAGCCCCTGAGCCAAGAACTGCAGGAGGCGCAGAGCGCCCCCACCTGGAAGCCGAGTGAACAGCTGGCGGGGAGGCGAGCCTCCTCGAGGGAAGAAGAGGCAGGCCAGCCTCGTTTGGCTCAAGCCCTACTTGGCTGGAGCCCAGTGCACCTCCAGGACGGCAGAGCTCCAGCTCTGCTCAGAGGCCCGATCTGGCAGAGTTGCTGGCGCGAGGCTGCTCTGCCCTGGGCGAGCCTTGCCCAGACTTGCCTCGCTGCTAGGCTTCCTGCCAAGGAAGGAGTTGGCTGCGCGAGGCTGGGAGACGCCACTGGCGCCTTCCTGGCCTCAGCTCGGCTCCTGCCTTGCCTTTGCACCTAGGCCCCAGGCGTCCTTGGGGAGGGCTTAGGGGCCGGTGGCTTGCACACTGCCCAAGGCTCCAGCAGGAAGAGCTCTGTGCGAGGGAAGGGAAGGGCTAGTGCAGGGCTCCTCCAGCGGTTGCTTGGCCGCCCAGACTCAGCGCCGCACGGAGTGCACCAGGCTCCCAGGGCCCCTGGATGGGGTATGCAGCCCCGCACACCGGGAGGCTGACTCCCTGAGCGCCAAGCAGCTGCCTCACACACGTACCTTCCCTAGCGCTCTCCTCCCCAGCAGAGACGTGTGCAGCTGGTTGGGGCCTGCCCCTGCGTTCCTGGGCTCCCGCGCACAGCCCCAGCTCAGGGCAAGCAGCCCCTGAGCCAAGACCTGCAGGAGGCGCAGAGCGCCCCCACCTGGAAGCCGAGTGAAAAGCTGGCGGGGAGGCGAGCCTCATCGAAGGAAGAAGAGGCAGCCCAGCCTCGTTTGGCTCAAGCCCTACTTGGCTGGAGCCGAGTGCGCCTCCAGGACGGCAGAGCTCCAGCTCTGCTCAGAGGCCCGATCTGGCAGAGTTGCTGGCGCGAGGCTGCTCTGCCCTGGGCGAGCCTTGCCCAGAATTGCCTCGCTGCTAGGCTTCCTGCCCAGAAAGGAGCAGGCTGCGCGAGGCTGGGAGACGCCACTGGCGCCGTCCTGGCCTCAGCTCCGCTCCTGCCTTGCCATTGCCCTTAGGCCCCAGGCGTCCTTGGGGAGGGCTTAGGGGCCGGTGGCTTGCACACTGCCAAGGGCTCCAGCAGGAAGAGCTCTGTGAGAGGGAAGGGAAGGGCTAGTGCAGGGCTCCTCCAGCGGTTGCTTGGCCGCCCAGACTCAGCTCGGCACGGAGTGCACCAGGCTCCCAGGGCCCCTGGCTGGGGTCTGCAGCCCCGCACACCCGGAGGCTGACTCCCTGGGCGCCCAGCAGCTGCCTCACACACGTAGCTTCCCTAGCGCTCTCCTCCCCAGCAGAGACGTGTGCAGCTGGTTGGGGCCTGCCCCTGCGTGCCTGGGCTCCCGCGCACAGCCCCAGCTCAGGGCAAGCAGCCCCTGAGCCAAGACCTGCAGGAGGCGAAGAGCGCCCCCACCTGGAAGCCGAGTGAACAGCTGGCGGGGAGGCGAGCCTCCTCGAGGGAAGAAGAGGCAGCTCAGCCTCGTTTGGCTCAAGCCCTACTTGGCTGGAGCCGAGTGCGCCTCCAGGACGGCAGAGCTCCAGCTCTGCTCAGAGGCCCGATCTGGCAGAGTTGCTGGCGCGAGGCTGCTCTGCCCTGGGCGAGACTTGCCCAGACTTGCCCCCCTGCTAGGCTTCCTGCCCAGGAAAGAGCAGGCTGCGCGAGGCTGGGAGACGCCACTGGCGCCTTCCTGGCCTCAGCTCCGCTCCTGCCTTGCCTTTGCACCTAGGCCCCAGGCGTCCTTGGGGAGGGCTTAGGGGCCAGTGGCTTGAACACTGCCAAGGGCTCCAGCAGGAAGAGCTCTGTGCGAGGGAAGGGAAGGGCTAGTTCAGGGCTCCTCCAGCGGTTGCTTGGCCGCCCAGACTCAGCGCTGCACGGAGTGCACCAGGCTCCCAGGGCCCCTGGCTGTGGTCTGCAGCCCCGCACACCCGGAGGCTGACTCCCTGGGCGCCCAGCAGCTGCCTCACACCCGTAGCTTCCCTAGCGCTCTCCTCCCCAGCAGAGAAGTGTGCAGCTGGTTGGGGCCTGCCCCTGCGTGCCTGGGCTCCCGCGCACAGCCCCAGTTCAGGGCAAGCAGCCCCTGAGCCAAGACCTGCAGGAGGCGCAGAGCGCCCCCACCTGGAAGCCGAGTGAACAGCTGGCGGGGAGGCGAGCCTCCTCGAGGGAAGAAGAGGAAGCCCAGCCTCGTTTGGCTCAAGCCCTATTTGGCTGGAGCCGAGTGCGCCTCCAGGACGGCAGAGCTCCAGCTCTGCTCAGAGGCCCGATCTGGCAGAGTTGCTGGCGCGAGGCTGCTCTGCCCTGGGCGAACCTTGCCCAGACTTGCCTCGCAGCTAGGCTTCCTGCCCAGGAAGGAGCAGGCTGCGCGAGGCTGGTAGAGGCCACTGGCGCCTTCCTGGCCTCAGCTCCGCTCCTGCCTTGCCTTTGCACCTAGGCCCCAGGCGTCCTTGGGGAGGGCTTAGGGGCCGGTGGCTTGCACACTGCCAAGGGCTCCAGCAGGAAGAGCTCTGTGCGAGGGAAGGGAAGGGCTAGTGCAGGGCTCCTCCAGCGGTTGCTTGGCCGCCCAGACTCAGCTCGGCACGGAGTGCACCAGGCTCCCAGGGCCCCTGGCTGGGGTCTGCAGCCCCGCACACCCGGAGGCTGACTCCCTGGGCGCCCAGCAGCTGCCTCACACACGTAGCTTCCCTAGTGCTCTCCTCCCCAGCAGAGACGTGTGCAGCTGGTTGGGGCCTGCCCCTGCGTGCCTGGGCTCCCGCGCACAGCCCCAGCTCAGGGCAAGCAGCCCCTGAGCCAAGACCTGCAGGAGGCGAACAGCGCCCCCACCTGGAAGCCGAGTGAACAGCTGGCGGGGAGGCGAGCCTCCTCGAGGGAAGAAGAGGCAGCCCAGCCTCGTTTGGCTCAAGCCCTACTTGGCTGGAGCCGAGTGCGCCTCCAGGACGGCAGAGCTAAAGCTCTGCTCAGAGGCCCGATCTGGCAGAGTTGCTGGAGCGAGGCTGCTCTGCCCTGGGCGAGCCTTGCCCAGAATTGCCTCGCTGCTAGGCTTCCTGCCCAGAAAGGAGCAGGCTGCGCGAGGCTGGGAGACGCCACTGGCGCCGTCCTGGCCTCAGCTCCGCTCCTGCCTTGCCATTGCCCTTAGGCCCCAGGCTTCCTTGGGGAGGGCTTAGGGGCCGGTGGATTGCACACTGCCAAGTGCTCCAGCAGGAAGAGCTCTGTGCGAGGGAAGGGAAGGGCTAGTGCAGGGCTCCTCCAGCGGTTGCTTGGCCGCCCAGACTCAGCTCGGCACGGAGTGCACCAGCCTCCCAGGGCCCCTGGCTGGGGTCTGCAGCCCCGCACACCCGGAGGCTGACTCCCTGGGCGCCCAGCAGCTGCCTCACACACGTAGCTTCCCTAGCGCTCTCCTCCCCAGCAGAGACGTGTGCAGCTGGTTGGGGCCTGCCCCTGCGTGCCTGGGCTCCCGCGCACAGCCCCAGCTCAGGGCAAGCAGCCCCTGAGCCAAGACCTGCAGGAGGCGAAGAGCGCCCCCACCTGGAAGCCGAGTGAACAGCTGGCGGGGAGGCGAGCCTCCTCGAGGGAAGAAGAGGCAGCCCAGCCTCGTTTGGCTCAAGCCCTACTTGGCTGGAGCCGAGTGCGCCTCCAGGACTGCAGAGCTCTAGCTCTGCTCAGAGGCCCCATCTGGCAGAGTTGCTGGCGCGAGGCTGCTCTGCCCTGGGCGAGCCTTGCCCAGACTTGCCTCGCTGCTGGGCTTCCTGCCCAGGAAGGACCAGGCTGCGCGAGGCTTGGAGACGCCACTGGTGCCTTCCTGGCCTCAGCTCCGCTCCTGCCTTATCTTTACATCTAGGACCCAGGCGTCCTTGTGGAGGGCTTAGGGGCCGGTGGCTTGCACACTGCCAAGGGCTCCAGCAGGAAGAGCTCTGTGCGAGGGAAGGGAAGGGCTAGTGCATGGCTCCTCCAGCGGTTGCTTGGCCGCCCAGACTCAGCTCGGAACGGAGTGCACCAGGCTCCCAGGGCGCCTGGCTGGGGTCTGCAGCCCCGCACACCCGGAGGCTCACTCACTGGGCGCCCAGCAGCTGCCTCACACACGTAGCTTCTCTAGCGCTCTCCTCCCCGGCAGAGACGTGTGCAGCTGGTTGGGGCCTGCCTCTGCGTGCCTGGGCTCCCGCCCACAGCCCCAGCTCAGGGCAAGCAGCCCCTGAGCCAAGACCTGCAGGAGGCGCAGAGCGCCCCCACATGGAAGCCGAGTGAACAGCTGGCGGGGAGGCGAGCCTCCTGGAGGGAAGAAGAGGCAGCCCAGCCTCGTTTGGCTCAAGCCCTACTTGGCTGGAGCCCAGTGCACCTCCAGGACGGCAGAGCTCCAGCTCTGCTCAGAGGCCCGATCTGGCAGAGTTGCTGGCGCGAGGCTGCTCTGCCCTGGGCGAGCCTTGCCCAGACTTGCCTCGCTGATAGGCTTCCTGCCAAGGAAGGAGCTGGCTGCGCGAGGCTGGGAGACGCCACTGGCGCCTTCCTGGCCTCAGCTCGGCTCCTGCATTGCCTTTGCAACTAGGCCCCAGGCGTCCTTGGGGAGGGCTTAGGGGCCGGTGGCTTGCACACTGCGCAAGGCTCCAGCAGGAAGAGCTCTGTGCGAGGGAGGGAAGGGCTAGTGCAGGGCTCCTCCAGCGGTTGCTTGGACGCCCAGACTCAGCGCTGCACGGAGTGCACCAGGCTCCCAGGGCCCCTGGATGGGGTCTGCAGCCCCGCACACCCGGAGGCTGACTCCCTGAGCGCCAAGCAGCTGCCTCACACACGTAGCTTCCCTAGCGCTCTCCTCCCCAGCAGAGACGTGTGCAGCTGGTTGGGGCCTGCCCCTGCGTGCCTGGGCTCCCGCGCACAGCCCCAGCTCAGGGCAAGCAGCCCCTGAGCCAAGACCTGCAGGAGGCGCAGAGCGCCCCCACCTGGAAGCCGAGTGAACAGCTGGCGGGGAGGCGAGCCTCCTCGAGGGAAGAAGAGGCAGCCCAGCCTCGTTTGGCTCAAGCCCTACTTGGCTGGATCCGAGTGCGCCTCCAGGACGGCAGAGCTCCTGCTCTGCTCAGAGGCCCGATCTGGCAGAGTTGCTGGCGCGAGGCTGCTCTGCCCTGGGCGAGCCTTGCCCAGAATTGCCTCGCTGCTAGGCTTCCTGCCCAGAAAGGAGCAGGCTGCGCGAGGCTGGGAGACGCCACTGGCGCCGTCCTGGCCTCAGCTCCGCTCCTGCCTTGCCATTGCCCTTAGGCCCCAGGCGTCCTTGTGGAGGGCTTAGGGGCCGGTGGCTTGCACACTGCCAAGGGCTCCAGCAGGAAGAGCTCTGTGCGAGGGAAAGGAAGGGCTAGTGCAGGGCTCCTCCAGCGGTTGCTTGGCCGCCCAGACTCAGTTCGGCACGGAGTGCACCAGGCTCCCAGGGCCCCTGGCTGGGGTCTGCAGCCCCGCACACCCGGAGGCTGACTCCCTGGGCGCCCAGCAGCTGCCTCACACACGTAGCTTCCCTAGCGCTCTCCTCCCCAGCAGAGACGTGTGCAGCTGGTTGGGGCCTGCCCCTGCGTGCCTGGGCTCCCGCGCACAGCCGCAGCTCAGGGCAAGCACACCCTGAGCCAAGACCTGCAGGAGGCGAAGAGCGCCCCCACCTGGAAGCCGAGTGAACAGCTGGCGGGGAGGCGAGCCTCCTCGAGGGAAGAAGAGGCAGCCCAGCCTCGTTTGGCTCAAGCCCTACTTGGCTGGAGCCGAGTGCGCCTCCAGGACGGCAGAGCTCCAGCTCTGCTCAGAGGCCCGATCTGGCATAGTTGCTGGCGCGAGGCTGCTCTGCCCTGGGCGAGCCTTGCCCAGACTTGCCCCCCTGCTAGGCTTCCTGCCCAGGAAAGAGCAGGCTGCGCGAGGCTGGGAGACGCCACTGGCGCCTTCCTGGCCTCAGCTCCGCTCCTGCCTTGCCTTTGCACCTAGGCCCACAGGCGTCCTTGGGGAGGGCTTAGGGGCCAGTGGCTTGCACACTGCCAAGGGCTCCAGCAGGAAGAGCTCTGTGCGAGGGAAGGGAAGGGCTAGTGCAGGGCTCCTCCAGCGGTTGCTTGGCCGCCCAGACTCAGCGCTGCACGGAGTGCACCAGGCTCCCAGGCCCCCTGGCTTTGGTCTGCAGCCCCGCACACCCGGAGGCTGACTCCCTGGGCGCCCAGCAGCTGCCTCACACACGTAGCTTCCCTAGCGCTCTCCTCCCCAGCAGAGACGTGTGCAGCTGGTTGGGGCCTGCCCCTGCGTGCTTGGGCTCCCGCGCACAGCCCCAGCTCAGGGCAAGCAGCCCCTGAGCCAAGACCTGCAGGAGGCGCAGAGCGACCCCACCTGGAAGCCGAGTGAACAGCTGTCGGGGAGGCGAGCCTCCTCGAGGGAAGAAGAGGAAGCCCAGCCTCGTTTGGCTCAAGCCCTATTTGGCTGGAGCCGTGTGCGCCTCCAGGACGGCAGAGCTCCAGCTCTGCTCAGAGGCCCGATCTGGCAGAGTTGCTGGCGCGAGGCTGCTCTGCCCTGGGCGAGCCTTGCCCAGACTTGCCTCGCTGCTAGGCTTCCTGCCCAGGAAGGACCAGGCTGCGCGAGGCTTGGAGACGCCACTGGTGCCTTCCTGGCCTCAGCTCCGCTCCTGCCTTATCTTTACACCTAGGACCCAGGCGTCCTTGTGGAGGGCTTAGGGGCCGGTGGCTTGCACACTGCCAAGGGCTCCAGCAGGAAGAGCTCTGTGCGAGGGAAGGGAAGGGCTAGTGCAGGGCTCCTCCAGCGGTTGCTTGGCCGCCCAGACTCAGCTCGGAACGGAGTGCACCAGGCTCCCAGGGCGCCTGGCTGGGGTCTGCAGCCCCGCACACCCGGAGGCTCACTCACTGGGCGCCCAGCAGCTGCCTCACACACGTAGCTTCTCTAGCGCTCTCCTCCCCGGCAGAGACGTGTGCAGCTGGTTGGGGCCTGCCCCTGCGTGCCTGGGCTCCCGCCCACAGCCCCAGCTCAGGGCAAGCAGCCCCTGAGCCAAGACCTGCAGGAGGCGCAGAGCGCCCCCACATGGAAGCCGAGTGAACAGCTGGCGGGGAGGCGAGCCTCCTGGAGGGAAGAAGAGGCAGCCCAGCCTCGTTTGGCTCAAGCCCTACTTGGCTGGAGCCCAGTGCACCTCCAGGACGGCAGAGCTCCAGCTCTGCTCAGAGGCCCGATCTGGCAGAGTTGCTGGCGCGAGGCTGCTCTGCCCTGGGCGAGCCTTGCCCAGACTTGCCTCGCTGATAGGCTTCCTGCCAAGGAAGGAGCTGGCTGCGCGAGGCTGGGAGACGCCACTGGCGCCGTCCTGGCCTCAGCTCCGCTCCTGCCTTGCCATTGCCCTTAGGCCCCAGGCGTCCTTGGGGAGGGCTTAGGGGCCGGTGGCTTGCACACTGCCTAGGGCTCCAGCAGGAAGAGCTCTGTGCGAGGGAAGGGAAGGGCTAGTGCAGGGCTCCTCCAGCGGTTGCTTGGCCGCCCAGACTCAGCGCCGCACGGAGTGCACCAGGCTCCCAGGGCCCCTGGCTGGGGTCTGCAGCCCCGCACACCCGGAGGCTGACTCCCTGGGCGCCCAGCAGCTGCCTCACACACGTAGCTTCCCTAGCGGTCTCCTCCCCAGCAGAGACGTGTGCAGCTGGTTGGGGCCTGCCCCTGCGTGCCTGGGCTCCCGCGCACAGCCCCAGCTCAGGGCAAGCAGCCCCTGAGCCAAGACCTGCAGGAGGCGAAGAGCGCCCCCACCTGGAAGCCGAGTGAACAGCTGGCGGGGAGGCGAGCCTCCTCGAGGGAAGAAGAGGCAGCCCAGCCTCGTTTGGCTCAAGCCCTACTTGGCTGGAGCCGAGTGCGCCTCCAGGACGGCAGAGCTCCAGCTCTGCTCAGAGGCCCGATCTGGCAGAGTTGCTGGCGCGAGGCTGCTCTGCCCTGGGCGAACCTTGCCCAGACTTGCCCCCCGGCTAGGCTTCCTGCCCAGGAAAGATCAGGCTGCGCGAGGCTGGGAGACCCCACTGGCGCCTTCCTGGCCTCAGCTCCTCTCCTGCCTTGCCTTTGCACCTAGGCCCCAGGCGTCCTTGGGGAGGGCTTAGGGGCCAGTGGCTTGCACACTGCCAAGGGCTCCAGCAGGAAGAGCTCTGTGCGAGGGAAGGGAAGGGCTAGTGCAGGGCTCCTCCAGCGGTTGCTTGGCCGCCCAGACTCAGCGCTGCACGGAGTGCACCAGGCTCCCAGGGCCCCTGGCTGTGGTCTGCAGCCCCGCACACCCGGAGGCTGACTCCCTGGGCGCCCAGCAGCTGCCTCACACACGTAGCTTCCCTAGCGCTCTCCTCCCCAGCAGAGACGTGTGCAGCTGGTTGGGGCCTGCCCCTGCGTGCCTGGGCTCCCGCGCAGAGCCCCAGCTCAGGGCAAGCAGCCCCTGAGCCAAGACCTGCAGGAGGCGCAGAGCGCCCCCACCTGGAAGCCGAGTGAACAGCTGGCGGGGAGGCGAGCCTCCTCGAGGGAAGAAGAGGCAGCCCAGCCTCGTTTGGCTCAAGCCCTACTTGGCTGGAGCCGAGTGCGCCTCCAGGACGGCAGAGCTCCAGCTCTGCTCAGAGGCCCGTTCTGGCAGAGTTGCTGGCGCGAGGCTGGTCTGCCCTGGGCGAGCCTTGCCCAGACTTGCCTCGCTGCTAGGCTTCCTGCCCAGGAAGGAGCCGGCTGCGCGAGGCTGGGAGACGCCACTGGCGCCTTCCTGGCCTCAGCTCCGCTCCTGCCTTGCCTTTGCACCTAGGCCCCAGGCGTCCTTGGGGAGGGCTTAGTGGCCGGTGGCTTGCACAGTGCCAAGGGCTCCAGCAGGAAGAGCTCTGTGCGAGGGAAGGGAAGGGCCAGTGCAGGGCTCCTCCAGCGGTTGCTTGGCCGCCCAGGCTCAGCGCCGCTCGGAGTGCCCCAGGCTCCCAGGGCCCCTGGCTGGGGTCTGCAGCCCCGCACACCCGGAGGCTGACTCCCTGGGCGCCCAGAAGCTGCCTCACACACGTAGCTTCCCTAGCGCTCTCCTCCCCAGCAGAGACGTGTGCAGCTGGTTGGGGCCTGCCCCTGCGTGCCTGGGCTCCCGCGCACAGCCCCAGCTCAGGGCAAGCAGCCCCTGAGCCAAGACCTGCAGGGGGGGCAGAGCGCCCCCACCTGGAAGCCGAGTGAACAGCTGGCGGGGAGGCGAGCCTCCTCGAGGGAAGAAGAGGCAGCCCAGCCTCGTTTGGCTCAAGCCCTACTTGGCTGGAGCCGAGTGCGCCTCCAGGACGGCAGAGCTCCAGCTCTGCTCAGAGGCCCGTTCTGGCAGAGTTGCTGGCGCGAGGCTGCTCTGCCCTGGGCGAGCCTTGCCCAGACTTGCCTCGCTGCTAGGCTTCCTGCCCAGGAAGGAGCAGGCTGCGCGAGGCTGGGAGACGCCACTGGCGCCTTCCTGGCCTCAGCTCCGCTCCTGCCTTGCCTTTGCACTTGGCCCCAGGCGTCTTGGGGAGGGCTTAGGGGCCGGTGGCTTGCACAGTGCCAAGGGCTCCAGCAGGAAGAGCTCTGTGCGAGGGAAGGGAAGGGCCAGTGCAGGGCTTCTCCAGCGGTTGCTTGTCCGCCCAGGCTCAGCGCCGCACGGAGTGCACCAGGCTCCCAGGGCCCCTGGCTGGGGTCTGCAGCCCCGCACACCCGGAGGCTGACTCCCTGGGCGCCCAGCAGCTGCCTCACACACGTAGCTTCCCTAGCGCTCTCCTCCCCAGCAGAGACGTGTGCAGCTGGTTGGGGCCTGCCCCTGCGTGCCTGGGCTCCCGCGCACAGCCCCAGCTCAGGGCAAGCAGCCCCTGAGCCAAGACCTGCAGGAGGCGCAGAGCGCCCCCACCTGGAAGCCGAGTGAACAGCTGGCGCGGAGGCGAGCCTCCTCGAGGGAAGAAGAGGCAGCCCAGCCTCGTTTGGCTCAAGCCCTACTTGGCTGGAGCCGAGTGCGCCTCCAGGACGGCAGAGCTCCAGCTCTGCTCAGAGGCCCGATCTGGCAGAGTTGCTGGCGCGAGGCTGCTCTGCCCTGGGCGAGCCTTGCCCAGACTTGCCTCGCTGCTAGGCTTCCTGCCCAGGAAGGAGCAGGCTGCGCGAGGCTGGGAGACGCCACTGGCGCCTTCCTGGCCTCAGCTCCGCTCCTGCCTTGCCTTTGCCCCTAGGCCCCAGGTGTCCTTGGGGAGGGCTTAGGGGCCGGTGGCTTGCACACTGCCAAGGGCTCCAGCAGGAAGAGCTCTGTGCGAGGGAAGGGAATGGCCAGTGCAGGGCTCCTCCAGCGGTTGCTTGGCCGCCCAGGCTCAGCGCCGCACGGAGTGCACCAGGCTCCCAGGGCCCCTGGCTGGGGTCTGCAGCCCCGCACACCCGGAGGCTGACTCCCTGGGCGCCCAGCAGCTGCCTCACACACGTGGCTTCCCTAGCGCTCTCCTCCACAGCAGAGACGTGTGCAGCTGGTTGGGGCCTGCCCCTGCGTGCCTGGGCTCCCGCGCACAGCCCCAGCTCAGGGCAAGCAGCCCCTGAGCCAAGACCTGCAGGAGGCGCAGAGCGCCCCCACCTGGAAGCCGAGTGAACAGCTGGCGGGGAGGCGAGCCTCCTCGAGGGAAGAAGAGGCAGCCCAGCCTCGTTTGGCTCAAGCCCTACTTGGCTGGAGCCGAGTGCGCCTCCAGGACGGCAGAGCTCCAGCTCTGCTCAGAGGCCCGTTCTGGCAGAGTTGCTGGCGCGAGGCTGCTCTGCCCTGGGCGAGCCTTGCCCAGACTTGCCTCGCTGCTAGGCTTCCTGCCCAGGAAGGAGCAGGCTGCGCGAGGCTGGGAGACGCCACTGGCGCCTTCCTGGCCTCAGCTCCGCTCCTGCCTTGCCTTTGCACCTAGGCCCCAGGCGTCCTTGGGGAGGGCTTAGTGGCCGGTGGCTTGCACAGTGCCAAGGGCTCCAGTAGGAAGAGCTCTGTGCGAGGGAAGGGAAGGGCCAGTGCAGGGCTCCTCCAGCGGTTGCTTGGCCGCCCAGGCTCAGCGCCGCACGGAGTGCACCAGGCTCCCAGGGCCCCTGGCTGAGGTCTGCAGCCCCGCACACCCGGAGGCTGACTCCCTGGGCGCCCAGAAGCTGCCTCACACACGTAGCTTCCCTAGCGCTCTCCTCCCCAGCAGAGACGTGTGCAGCTGGTTGGGGCCTGCCCCTGCGTGCCTGGGCTCCCGCCCACAGCCCCAGCTCAGGGCAAGCAGCCTCTGAGCCAAGACCTGCAGGAGGCGCAGAGCGCCCCCACCTGGAAGCCGAGTGAACAGCTGGCGGGGAGGCGAGCCTCCTCGAGGGAAGAAGAGGCAGCCCAGCCTCGTTTGGCTCAAGCCCTACTTGGCTGGAGCCGAGTGCGCCTCCAGGACGGCAGAGCTCCAGCTCTGCTCAGAGGCCCGTTCTGGCAGAGTTGCTGGCGCGAGGCTGCTCTGCCCTGGGCGAGCCTTGCCCAGACTTGCCTCGCTGCTAGGCTTCCTGCCCAGGAAGGAGCAGGCTGCGCGAGGCTGGGAGACGCCACTGGCGCCTTCCTGGCCTCAGCTCCGCTCCTGCCTTGCCTTTGCACTTGGCCCCAGGCGTCTTGGGGAGGGCTTAGGGGCCGGTGGCTTGCACAGTGCCAAGGGCTCCAGCAGGAAGAGCTCTGTGCGAGGGAAGGGAAGGGCCAGTGCAGGGCTTCTCCAGCGGTTGCTTGTCCGCCCAGGCTCAGCGCCGCACGGAGTGCACCAGGCTCCCAGGGCCCCTGGCTGGGGTCTGCAGCCCCGCACACCCGGAGGCTGACTCCCTGGGCGCCCAGCAGCTGCCTCACACACGTAGCTTCCCTAGCGCTCTCCTCCCCAGCAGAGACGTGTGCAGCTGGTTGGGGCCTGCCCCTGCGTGCCTGGGCTCCCGCGCACAGCCCCAGCTCAGGGCAAGCAGCCCCTGAGCCAAGACCTGCAGGAGGCGCAGAGCGCCCCCACCTGGAAGCCGAGTGAACAGCTGGCGCGGAGGCGAGCCTCCTCGAGGGAAGAAGAGGCAGCCCAGCCTCGTTTGGCTCAAGCCCTACTTGGCTGGAGCCGAGTGCGCCTCCAGGACGGCAGAGCTCCAGCTCTGCTCAGAGGCCCGATCTGGCAGAGTTGCTGGCGCGAGGCTGCTCTGCCCTGGGCGAGCCTTGCCCAGAGTTGCCTCGCTGCTAGGCTTCCTGCCCAGGAAGGAGCAGGCTGCGCGAGGCTGGGAGACGCCACTGGCGCCTTCCTGGCCTCAGCTCCGCTCCTGCCTTGCCTTTGCCCCTAGGCCCCAGGTGTCCTTGGGGAGGGCTTAGGGGCCGGTGGCTTGCACACTGCCAAGGGCTCCAGCAGGAAGAGCTCTGTGCGAGGGAAGGGAATGGCCAGTGCAGGGCTCCTCCAGCGGTTGCTTGGCCGCCCAGGCTCAGCGCCGCACGGAGTGCACCAGGCTCCCAGGGCCCCTGGCTGGGGTCTGCAGCCCCGCACACCCGGAGGCTGACTCCCTGGGCGCCCAGCAGCTGCCTCACACACGTGGCTTCCCTAGCGCTCTCCTCCACAGCAGAGACGTGTGCAGCTGGTTGGGGCCTGCCCCTGCGTGCCTGGGCTCCCGCGCACAGCCCCAGCTCAGGGCAAGCAGCCCCTGAGCCAAGACCTGCAGGAGGCGCAGAGCGCCCCCACCTGGAAGCCGAGTGAACAGCTGGCGGGGAGGCGAGCCTCCTCGAGGGAAGAAGAGGCAGCCCAGCCTCGTTTGGCTCAAGCCCTACTTGGCTGGAGCCGAGTGCGCCTCCAGGACGGCAGAGCTCCAGCTCTGCTCAGAGGCCCGTTCTGGCAGAGTTGCTGGCGCGAGGCTGCTCTGCCCTGGGCGAGCCTTGCCCAGACTTGCCTCGCTGCTAGGCTTCCTGCCCAGGAAGGAGCAGGCTGCGCGAGGCTGGGAGACGCCACTGGCGCCTTCCTGGCCTCAGCTCCGCTCCTGCCTTGCCTTTGCACCTAGGCCCCAGGCGTCCTTGGGGAGGGCTTAGTGGCCGGTGGCTTGCACAGTGCCAAGGGCTCCAGTAGGAAGAGCTCTGTGCGAGGGAAGGGAAGGGCCAGTGCAGGGCTCCTCCAGCGGTTGCTTGGCCGCCCAGGCTCAGCGCCGCACGGAGTGCACCAGGCTCCCAGGGCCCCTGGCTGAGGTCTGCAGCCCCGCACACCCGGAGGCTGACTCCCTGGGCGCCCAGAAGCTGCCTCACACACGTAGCTTCCCTAGCGCTCTCCTCCCCAGCAGAGACGTGTGCAGCTGGTTGGGGCCTGCCCCTGCGTGCCTGGGCTCCCGCCCACAGCCCCAGCTCAGGGCAAGCAGCCTCTGAGCCAAGACCTGCAGGAGGCGCAGAGCGCCCCCACCTGGAAGCCGAGTGAACAGCTGGCGGGGAGGCGAGCCTCCTCGAGGGAAGAAGAGGCAGCCCAGCCTCGTTTGGCTCAAGCCCTACTTGGCTGGAGCCGAGTGCGCCTCCAGGACGGCAGAGCTCCAGCTCTGCTCAGAGGCCCGTTCTGGCAGAGTTGCTGGCGCGAGGCTGCTCTGCCCTGGGCGAGCCTTGCCCAGACTTGCCTCACTGCTAGGCTTCCTGCCCAGGAAGGAGCAGGCTGCGCGAGGCTGGGAGACGCCACTGGCGCCTTCCTGGCCTCAGCTCCGCCCTGCCTTGCCTTTGCACCTAGGCCCCAGGCGTCCTTGGGGAGGGCTTAGGGGCCGGTGGCTTGCACACTGCCAAGGGCTCCAGCAGGAAGAGCTCTGTGCGAGGGAAGGGAAGGGCCAGTGCAGGGCTCCTCCAGCGGTTGCTTGGCCGCCCAGGCTCAGTGCCGCACGGAGTGCACCAGGCTCCCAGGGCCCCTGGCTGGGGTCTGCAGCCCCGCACACCCGGAGGCTGACTCCCTGGGCGCCCAGCAGCTGCCTCACACACGTAGCTACCCTAGCGCTCTCCTCCACAGCAGAGACGTGTGCAGCTGGTTGGGGCCTGCCCCGGCGTGCCTGGGCTCCCGCGCACAGCCCCAGCTCAGGGCAAGCAGCCCCTGAGCCAAGACCTGCAGGAGGCGCAGAGCGCCCCCACCTGGAAGCCGAGTGAACAGCTGGCGGGGAGGCGAGCCTCCTCGAATGAAGAACAGGCAGCCCAGCCTCGTTTGGCTCAAGCCCTACTTGGCTGGAGCCGAGTGCGCCTCCAGGACGGCAGAGCTCCAGCTCTGCTCAGAGGCCCGTTCTGGCAGAGTTGCTGGCGCGAGGCTGGTCTGCCCTGGGCGAGCCTTGCCCAGACTTGCCTCGCTGCTAGGCTTCCTGCCCAGGAAGGAGCCGGCTGCGCGAGGCTGGGAGACGCCACTGGCGCCTTCCTGGCCTCAGCTCCGCTCCTGCCTTGCCTTTGCACCTAGGCCCCAGGCGTCCTTGGGGAGGGCTTAGTGGCCGGTGGCTTGCACAGTGCCAAGGGCTCCAGCAGGAAGAGCTCTGTGCGAGGGAAGGGAAGGGCCAGTGCAGGGCTCCTCCAGCGGTTGCTTGGCCGCCCATGCTCAGCGCCGCTCGGAGTGCCCCAGGCTCCCAGGGCCCCTGGCTGGGGTCTGCAGCCCCGCACACCCGGAGGCTGACTCCCTGGGCGCCCAGAAGCTGCCTCACACACGTAGCTTCCCTAGCGCTCTCCTCCCCAGCAGAGACGTGTGCAGCTGGTTGGGGCCTGCCCCTGCGTGCCTGGGCTCCCGCGCACAGCCCCAGCTCAGGGCAAGCAGCCCCTGAGCCAAGACCTGCAGGAGGCGCAGAGCGCCCCCACCTTGAAGCCGAGTGAACAGCTCGAGGGGAGGCGAGCCTCCTCGAGGGAAGAAGAGGCAGCCCAGCCTCGTTTGGCTCAAGCCCTACTTGGCTGGAGCCGAGTGCGCCTCCAGGACGGCAGAGCTCCAGCTCTGCTCAGAGGCCCGTTCTGGCAGAGTTGCTGGCGCGAGGCTGCTCTGCCCTGGGCGAGCCTTGCCCAGACTTGCCTCGCTGCTAGGCTTCCTGCCCAGGAAGGAGCAGGCTGCGCGAGAATGGGAGACGCCACTGGCGCCTTCCTGGCCTCAGCTCCGCTCCTGCCTTGCCTTTGCACTTGGCCCCAGGCTTCTTGGGGAGGGCTTAGGGGCCGGTGGCTTGCACAGTGCCAAGGGCTCCAGCAGGAAGAGCTCTGTGCGAGGGAAGGGAAGGGCCAGTGCAGGGCTTCTCCAGCGGTTGCTTGGCCGCCCAGGCTCAGCGCCGCACGGAGTGCACCAGGCTCCCAGGGCCCCTGGCTGGGGTCTGCAGCCCCGCACACCCGGAGGCTGACTCCCTGGGCGCCCAGCAGCTGCCTCACACACGTAGCTTCCCTAGCGCTCTCCTCCCCAGCAGAGACGTGTGCAGCTGGTTGGGGCCTGCCCCTGCGTGCCTGGGCTCCCGCGCACAGCCCCAGCTCAGGGCAAGCAGCCCCTGAGCCAAGACCTGCAGGAGGCGCAGAGCGCCCCCACCTGGAAGCCGAGTGAACAGCTGGCGGGGAGGCGAGCCTCCTCGAGGGAAGAAGAGGCAGGCCAGCCTCGTTTGGCTCAAGCCCTACTTGGCTGGAGCCGAGTGCGCCTCCAGGACGGCAGAGCTCCAGCTCTGCTCAGAGGCCCGATCTGGCAGAGTTGCTGGCGCGAGGCTGCTCTGCCCTGGGCGAGCCTTGCCCAGAGTTGCCTCGCTGCTAGGCTTCCTGCCCAGGAAGGAGCAGGCTGCGCGAGGCTGGGAGACGCCACTGGCGCCTTCCTGGCCTCAGCTCCGCTCCTGCCTTGCCTTTGCCCCTAGGCCCCAGGTGTCCTTGGGGAGGGCTTAGGGGCCGGTGGCTTGCACACTGCCAAGGGCTCCAGCAGGAAGAGCTCTGTGCGAGGGAAGGGAATGGCCAGTGCAGGGCTCCTCCAGCGGTTGCTTGGCCGCCCAGGCTCAGCGCCGCACGGAGTGCACCAGGCTCCCAGGGCCCCTGGCTGGGGTCTGCAGCCCCGCACACCCGGAGGCTGACTCCCTGGGCGCCCAGCAGCTGCCTCACACACGTGGCTTCCCTAGCGCTCTCCTCCACAGCAGAGACGTGTGCAGCTGGTTGGGGCCTGCCCCTGCGTGCCTGGGCTCCCGCCCACAGCCCCAGCTCAGGGCAAGCAGCCCCTGAGCCAAGACCTGCAGGAGGCGCAGAGCGCCCCCACCTGGAAGCCGAGTGAACAGCTGGCGGGGAGGCGAGCCTCCTCGAGGGAAGAAGAGGCAGCCCAGCCTCGTTTGGCTCAAGCCCTACTTGGCTGGAGCCGAGTGCGCCTCCAGGACGGCAGAGCTCCAGCTCTGCTCAGAGGCCCGTTCTGGCAGAGTTGCTGGCGCGAGGCTGCTCTGCCCTGGGCGAGCCTTGCCCAGACTTGCCTCGCTGCTAGGCTTCCTGCCCAGGAAGGAGCAGGCTGCGCGAGGCTGGGAGACGCCACTGGCGCCTTCCTGGCCTCAGCTCCGCTCCTGCCTTGCCTTTGCACCTAGGCCCCAGGCGTCCTTGGGGAGGGCTTAGTGGCCGGTTGCTTGCACAGTGCCAAGGGCTCCAGTAGGAAGAGCTCTGTGCGAGGGAAGGGAAGGGCCAGTGCAGGGCTCCTCCAGCGGTTGCTTGGCCGCCCAGGCTCAGCGCCGCACGGAGTGCACCAGGCTCCCAGGGCCCCTGGCTGAGGTCTGCAGCCCCGCACACCCGGAGGCTGACTCCCTGGGCGCCCAGAAGCTGCCTCACACACGTAGCTTCCCTAGCGCTCTCCTCCCCAGCAGAGACGTGTGCAGCTGGTTGGGGCCTGCCCCTGCGTGCCTGGGCTCCCGCGCACAGCCCCAGCTCAGGGCAAGCAGCCTCTGAGCCAAGACCTGCAGGAGGCGCAGAGCGCCCCCACCTGGAAGCCGAGTGAACAGCTGGCGGGGAGGCGAGCCTCCTCGAGGGAAGAAGAGGCAGCCCAGCCTCGTTTGGCTCAAGCCCTACTTGGCTGGAGCCGAGTGCGCCTCCAGGACGGCAGAGCTCCAGCTCTGCTCAGAGGCCCGTTCTGGCAGAGTTGCTGGCGCGAGGCTGCTCTGCCCTGGGCGAGCCTTGCCCAGACTTGCCTCACTGCTAGGCTTCCTGCCCAGGAAGGAGCAGGCTGCGCGAGGCTGGGAGACGCCACTGGCGCCTTCCTGGCCTCAGCTCCGCCCTGCCTTGCCTTTGCACCTAGGCCCCAGGCGTCCTTGGGGAGGGCTTAGGGGCCGGTGGCTTGCACACTGCCATGGGCTCCAGCAGGAAGAGCTCTGTGCGAGGGAAGGGAAGGGCCAGTGCAGGGCTCCTCCAGCGGTTGCTTGGCCGCCCAGGCTCAGTGCCGCACGGAGTGCACCAGGCTCCCAGGGCCCCTGGCTGGGGTCTGCAGCCCCGCACACCCGGAGGCTGACTCCCTGGGCGCCCAGCAGCTGCCTCACACACGTAGCTACCCTAGCGCTCTCCTCCACAGCAGAGACGTGTGCAGCTGGTTGGGGCCTGCCCCGGCGTGCCTGGGCTCCCGCGCACAGCCCCAGCTCAGGGCAAGCAGCCCCTGAGCCAAGACCTGCAGGAGGCGCAGAGCGCCCCCACCTGGAAGCCGAGTGAACAGCTGGCGGGGAGGCGAGCCTCCTCGAATGAAGAACAGGCAGCCCAGCCTCGTTTGGCTGAAGCCCTACTTGGCTGGAGCCGAGTGCGCCTCCAGGACGGCAGAGCTCCAGCTCTGCTCAGAGGCCCGTTCTGGCAGAGTTGCTGGCGCGAGGCTGCTCTGCCCTGGGCGAGCCTTGCCCAGACTTGCCTCGCTGCTAGGCTTCCTGCCCAGGAAGGTGCAGGCTGCGCGAGGCTGGGAGATGCCACTGGCGCCTTCCTGGCCTCAGCTCCGCTCCTACCTTGCCTTTGCACCTAGGCCCCAGGCGTCCTTGGGAAGGGCTTAGGGGCCGGTGGCTTGCACACTGCCAAGGGCTCCAGCAGGAAGAGCTCTGTGCGAGGGAAGGGAAGGTCTAGTGCAGGGCTCCTCCAGCGGTTGCTTGGCCGCCCAGACTCAGCTCGGCACGGAGTGCACCAGGCTCCCAGGGCCCCTGGCCGGGGTCTGCAGCCCCGCACACCCGGAGGCTGACTCCCTGGGCGCCCAGCAGCTGCCTCACACACGTAGCTACCCTAGCGCTCTCCTCCCCAGCAGAGACGTGTGCAGCTGGTTGGGGCCTGCCCCTGCGTGCCTGGGCTCCTATGCACAGCCCCAGCTCAGGGCAAGCAGCCCCTGAGCCAAGACCTGCAGGAGGCGCAGAGCGCCCCCACCTGGAAGCCGAGTGAACAGCTGGCGGGGAGGCGAGCCTCCTCGAGGGAAGAAGAGGCAGCCCAGCCTCGTTTGGCTCAAGCCCTACTTGGCTGGAGCCGAGTGCGCCTCCAGGACGGCAGAGCTCCAGCTCTGCTCAGAGGCCCGATCTGGCAGAGTTGCTGGCGCGAGGCTGCTCTGCCCTGGGCGAGCCTTGCCCAGACTTGCCTCGCTGCTAGGCTTCCTGCCCAGGAAGGAGCAGGCTGCGCGAGGCTGGGAGACGCCACTGGCGCCTTCCTGGCCTCAGCTCCGCTCCTGCCTTGCCTTTGCACCTAGGCCCCAGGCGTCCTTGGGGAGGGCTTAGGGGCCGGTGGCTTGCACACTGCCAAGGGCTCCAGCAGGAAGAGCTCTGTGCGAGGGAAGGGAAGGGCTAGTGCAGGGCTCCTCCAGCGGTTGCTTGGCTGCCCAGACTCAGCTCGGCACGGAGTGCACCAGGCTCCTAGGGCCCCTGGCTTGTGTCTGCAGCCCCGCCTACCCGGAGGCTGACTCCCTGGGCGCCCAGCAGCTGCCTCACACACGTAGCTTCCCTAGCGCTCTCCTCCCCAGCAGAGAGGTGTGCAGCTGGTTGGGGCCTGCCCCTGCGTGCCTGGGCTCCTGTGCACAGCCCCAGCTCAGGGCAAGCAGCCCCTGAGCCAAGACCTGCAGGAGGCGAAGAGCGCCCCCACCTGGAAGCCGAGTGAACAGCTGGCGGGGAGGCGAGCCTCCTCGAGGGAAGAAGAGGCAGCCCAGCCTCGTTTGGCTCAAGCCCTACTTGGCTGGAGCCGAGTGCGCCTCCAGGACGGCAGAGCTCCAGCTCAGCTCAGAGGCCCGATCTGGCAGAGTTGCTGGCGCGAGGCTGCTCTGCCCTGGGCGAGCCTTGCCCAGACTTGCCTCGCTGCTAGGCTTCCTGCCCAGGAAGGAGCAGGCTGCGCGAGGCTGGGTGACGCCACTGGCGCCTTCCTGGCCTCAGCTCCGCTCCTGCCTTGCCTTTGCACCTAGGCCCCAGGCGTCCTTGGGGAGGGCTTAGGGGCCGGTGGCTTGCACACTGCCAAGGGCTCCAGCAGGAAGAGCTCTGTACGAGGGAAGGGAAGGGCTATTGCAGGGCTCCTCCAGCGGTTGCTTGGCCGAACAGACTCAGGGCCGCACGGAGTTCACCAGGCTCCCACGGCACCTGGCTGGGGTCTGCAGCCCCGCACACCCGGAGGCTGACTCCCTGGGCGCCCAGCAGCTGCCTCACACACGTAGCTTCCCTAGCGCTCTCCTCCCCAGCAGAGAGATGTGCAGCTGGTTGCTGCCTGCCCCTGCGTGCCTGGGTTCCTGTGCACACCCCAGCTCAGGGCAAGCAGCCCCTGAGCCAAGACCTGCAGGAGGCGCAGAGCGCCCCCACCTGGAAGCCGAGTGAACAGCTGGCGGGGAGGCGAGCCTCCTCGAGGGAAGAAGAGGCAGCCCAGCCTCGTTTGGCTCAAGCCCTACTTGGCTGGAGCCGAGTGCGCCTCCAGGACGGCAGAGCTCCAGCTCTGCTCAGAGGCCCGATCTGGCAGAGTTGCTGGCGCGAGGCTGCTCTGCCCTGGGCGTGCCTTGCCCAGACTTGCCTCGCTGCTAGGTTTCCTGCCCAGGAAGGAGCAGGCTGCGCGAGGCTGGGAGACGCCACTGGCGCCTTCCTGGCCTCAGCTCCGCTCCTGCCTTGCCTTTGCACCTAGTCCCCAGGCGTCCTTGGGGAGGGCTTAGGGGCCGGTGGCTTGCACACTGCCAAGGGCTCCAGCAGGAAGAGCTCTGTGCGAGGGAAGGGAAGGGCTAGTGCAGGGCTCCTCCAGCGGTTGCTTGACCGCCCAGACTCAGCTCGGCACGGAGTGCACCAGGCTCCCAGGGCCCCTGGCTGGGGTTTGCAGCCCCGCACACCCGGAGGCTGACTCCCTGGGCGCCCAGAAGCTGCCTCACACACGTAGCTTCCCTAGCGCTCTCCTCCCCAGCAGAGACGTGTGCAGCTGGTTGGGGCCTGCCCCTGCGTGCCTGGGCTCCCGCGCACAGCCCCAGCCCAGGGCAAGCAGCCCCTGAGCCAAGACCTGCAGGAGGCGCAGAGCGCCCCCACCTGGAAGCCGAGTGAACAGCTCGAGGGGAGGCGAGCCTCCTCGAGGGAAGAAGAGGCAGCCCAGCCTCGTTTGGCTCAAGCCCTACTTGGCTGGAGCCGAGTGCGCCTCCAGGACGGCAGAGCTCCAGCTCTGCTCAGAGGCCCGTTCTGGCAGAGTTGCTGGCGCGAGGCTGCTCTGCCCTGGGCGAGCCTTGCCCAGACTTGCCTCGCTGCTAGGCTTCCTGCCCAGGAAGGAGCAGGCTGCGCGAGGCTGGGAGACGCCACTGGCGCCTTCCTGGCCTCAGCTCCGCTCCTGCCTTGCCTTTGCACTTGGCCCCAGGCGTCTTGGGGAGGGCTTAGGGGCCGGTGGCTTGCACAGTGCCAAGGGCCCAGCAGGAAGAGCTCTGTGCGAGGGAAGGGAAGGGCCAGTGCAGGGCTTCTCCAGCGGTTGCTTGGCCGCCCAGGCTCAGCGCCGCACGGAGTGCACCAGGCTCCCAGGGCCCCTGTCTGGGGTCTGCAGCCCCGCACACCCGGAGGCTGACTCCCTGGGCGCCCAGCAGCTGCCTCACACACGTAGCTTCCCTAGCGCTCTCCTCCCCAGCAGAGACGTGTGCAGCTGGTTGGGGCCTGCCCCTGCGTGCCTGGGCTCCCGCGCACAGCCCCAGCTCAGGGCAAGCAACCCCTGAGCCAAGACCTGCAGGAGGCGCAGAGCGCCCCCACCTGGAAGCCGAGTGAACAGCTGGCGGGGAGGCGAGCCTCCTCGAGGGAAGAAGAGGCAGCCCAGCCTCGTTTGGCTCAAGCCCTACTTGGCTGGAGCCGAGTGCGCCTCCAGGACGGCAGAGCTCCAGCTCTGCTCAGAGGCCCGTTCTGGCAGGGTTGCTGGCGCGAGGCTGCTCTGCCCTGGGCGAGCCTTGCCCAGAGTTGCCTCGCTGCTAGGCTTCCTGCCCAGGAAGGAAAAGGCTGCGCGAGGCTGGGAGACGCCACTGGCGCCTTCCTGGCCTCAGCTCCGCTCCTGCCTTGCCTTTGCACCTAGGCCCCAGGAGTCCTTGGGGAGGGCTTAGTGGCCGGTGGCTTACACAGTGCCAAGGGCTCCAGCAGGAAGAGCTCTGTGCGAGGGAAGGGAAGGGCCAGTGCAGGGCTCCTCCAGCGGTTGCTTGGCCGCCCAGGCGCAGCGCCGCTCGGAGTGCCCCAGGCTCCCGGGCCCCTGGCTGGGGCCTGCAGCCCCGCACACCCGGAAGCTGACTCCCTGGGCGCCCAGAAGCTGCCTCACACACGTAGCTTCCCTAGCGCTCTCCTCCCCAGCAGAGACGTGTGCAGCTGGCTGGGGCCTGCCCCTGCGTGCCTGGGCTCCCGCGCACAGCCCCAGCTCAGGGCAAGCAGCCCCTGAGCCAAGACCTGCAGGAGGCGCAGAGCGCCCCCACCTGGAAGCCGAGTGAACAGCTGGCGGGGAGGCGAGCCTCCTCGAGGGAAGAAGAGGCAGCCCAGCCTCGTTTGGCTCAAGCCCTACTTGGCTGGAGCCGAGTGCGCCTCCAGGACGGCAGAGCTCCAGCTCTGCTCAGAGGCCCGTTCTGGCAGAGTTGCTGGCGCGAGGCTGCTCTGCCCTGGGCGAGCCTTGCCCAGACTTGCCTCGCTGCTAGGCTTCCTGCCCAGGAAGGAGCAGGCTGCGCGAGGCTGGGAGACGCCACTGGCGCCTTCCTGGCCTCAGCTCCGCTCCTGCCTTGCCTTTGCACCTAGGCCCCAGGCGTCCTTGGGGAGGGCTTAGTGGCCGGTGGCTTGCACAGTGCCAAGGGCTCCAGCAGGAAGAGCTCTGTGCGAGGGAAGGGAAGGGCCAGTGCAGGGCTCCTCCAGCGGTTGCTTGGCCGCCCAGGCTCAGCGCCGCACGGAGTGCACCAGGCTCCCAGGGCCCCTGGCTGGGGTCTGCAGCCCCGCACACCCGGAGGCTGACTCCCTGGGCGCCCAGAAGCTGCCTCACACACGTAGCTTCCCTAGCGCTCTCCTCCCCAGCAGAGACGGGTGCAGCTGGTTGGGGCCTGCCCCTGCGTGCCTGGGCTCCCGCGCACAGCCCCAGCTCAGGGCAAGCAGCCCCTGAGCCAAGACCAGCAGGAGGCGCAGAGCGCCCCCACCTGGAAGCCGAGTGAACAGCTGGCGGGGAGGCGAGCCTCCTCGAGGGAAGAAGAGGCAGCCCAGCCTCGTTTGGCTCAAGCCCTACTTGGCTGGAGCCGAGTGCACCTCCAGGACGGCAGAGCTCCAGCTCTGCTCAGAGGCCCGTTCTGGCAGAGTTGCTGGAGCGAGGCTGGTCTGCCCTGGGCGAGCCTTGCCCAGACTTGCCTCGCTGCTAGGCTTCCTGCCCAGGAAGGAGCAGGCTGCGCGAGGCTGGGAGACGCCACTGGCGCCTTCCTGGCCTCAGCTCCGCTCCTGCCTTGCCTTTGAACTTGGCCCCAGGCGTCTTGGGGAGGGCTTAGGGGCCGGTGGCTTGCACAGTGCCAAGGGCTCCAGCAGGAAGAGCTCTGTGCGAGGGAAGGGAAGGGCCAGTGCAGGGCTTCTCCAGCGGTTGCTTGGCCGCCCAGGCTCAGCGCCGCACGGAGTGCACCAGGCTCCCAGGGCCCCTGTCTGGGGTCTGCAGCCCCGCACAACCGGAGGCTGACTCCCTGGGCGCCCAGTAGCTGCCTCACACACGTAGCTTCCCTAGCGCTCTCCTCCCCAGCAGAGACGTGTGCAGCTGGTTGGGGCCTGCCCCTGCGTGCCTGGGCTCCCGCCCACAGCCCCAGCTCAGGGCAAGCAGCCCCTGAGCCAAGACCTGCAGGAGGCGCAGAGCGCCCCCACCTGGAAGCCGAGTGAACAGCTGGCGGGGAGGCGAGCCTCCTCGAGGGAAGAAGAGGCAGCCCAGCCTCGTTTGGCTCAAGCCCTACTTGGCTGGAGCCGAGTGCGCCTCCAGGACGGCAGAGCTCCAGCTCTGCTCAGAGGCCCGTTCTGGCAGAGTTGCTGGCGCGAGGCTGCTCTGCCCTGGGCGAGCCTTGCCCAGACTTGCCTCGCTGCTAGGCTTCCTGCCCAGGAAGGAGCAGGCTGCGCGAGGCTGGGAGACGCCACTGGCGCCTTCCTGGCCTCAGCTCCGCTCCTGCCTTGCCTTTGCACCTAGGCCCCAGGCGTCCTTGGGGAGGGCTTAGGGGCCGGTGGCTTGCACACTGCCAAGGGCTCCAGCAGGAAGAGCTCTGTGCGAGGGAAGGGAAGGGCCAGTGCAGGGCTCCTCCAGCGGTTGCTTGGCCGCCCAGGCTCAGTGCCGCACGGAGTGCACCAGGCTCCCAGGGCCCCTGGCTGGGGTCTGCAGCCCCGCACACCCGGAGGCTGACTCCCTGGGCGCCCAGCAGCTGCCTCACACACGTAGCTTCCCTAGCGCTCTCCTCCCCAGCAGAGACGTGTGCAGCTGGTTGGGGCCTGCCCCTGCGTGCCTGGGCTCCCGCGCACAGCCCCAGCTCAGGGCAAGCAGCCCCTGAGCCAAGACCTGCAGGAGGCGCAGAGCGCCCCCACCTGGAAGCCGAGTGAACAGCTGGCGGGGAGGCGAGCCTCCTCGAGGGAAGAAGAGGCAGCCCAGCCTCGTTTGGCTCAAGCCCTACTTGGCTGGAGCCGAGTGCGCCTCCAGGACGGCAGAGCTCCAGCTCTGCTCAGAGGCCCGTTCTGGCAGAGTTGCTGGCGCGAGGCTGGTCTGCCCTGGGCGAGCCTTGCCCAGACTTGCCTCGCTGCTAGGCTTCCTGCCCAGGAAGGAGCCGGCTGCGCGAGGCTGGGAGACGCCACTGGCGCCTTCCTGGCCTCAGCTCCGCTCCTGCCTTGCCTTTGCACCTAGGCCCCAGGCGTCCTTGGGGAGGGCTTAGTGGCCGGTGGCTTGCACAGTGCCAAGGGCTCCAGCAGGAAGAGCTCTGTGCGAGGGAAGGGAAGGGCCAGTGCAGGGCTCCTCCAGCGGTTGCTTGGCCGCCCAGGCTCAGCGCCGCTCGGAGTGCCCCAGGCTCCCAGGGCCCCTGGCTGGGGTCTGCAGCCCCGCACACCCGGAGGCTGACTCCCTGGGCGCCCAGAAGCTGCCTCACACACGTAGATTCCCTAGCGCTCTCCTCCCCAGCAGAGACGTGTGCAGCTGGCTGGGGCCTGCCCCTGCGTACCTGGGCTCCCGCGCACAGCCCCAGCTCAGGGCAAGCAGCCCCTGAGCCAAGACCTGCAGGAGGCGCAGAGCGCCCCCACCTGGAAGCCGAGTGAACAGCTGGCGGGGAGGCGAGCCTCCTCGAGGGAAGAAGAGGCAGCCCAGCCTCGTTTGGCTCAAGCCCTACTTGGCTGGAGCCGAGTGCGCCTCCAGGACGGCAGAGCTCCAGCTCTGCTCAGAGGCCCGTTCTGGCAGAGTTGCTGGCGCGAGACTGCTCTGCCCTGGGCGAGCCTTGCCCAGACTTGCCTCGCTGCTAGGCTTCCTGCCCAGGAAGGAGCAGGCTGCGCGAGGCTGGGAGACGCCACTGGCGCCTTCCTGGCCTCAGCTCCGCTCCTGCCTTGCCTTTGCACCTAGGCCCCAGGCGTCCTTGGGGAGGGCCTAGGGGCCGGTGGCTTGCACACTGCCAAGGGCTCCAGCAGGAAGAGCTCTGTGCGAGGGAAGGGAAGGGCTAGTGCAGGGCTCCTCCAGCGGTTGCTTGACCGCCCAGACTCAGCGCCGCACGGAGTGCACCAGGCTCCCAGGGCCCCTGGCTGGGGTTTGCAGCCCCGCACACCCGGAGGCTGACTCCCTGGGCGCCCAGAAGCTGCCTCACACACGTAGCTTCCCTAGCGCTCTCCTCCCCAGCAGAGACGTGTGCAGCTGGTTGGGGCCTGCCCCTGCGTGCCTTGGCTCCCGCGCACAGCCCCAGCTCAGGGCAAGCAGCCCCTGAGCCAAGACCTGCAGGAGGCGCAGAGCGCCCCCACCTGGAAGCCGAGTGAACAGCTGGCGGGGAGGCGAGCCTCCTCGAGGGAAGAAGAGGCAGCCCAGCCTCGTTTGGCTCAAGCCCTACTTGGCTGGAGCCGAGTGCGCCTCCAGGACGGCAGAGCTCCAGCTCTGCTCAGAGGCCCGTTCTGGCAGAGTTGCTGGCGCGAGGCTGCTCTGCCCTGGGCGAGCCTTGCCCAGACTTGCCTCACTGCTAGGCTTCCTGCCCAGGAAGGAGCAGGCTGCGCGAGGCTGGGAGACGCCACTGGCGCCTTCCTGGCCTCAGCTCCGCCCTGCCTTGCCTTTGCACCTAGGCCCCAGGCGTCCTTGGGGAGGGCTTAGGGGCCGGTGGCTTGCACACTGCCAAGGGCTCCAGCAGGAAGAGCTCTGTGCGAGGGAAGGGAAGGGCCAGTGCAGGGCTCCTCCAGCGGTTGCTTGGCCGCCCAGGCTCAGTGCCGCACGGAGTGCACCAGGCTCCCAGGGCCCCTGGCTGGAGTCTGCAGCCCCGCACACCCGGAGGCTGACTCCCTGGGCGCCCAGCAGCTGCCTCACACACGTAGCTTCCCTAGCGCTCTCCTCCACAGCAGAGACGTGTGCAGCTGGTTGGGGCCTGCCCCGGCGTGCCTGGGCTCCCGCGCACAGCCCCAGCTCAGGGCAAGCAGCCCCTGAGCCAAGACCTGCAGGAGGCGCAGAGCGCCCCCACCTGGAAGCCGAGTGAACAGCTGGCGGGGAGGCGAGCCTCCTCGAATGAAGAACAGGCAGCCCAGTCTCGTTTGGCTCAAGCCCTACTTGGCTGGAGCCGAGTGCGCCTCCAGGACGGCAGAGCTCCAGCTCTGCTCAGAGGCCCGTTCTGGCAGAGTTGCTGGCGCGAGGCTGCTCTGCCCTGGGCGAGCCTTGCCCAGACTTGCCTCGCTGCTAGGCTTCCTGCCCAGGAAGGAGCAGGCTGCGCGAGGCTGGGAGATGCCACTGGCGCCTTCCTGGCCTCAGCTCCGCTCCTACCTTGCCTTGGCACCTAGGCCCCAGGCGTCCTTGGGAAGGGCTTAGGTGCCGGTGGCTTGCACAGTGCCAAGGGCTCCAGCAGGAAGAGCTCTGTGCGAGGGAAGGGAAGGTCTAGTGCAGGGCTCCTCCAGCGGTTGCTTGGCCGCCCAGACTCAGCTCGGCACGGAGTGCACCAGGCTCCCAGGGCCCCTGGCTGGGGTCTGCAGCCCCGCACACCCGGAGGCTGACTCCCTGGGCGCCCAGCAGCTGCCTCACACACGTAGCTTCCCTAGCGCTCTCCTCCCCAGCAGAGAAGTGTGCAGCTGGTTGGGGCCTTCCCCTGCGTGCCTGGGCTCCCGCCCACAGCCCCAGCTCAGGGCAAGCAGCCCCTGAGCCTAGACCTGCAGGAGGCGCAGAGCGCCCCCACCTGGAAGCCGAGTGAACAGTTGGTGGGGAGGCGAGCATCCTCGAGGGAAGAAGAGGCAGCCCAGCCTCGTTTGGCTCAAGCCCTACTTGGCTGGAGCCGAGTGCGCCTCCAGGACGGCAGAGCTCCAGCTCTGCTCAGAGGCCCGTTCTGGCAGAGTTGCTGGCGCGAGGCTGCTCTGCCCTGGGCGAGCCTTGCCCAGACTTGCCTCGCTGCTAGGCTTCCTGCCCAGGAAGGAGCAGGCTGCGCGAGGCTGGGAGATGCCACTGGCGCCTTCCTGGCCTCAGCTCCGCTCCTACATTGCCTTTGCACCTAGGCCCCAGGCGTCCTTGGGAAGGGCTTAGGGGCCGGTGGCTTGCACACTGCCAAGGGCTCCAGCAGGAAGAGCTCTGTGCGAGGGAAGGGAAGGTCTAGTGCAGGGCTCCTCCAGCGGTTGCTTGGCCGCCCAGACTCAGCTCGGCACGGAGTGCACCAGGCTCCCAGGGCCCCTGGCTGGGGTCTGCAGCCCCGCACACCCGGAGGCTGACTCCCTGGGCGACCAGCAGCTGCCTCACACACGGAGCGTCCCTAGCGCTCTCCTCCCCAGCAGAGAAGTGTGCAGCTGGTTGGGGCCTTCCCCTGCGTGCCTGGGCTCCCGCCCACAGCCCCAGCTCAGGGCAAGCAGCCCCTGAGCCTAGACCTGCAGGAGGCGCAGAGCGCCCCCACCTGGAAGCCGAGTGAACAGTTGGTGGGGAGGCGAGCATCCTCGAGGGAAGAAGAGGCAGCCCAGCCTCGTTTGGCTCAAGCCCTACTTGGCTGGAGCCGAGTGCGCCTCCAGGACGGCAGAGCTCCAGCTCTGCTCAGAGGCCCGATCTGGCAGAGTTGCTGGCGCGAGGCTGCTCTGCCCTGGGCGAGCCTTGCCCAGACTTGCCTCGCTGCTAGGCTTCCTGCTCAGGATGGAGCAGGCTGCGCGAGGCTGGGAGACGCCAGTGGTGCCTTCCTGGCCTCAGCTCCGCTCCTGCCTTGCCTTTGCACCTAGGCCCCAGGCGTCCTTGGGGAGGGCTTAGGGGCCGGTGGCTTGCACACTGCCAAGGGCTCCATCAGGAAGAGCTCTGTGCGAGGGAAGGGAAGGGCTAGTGCAGGGCTCCTCCAGCGGTTGCTTGGCCGCCCAGACTCAGCTCGGCACGGAGTGCACCAGGCTCCCAGGGCCCCTGGCTGGGGTCTGCAGCCCCGCACACCCGGAGGCTGACTCCCTGGGCGCCCAGCAGCTGCCTCACACACGTAGCTTCCCTAGCGCTCTCCTCCCCAGCAGAGACGTGTGCAGCTGGTTGGGGCCTGCCCCTGCGTGCCTGGGTTCCTGTGCACAGCCCCAGCTTAAGGCAAGCAGCCCCTGAGCCAAGACCTGCAGGAGGCGAAGAGCGCCCCCACCTGGAAGCCGAGTGAACAGCTGGCGGGGAGGCGAGCCTCCTCGAGGGAAGAAGAGGCAGCCCAGCCTCGTTTGGCTCAAGCCCTACTTGGCTGGAGCCGAGTGCGCCTCCAGGACGGCAGAGCTCCTGCTCTGCTCAGAGGCCCGATCTGGCAGAGTTGCTGGCGCGAGGCTGCTCTGCCCTGGGCGAGCCTTGCCCAGTCTTGCCTCGCTGCTAGGCTTCCTGCCAAGGAAGGAGCAGGCTGCGCGAGGCTGGGAGACGCCACTGGCGCCTTCCTGGCCTCAGCTCCGCTCCTGCCCTGCCTTTGAACCTAGGCCCCAGACGTCCTTGGGGAGGGCTTACGGGCCGGTGGCTTGCACACTGCCAAGGGCTCCAGCAGGAAGAGCTCTGTGCGAGGGAAGGGAAGGGCTAGTGCAGGGCTCCTCCAGCGGTTGCTTGGCCGGCCAGACTCAGAGCCGCACGGAGTTCACCAGGCTCCCAGGGCCCCTGGCTGGGGTCTGCAGCCCCGCACACCCGGAGGCTGACTCCCTGGGCGCCCAGCAGCTGCCTCACACACGTAGCTTCCCTAGTGCTCTCCTCGCCAGCAGAGACGTGTGCAGCTGGTTGGGGCCTTCCCCTGCGTGCCTGGGCTCCCGCCCACAGCCCCAGCTCAGGGCAAGCAGCCCCTGAGCCAAGACCTGCAGGAGGCGCAGAGCGCCCCCACCTGGAAGCCGAGTGAACAGCTGGCGGGGAGGCGAGCCTCCTCGAGGGAAGAAGAGGCAGCCCAGCCTCGTTTGGCTCAAGCCCTACTTGGCTGGAGCCGAGTGCGCCTCCAGGACGGCAGAGCTCCAGCTCTGCTCAGAGGCCCGATCTGGCAGAGTTGCTGGCGCGAGGCTGCTGTGCCCTGGGCGAGCCTTGCCCAGACTTGCCTCGCTGCTAGGCTTCCTGCCCAGGAAGGAGCAGGCTGCGCGAGGCTGGGAGACGCCACTGGCGCCTTCCTGGCCTCAGCTCCGCTCCTGCCTTGCCTTTGCACTAGGCCCCAGGCGTCTTGGTGAGGGCTTAGGGGCCGGTGGCTTGCACAGTGCCAAGGGCTCCAGCAGGAAGAGCTCTGTGCGAGGGAAGGGAAGGGCCAGTGCAGGGCTTCTCCAGCGGTTGCTTGGCCGCCCAGGCTCAGCGCCGCACGGAGTGCACCAGGCTCCCAGGGCCCCTGGCTGGGGTCTGCAGCCCCGCACACCCGGAGGCTGACTCCCTGGGCGCCCAGCAGCTGCCTCACACACGTAGCTTCCCTAGCGCTCTCCTCCCCAGCAGAGACGTGTGCAGCTGGTTGGGGCCTGCCCCTGCGTGCCTGGGCTCCCGCGCACAGCCCCAGCTCAGGGCAAGCAGCCCCTGAGCCAAGACCTGCAGGAGGCGCAGAGCGCCCCCACCTGGAAGCCGAGTGAACAGCTGGCGGGGAGGCGAGCCTCCTCGAGGGAAGAAGAGGCAGCCCAGCCTCGTTTGGCTCAAGCCCTACTTGGCTGGAGCCGAGTGCGCCTCCAGGACGGCAGAGCTCCAGCTCTGCTCAGAGGCCCGTTCTGGCAGAGTTGCTGGCGCGAGGCTGCTCTGCCCTGGGCGAGCCTTGCCCAGACTTGCCTCGCTGCTAGGCTTCCTGCCCAGGAAGGAGCAGGCTGCGCGAGGCTGGGAGACGCCACTGGCGCCTTCCTGGCCTCAGCTCCGCTCCTGCCTTGCCTTTGCACCTAGGCCCCAGGCGTCCTTGGGGAGGGCTTAGTGGCTGGTGGCTTGCACAGTGCCAAGGGCTCCAGCAGGAAGAGCTCTGTGCGAGGGAAGGGAAGGGCCAGTGCAGGGCTCCTCCAGCGGTTGCTTGGCCGCCCAGGCTCAGCGCCGCACGGAGTGCACCAGGCTCCCAGGGCCCCTGGCTGAGGTCTGCAGCCCCGCACACCCGGAGGCTGACTCCCTGGGCGCCCAGAAGCTGCCTCACACACGTAGCTTCCCTAGCGCTCTCCTCCCCAGCAGAGACGTGTGCAGCTGGTTGGGGCCTGCCCCTGCGTGCCTGGGCTCCCGCGCACAGCCCCAGCTCAGGGCAAGCAGCCTCTGAGCCAAGACCTGCAGGAGGCGCAGAGCGCCCCCACCTGGAAGCCGAGTGAACAGCTGGCGGGGAGGCGAGCCTCCTCGAGGGAAGAAGAGGCAGCCCAGCCTCGTTTGGCTCAAGCCCTACTTGGCTGGAGCCGAGTGCGCCTCCAGGACGGCAGAGCTCCAGCTCTGCTCAGAGGCCCGTTCTGGCAGAGTTGCTGGCGCGAGGCTGCTCTGCCCTGGGCGAGCCTTGCCCAGACTTGCCTCACTGCTAGGCTTCCTGCCCAGGAAGGAGCAGGCTGCGCGAGGCTGGGAGACGCCACTGGCGCCTTCCTGGCCTCAGCTCCGCCCTGCCTTGCCTTTGCACCTAGGCCCCAGGCGTCCTTGGGGAGGGCTTAGGGGCCGGTGGCTTGCACACTGCCAAGGGCTCCAGCAGGAAGAGCTCTGTGCGAGGGAAGGGAAGGGCCAGTGCAGGGCTCCTCCAGCGGTTGCTTGGCCGCCCAGGCTCAGTGCCGCACGGAGTGCACCAGGCTCCCAGGGCCCCTGGCTGGGGTCTGCAGCCCCGCACACCCGGAGGCTGACTCCCTGGGCGCCCAGCAGCTGCCTCACACACGTAGCTTCCCTAGCGCTCTCCTCCACAGCAGAGACGTGTGCAGCTGGTTGGGGCCTGCCCCGGCGTGCCTGGGCTCCCGCGCACAGCCCCAGCTCAGGGCAAGCAGCCCCTGAGCCAAGACCTGCAGGAGGCGCAGAGCGCCCCCACCTGGAAGCCGAGTGAACAGCTGGCGGGGAGGCGAGCCTCCTCGAATGAAGAACAGGCAGCTCAGCCTCCTTTGGCTCAAGCCCTACTTGGCTGGAGCCGAGTGCGCCTCCAGGACGGCAGAGCTCCAGCTCTGCTCAGAGGCCCGTTCTGGCAGAGTTGCTGGCGCGAGGCTGCTCTGCCCTGGGCGAGCCTTGCCCAGACTTGCCTCGCTGCTAGGCTTCCTGCCCAGGAAGGAGCAGGCTGCGCGAGGCTGGGAGATGCCACTGGCGCCTTCCTGGCCTCAGCTCCGCTCCTACTTTGCCTTTGCACCTAGGCCCCAGGCGTCCTTGGGAAGGGCTTAGGGGCCGGTGGCTTGCACACTGCCAAGGGCTCCAGCAGGAAGAGCTCTGTGCGAGGGAAGGGAAGGGCTAGTGCAGGGCTCCTCCAGCGGTTGCTTGGCCGGCCAGACTCAGAGCCGCACGGAGTTCACCAGGCTCCCAGGGCCCCTGGCTGGGGTCTGCAGCCCCGCACACCCGGAGGCTGACTCCCTGGGCGCCCAGCAGCTGCCTCACACACGTAGCTTCCCTAGCGCTCTCCTCGCCAGCAGAGACGTGTGCAGCTGGTTGGGGCCTTCCCCTGCGTGCCTGGGCTCCCGCCCACAGCCCCAGCTCAGGGCAAGCAGCCCCTGAGCCAAGACCTGCAGGAGGCGCAGAGCGCCCCCACCTGGAAGCCGAGTGAACAGCTGGCGGGGAGGCGAGCCTCCTCGAGGGAAGAAGAGGCAGCCCAGCCTCGTTTGGCTCAAGCCCTACTTGGCTGGAGCCGAGTGCGCCTCCAGGACGGCAGAGCTCCAGCTCTGCTCAGAGGCCCGTTCTGGCAGAGTTGCTGGCGCGAGGCTGCTCTGCCCTGGGCGAGCCTTGCCCAGACTTGCCTCGCTGCTAGGCTTCCTGCCCAGGAAGGAGCAGGCTGCGCGAGGCTGGGAGACGCCACTGGTGCCTTCCTGGCCTCAGCTCCGCTCCTGCCTTGCCTTTGCACCTAGGCCCCAGGCTTCCTTGGGGAGGGCTTAGGGGCCGGTGGCTTGCACACTGCCAAGGGCTCCAGCAGGAAGAGCTCTGTGCGAGGGAAGGGAAGGTCTAGTGCAGGGCTCCTCCAGCGGTTGCTTGGCCGCCCAGACTCAGCTCGGCACGGAGTGCACCAGGCTCCCAGGGCCCCTGGCTGTGGTCTGCAGCCCCGCCTACCCGGAGGCTGACTCCCTGGGCGCCCAGCAGCTGCCTCACACACGTAGCTTCCCTAGCGCTCTCCTCCCCAGCAGAGACGTGTGCAGCTGGGTGGGGCCCTCCCCTGCGTGCCTGGGCTCCCGCCCACAGCCCCAGCTCAGGGCAAGCAGCCCCTGAGCCAAGACCTGCAGGAGGCGCAGAGCGCCCCCACCTGGAAGCCGAGTGAACAGCTGGCGGGGAGGCGAGCCTCCTCGAGGGAAGAAGAGGCAGCCCAGCCTCGTTTGGCTCAAGCCCTACTTGGCTGGAGCCGAGTGCGCCTCCAGGACGGCAGAGCTCCAGCTCTGCTCAGAGGCCCGTTCTGGCAGAGTTGCTGGCGCGAGGCTGCTCTGCCCTGGGCGAGCCTTGCCCAGACTTGCCTCGCTGCTAGGCTTCCTGCCCAGGAAGGAGCAGGCTGCGCGAGGCTGGGAGATGCCACTGGCGCCTTCCTGGCCTCAGCTCCGCTCCTACCTTGCCTTTGCACCTAGGCCCCAGGCGTCCTTGGGAAGGGCTTAGGGGCCGGTGGCTTGCACACTGCCAAGGGCTCCAGCAGGAAGAGCTCTGTGCGAGGGAAGGGAAGGGCTAGTGCAGGGCTCCTCCAGGGGTTGCTTGGCCGCCCAGACTCAGCTCGGCACGGAGTGCACCAGGCTCCCAGGGCCCCTGGCTGGGGTCTGCAGCCCCGCACACCCGGAGGCTGACTCCCTGGGCGCCCAGCAGCTGCCTCACACACGTAGCTTCCCTAGCGCTCTCCTCCCCAGCAGAGAAGTGTGCAGCTGGTTGGGACCTTCCCCTGCGTGCCTGGGCTCCCGCCCACAGCCCCAGCTCAGGGCAAGCAGCCCCTGAGCCTAGACCTGCAGGAGGCGCAGAGCGCCCCCACCTGGAAGCCGAGTGAACAGTTGGTGGGGAGGCGAGCATCCTCGAGGGAAGAAGAGGCAGCCCAGCCTCGTTTGGCTCAAGCCCTACTTGGCTGGAGCCGAGTGCGCCTCCAGGACGGCAGAGCTCCAGCTCTGCTCAGAGGCCCGTTCTGGCAGAGTTGCTGGCGCGAGGCTGCTCTGCCCTGGGCGAGCCTTGCCCAGACTTGCCTCGCTGCTAGGCTTCCTGCCCAGGAAGGAGCAGGCTGCGCGAGGCTGGGAGATGCCACTGGCGCCTTCCTGGCCTCAGCTCCGCTCCTGCCTTGCCTTTGCACCTAGGCCCCAGGCGTCCTTGGGGAGGGCTTAGGGGCCGGTGGCTTGCACACTGCCAAGGGCTCCATCAGGAAGAGCTCTGTGCGAGGGAAGGGAAGGGCTAGTGCAGGGCTCCTCCAGCGGTTGCTTGGCCGCCCAGACTCAGCTCGGCACGGAGTGCACCAGGCTCCCAGGGCCCCTGGCTGGGGTCTGCAGCCCCGCACACCCGGAGGCTGACTCCCTGGGCGCCCAGCAGCTGCCTCACACACGTAGCTTCCCTAGCGCTCTCCTCCCCTGCAGAGACGTGTGCAGCTGTTTGGGGCCTGCCCCTGCGTGCCTGGGTTCCTGTGCACAGCCCCAGCTTAAGGCAAGCAGCCCCTGAGCCAAGACCTGCAGGAGGCGAAGAGCGCCCCCACCTGGAAGCCGAGTGAACAGCTGGCGGGGAGGCGAGCCTCCTCGAGGGAAGAAGAGGCAGCCCAGCCTCGTTTGGCTGAAGCCCTACTTGGCTGGAGCCGAGTGCGCCTCCAGGACGGCAGAGCTCCAGCTCTGCTCAGAGGCCCGTTCTGGCAGAGTTGCTGGCGCGAGGCTGCTCTGCCCTGGGCGAGCCTTGCCCAGACTTGCCTCGCTGCTAGGCTTCCTGCCCAGGAAGGAGCAGGCTGCGCGAGGCTGGGAGATGCCACTGGCGCCTTCCTGGCCTCAGCTCCGCTCCTACCTTGCCTTTGCACCTAGGCCCCAGGCGTCCTTGGGAAGGGCTTAGGGGCCGGTGGCTTGCACACTGCCAAGGGCTCCAGCAGGAAGAGCTCTCTGCGAGGGAAGGGAAGGTCTAGTGCAGGGCTCCTCCAGCGGTTGCTTGGCCGCCCAGACTCAGCTCGGCACGGAGTGCACCAGGCTCCCAGGGCCCCTGGCTGGGGTCTGCAGCCCCGCACACCCGGAGGCTGACTCCCTGGGCGCCCAGCAGCTGCCTCACACACGTAGCTTCCCTAGCGCTCTCCTCCCCAGCAGAGAAGTGTGCAGCTGGTTGGGGCCTTCCCCTGCGTGCCTGGGCTCCCGCCCACAGCCCCAGCTCAGGGCAAGCAGCCCCTGAGCCTAGACCTGCAGGAGGCGCAGAGCGCCCCCACCTGGAAGCCGAGTGAACAGTTGGTGGGGAGGCGAGCATCCTCGAGGGAAGAAGAGGCAGCCCATCCTCGTTTGGCTCAAGCCCTACTTGGCTGGAGCCGAGTGCGCCTCCAGGACGGCAGAGCTCCAGCTCTGCTCAGAGGCCCGATCTGGCAGAGTTGCTGGCGCGAGGCTGCTCTGCCCTGGGCGAGCCTTGCCCAGACTTGCCTCGCTGCTAGGCTTCCTGCCCAGGATGGAGCAGGCCGCGCGAGGCTGGGAGACGCCAGTGGTGCCTTCCTGGCCTCAGCTCCGCTCCTGCCTTGCCTTTGCACCTAGGCCCCAGGCGTCCTTGGGGAGGGCTTAGGGGCCGGTGGCTTGCACACTGCCAAGGGCTCCATCAGGAAGAGCTCTGTGCGAGGGAAGGGAAGGGCTAGTGCAGGGCTCCTCCAGCGGTTGCTTGGCCGCCCAGACTCAGCTCGGCACGGAGTGCACCAGGCTCCCAGGGCCCCTGGCTGGGGTCTGCAGCCCCGCACACCCGGAGGCTGACTCCCTGGGCGCCCAGCAGCTGCCTCACACACGTAGCTTCCCTAGCGCTCTCCTCCCCAGCAGAGACGTGTGCAGCTGGTTGGGGCCTGCCCCTGCGTGCCTGGGCTCCCGCGCACAACCCCAGCTCAGGGCAAGCAGCCCCTGAGCCAAGACCTGCAGGAGGCGCAGAGCGCCCCCACCTGGAAGCCGAGTGAACAGCTGGCGGGGAGGCGAGCCTCCTCGAGGGAAGAAGAGGAAGCCCAGCCTCGTTTGGCTCAAGCCCTATTTGGCTGGAGCCGAGTGCGCCTCCAGGACGGCAGAGCTCCAGCTCTGCTCAGAGGCCCGATCTGGCAGAGTTGCTGGCGCGAGGCTGCTCTGCCCTGGGCGAGCCTTGCCCAGACTTGCCTCGCTGCTAGGCTTCCTGCCCAGGAAGGAGCAGGCTGCGCGAGGCTGGGAGACGCCACTGGCGCCTTCCTGGCCTCAGCTCCGCTCCTGCCTTGCCTTTGCACCTAGGCCCCAGGCGTCCTTGGGAGGGCTTAGTGGCCGGTGGCTTGCACAGTGCCAAGGGCTCCAGCAGGAAGAGCTCTGTGCGAGGGAAGGGAAGGGCCAGTGCAGGGCTCCTCCAGCGGTTGCTTGGCCGCCCAGGCTCAGCGCCGCACGGAGTGCACCAGGCTCCCAGGGCCCCTGGCTGGGGTCTGCAGCCCCGCACACCCGGAGGCTGACTCCCTGGGCGCCCAGAAGCTGCCTCACACACGTAGCTTCCCTAGCGCTCTCCTCCCCAGCAGAGACGGGTGCAGCTGGTTGGGGCCTGCCCCTGCGTGCCTGGGCTCCCGCGCACAGCCCCAGCTCAGGGCAAGCAGCCCCTGAGCCAAGACCTGCAGGAGGCGCAGAGCGCCCCCACCTGGAAGCCGAGTGAACAGCTGGCGGGGAGGCGAGCCTCCTCGAGGGAAGAAGAGGCAGCCCAGCCTCGTTTGGCTCAAGCCCTACTTGGCTGGAGCCGAGTGCGCCTCCAGGACGGCAGAGCTCCAGCTCTGCTCAGAGGCCCGTTCTGGCAGAGTTGCTGGAGCGAGGCTGGTCTGCCCTGGGCGAGCATTGCCCAGACTTGCCTCGCTGCTAGGCTTCCTGCCCAGGAAGGAGCAGGCTGCGCGAGGCTGGGAGACGCCACTGGCGCCTTCCTGGCCTCAGCTGCGCTCCTGCCTTGCCTTTGCACTTGGCCCCAGGCGTCTTGGGGAGGGCTTAGGGGCCGGTGGCTTGCACAGTGCCAAGGGCTCCAGCAGGAAGAGCTCTGTGCGAGGGAAGGGAAGGGCCAGTGCAGGGCTTCTCCAGCGGTTGCTTGGCCGCCCATGCTCAGCGCCGCACGGAGTGCACCAGGCTCCCAGGGCCCCTGTCTGGGGTCTGCAGCCCCGCACACCCGGAGGCTGACTCCCTGGGCGCCCAGCAGCTGCCTCACACACGTAGCTTCCCTAGCGCTCTCCTCCCCAGCAGAGACGTGTGCAGCTGGTTGGGGCCTGCCCCTGCGTGCCTGGGCTCCCGCCCACAGCCCCAGCTCAGGGCAAGCAGCCCCTGAGCCAAGACCTGCAGGAGGCGCAGAGCGCCCCCACCTGGAATCCGAGTGAACAGCTGGCGGGGAGGCGAGCCTCCTCGAGGGAAGAAGAGGCAGCCCAGCCTCGTTTGGCTCAAGCCCTACTTGGCTGGAGCCGAGTGCGCCTCCAGGACGGCAGAGCTCCAGCTCTGCTCAGAGGCCCGTTCTGGCAGAGTTGCTGGCGCGAGGCTGCTCTGCCCTGGGCGAGCGTTGCCCAGACTTGCCTCGCTGCTAGGCTTCCTGCCCAGGAAGGAGCAGGCTGCGCGAGGCTGGGAGACGCCACTGGCGCCTTCCTGGCCTCAGCTCCGCTCCTGCCTTGCCTTTGCACCTAGGCCCCAGGCGTCCTTGGGGAGGGCTTAGGGGCCGGTGGCTTGCACACTGCCAAGGGCTCCAGCAGGAAGAGCTCTGTGCGAGGGAAGGGAAGGGCCAGTGCAGGGCTCCTCCAGCGGTTGCTTGGCCGCCCAGGCTCAGTGCCGCACGGAGTGCACCAGGCTCCCAGGGCCCCTGGCTGGGGTCTGCAGCCCCGCACACCCGGAGGCTGACTCCCTGGGCGCCCAGCAGCTGCCTCACACACGTAGCTTCCCTAGCGCTCTCCTCCCCAGCAGAGACGTGTGCAGCTGGTTGGGGCCTGCCCCTGCGTGCCTGGGCTCCCGCGCACAGCCCCAGCTCAGGGCAAGCAGCCCCTGAGCCAAGACCTGCAGGAGGCGCAGAGCGCCCCCACCTGGAAGCCGAGTGAACAGCTGGCGGGGAGGCGAGCCTCCTCGAGGGAAGAAGAGGCAGCCCAGCCTCGTTTGGCTCAAGCCCTACTTGGCTGGAGCCGAGTGCGCCTCCAGGACGGCAGAGCTCCAGCTCTGCTCAGAGGCCCGTTCTGGCAGAGTTGCTGGCGCGAGGCTGGTCTGCCCTGGGCGAGCCTTGCCCAGACTTGCCTCGCTGCTAGGCTTCCTGCCCAGGAAGGAGCCGGCTGCGCGAGGCTGGGAGACGCCACTGGCGCCTTCCTGGCCTCAGCTCCGCTCCTGCCTTGCCTTTGCACCTAGGCCCCAGGCGTCCTTGGGGAGGGCTTAGTGGCCGGTGGCTTGCACAGTGCCAAGGGCTCCAGCAGGAAGAGCTCTGTGCGAGGGAAGGGAAGGGCCAGTGCAGGGCTCCTCCAGCGGTTGCTTGGCCGCCCAGGCTCAGCGCCGCTCGGAGTGCCCCAGGCTCCCAGGGCCCCTGGCTGGGGTCTGCAGCCCCGCACACCCGGAGGCTGACTCCCTGGGCGCCCAGAAGATGCCTCACACACGTAGCTTCCCTAGCGCTCTCCTCCCCAGCAGAGACGTGTGCAGCTGGTTGGGGCCTGCCCCTGCGTGCCTGGGCTCCCGCGCACAGCCCCAGCTCAGGGCAAGCAGCCCCTGAGCCAAGACCTGCAGGAGGCGCAGAGCGCCCCCACCTTGAAGCCGAGTGAACAGCTCGAGGGGAGGCGAGCCTCCTCGAGGGAAGAAGAGGCAGCCCAGCCTCGTTTGGCTCAAGCCCTACTTGGCTGGAGCCGAGTGCGCCTCCAGGACGGCAGAGCTCCAGCTCTGCTCAGAGGCCTGTTCTGGCAGAGTTGCTGGCGCGAGGCTGCTCTGCCCTGGGCGAGCCTTGCCCAGACTTGCCTCGCTGTTAGGCTTCCTGCCCAGGAAGGAGCAGGCTGCGCGAGGCTGGGAGACGCCACTGGCGCCTTCCTGGCCTCAGCTCCGCTCCTGCCTTGCCTTTGCACTTGGCCCCAGGCGTCTTGGGGAGGGCTTAGGGGCCGGTGGCTTGCACAGTGCCAAGGGCTCCAGCAGGAAGAGCTCTGTGCGAGGGAAGGGAAGGGCCAGTGCAGGGCTTCTCCAGCGGTTGCTTGGCCGCCCAGGCTCAGCGCCGCACGGAGTGCACCAGGCTCCCAGGGCCCCTGGCTGGGGTCTGCAGCCCCGCACACCCGGAGGCTGACTCCCTGGGCGCCCAGCAGCTGCCTCACACACGTAGCTTCCCTAGCGCTCTCCTCCCCAGCAGAGACGTGTGCAGCTGGTTGGGGCCTGCCCCTGCGTGCCTGGGCTCCCGCGCACAGCCCCAGCTCAGGGCAAGCAGCCCCTGAGCCAAGACCTGCAGGAGGCGCAGAGCGCCCCCACCTGGAAGCCGAGTGAACAGCTGGCGGGGAGGCGAGCCTCCTCGAGGGAAGAAGAGGCAGCCCAGCCTCGTTTGGCTCAAGCCCTACTTGGCTGGAGCCGAGTGCGCCTCCAGGACGGCAGAGCTCCAGCTCTGCTCAGAGGCCCGATCTGGCAGAGTTGCTGGCGCGAGGCTGCTCTGCCCTGGGCGAGCCTTGCCCAGAGTTGCCTCGCTGCTAGGCTTCCTGCCCAGGAAGGAGCAGGCTGCGCGAGGCTGGGAGACGCCACTGGCGCCTTCCTGGCCTCAGCTCCGCTCCTGCCTTGCCTTTGCCCCTAGGCCCCAGGTGTCCTTGGGGAGGGCTTAGGGGCCGGTGGCTTGCACACTGCCAAGGGCTCCAGCAGGAAGAGCTCTGTGCGAGGGAAGGGAATGGCCAGTGCAGGGCTCCTCCAGCGGTTGCTTGGCCGCCCAGGCTCAGCGCCGCACGGAGTGCACCAGGCTCCCAGGGCCCCTGGCTGGGGTCTGCAGCCCCGCACACCCGGAGGCTGACTCCCTGGGCGCCCAGCAGCTGCCTCACACACGTGGCTTCCCTAGCGCTCTCCTCCACAGCAGAGACGTGTGCAGCTGGTTGGGGCCTGCCCCTGCGTGCCTGGGCTCCCGCGCACAGCCCCAGCTCAGGGCAAGCAGCCCCTGAGCCAAGACCTGCAGGAGGCGCAGAGCGCCCCCACCTGGAAGCCGAGTGAACAGCTGGCGGGGAGGCGAGCCTCCTCGAGGGAAGAAGAGGCAGCCCAGCCTCGTTTGGCTCAAGCCCTACTTGGCTGGAGCCGAGTGCGCCTCCAGGACGGCAGAGCTCCAGCTCTGCTCAGAGGCCCGTTCTGGCAGAGTTGCTGGCGCGAGGCTGCTCTGCCCTGGGCGAGCCTTGCACAGACTTGCCTCGCTGCTAGGCTTCCTGCCCAGGAAGGAGCAGGCTGCGCGAGGCTGGGAGACGCCACTGGCGCCTTCCTGGCCTCAGCTCCGCTCCTGCCTTGCCTTTGCACCTAGGCCCCAGGCGTCCTTGGGGAAGGCTTAGTGGCCGGTGGCTTGCACAGTGCCAAGGGCTCCAGTAGGAAGAGCTCTGTGCGAGGGAAGGGAAGGGCCAGTGCAGGGCTCCTCCAGCGGTTGCTTGGCCGCCCAGGCTCAGCGCCGCACGGAGTGCACCAGGCTCCCAGGGCCCCTGGCTGAGGTCTGCAGCCCCGCACACCCGGAGGCTGACTCCCTGGGCGCCCAGAAGCTGCCTCACACACGTAGCTTCCCTAGCGCTCTCCTCCCCAGCAGAGACGTGTGCAGCTGGTTGGGGCCTGCCCCTGCGTGCCTGGGCTCCCGCCCACAGCCCCAGCTCAGGGCAAGCAGCCTCTGAGCCAAGACCTGCAGGAGGCGCAGAGCGCCCCCACCTGGAAGCCGAGTGAACAGCTGGCGGGGAGGCGAGCCTCCTCGAGGGAAGAAGAGGCAGCCCAGCCTCGTTTGGCTCAAGCCCTACTTGGCTGGAGCCGAGTGCGCCTCCAGGACGGCAGAGCTCCAGCTCTGCTCAGAGGCCCGTTCTGGCAGAGTTGCTGGCGCGAGGCTGCTCTGCCCTGGGCGAGCCTTGCCCAGACTTGCCTCACTGCTAGGCTTCCTGCCCAGGAAGGAGCAGGCTGCGCGAGGCTGGGAGACGCCACTGGCGCCTTCCTGGCCTCAGCTCCGCCCTGCCTTGCCTTTGCACCTAGGCCCCAGGCGTCCTTGGGGAGGGCTTAGGGGCCGGTGGCTTGCACACTGCCAAGGGCTCCAGCAGGAAGAGCTCTGTGCGAGGGAAGGGAAGGGCCAGTGCATGGCTCCTCCAGCGGTTGCTTGGCCGCCCAGGCTCAGTGCCGCACGGAGTGCACCAGGCTCCCAGGGCCCCTGGCTGGGGTCTGCAGCCCCGCACACCCGGAGGCTGACTCCCTGGGCGCCCAGCAGCTGCCTCACACACGTAGCTACCCTAGCGCTCTCCTCCACAGCAGAGACGTGTGCAGCTGGTTGGGGCCTGCCCCGGCGTGCCTGGGCTCCCGCGCACAGCCCCAGCTCAGGGCAAGCAGCCCCTGAGCCAAGACCTGCAGGAGGCGCAGAGCGCCCCCACCTGGAAGCCGAGTGAACAGCTGGCGGGGAGGCGAGCCTCCTCGAATGAAGAACAGGCAGCCCAGCCTCGTTTGGCTCAAGCCCTACTTGGCTGGAGCCGAGTGCGCCTCCAGGACGGCAGAGCTCCAGCTCTGCTCAGAGGCCCGTTCTGGCAGAGTTGCTGGCGCGAGGCTGCTCTGCCCTGGGCGAGCCTTGCCCAGACTTGCCTCGCTGCTAGGCTTCCTGCCCAGGAAGGTGCAGGCTGCGCGAGGCTGGGAGATGCCACTGGCGCCTTCCTGGCCTCAGCTCCGCTCCTACCTTGCCTTTGCACCTAGGCCCCAGGCGTCCTTGGGAAGGGCTTAGGGGCCGGTGGCTTGCACACTGCCAAGGGCTCCAGCAGGAAGAGCTCTGTGCGAGGGAAGGGAAGGGCCAGTGCAGGGCTCCTCCAGCGGTTGCTTGGCCGCCCAGGCTCAGTGCCGCACGGAGTGCACCAGGCTCCCAGGGCCCCTGGCTGGGGTCTGCAGCCCCGCACACCCGGAGGCTGACTCCCTGGGCGCCCAGCAGCTGCCTCACACACGTAGCTTCCCTAGCGCTCTCCTCCCCAGCAGAGACGTGTGCAGCTGGTTGGGGCCTGCCCCTGCGTGCCTGGGCTTCCGCGCACAGCCCCAGCTCAGGGCAAGCAGCCCCTGAGCCAAGACCTGCAGGAGGCGCAGAGCGCCCCCACCTGGAAGCCGAGTGAACAGCTGGCGGGGAGGCGAGCCTCCTCGAGGGAAGAAGAGGCAGCCCAGCCTCGTTTGGCTCAAGCCCTACTTGGCTGGAGCCGAGTGCGCCTCCAGGACGGCAGAGCTCCAGCTCTGCTCAGAGGCCCGTTCTGCCAGAGTTGCTGGCGCGAGGCTGGTCTGCCCTGGGCGAGCCTTGCCCAGACTTGCCTCGCTGCTAGGCTTCCTGCCCAGGAAGGAGCCGGCTGCGCGAGGCTGGGAGACGCCACTGGCGCCTTCCTGGCCTCAGCTCCGCTCCTGCCTTGCCTTTGCACCTAGGCCCCAGGCGTCCTTGGGGAGGGCTTAGTGGCCGGTGGCTTGTACAGTGCCAAGGGCTCCAGCAGGAAGAGCTCTGTGCGAGGGAAGGGAAGGGCCAGTGCAGGGCTCCTCCAGCGGTTGCTTGGCCGCCCAGGCTCAGCGCCGCTCGGAGTGCCCCAGGCTCCCAGGGCCCCTGGCTGGGGTCTGCAGCCCCGCACACCCGGAGGCTGACTCCCTGGGCGCCCAGAAGCTGCCTCACACACGTAGCTTCCCTAGCGCTCTCCTCCCCAGAAGAGACGTGTGCAGCTGGTTGGGGCCTGCCCCTGCGTGCCTGGGCTCCCGCGCACAGCCCCAGCTCAGGGCAAGCAGCCCCTGAGCCAAGACCTGCAGGAGGCGCAGAGCGCCCCCACCTTGAAGCCGAGTGAACAGCTCGAGGGGAGGCGAGCCTCCTCGAGGGAAGAAGAGGCAGCCCAGCCTCGTTTGGCTCAAGCCCTACTTGGCTGGAGCCGAGTGCGCCTCCAGGACGGCAGAGCTCCAGCTCTGCTCAGAGGCCCGTTCTGGCAGAGTTGCTGGCGCGAGGCTGCTCTGCCCTGGGCGAGCCTTGCCCAGACTTGCCTCGCTGCTAGGCTTCCTGCCCAGGAAGGAGCAGGCTGCGCGAGGCTGGGAGACGCCACTGGCGCCTTCCTGGCCTCAGCTCCGCTCCTGCCTTGCCTTTGCACTTGGCCCCAGGCTTCTTGGGGAGGGCTTAGGGGCCGGTGGCTTGCACAGTGCCAAGGGCTCCAGCAGGAAGAGCTCTGTGCGAGGGAAGGGAAGGGCCAGTGCAGGGCTTCTCCAGCGGTTGCTTGGCCGCCCAGGCTCAGCGCCGCACGGAGTGCACCAGGCTCCCAGGGCCCCTGGCTGGGGTCTGCAGCCCCGCACACCCGGAGGCTGACTCCCTGGGCGCCCAGCAGCTGCCTCACACACGTAGCTTCCCTAGCGCTCTCCTCCCCAGCAGAGACGTGTGCAGCTGGTTGGGGCCTGCCCCTGCGTGCCTGGGCTCCCGCGCACAGCCCCAGCTCAGGGCAAGCAGCCCCTGAGCCAAGACCTGCAGGAGGCGCAGAGCGCCCCCACCTGGAAGCCGAGTGAACAGCTGGCGGGGAGGCGAGCCTCCTCGAGGGAAGAAGAGGCAGCCCAGCCTCGTTTGGCTCAAGCCCTACTTGGCTGGAGCCGAGTGCGCCTCCAGGACGGCAGAGCTCCAGCTCTGCTCAGAGGCCCGATCTGGCAGAGTTGCTGGCGCGAGGCTGCTCTGCCCTGGGCGAGCCTTGCCCAGAGTTGCCTCGCTGCTAGGCTTCCTGCCCAGGAAGGAGCAGGCTGCGCGAGGCTGGGAGACGCCACTGGCGCCTTCCTGGCCTCAGCTCCGCTCCTGCCTTGCCTTTGCCCCTAGGCCCCAGGTGTCCTTGGGGAGGGCTTAGGGGCCGGTGGCTTGCACACTGCCAAGGGCTCCAGCAGGAAGAGCTCTGTGCGAGGGAAGGGAATGGCCAGTGCAGGGCTCCTCCAGCGGTTGCTTGGCCGCCCAGGCTCAGCGCCGCACGGAGTGCACCAGGCTCCCAGGGCCCCTGGCTGGGGTCTGCAGCCCCGCACACCCGGAGGCTGACTCCCTGGGCGCCCAGCAGCTGCCTCACACACGTGGCTTCCCTAGCGCTCTCCTCCACAGCAGAGACGTGTGCAGCTGGTTGGGGCCTGCCCCTGCGTGCCTGGGCTCCCGCGCACAGCCCCAGCTCAGGGCAAGCAGCCCCTGAGCCAAGACCTGCAGGAGGCGCAGAGCGCCCCCACCTGGAAGCCGAGTGAACAGCTGGCGGGGAGGCGAGCCTCCTCGAGGGAAGAAGAGGCAGCCCAGCCTCGTTTGGCTCAAGCCCTACTTGGCTGGAGCCGAGTGCGCCTCCAGGACGGCAGAGCTCCAGCTCTGCTCAGAGGCCCGTTCTGGCAGAGTTGCTGGCGCGAGGCTGCTCTGCCCTGGGCGAGCCTTGCCCAGACTTGCCTCGCTGCTAGGCTTCCTGCCCAGGAAGGAGCAGGCTGCGCGAGGCTGGGAGACGCCACTGGCGCCTTCCTGGCCTCAGCTCCGCTCCTGCCTTGCCTTTGCACCTAGGCCCCAGGCGTCCTTGGGGAGGGCTTAGTGGCCGGTGGCTTGCACAGTGCCAAGGGCTCCAGTAGGAAGAGCTCTGTGCGAGGGAAGGGAAGGGCCAGTGCAGGGCTCCTCCAGCGGTTGCTTGGCCGCCCAGGCTCAGCGCCGCACGGAGTGCACCAGGCTCCCAGGGCCCCTGGCTGTGGTCTGCAGCCCCGCACACCCGGAGGCTGACTCCCTGGGCGCCCAGAAGCTGCCTCACACACGTAGCTTCCCTAGCGCTCTCCTCCCCAGCAGAGACGTGTGCAGCTGGTTGGGGCCTGCCCCTGCGTGCCTGGGCTCCCGCGCACAGCCCCAGCTCAGGGCAAGCAGCCTCTGAGCCAAGACCTGCAGGAGGCGCAGAGCGCCCCCACCTGGAAGCCGAGTGAACAGCTGGCGGGGAGGCGAGCCTCCTCGAGGGAAGAAGAGGCAGCCCAGCCTCGTTTGGCTCAAGCCCTACTTGGCTGGAGCCGAGTGCGCCTCCAGGACGGCAGAGCTCCAGCTCTGCTCAGAGGCCCGTTCTGGCAGAGTTGCTGGCGCGAGGCTGCTCTGTCCTGGGCGAGACTTGCCCAGACTTGCCTCACTGCTAGGCTTCCTGCCCAGGAAGGAGCAGGCTGCGCGAGGCTGGGAGACGCCACTGGCGCCTTCCTGGCCTCAGCTCCGCCCTGCCTTGCCTTTGCACCTAGGCCCCAGGCGTCCTTGGGGAGGGCTTAGGGGCCGGTGGCTTGCACACTGCCAAGGGCTCCAGCAGGAAGAGCTCTGTGCGAGGGAAGGGAAGGGCCAGTGCAGGGCTCCTCCAGCGGTTGCTTGGCCGCCCAGGCTCAGTGCCGCACGGAGTGCACCAGGCTCCCAGGGCCCCTGGCTGGGGTCTGCAGCCCCGCACACCCGGAGGCTGACTCCCTGGGCGCCCAGCAGCTGCCTCACACACGTAGCTACCCTGGCGCTCTCCTCCACAGCAGAGACGTGTGCAGCTGGTTGGGGCCTGCCCCGGCGTGCCTGGGCTCCCGCGCACAGCCCCAGCTCAGGGCAAGCAGCCCCTGAGCCAAGACCTGCAGGAGGCGCAGAGCGCCCCCACCTGGAAGCCGAGTGAACAGCTGGCGGGGAGGCGAGCCTCCTCGAATGAAGAACAGGCAGCCCAGCCTCGTTTGGCTCAAGCCCTACTTGGCTGGAGCCGAGTGCGCCTCCAGGACGGCAGAGCTCCAGCTCTGCTCAGAGGCCCGTTCTGGCAGAGTTGCTGGCGCGAGGCTGCTATGCCCTGGGCGAGCCTTGCCCAGACTTGCCTCGCTGCTAGGCTTCCTGCCCAGGAAGGTGCAGGCTGCGCGAGGCTGGGAGATGCCACTGGCGCCTTCCTGGCCTCAGCTCCGCTCCTACCTTGCCTTTGCACCTAGGCCCCAGGCGTCCTTGGGAAGGGCTTAGGGGCCGGTGGCTTGCACACTGCCAAGGGCTCCAGCAGGAAGAGCTCTGTGCGAGGGAAGGGAAGGTCTAGTGCAGGGCTCCTCCAGCGGTTGCTTGGCCGCCCAGACTCAGCTCGGCACGGAGTGCACCAGGCTCCCAGGGCCCCTGGCTGGGGTCTGCAGCCCCGCACACCCGGAGGCTGACTCCCTGGGCGCCCAGCAGCTGCCTCACACACGTAGCTACCCTAGCGCTCTTCTCCCCAGCAGAGACGTGTGCAGCTGGTTGGGGCCTGCCCCTGCGTGCCTGGGCTCCTATGCACAGCCCCAGCTCAGGGCAAGCAGCCCCTGAGCCAAGACCTGCAGGAGGCGCAGAGCGCCCCCACCTGGAAGCCGAGTGAACAGCTGGCGGGGAGGCGAGCCTCCTCGAGGGAAGAAGAGGCAGCCCAGCCTCGTTTGGCTCAAGCCCTACTTGGCTGGAGCCGAGTGCGCCTCCAGGACGGCAGAGCTCCAGCTCTGCTCAGAGGCCCGATCTGGCAGAGTTGCTGGCGCGAGGCTGCTCTGCCCTGGGCGAGCCTTGCCCAGACTTGCCTCGCTGCTAGGCTTCCTGCCCAGGAAGGAGCAGGCTGCGCGAGGCTGGGAGACGCCACTGGCGCCTTCCTGGCCTCAGTTCCGCTCCTGCCTTGCCTTTGCACCTAGGCCCCAGGCGTCCTTGGGGAGGGCTTAGGGGCCGGTGGCTTGCACACTGCCAAGGGCTCCAGCAGGAAGAGCTCTGTGCGAGGGAAGGGAAGGGCTAGTGCAGGGCTCCTCCAGCGGTTGCTTGGCTGCCCAGACTCAGCTCGGCACGGAGTGCACCAGGCTCCTAGGGCCCCTGGCTTGGGTCTGCAGCCCCGCACACCCGGAGGCTGACTCCCTGGGCGCCCAGCAGCTGCCTCACACACGTAGCTTCCCTAGCGCTCTCCTCCCCAGCAGAGAGGTGTGCAGCTGGTTGGGGCCTGCCCCTGCGTGCCTGGGCTCCTGTGCAAAGCCCCAGCTCAGGGCAAGCAGCCCCTGAGCCAAGACCTGCAGGAGGCGAAGAGCGCCCCCACCTGGAAGCCGAGTGAACAGCTGGCGGGGAGGCGAGCCTCCTCGAGGGAAGAAGAGGCAGCCCAGCCTCGTTTGGCTCAAGCCCTACTTGGCTGGAGCCGAGTGCGCCTCCAGGACGGCAGAGCTCCAGCTCAGCTCAGAGGCCCGATCTGGCAGAGTTGCTGGCGCGAGGCTGCTCTGCCCTGGGCGAGCCTTGCCCAGACTTGCCTCGCTGCTAGGCTTCCTGCCCAGGAAGGAGCAGGCTGCGCGAGGCTGGGTGACGCCACTGGCGCCTTCCTGGCCTCAGCTCCGCTCCTGCCTTGCCTTTGCACCTAGGCCCCAGGCGTCCTTGGGGAGGGCTTAGGGGCCGGTGGCTTGCACACTGCCAAGGGCTCCAGCAGGAAGAGCTCTGTACGAGGGAAGGGAAGGGCTATTGCAGGGCTCCTCCAGCGGTTGCTTGGCCGCCCAGACTCAGGGCCGCACGGAGTTCACCAGGCTCCCACGGCACCTGGCTGGGGTCTGCAGCCCCGCACACCCGGAGGCTGACTCCCTGGGCGCCCAGCAGCTGCCTCACACACGTAGCTTCCCTAGCGCTCTCCTCCCCAGCAGAGAGATGTGCAGCTGGTTGCTGCCTGCCCCTGCGTGCCTGGGTTCCTGTGCACACCCCAGCTCAGCGCAAGCAGCCCCTGAGCCAAGACCTGCAGGAGGCGCAGAGCGCCCCCACCTGGAAGCCGAGTGAACAGCTGGCGGGGAGTCGAGCCTCCTCGAGGGAAGAAGAGGCAGCCCAGCCTCGTTTGGCTCAAGCCCTACTTGGCTGGAGCCGAGTGCGCCTCCAGGACGGCAGAGCTCCAGCTCTGCTCAGAGGCCCGATCTGGCAGAGTTGCTGGCGCGAGGCTGCTCTGCCCTGGGCGAGCCTTGCCCAGACTTGCCTCGCTGCTAGGCTTCCTGCCCAGGAAGGAGCAGGCTGCGCGAGGCTGGGAGACGCCACTGGCGCCTTCCTGGCCTCAGCTCCGCTCCTGCCTTGCCTTTGCACCTAGTCCCCAGGCGTCCTTGGGGAGGGCTTAGGGGCCGGTGGCTTGCACACTGCCAAGGGCTCCAGCAGGAAGAGCTCTGTGCGAGGGAAGGGAAGGGCTAGTGCAGGGCTCCTCCAGCGATTGCTTGGCCGCCCAGGCTCAGTGCCGCACGGAGTGCACCAGGCTCCCAGGGCCCCTGGCTGGGGTCTGCAGCCCTGCACACCCGGAGGCTGACTCCCTGGGCGCCCAGCACCTGCCTCACACACGTAGCTTCCCTAGCACTCTCCTCCCCAGCAGAGACGTGTGCAGCTGGCTGGGGCCTGCCCCTGCGTGCCTGGGCTCCCGCGCACAGCCCCAGCTCAGGGCAAGCAGCCCCTGAGCCAAGACCTGCAGGAGGCGCAGAGCGCCCCCACCTGGAAGCCGAGTGAACAGCTGGCGGGGAGGCGAGCCTCCTCGAGGGAAGAAGAGGCAGCCCAGCCTCGTTTGGCTCAAGCCCTACTTGGCTGGAGCCGAGTGCGCCTCCAGGACGGCAGAGCTCCAGCTCTGCTCAGAGGCCCGTTCTGGCAGAGTTGCTGGCGCGAGGCTGCTCTGCCCTGGGCGAGCCTTGCCCAGACTTGCCTCGCTGCTAGGCTTCCTGCCCAGGAAGGACCAGGCTGCGCGAGGCTGGGAGACGCCACTGGCGCCTTCCTGGCCTCAGCTCCGCTCCTGCCTTGCCTTTGCACCTAGGCCCCAGGCGTCCTTGGGGAGGGCTTAGGGGCCGGTGGCTTGCACACTGCCAAGGACTCCAGCAGGAAGAGCTCTGTGCGAGGGAAGGGAAGGGCTAGTGCAGGGCTCCTCCAGCGGTTGCTTGACCGCCCAGACTCAGCTCGGCACGGAGTGCACCAGGCTCCCAGGGCCCCTGGCTGGGGTTTGCAGCCCCGCACACCCGGAGGCTGACTCCCTGGGCGCCCAGAAGCTGCCTCACACACGTAGCTTCCCTAGCGCTCTCCTCCCCAGCAGAGACGTGTGCAGCTGGTTGGGGCCTGCCCCTGCGTGCCTGGGCTCCCGCGCACAGCCCCAGCTCAGGGCAAGCAGCCCCTGAGCCAAGACCTGCAGGAGGCGCAGAGCGCCCCCACCTGGAAGCCGAGTGAACAGCTCGAGGGGAGGCGAGCCTCCTCGAGGGAAGAAGAGGCAGCCCAGCCTCGTTTGGCTCAAGCCCTACTTGGCTGGAGCCGAGTGCGCCTCCAGGACGGCAGAGCTCCAGCTCTGCTCAGAGGCCCGTTCTGGCAGAGTTGCTGGCGCGAGGCTGCTCTGCCCTGGGCGAGCCTTGCCCAGACTTGCCTCGCTGCTAGGCTTCCTGCCCAGGAAGGAGCAGGCTGCGCGAGGCTGGGAGACGCCACTGGCGCCTTCCTGGCCTCAGCTCCGCTCCTGCCTTGCCTTTGCACTTGGCCCCAGGCGTCTTGGGGAGGGCTTAGGGGCCGGTGGCTTGCACAGTGCCAAGGGCTCCAGCAGGAAGAGCTCTGTGCGAGGGAAGGGAAGGGCCAGTGCAGGGCTTCTCCAGCGGTTGCTTGGCCGCCCAGGCTCAGCGCCGCACGGAGTGCACCAGGCTCCCAGGGCCCCTGGCTGGGGTCTGCAGCCCCGCACACCCAGAGGCTGACTCCCTGGGCGCCCAGCAGCTGCCTCACACACGTAGCTTCCCTAGCGCTCTCCTCCCCAGCAGAGACGTGTGCAGCTGGTTGGGGCCTGCCCCTGCGTGCCTGGGCTCCCGCGCACAGCCCCAGCTCAGGGCAAGCAACCCCTGAGCCAAGACCTGCAGGAGGCGCAGAGCGCCCCCACCTGGAAGCCGAGTGAACAGCTGGCGGGGAGGCGAGCCTCCTCGAGGGAAGAAGAGGCAGCCCAGCCTCGTTTGGCTCAAGCCCTACTTGGCTGGAGCCGAGTGCGCCTCCAGGACGGCAGAGCTCCAGCTCTGCTCAGAGGCCCGTTCTGGCAGGGTTGCTGGCGCGAGGCTGCTCTGCCCTGGGCGAGCCTTGCCCAGAGTTGCCTCGCTGCTAGGCTTCCTGCCCAGGAAGGAAAAGGCTGCGCGAGGCTGGGAGACGCCACTGGCGCCTTCCTGGCCTCAGCTCCGCTCCTGCCTTGCCTTTGCACCTAGGCCACAGGCGTCCTTGGGGAGGGCTTAGTGGCCGGTGGCTTACACAGTGCCAAGGGCTCCAGCAGGAAGAGCTCTGTGCGAGGGAAGGGAAGGGCCAGTGCAGGGCTCCTCCAGCGGTTGCTTGGCCGCCCAGGCTCAGTGCCGCACGGAGTGCACCAGGCTCCCAGGGCCCCTGGCTGGGGTCTGCAGCCCCGCACACCCGGAGGCTGACTCCCTGGGCGCCCAGCAGCTGCCTCACACACGTAGCTTCCCTAGCGCTCTCCTCCCCAGCAGAGACGTGTGCAGCTGGTTGGGGCCTGCCCCTGCCTGCCTGGGCTCCCGCGCACAGCCCCAGCTCAGGGCAAGCAGCCCCTGAGCCAAGACCTGCAGGAGGCGCAGAGCGCCCCCACCTGGAAGCCGAGTGAACAGCTGGCGGGGAGGCGAGCCTCCTCGAGGGAAGAAGAGGCAGCCCAGCCTCGTTTGGCTCAAGCCCTTCTTGGCTGGAGCCGAGTGCGCCTCCAGGACGGCAGAGCTCCAGCTCTGCTCAGAGGCCCGTTCTGGCAGAGTTGCTGGCGCGAGGCTGGTCTGCCCTGGGCGAGCCTTGCCCAGACTTGCCTCGCTGCTAGGCTTCCTGCCCAGGAAGGAGCCGGCTGCGCGAGGCTGGGAGACGCCACTGGCGCCTTCCTGGCCTCAGCTCCGCTCCTGCCTTGCCTTTGCACCTAGGCCCCAGGCGTCCTTGGGGAGGGCTTAGTGGCCGGTGGCTTGCACAGTGCCAAGGGCTCCAGCAGGAAGAGCTCTGTGCGAGGGAAGGGAAGGGCCAGTGCAGGGCTCCTCCAGCGGTTGCTTGGCCGCCCAGGCTCAGCACCGCACGGAGTGCACCAGGCTCCCAGGGCCCCTGGCTGAGGTCTGCAGCCCCGCACACCCGGAGGCTGACTCCCTGGGCGCCCAGAAGCTGCCTCACACACGTAGCTTCCCTAGCGCTCTCCTCCCCAGCAGAGACGTGTGCAGCTGGTTGGGGCCTGCCCCTGCGTGCCTGGGCTCCCGCGCACAGCCCCAGCTCAGGGCAAGCAGCCCCTGAGCCAAGACCTGCAGGAGGCGCAGAGCGCCCCCACCTGGAAGCCGAGTGAACAGCTGGCGGGGAGGCGAGCCTCCTCGAGGGAAGAAGAGGCAGCCCAGCCTCGTTTGGCTCAAGCCCTACTTGGCTGGAGCCGAGTGCGCCTCCAGGACGGCAGAGCTCCAGCTCTGCTCAGAGGCCCGTTCTGGCAGAGTTGCTGGCGCGAGGCTGCTCTGCCCTGGGCGAGCCTTGCCCAGACTTGCCTCACTGCTAGGCTTCCTGCCCAGGAAGGAGCAGGCTGCGCGAGGCTGGGAGACGCCACTGGCGCCTTCCTGGCCTCAGCTCCGCCCTGCCTTGCCTTTGCACCTAGGCCCCAGGCGTCCTTGGGGAGGGCTTAGGGGCCGGTGGCTTGCACACTGCCAAGGGCTCCAGCAGGAAGAGCTCTGTGCGAGGGAAGGGAAGGGCCAGTGCAGGGCTCCTCCAGCGGTTGCTTGGCCGCCCAGGCTCAGTGCCGCACGGAGTGCACCAGGCTCCCAGGGCCCCTGGCTGGGGTCTGCAGCCCCGCACACCCGGAGGCTGACTCCCTGGGCGCCCAGCAGCTGCCTCACACACGTAGCTTCCCTAGCGCTCTCCTCCACAGCAGAGACGTGTGCAGCTGGTTGGGGCCTGCCCCGGCGTGCCTGGGCTCCCGCGCACAGCCCCAGCTCAGGGCAAGCAGCCCCTGAGCCAAGACCTGCAGGAGGCGCAGAGCGCCCCCACCTGGAAGCCGAGTGAACAGCTTGCGGGGAGGCGAGCCTCCTCGAGGGAAGAACAGGCAGCCCAGTCTCGTTTGGCTCAAGCCCTACTTGGCTGGAGCCGAGTGCGCCTCCAGGACGGCAGAGCTCCAGCTCTGCTCAGAGGCCCGTTCTGGCAGAGTTGCTGGCGCGAGGCTGCTCTGCCCTGGGCGAGCCTTGCCCAGACTTGCCTCGCTGCTAGGCTTCCTGCCCAGGAAGGAGCAGGCTGCGCGAGGCTGGGAGATGCCACTGGCGCCTTCCTGGCCTCAGCTCCGCTCCTACCTTGCCTTGGCACCTAGGCCCCAGGCGTCCTTGGGAAGGGCTTAGGGGCCGGTGGCTTGCACACTGCCAAGGGCTCCAGCAGGAAGAGCTCTGTGCGAGGGAAGGGAAGGTCTAGTGCAGGGCTCCTCCAGCGGTTGCTTGGCCGCCCAGACTCAGCTCGGCACGGAGTGCACCAGGCTCCCAGGGCCCCTGGCTGGGGTCTGCAGCCCCGCACACCCGGAGGCTGACTCCCTGGGCGCCCAGCAGCTGCCTCACACACGTAGCTTCCCTAGCGCTCTCCTCCCCAGCAGAGAAGTGTGCAGCTGGTTGGGGCCTTCCCCTGCGTGCCTGGGCTCCCGCCCACAGCCCCAGCTCAGGGCAAGCAGCCCCTGAGCCTAGACCTGCAGGAGGCGCAGAGCGCCCCCACCTGGAAGCCGAGTGAACAGTTGGTGGGGAGGCGAGCATCCTCGAGGGAAGAAGAGGCAGCCCAGCCTCGTTTGGCTCAAGCCCTACTTGGCTGGAGCCGAGTGCGCCTCCAGGACGGCAGAGCTCCAGCTCTGCTCAGAGGCCCGATCTGGCAGAGTTGCTGGCGCGAGGCTGCTCTGCCCTGGGCGAGCCTTGCCCAGACTTGCCTCGCTGCTAGGCTTCCTGCTCAGGATGGAGCAGGCTGCGCGAGGCTGGGAGACGCCAGTGGTGCCTTCCTGGCCTCAGCTCCGCTCCTGCCTTGCCTTTGCACCTAGGCCCCAGGCGTCCTTGGGGAGGGCTTAGGGGCCGGTGGCTTGCACACTGCCAAGGGCTCCATCAGGAAGAGCTCTGTGCGAGGGAAGGGAAGGGCTAGTGCAGGGCTCCTCCAGCGGTTGCTTGGCCGCCCAGACTCAGCTCGGCACGGAGTGCACCAGGCTCCCAGGGCCCCTGGCTGGGGTCTGCAGCCCCGCACACCCGGAGGCTGACTCCCTGGGCGCCCAGCAGCTGCCTCACACACGTAGCTTCCCTAGCGCTCTCCTCCCCAGCAGAGACGTGTGCAGCTGGTTGGGGCCTTCCCCTGCGTGCCTGGGCTCCCGCCCACAGCCCCAGCTCAGGGCAAGCAGCCCCTGAGCCAAGACCTGCAGGAGGCGAAGAGCGCCCCCACCTGGAAGCCGAGTGAACAGCTGGCGGGGAGGCGAGCCTCCTCGAGGGAAGAAGAGGCAGCCCAGCCTCGTTTGGCTCAAGCCCTACTTGGCTGGAGCCGAGTGCGCCTCCAGGACGGCAGAGCTCCAGCTCTGCTCAGAGGCCCGTTCTGGCAGAGTTGCTGGCGCGAGGCTGCTCTGCCCTGGGCGAGCCTTGCCCAGACTTGCCTCGCTGCTAGGCTTCCTGCCCAGGAAGGAGCAGGCTGCGCGAGGCTGGGAGACGCCACTGGCGCCTTCCTGGCCTCAGCTCCGCTCCTGCCTTGCCTTTGCACCTAGGCCCCAGGCGTCCTTGGGGAGGGCTTAGTGGCCGGTGGCTTGCACAGTGCCAAGGGCTCCAGCAGGAAGAGCTCTGTGCGAGGGAAGGGAAGGGCCAGTGCAGGGCTCCTCCAGCGGTTGCTTGGCCGCCCAGGCTCAGCGCCGCACGGAGTGCACCAGGCTCCCAGGGCCCCTGGCTGAGGTCTGCAGCCCCGCACACCCGGAGGCTGACTCCCTGGGCGCCCAGAAGCTGCCTCACACACGTAGCTTCCCTAGCGCTCTCCTCCCCAGCAGAGACGTGTGCAGCTGGTTGGGGCCTGCCCCTGCGTGCCTGGGCTCCCGCGCACAGCCCCAGCTCAGGGCAAGCAGCCTCTGAGCCAAGACCTGCAGGAGGCGCAGAGCGCCCCCACCTGGAAGCCGAGTGAACAGCTGGCGGGGAGGCGAGCCTCCTCGAGGGAAGAAGAGGCAGCCCAGCCTCGTTTGGCTCAAGCCCTACTTGGCTGGAGCCGAGTGCGCCTCCAGGACGGCAGAGCTCCAGCTCTGCTCAGAGGCCCGATCTGGCAGAGTTGCTGGCGCGAGGCTGCTCTGCCCTGGGCGAGCCTTGCCCAGACTTGCCTCGCTGCTAGGCTTCCTGCCCAGGAAGGAGCAGGCTGCGCGAGGCTGGGAGACGCCACTGGCGCCTTCCTGGCCTCAGCTCCGCTCCTGCCTTGCCTTTGCACCTAGTCCCCAGGCGTCCTTGGGGAGGGCTTAGGGGCCGGTGGCTTGCACACTGCCAAGGGCTCCAGCAGGAAGAGCTCTGTGCGAGGGAAGGGAAGGGCTAGTGCAGGGCTCCTCCAGCGATTGCTTGGCCGCCCAGGCTCAGTGCCGCACGGAGTGCACCAGGCTCCCAGGGCCCCTGGCTGGGGTCTGCAGCCCTGCACACCCGGAGGCTGACTCCCTGGGCGCCCAGCACCTGCCTCACACACGTAGCTTCCCTAGCACTCTCCTCCCCAGCAGAGACGTGTGCAGCTGGCTGGGGCCTGCCCCTGCGTGCCTGGGCTCCCGCGCACAGCCCCAGCTCAGGGCAAGCAGCCCCTGAGCCAAGACCTGCAGGAGGCGCAGAGCGCCCCCACCTGGAAGCCGAGTGAACAGCTGGCGGGGAGGCGAGCCTCCTCGAGGGAAGAAGAGGCAGCCCAGCCTCGTTTGGCTCAAGCCCTACTTGGCTGGAGCCGAGTGCGCCTCCAGGACGGCAGAGCTCCAGCTCTGCTCAGAGGCCCGTTCTGGCAGAGTTGCTGGCGCGAGGCTGCTCTGCCCTGGGCGAGCCTTGCCCAGACTTGCCTCGCTGCTAGGCTTCCTGCCCAGGAAGGACCAGGCTGCGCGAGGCTGGGAGACGCCACTGGCGCCTTCCTGGCCTCAGCTCCGCTCCTGCCTTGCCTTTGCACCTAGGCCCCAGGCGTCCTTGGGGAGGGCTTAGGGGCCGGTGGCTTGCACACTGCCAAGGACTCCAGCAGGAAGAGCTCTGTGCGAGGGAAGGGAAGGGCTAGTGCAGGGCTCCTCCAGCGGTTGCTTGACCGCCCAGACTCAGCTCGGCACGGAGTGCACCAGGCTCCCAGGGCCCCTGGCTGGGGTTTGCAGCCCCGCACACCCGGAGGCTGACTCCCTGGGCGCCCAGAAGCTGCCTCACACACGTAGCTTCCCTAGCGCTCTCCTCCCCAGCAGAGACGTGTGCAGCTGGTTGGGGCCTGCCCCTGCGTGCCTGGGCTCCCGCGCACAGCCCCAGCTCAGGGCAAGCAGCCCCTGAGCCAAGACCTGCAGGAGGCGCAGAGCGCCCCCACCTGGAAGCCGAGTGAACAGCTCGAGGGGAGGCGAGCCTCCTCGAGGGAAGAAGAGGCAGCCCAGCCTCGTTTGGCTCAAGCCCTACTTGGCTGGAGCCGAGTGCGCCTCCAGGACGGCAGAGCTCCAGCTCTGCTCAGAGGCCCGTTCTGGCAGAGTTGCTGGCGCGAGGCTGCTCTGCCCTGGGCGAGCCTTGCCCAGACTTGCCTCGCTGCTAGGCTTCCTGCCCAGGAAGGAGCAGGCTGCGCGAGGCTGGGAGACGCCACTGGCGCCTTCCTGGCCTCAGCTCCGCTCCTGCCTTGCCTTTGCACTTGGCCCCAGGCGTCTTGGGGAGGGCTTAGGGGCCGGTGGCTTGCACAGTGCCAAGGGCTCCAGCAGGAAGAGCTCTGTGCGAGGGAAGGGAAGGGCCAGTGCAGGGCTTCTCCAGCGGTTGCTTGGCCGCCCAGGCTCAGCGCCGCACGGAGTGCACCAGGCTCCCAGGGCCCCTGGCTGGGGTCTGCAGCCCCGCACACCCAGAGGCTGACTCCCTGGGCGCCCAGCAGCTGCCTCACACACGTAGCTTCCCTAGCGCTCTCCTCCCCAGCAGAGACGTGTGCAGCTGGTTGGGGCCTGCCCCTGCGTGCCTGGGCTCCCGCGCACAGCCCCAGCTCAGGGCAAGCAACCCCTGAGCCAAGACCTGCAGGAGGCGCAGAGCGCCCCCACCTGGAAGCCGAGTGAACAGCTGGCGGGGAGGCGAGCCTCCTCGAGGGAAGAAGAGGCAGCCCAGCCTCGTTTGGCTCAAGCCCTACTTGGCTGGAGCCGAGTGCGCCTCCAGGACGGCAGAGCTCCAGCTCTGCTCAGAGGCCCGTTCTGGCAGGGTTGCTGGCGCGAGGCTGCTCTGCCCTGGGCGAGCCTTGCCCAGAGTTGCCTCGCTGCTAGGCTTCCTGCCCAGGAAGGAAAAGGCTGCGCGAGGCTGGGAGACGCCACTGGCGCCTTCCTGGCCTCAGCTCCGCTCCTGCCTTGCCTTTGCACCTAGGCCACAGGCGTCCTTGGGGAGGGCTTAGTGGCCGGTGGCTTACACAGTGCCAAGGGCTCCAGCAGGAAGAGCTCTGTGCGAGGGAAGGGAAGGGCCAGTGCAGGGCTCCTCCAGCGGTTGCTTGGCCGCCCAGGCTCAGTGCCGCACGGAGTGCACCAGGCTCCCAGGGCCCCTGGCTGGGGTCTGCAGCCCCGCACACCCGGAGGCTGACTCCCTGGGCGCCCAGCAGCTGCCTCACACACGTAGCTTCCCTAGCGCTCTCCTCCCCAGCAGAGACGTGTGCAGCTGGTTGGGGCCTGCCCCTGCCTGCCTGGGCTCCCGCGCACAGCCCCAGCTCAGGGCAAGCAGCCCCTGAGCCAAGACCTGCAGGAGGCGCAGAGCGCCCCCACCTGGAAGCCGAGTGAACAGCTGGCGGGGAGGCGAGCCTCCTCGAGGGAAGAAGAGGCAGCCCAGCCTCGTTTGGCTCAAGCCCTTCTTGGCTGGAGCCGAGTGCGCCTCCAGGACGGCAGAGCTCCAGCTCTGCTCAGAGGCCCGTTCTGGCAGAGTTGCTGGCGCGAGGCTGGTCTGCCCTGGGCGAGCCTTGCCCAGACTTGCCTCGCTGCTAGGCTTCCTGCCCAGGAAGGAGCCGGCTGCGCGAGGCTGGGAGACGCCACTGGCGCCTTCCTGGCCTCAGCTCCGCTCCTGCCTTGCCTTTGCACCTAGGCCCCAGGCGTCCTTGGGGAGGGCTTAGTGGCCGGTGGCTTGCACAGTGCCAAGGGCTCCAGCAGGAAGAGCTCTGTGCGAGGGAAGGGAAGGGCCAGTGCAGGGCTCCTCCAGCGGTTGCTTGGCCGCCCAGGCTCAGCACCGCACGGAGTGCACCAGGCTCCCAGGGCCCCTGGCTGAGGTCTGCAGCCCCGCACACCCGGAGGCTGACTCCCTGGGCGCCCAGAAGCTGCCTCACACACGTAGCTTCCCTAGCGCTCTCCTCCCCAGCAGAGACGTGTGCAGCTGGTTGGGGCCTGCCCCTGCGTGCCTGGGCTCCCGCGCACAGCCCCAGCTCAGGGCAAGCAGCCCCTGAGCCAAGACCTGCAGGAGGCGCAGAGCGCCCCCACCTGGAAGCCGAGTGAACAGCTGGCGGGGAGGCGAGCCTCCTCGAGGGAAGAAGAGGCAGCCCAGCCTCGTTTGGCTCAAGCCCTACTTGGCTGGAGCCGAGTGCGCCTCCAGGACGGCAGAGCTCCAGCTCTGCTCAGAGGCCCGTTCTGGCAGAGTTGCTGGCGCGAGGCTGCTCTGCCCTGGGCGAGCCTTGCCCAGACTTGCCTCACTGCTAGGCTTCCTGCCCAGGAAGGAGCAGGCTGCGCGAGGCTGGGAGACGCCACTGGCGCCTTCCTGGCCTCAGCTCCGCCCTGCCTTGCCTTTGCACCTAGGCCCCAGGCGTCCTTGGGGAGGGCTTAGGGGCCGGTGGCTTGCACACTGCCAAGGGCTCCAGCAGGAAGAGCTCTGTGCGAGGGAAGGGAAGGGCCAGTGCAGGGCTCCTCCAGCGGTTGCTTGGCCGCCCAGGCTCAGTGCCGCACGGAGTGCACCAGGCTCCCAGGGCCCCTGGCTGGGGTCTGCAGCCCCGCACACCCGGAGGCTGACTCCCTGGGCGCCCAGCAGCTGCCTCACACACGTAGCTTCCCTAGCGCTCTCCTCCACAGCAGAGACGTGTGCAGCTGGTTGGGGCCTGCCCCGGCGTGCCTGGGCTCCCGCGCACAGCCCCAGCTCAGGGCAAGCAGCCCCTGAGCCAAGACCTGCAGGAGGCGCAGAGCGCCCCCACCTGGAAGCCGAGTGAACAGCTTGCGGGGAGGCGAGCCTCCTCGAGGGAAGAACAGGCAGCCCAGTCTCGTTTGGCTCAAGCCCTACTTGGCTGGAGCCGAGTGCGCCTCCAGGACGGCAGAGCTCCAGCTCTGCTCAGAGGCCCGTTCTGGCAGAGTTGCTGGCGCGAGGCTGCTCTGCCCTGGGCGAGCCTTGCCCAGACTTGCCTCGCTGCTAGGCTTCCTGCCCAGGAAGGAGCAGGCTGCGCGAGGCTGGGAGATGCCACTGGCGCCTTCCTGGCCTCAGCTCCGCTCCTACCTTGCCTTGGCACCTAGGCCCCAGGCGTCCTTGGGAAGGGCTTAGGGGCCGGTGGCTTGCACACTGCCAAGGGCTCCAGCAGGAAGAGCTCTGTGCGAGGGAAGGGAAGGTCTAGTGCAGGGCTCCTCCAGCGGTTGCTTGGCCGCCCAGACTCAGCTCGGCACGGAGTGCACCAGGCTCCCAGGGCCCCTGGCTGGGGTCTGCAGCCCCGCACACCCGGAGGCTGACTCCCTGGGCGCCCAGCAGCTGCCTCACACACGTAGCTTCCCTAGCGCTCTCCTCCCCAGCAGAGAAGTGTGCAGCTGGTTGGGGCCTTCCCCTGCGTGCCTGGGCTCCCGCCCACAGCCCCAGCTCAGGGCAAGCAGCCCCTGAGCCTAGACCTGCAGGAGGCGCAGAGCGCCCCCACCTGGAAGCCGAGTGAACAGTTGGTGGGGAGGCGAGCATCCTCGAGGGAAGAAGAGGCAGCCCAGCCTCGTTTGGCTCAAGCCCTACTTGGCTGGAGCCGAGTGCGCCTCCAGGACGGCAGAGCTCCAGCTCTGCTCAGAGGCCCGATCTGGCAGAGTTGCTGGCGCGAGGCTGCTCTGCCCTGGGCGAGCCTTGCCCAGACTTGCCTCGCTGCTAGGCTTCCTGCTCAGGATGGAGCAGGCTGCGCGAGGCTGGGAGACGCCAGTGGTGCCTTCCTGGCCTCAGCTCCGCTCCTGCCTTGCCTTTGCACCTAGGCCCCAGGCGTCCTTGGGGAGGGCTTAGGGGCCGGTGGCTTGCACACTGCCAAGGGCTCCATCAGGAAGAGCTCTGTGCGAGGGAAGGGAAGGGCTAGTGCAGGGCTCCTCCAGCGGTTGCTTGGCCGCCCAGACTCAGCTCGGCACGGAGTGCACCAGGCTCCCAGGGCCCCTGGCTGGGGTCTGCAGCCCCGCACACCCGGAGGCTGACTCCCTGGGCGCCCAGCAGCTGCCTCACACACGTAGCTTCCCTAGCGCTCTCCTCCCCAGCAGAGACGTGTGCAGCTGGTTGGGGCCTTCCCCTGCGTGCCTGGGCTCCCGCCCACAGCCCCAGCTCAGGGCAAGCAGCCCCTGAGCCAAGACCTGCAGGAGGCGAAGAGCGCCCCCACCTGGAAGCCGAGTGAACAGCTGGCGGGGAGGCGAGCCTCCTCGAGGGAAGAAGAGGCAGCCCAGCCTCGTTTGGCTCAAGCCCTACTTGGCTGGAGCCGAGTGCGCCTCCAGGACGGCAGAGCTCCAGCTCTGCTCAGAGGCCCGTTCTGGCAGAGTTGCTGGCGCGAGGCTGCTCTGCCCTGGGCGAGCCTTGCCCAGACTTGCCTCGCTGCTAGGCTTCCTGCCCAGGAAGGAGCAGGCTGCGCGAGGCTGGGAGACGCCACTGGCGCCTTCCTGGCCTCAGCTCCGCTCCTGCCTTGCCTTTGCACCTAGGCCCCAGGCGTCCTTGGGGAGGGCTTAGTGGCCGGTGGCTTGCACAGTGCCAAGGGCTCCAGCAGGAAGAGCTCTGTGCGAGGGAAGGGAAGGGCCAGTGCAGGGCTCCTCCAGCGGTTGCTTGGCCGCCCAGGCTCAGCGCCGCACGGAGTGCACCAGGCTCCCAGGGCCCCTGGCTGAGGTCTGCAGCCCCGCACACCCGGAGGCTGACTCCCTGGGCGCCCAGAAGCTGCCTCACACACGTAGCTTCCCTAGCGCTCTCCTCCCCAGCAGAGACGTGTGCAGCTGGTTGGGGCCTGCCCCTGCGTGCCTGGGCTCCCGCGCACAGCCCCAGCTCAGGGCAAGCAGCCTCTGAGCCAAGACCTGCAGGAGGCGCAGAGCGCCCCCACCTGGAAGCCGAGTGAACAGCTGGCGGGGAGGCGAGCCTCCTCGAGGGAAGAAGAGGCAGCCCAGCCTCGTTTGGCTCAAGCCCTACTTGGCTGGAGCCGAGTGCGCCTCCAGGACGGCAGAGCTCCAGCTCTGCTCAGAGGCCCGTTCTGGCAGAGTTGCTGGCGCGAGGCTGCTCTGCCCTGGGCGAGCCTTGCCCAGACTTGCCTCACTGCTAGGCTTCCTGCCCAGGAAGGAGCAGGCTGCGCGAGGCTGGGAGACGCCACTGGCGCCTTCCTGGCCTCAGCTCCGCCCTGCCTTGCCTTTGCACCTAGGCCCCAGGCGTCCTTGGGGAGGGCTTAGGGGCCGGTGGCTTGCACACTGCCAAGGGCTCCAGCAGGAAGAGCTCTGTGCGAGGGAAGGGAAGGGCCAGTGCAGGGCTCCTCCAGCGGTTGCTTGGCCGCCCAGGCTCAGTGCCGCACGGAGTGCACCAGGCTCCCAGGGCCCCTGGCTGGGGTCTGCAGCCCCGCACACCCGGAGGCTGACTCCCTGGGCGCCCAGCAGCTGCCTCACACACGTAGCTTCCCTAGCGCTCTCCTCCACAGCAGAGACGTGTGCAGCTGGTTGGGGCCTGCCCCGGCGTGCCTGGGCTCCCGCGCACAGCCCCAGCTCAGGGCAAGCAGCCCCTGAGCCAAGACCTGCAGGAGGCGCAGAGCGCCCCCACCTGGAAGCCGAGTGAACAGCTGGCGGGGAGGCGAGCCTCCTCGAATGAAGAACAGGCAGCCCAGCCTCGTTTGGCTCAAGCCCTACTTGGCTGGAGCCGAGTGCGCCTCCAGGACGGCAGAGCTCCAGCTCTGCTCAGAGGCCCGTTCTGGCAGAGTTGCTGGCGCGAGGCTGCTCTGCCCTGGGCGAGCCTTGCCCAGACTTGCCTCGCTGCTAGGCTTCCTGCCCAGGAAGGAGCAGGCTGCGCGAGGCTGGGAGATGCCACTGGCGCCTTCCTGGCCTCAGCTCCGCTCCTACCTTGCCTTTGCACCTAGGCCCCAGGCGTCCTTGGGAAGGGCTTAGGGGCCGGTGGCTTGCACACTGCCAAGGGCTCCAGCAGGAAGAGCTCTGTGCGAGGGAAGGGAAGGGCCAGTGCAGGGCTCCTCCAGCGGTTGCTTGGCCGCCCAGACTCAGCTCGGCACGGAGTGCACCAGGCTCCCAGGGCCCCTGGCTGGGGTCTGCAGCCCCGCACACCCGGAGGCTGACTCCCTGGGCGCCCAGCAGCTGCCTCACACACGTAGCTTCCCTAGCGCTCTCCTCCCCAGCAGAGAAGTGTGCAGCTGGTTGGGGCCTTCCCCTGCGTGCCTGGGCTCCCGCCCACAGCCCCAGCTCAGGGCAAGCAGCCCCTGAGCCTAGACCTGCAGGAGGCGCAGAGCGCCCCCACCTGGAAGCCGAGTGAACAGTTGGTGGGGAGGCGAGCCTCCTCGAGGGAAGAAGAGGCAGCCCAGCCTCGTTTGGCTCAAGCCCTACTTGGCTGGAGCCGAGTGCGCCTCCAGGACGGCAGAGCTCCAGCTCTGCTCAGAGGCCCGTTCTGGCAGAGTTGCTGGCGCGAGGCTGCTCTGCCCTGGGCGAGCCTTGCCCAGACTTGCCTCGCTGCTAGGCTTCCTGCCCAGGAAGGAGCAGGCTGCGCGAGGCTGGGAGATGCCACTGGCGCCTTCCTGGCCTCAGCTCCGCTCCTACCTTGCCTTTGCACCTAGGCCCCAGGCGTCCTTGGGAAGGGCTTAGGGGCCGGTGGCTTGCACACTGCCAAGGGCTCCAGCAGGAAGAGCTCTGTGCGAGGGAAGGGAAGGTCTAGTGCAGGGCTCCTCCAGCGGTTGCTTGGCCGCCCAGACTCAGCTCGGCACGGAGTGCACCAGGCTCCCAGGGCCCCTGGCTGGGGTCTGCAGCCCCGCACACCCGGAGGCTGACTCCCTGGGCGCCCAGCAGCTGCCTCACACACGTAGCTTCCCTAGCGCTCTCCTCCCCAGCAGAGAAGTGTGCAGCTGGTTGGGGCCTTCCCCTGCGTGCCTGGGCTCCCGCCCACAGCCCCAGCTCAGGGCAAGCAGCCCCTGAGCCTAGACCTGCAGGAGGCGCAGAGCGCCCCCACCTGGAAGCCGAGTGAACAGTTGGTGGGGAGGCGAGCATCCTCGAGGGAAGAAGAGGCAGCCCAGCCTCGTTTGGCTCAAGCCCTACTTGGCTGGAGCCGAGTGCGCCTCCAGGACGGCAGAGCTCCAGCTCTGCTCAGAGGCCCGATCTGGCAGAGTTGCTGGCGCGAGGCTGCTCTGCCCTGGGCGAGCCTTGCCCAGACTTGCCTCGCTGCTAGGCTTCCTGCCCAGGATGGAGCAGGCTGCGCGAGGCTGGGAGACGCCAGTGGTGCCTTCCTGGCCTCAGCTCCGCTCCTGCCTTGCCTTTGCACCTAGGCCCCAGGCGTCCTTGGGGAGGGCTTAGGGGCCGGTGGCTTGCACACTGCCAAGGGCTCCATCAGGAAGAGCTCTGTGCGAGGGAAGGGAAGGGCTAGTGCAGGGCTCCTCCAGCGGTTGCTTGGCCGCCCAGACTCAGCTCGGCACGGAGTGCACCAGGCTCCCAGGGCCCCTGGCTGGGGTCTGCAGCCCCGCACACCCGGAGGCTGACTCCCTGGGCGCCCAGCAGCTGCCTCACACACGTAGCTTCCCTAGCGCTCTCCTCCCCTGCAGAGACGTGTGCAGCTGGTTGGGGCCTGCCCCTGCGTGCCTGGGTTCCTGTGCACAGCCCCAGCTTAAGGCAAGCAGCCCCTGAGCCAAGACCTGCAGGAGGCGAAGAGCGCCCCCACCTGGAAGCCGAGTGAACAGCTGGCGGGGAGGCGAGCCTCCTCGAGGGAAGAAGAGGCAGCCCAGCCTCGTTTGGCTCAAGCCCTACTTGGCTGGAGCCGAGTGCGCCTCCAGGACGGCAGAGCTCCTGCTCTGCTCAGAGGCCCGATCTGGCAGAGTTGCTGGCGCGAGGCTGCTCTGCCCTGGGCGAGCCTTGCCCAGTCTTGCCTCGCTGCTAGGCTTCCTGCCAAGGAAGGAGCAGGCTGCGCGAAGCTGGGAGACGCCACTGGCGCCTTCCTGGCCTCAGCTCCGCTCCTGCCCTGCCTTTGAACCTAGGCCCCAGACGTCCTTGGGGAGGGCTTACGGGCCGGTGGCTTGCACACTGCCAAGGGCTCCAGCAGGAAGAGCTCTGTGCGAGGGAAGGGAAGGGCTAGTGCAGGGCTCCTCCAGCGGTTGCTTGGCCGGCCAGACTCAGAGCCGCACGGAGTTCACCAGGCTCCCAGGGCCCCTGGCTGGGGTCTGCAGCCCCGCACACCCGGAGGCTGACTCCCTGGGCGCCCAGCAGCTGCCTCACACACGTAGCTTCCCTAGCGCTCTCCTCGCCAGCAGAGACGTGTGCAGCTGGTTGGGGCCTTCCCCTGCGTGCCTGGGCTCCCGCCCACAGCCCCAGCTCAGGGCAAGCAGCCCCTGAGCCAAGACCTGCAGGAGGCGCAGAGCGCCCCCACCTGGAAGCCGAGTGAACAGCTGGCGGGGAGGCGAGCCTCCTCGAGGGAAGAAGAGGCAGCCCAGCCTCGTTTGGCTCAAGCCCTATTTGGCTGGAGCCGAGTGCGCCTCCAGGACGGCAGAGCTCCAGCTCTGCTCAGAGGCCCGATCTGGCAGAGTTGCTGGCGCGAGGCTGCTGTGCCCTGGGCGAGCCTTGCCCAGACTTGCCTCGCTGCTAGGCTTCCTGCCCAGGAAGGAGCAGGCTGCGCGAGGCTGGGAGACGCCACTGGCGCCTTCCTGGCCTCAGCTCCGCTCCTGCCTTGCCTTTGCACCTAGGCCCCAGGCGTCCTTGGGGAGGGCTTAGGGGCCGGTGGCTTGCACCCTGCCAAGGGCTCCATCAGGAAGAGCTCTGTGCGAGGGAAGGGAAGGGCTAGTGCAGGGCTCCTCCAGCGGTTGCTTGGCCGCCCAGACTCAGCGAAGCACGGAGTTCACCAGGCTCCCAGGGCCCCTGCCTGGGGTCTGCAGCCCCGCACACTCGGAGGCTGACTCCCTGGGCGCCCAGCAGCTGCCTCACACACGTAGCTTCCCTTGCGCTCTCCTCCCCAGCAGAGACGTGTGCAGCTGGTTGGCGCCTTCCCCTGCGTGCCTGGGCTCCCGCCCACAGCCCCAGCTCAGGGCAAGCAGCCCCTGAGCCAAGACCTGCAGGAGGCGCAGAGCGCCCCCACCTGGAAGCCGAGTGAACAGTTGGCGGGGAGGCGAACCTCCTCGAGGGAAGAAGAGGCAGCCCAGCCTCGTTTGGCTCAAGCCCTACTTGGCTGGAGCCGAGTGCGCCTCCAGGACGGCAGAGCTCCAGCTCTGCTCAGAGGCCCGATCTGGCAGAGTTGCTGGCGCGAGGCTGCTGTGCCCTGGGCGAGCCTTGCCCAGACTTGCCTCGCTGCTAGGCTTCCTGCCCAGGAAGGAGCAGGCTGCGCGAGGCTGGGAGACGCCACTGGTGCCTTCCTGGCCTCAGCTCCGCTCCTGCCTTGCCTTTGCACCTAGGCCCCAGGCTTCCTTGGGGAGGGCTTAGGGGCCGGTGGCTTGCACACTGCCAAGGGCTCCAGCAGGAAGAGCTCTGTGCGAGGGAAGGGAAGGTCTAGTGCAGGGCTCCTCCAGCGGTTGCTTGGCCGCCCAGACTCAGCTCGGCACGGAGTGCACCAGGCTCCCAGGGCCCCTGGCTGTGGTCTGCAGCCCCGCCTACCCGGAGGCTGACTCCCTGGGCGCCCAGCAGCTGCCTCACACACGTAGCTTCCCTAGCGCTCTCCTCCCCAGCAGAGACGTGTGCAGCTGGTTGGGGCCTGCCCCTGCGTGCCTGGGATCCCGCCCACAGCCCCAGCTCAGGGCAAGCAGCCCCTGAGCCAAGACCTGCAGGAGGCGCAGAGCGCCCCCACCTGGAAGCCGAGTGAACAGCTGGCGGGGAGGCGAGCCTCCTCGAGGGAAGAAGAGGCAGCCCAGCCTCGTTTGGCTCAAGCCCTACTTGGCTGGAGCCGAGTGCGCCTCCAGGACGGCAGAGCTCCAGCTCTGCTCAGAGGCCCGTTCTGGCAGAGTTGCTGGCGCGAGGCTGCTCTGCCCTGGGCGAGCCTTGCCCAGACTTGCCTCGCTGCTAGGCTTCCTGCCCAGGAAGGAGCAGGCTGCGCGAGGCTGGGAGATGCCACTGGCGCCTTCCTGGCCTCATCTCCGCTCCTACCTTGCCTTTGCACCTAGGCCCCAGGCGTCCTTGGGAAGGGCTTAGGGGCCGGTGGCTTGCACACTGCCAAGGGCTCCAGCAGGAAGAGCTCTGTGCGAGGGAAGGGAAGGTCTAGTGCAGGGCTCCTCCAGGGGTTGCTTGGCCGCCCAGACTCAGCTCGGTACGGAGTGCACCAGGCTCCCAGGGCCCCTGGCAGGGGTCTGCAGCCCCGCACACCCGGAGGCTGACTCCCTGGGCGCCCAGCAGCTGCCTCACACACGTAGCTTCCCTAGCGCTCTCCTCCCCAGCAGAGAAGTGTGCAGCTGGTTGGGGCCTTCCCCTGCGTGCCTGGGCTCCCGCCCACAGCCCCAGCTCAGGGCAAGCAGCCCCTGAGCCTAGACCTGCAGGAGGCGCAGAGCGCCCCCACCTGGAAGCCGAGTGAACAGTTGGTGGGGAGGCGAGCATCCTCGAGGGAAGAAGAGGCAGCCCAGCCTCGTTTGGCTCAAGCCCTACTTGGCTGGAGCCGAGTGCGCCTCCAGGACGGCAGAGCTCCAGCTCTGCTCAGAGGCCCGTTCTGGCAGAGTTGCTGGCGCGAGGCTGCTCTGCCCTGGGCGAGCCTTGCCCAGACTTGCCTCGCTGCTAGGCTTCCTGCCCAGGAAGGAGCAGGCTGCGCGAGGCTGGGAGACGCCACTGGTGCCTTCCTGGCCTCAGCTCCGCTCCTGCCTTGCCTTTGCACCTAGGCCCCAGGCTTCCTTGGGGAGGGCTTAGGGGCCGGTGGCTTGCACACTGCCAAGGGCTCCAGCAGGAAGAGCTCTGTGCGAGGGAAGGGAAGGTCTAGTGCAGGGCTCCTCCAGCGGTTGCTTGGCCGCCCAGACTCAGCTCGGCACGGAGTGCACCAGGCTCCCAGGGCCCCTGGCTGGGGTCTGCAGCCCCGCACACCCGGAGGCTGACTCCCTGGGCGCCCAGCAGCTGCCTCACACACGTAGCTTCCCTAGCGCTCTCCTCCCCAGCAGAGAAGTGTGCAGCTGGTTGGGACCTTCCCCTGCGTGCCTGGGCTCCCGCCCACAGCCCCAGCTCAGGGCAAGCAGCCCCTGAGCCTAGACCTGCAGGAGGCGCAGAGCGCCCCCACCTGGAAGCCGAGTGAACAGTTGGTGGGGAGGCGAGCATCCTCGAGGGAAGAAGAGGCAGCCCAGCCTCGTTTGGCTCAAGCCCTACTTGGCTGGAGCCGAGTGCGCCTCCAGGACGGCAGAGCTCCAGCTCTGCTCAGAGGCCCGTTCTGGCAGAGTTGCTGGCGCGAGGCTGCTCTGCCCTGGGCGAGCCGTGCCCAGACTTGCCTCGCTGCTAGGCTTCCTGCCCAGGAAGGAGCAGGCTGCGCGAGGCTGGGAGATGCCACTGGCGCCTTCCTGGCCTCAGCTCCGCTCCTACCTTGCCTTTGCACCTAGGCCCCAGGCGTTCTTGGGAAGGGCTTAGGGGCCGGTGGCTTGCACACTGCCAAGGGCTCCAGCAGGAAGAGCTCTGTGCGAGGGAAGGGAAGGTCTAGTGCAGGGCTCCTCCAGCGGTTGCTTGGCCGCCCAGACTCAGCTCGGCACGGAGTGCACCAGGCTCCCAGGGCCCCTGGCTGGGGTCTGCAGCCCCGCACACCCGGAGGCTGACTCCCTGGGCGCCCAGCAGCTGCCTCACACACGTAGCTTCCCTAGCGCTCTCCTCCCCAGCAGAGAAGTGTGCAGCTGGTTGGGGCCTTCCCCTGCGTGCCTGGGCTCCCGCCCACAGCCCCAGCTCAGGGCAAGCAGCCCCTGAGCCTAGACCTGCAGGAGGCGCAGAGCGCCCCCACCTGGAAGCCGAGTGAACAGTTGGTGGGGAGGCGAGCATCCTCGAGGGAAGAAGAGGCAGCCCAGCCTCGTTTGGCTCAAGCCCTACTTGGCTGGAGCCGAGTGCGCCTCCAGGACGGCAGAGCTCCAGCTCTGCTCAGAGGCCCGATCTGGCAGAGTTGCTGGCGCGAGGCTGCTCTGCCCTGGGCGAGCCTTGCCCAGACTTGCCTCGCTGCTAGGCTTCCTGCCCAGGATGGAGCAGGCTGCGCGAGGCTGGGAGACGCCAGTGGTGCCTTCCTGGCCTCAGCTCCGCTCCTGCCTTGCCTTTGCACCTAGGCCCCAGGCGTCCTTGGGGAGGGCTTAGGGGCCGGTGGCTTGCACACTGCCAAGGGCTCCATCAGGAAGAGCTCTGTGCGAGGGAAGGGAAGGGCTAGTGCAGGGCTCCTCCAGCGGTTGCTTGGCCGCCCAGACTCAGCTCGGCACGGAGTGCACCAGGCTCCCAGGGCCCCTGGCTGGGGTCTGCAGCCCCGCACACCCGGAGGCTGACTCCCTGGGCGCCCAGCAGCTGCCTCACACACGTAGCTTCCCTAGCGCTCTCCTCCCCTGCAGAGACGTGTGCAGCTGGTTGGGGCCTGCCCCTGCGTGCCTGGGTTCCTGTGCACAGCCCCAGCTTAAGGCAAGCAGCCCCTGAGCCAAGACCTGCAGGAGGCGAAGAGCGCCCCCACCTGGAAGCCGAGTGAACAGCTGGCGGGGAGGCGAGCCTCCTCGAGGGAAGAAGAGGCAGCCCAGCCTCGTTTGGCGGAAGCCCTACTTGGCTGGAGCCGAGTGCGCCTCCAGGACGGCAGAGCTCCAGCTCTGCTCAGAGGCCCGTTCTGGCAGAGTTGCTGGCGCGAGGCTGCTCTGCCCTGGGCGAGCCTTGCCCAGACTTGCCTCGCTGCTAGGCTTCCTGCCCAGGAAGGAGCAGGCTGCACGAGGCTGGGAGATGCCACTGGCGCCTTCCTGGCCTCAGCTCCGCTCCTACCTTGCCTTGGCACCTAGGCCCCAGGCGTCCTTGGGAAGGGCTTAGGGGCCGGTGGCTTGCACACTGCCAAGGGCTCCAGCAGGAAGAGCTCTGTGCGAGGGAAGGGAAGGTCTAGTGCAGGGCTCCTCCAGCGGTTGCTTGGCCGCCCAGACTCAGCTCGGCACGGAGTGCACCAGGCTCCCAGGGCCCCTGGCTGGGGTCTGCAGCCCCGCACACCCGGAGGCTGACTCCCTGGGCGCCCAGCAGCTGCCTCACACACGTAGCTTCCCTAGCGCTCTCCTCCCCAGCAGAGAAGTGTGCAGCTGGTTGGGGCCTTCCCCTGCGTGCCTGGGCTCCCGCCCACAGCCCCAGCTCAGGGCAAGCAGCCCCTGAGCCTAGACCTGCAGGAGGCGCAGAGCGCCCCCAACTGGAAGCCGAGTGAACAGTTGGTGGGGAGGCGAGCATCCTCGAGGGAAGAAGAGGCAGCCCATCCTCGTTTGGCTCAAGCCCTACTTGGCTGGAGCCGAGTGCGCCTCCAGGACGGCAGAGCTCCAGCTCTGCTCAGAGGCCCGATCTGGCAGAGTTGCTGGCGCGAGGCTGCTCTGCCCTGGGCGAGCCTTGCCCAGACTTGCCTCGCTGCTAGGCTTCCTGCCCAGGATGGAGCAGGCTGCGCGAGGCTGGGAGACGCCAGTGGTGCCTTCCTGGCCTCAGCTCCGCTCCTGCCTTGCCTTTGCACCTAGGCCCCAGGCGTCCTTGGGGAGGGCTTAGGGGCCGGTGGCTTGCACACTGCCAAGGGCTCCATCAGGAAGAGCTCTGTGCGAGGGAAGGGAAGGGCTAGTGCAGGGCTCCTCCAGCGGTTGCTTGGACGCCTAGACTCAGCTCGGCACGGAGTGCACCAGGCTCCCAGGGCCCCTGGCTGGGGTCTGCAGCCCCGCACACCCGGAGGCTGACTCCCTGGGCGCCCAGCAGCTGCCTCACACACGTAGCTTCCCTAGCGCTCTCCTCCCCTGCAGAGACGTGTGCAGCTGGTTGGGGCCTGCCCCTGCGTGCCTGGGTTCCTGTGCACAGCCCCAGCTTAAGGCAAGCAGCCCCTGAGCCAAGACCTGCAGGAGGCGCAGAGCGCCCCCACCTGGAAGCCGAGTGAACAGCTGGCGGGGAGGCGAGCCTCCTCGAGGGAAGAAGAGGCAGCCCAGCCTCGTTTGGCTCAAGCCCTACTTGGCTGGAGCCGAGTGCGCCTCCAGGACGGCAGAGCTCCAGCTCTGCTCAGAGGCCCGATCTGGCAGAGTTGCTGGCGCGAGGCTGCTGTGCCCTGGGCGAGCCTTGCCCAGACTTGCCTCGCTGCTAGGCTTCCTGCCCAGGAAGGAGCAGGCTGCGCGAGGCTGGGAGACGCCACTGGCGCCTTCCTGGCCTCAGCTCCACTCCTGCCTTGCCTTTGCACCTAGGCCCCAGGCGTCCTTGGGGAGGGCTTAGGGGCCGGTGGCTTGCACCCTGCCAAGGGCTCCAGCAGGAAGAGCTCTGTGCGAGGGAAGGGAAGGGCTAGTGCAGGGCTCCTCCAGCGGTTGCTTGGCCGCCCAGACTCAGCGCCGCACGGAGTTCACCAGGCTCCCAGGGCCCCTGGCTGGGGTCTGCAGCCCCGCACACCCGGAGGCTGACTCCCTGGGCGCCCAGCAGCTGCCTCACACACGTAGCTTCCCTTGCGCTCTCCTCCCCAGCAGAGACGTGTGCAGCTGGTTGGCGCCTTCCCCTGCGTGCCTGGGCTCCCGCCCACAGCCCCAGCTCAGGGCAAGCAGCCCCTGAGCCAAGACCTGCAGGAGGCGCAGAGCGCCCCCACCTGGAAGCCGAGTGAACAGTTGGCGGGGAGGCGAACCTCCTCGAGGGAAGAAGAGGCAGCCCAGCCTCGTTTGGCTCAAGCCCTACTTGGCTGGAGCCGAGTGCGCCTCCAGGACGGCAGAGCTCCAGCTCTGCTCAGAGGCCCGATCTGGCAGAGTTGCTGGCGCGAGGCTGCTCTGCCCTGGGCGAGCCTTGCCCAGACTTGCCTCGCTGCTAGGCTTCCTGCCCAGGAAGGAGCAGGCTGCGCGAGGCTGGGAGACGCCACTGGTGCCTTCCTGGCCTCAGCTCCGCTCCTGCCTTGCCTTTGCACCTAGGCCCCAGGCTTCCTTGGGGAGGGCTTAGGGGCCGGTGGCTTGCACACTGCCAAGGGCTCCAGCAGGAAGAGCTCTGTGCGAGGGAAGGGAAGGTCTAGTGCAGGGCTCCTCCAGCGGTTGCTTGGCCGCCCAGACTCAGCTCGGCTCGGAGTGCACCAGGCTCCCAGGGCCCCTGGCTGTGGTCTGCAGCCCCGCCTACCCGGAGGCTGACTCCCTGGGCGCCCAGCAGCTGCCTCACACACGTAGCTTCCCTCGCGCTCTCCTCCCCAGCAGAGACGTGTGCAGCTGGTTGGGGCCTTCCCCTGCGTGCCTGGGCTCCCGCCCACAGCCCCAGCTCAGGGCAAGCAGCCCCTGAGCCAAGACCTGCAGGAGGCGCAGAGCGCCCCCACCTGGAAGCCGAGTGAACAGCTGGCGGGGAGGCGAGCCTCCTCGAGGGAAGAAGAGGCAGCCCAGCCTCGTTTGGCTCAAGCCCTACTTGGCTGGAGCCGAGTGCGCCTCCAGGACGGCAGAGCTCCAGCTCTGCTCAGAGGCCCGATCTGGCAGAGTTGCTGGCGCGAGGCTGCTCTGCCCTGGGCGAGCCTTGCCCAGACTTGCCTCGCAGCTAGGCTTCCTGCCCAGGAAGGAGCAGGCTGCGCGAGGCTGGGAGACGACTCTGGTGCCTTCCTGGCCTCAGCTCCGCTCCTGCCTTGCCTTTACACCTAGGCCCCAGGCGTCCTTGGGGAGGGCTTAGGGGCCGGTGGCTTGCACACTGCCAAGGGCTCCAGCAGGAAGAGCTCTGTGGGAGGGAAGGGAAGGTCTAGTGCAGGGCTCCTCCAGCGGTTGCTTGGCCGCCCAGACTCAGCTCGGCACGGAGTGCACCAGGCTCCCAGGGCCCCTGGCTGGGGTCTGCAGCCCCGCACACCCGGAAGCTGACTCCCTGGGCGCCCAGCAGCTGCCTCACACACGTAGCTTCCCTAGCGCTCTCCTCCCCAGCAGAGACGTGTGCAGCTGGTTGGGGCCTGCCCCTGAGTGCCTGGGCTCCCGCGCACAGCCCCAGCTCAGGGCAAGCAGCCCCTGAGCCAAGACCTGCAGGAGGCGCAGAGCGCCCCCACCTGGAAGCCGAGTGAACAGCTGGCGGGGAGGCGAGCCTCCTCGTGGGAGGAAGAGGAAGCCCAGCCTCGTTTGGCTCAAGCCCTACTTGGCTGGAGCCGAGTGCGCCTCCAGGACGGCAGAGCTCCAGCTCTGCTCAGAGGCCCGATCTGGCAGAGTTGCTGGCGCGAGGCTGCTCTGCCCTGGGCGAGCCTTGCCCAGACTTGCCTCGCTGCTAGGCTTCCTGCCCAGGAAGGACCAGGCTGCGCGAGGCTTGGAAACGCCACTGGCGCCTTCCTGGCCTCAGCTCCTCTCCTGCCTTATCTTTACACCTAGGACCCAGGCGTCCTTGTGGAGGGCTTAGGAGCCGGTGGCTTGCACACTGCCAAGGGCTCCAGCAGGAAGAGCTCTGTGCGAGGGAAGGGAAGGGCTAGTGCAGGGCTCCTCCAGCGGTTGCTTGGCCGCCCATACTCAGCTCGGAACGGAGTGCACCAGGCTCCCAGGGCCCCTGGCTGGGGTCTGCAGCCCGGCACACCCGGAGGCTGACTCCCTGGGCGCCCAGCAGCTGCCTCACACACGTAGCTTCCCTAGCGCTCTCCTCCCCAGCAGAGACGTGTGCCGCTGGTTGGGGCCTGCCCCTGCGTGCCTGGGCTCCCACCCACAGCCCCAGCTCAGGGCAAGCAGCCCCTGAGCCAAGACCTGCAGGAGGCGCAGAGCGCCCCCACCTGGAAGCCGAGTGAACACCTGGCGGGAAGGCGAGCCTCCTCGAGGGAAGAAGAGGCAGCCCAGCCTCGTTTGGTTCAAGCCCTACTTGGCTGGAGCCGAGTGCGCCTCCAGGACGGCAGAGCTCCAGCTCTGCTCAGAGGCCCGATCTGGCAGAGTTGCTGGCGCGAGGCTGCTCTGCCCTTGGCGAGCCTTGCCCAGAATTGCCTCGCTGCTAGGCTTCCTGCCCAGAAAGGAGCAGGCTGCGCGAAGCTGGGAGACGCCACTGGCGCCGTCCTGGCCTCAGCTCCGCTCCTGCCTTGCCATTGCCCTTAGGCCCCAGGCGTCCTTGGGGAGGGCTTAGGGGCCGGTGGCTTGCACACTGCCAAGGGGTCCAGCAGGAAGAGCTCTGTGCGAGGGAAGGGAAGGGCTAGTGCAGGGCTCCTCCAGCGGTTGCTTGGCCGCCCAGACTCAGCTCGGCACGGAGTGCACCAGGCTCCCAGGGCCCCTGGCTGGGGTCTGCAGCCCCGCCTACCCGGAGGCTGACTCCCTGGGCGCCCAGCAGCTGCCTCACACACGTAGCTTCCCTATCGCTCTCCTCCCCAGCAGAGACGTGTGCAGCTGGTTGGGGCCTGCCCCTGCGTGCCTGGGCTCCCGCGCACAGCCCCAGCTCAGGGCAAGCAGCCCCTGAGCCAAGACCTGCAGGAGGCGAAGAGCGCCCCCACCTGGAAGCCGAGTGAACAGCTGGCGGGGAGGTGAGCCTCCTCGAGGAAAGAAGAGGCAGCCCAGCCTCGTTTGGCTCAAGCCCTACTTGGCTGGAGCCGAGTGCGCCTCCAGGACGGCAGAGCTCCAGCTCTGCTCAGAGGCCCGATCTGGCAGAGTTGCTGGCGCGAGGCTGCTCTGCCCTGGGCGAGCCTTGCCCAGACTTGCCTCGCTGCTAGGCTTCCTGCCCAGGAAGGAGCAGGCTGCGCGAGGCTGGGAGACGCCACTGGCGCCTTCCTGGCCTCAGCTCCGCTCCTGCCTTGCCATTGCCCTTAGGCCCCAGGCGTCCTTGGGGAGGGCTTAGGGGCCGGTGGCTTGCACACTGCCAAGGGCTCCAGCAGGAAGAGCTCTGTGCGAGGGAAGAGAAGGGCTAGTGCAGGGCTCCTCCAGCGGTTGCTTGGCCGCCCAGACTCAGCTCGGCACGGAGTGCACCAGGCTCCCAGGGCCCCTGGCTGGGGTCTGCAGCTCCGCACACCCGGAGGCTGACTCCCTGGGCGCCCAGCAGCTGCCTCACACACGTAGCTTCCCTAGCGCTCTCCTCCCCAGCAGAGACGTGTGCAGCTGGTTGGGGCCTGCCCCTGCGTGCCTGGGCTCCCGCGCACAGCCCCAGCTCAGGGCAAGCAGCTCCTGAGCCAAGACCTGCAGGAGGCGCAGAGCGCCCCCACCTGGAAGCCGAGTGAACAGCTGGCGGGGAGGCGAGCCTCCTCGAGGGAAGAAGAGGCAGCCCAGCCTTGTTTGGCTCAAGCCCTACTTGGCTGGAACCGAGTGCGCCTCCAGGACGGCAGAGCTCCAGCTCTGCTCAGAGGCCCGATCTGGCAGAGTTGCTGGCGCGAGGCTGCTCTGCCCTGGGCGAGCCTTGCCCAGACTTGCCCCCCTGCTAGACTTCCTGCCCAGGAAAGAGCAGGCTGCGCGAGGCTGGGAGACGCCACTGGCGCCTTCCTGGCCTCAGCTCCGCTCCTGCCTTGCCTTTGCACCTAGGCCCCAGGCGTCCTTGGGGAGGGCTTAGGGGCCAGTGGCTTGCACACTGCCAAGGGCTCCAGCAGGAAGAGCTCTGTGCGAGGGAAGGGAAGGGCTAGTGCAGGGCTCCTCCAGCGGTTGCTTGGCCGCCCAGACTCAGCGCTGCACGGAGTGCACCAGGCTCCCAGGGCCCCTGGCTGTGACTGCAGCCCCGCACACCCGGAGGCTGACTCCCTGGGCGCCCAGCAGCTGCCTCACACACGTAGCTTCCCTAGCGCTCTCCTCCCCAGCAGAGACGTGTGCAGCTGGTTGGGGCCTGCCCCTGCGTGACTGGGCTCCCGCGCACAGCCCCAGCTCAGGGCAAGCAGCCCCTGAGCCAAGACCTGCAGGAGGCGCAGAGCGCCCCCACCTGGAAGCCGAGTGAACAGCTGGCGGGGAGGCGAGCCTTCTCGAGGGAAGAAGAGGAAGCCCAGCCTCGTTTGGCTCAAGCCCTATTTGGCTGGAGCCGAGTGCGCCTCCAGGACGGCAGAGCTCCAGCTCTGCTCACAGGCCCGATCTGGCAGAGTTGCTGGCGCGAGGCTGCTCTGCCCTGGGCGAGCCTTGCCCAGACTTGCCTCGCTGCTAGGCTTCCTGCCCAGGAAGGACCAGGCTGCGCGAGGCTTGGAAACGCCACTGGCGCCTTCCTGGCCTCAGCTCCTCTCCTGCCTTATCTTTACACCTAGGACCCAGGCGTCCTTGTGGAGGGCTTAGGAGCCGGTGGCTTGCACACTGCCAAGGGCTCCAGCAGGAAGAGCTCTGTGCGAGGGAAGGGAAGGGCTAGTGCAGGGCTCCTCCAGCGGTTGCTTGGCCGCCCATACTCAGCTCGGAACGGAGTGCACCAGGCTCCCAGGGCCCCTGGCTGGGGTCTGCAGCCCGGCACACCCGGAGGCTGACTCCCTGGGCGCCCAGCAGCTGCCTCACACACGTAGCTTCCCTAGCGCTCTCCTCCCCAGCAGAGACGTGTGCAGCTGGTTGGGGCCTGCCCCTGCGTGCCTGGGCTCCCACCCACAGCCCCAGCTCAGGGCAAGCAGCCCCTGAGCCAAGACCTGCAGGAGGCGCAGAGCGCCCCCACCTGGAAGCCGAGTGAACACCTGGCGGGAAGGCGAGCCTCCTCGAGGGAAGAAGAGGCAGCCCAGCCTCGTTTGGTTCAAGCCCTACTTGGCTGGAGCCGAGTGCGCCTCCAGGACGGCAGAGCTCCAGCTCTGCTCAGAGGCCCGATCTGGCAGAGTTGCTGGCGCGAGGCTGCTCTGCCCTGGGCGAGCCTTGCCCAGAATTGCCTCGCTGCTAGGCTTCCTGCCCAGAAAGGAGCAGGCTGCGCGAGGCTGGGAGACGCCACTGGCGCCGTCCTGGCCTCAGCTCCGCTCCTGCCTTGCCATTGCCCTTAGGCCCCAGGCGTCCTTGGGGAGGGCTTAGGGGCCGGTGGCTTGCACACTGCCAAGGGGTCCAGCAGGAAGAGCTCTGTGCGAGGGAAGGGAAGGGCTAGTGCAGGGCTCCTCCAGCGGTTGCTTGGCCGCCCAGACTCAGCTCGGCACGGAGTGCACCAGGCTCCCAGGGCCCCTGGCTGGGGTCTGCAGCCCCGCCTACCCGGAGGCTGACTCCCTGGGCGCCCAGCAGCTGCCTCACACACGTAGCTTCCCTAGCGCTCTCCTCCCCAGCAGAGACGTGTGCAGCTGGTTGGGGACTGCCCCTGAGTGCCTGGGCTCCTGCGCACAGCCCCAGCTCAGGGCAAGCAGGCCCTGAGCCAAGACCTGCAGGAGGCGAAGAGCGCCCCCACCTGGAAGCCGAGTGAACAGCTGGCGGGGAGGCGAGCCTCCTCGAGGGAAGAAGAGGCAGCCCAGCCTCGTTTGGCTCAAGCCCTACTTGGCTGGAGCCGAGTGCGCCTCCAGGACTGCAGAGCTCTAGCTCTGCTCAGAGGCCCCATCTGGCTGAGTTGCTGGCGCGAGGCTGCTCTGCCCTGGGCGAGCCTTGCCCAGACTTGCCTCGCTGCTAGGCTTCCTGCCCAGGAAGGAGCTGGCTGCGCGAGGCTGGGAAACGCCACTGATGCCTTCCTGGCCTCAGCTCCGCTCCTGCCTTGCCTTTGCACCTAGGCCCCAGGCGTCCTTGTGGAGGGCTTAGGGGCCGGTGGCTTGCACACTACCAAGGGCTCCAGCAGGAAGAGCTGTGTGCGAGGGAAGGGAATGGCTAGTGCAGGGCTCCTCCAGCGGTTGCTTGCCCGTCCAGACTCAGCTCGGCACGGAGTGCACCAGCCTCCCAGGGCCCCTGGCTGGGGTCTGCAGCCCCGCATACCCGGAGGCTGACTCCCTGGGCGCCCAGCAGCTGCCTCACACACGTAGCTTCCCTAGCGCTCTCCTCCCCAGCAGAGACGTGTGCAGCAGGTTGGGGCCTGCCCCTCCGTGCCTGGGCTCCCGCCCACAGCCCCAGTTCAGGGCAAGCAGCCCCTGAGTCAAGACCTGCAGGAGGCGCAGAGCGCCCCCACCTGGAAGCCGAGTGAACAGCTGGCGGGGAGGCGAGCCTCCTCGAGGGAAGAAGAGGCAGCCCAGCCTCGTTTGGCTCAAGCCCTACTTGGCCAGAGCCCAGTGGACATCCAGGACGGCAGAGCTCCGGCTCTGCTCAGAGGCCCGATCTGGCAGAGTTGCTGGCGAGAGGCTGCTCTGCCCTGGGCGAGCCTTGCCCAGACTTACCTCTCTGCTAGGCTTCCTGCCCAGGAAGGAGCAGGCTGCGCGAGGCTGGGAGACGCCACTGGCGCCTTCCTGGCCTCAGCTCCGCTCCTGCCTTGCCTTTGCACCTAGGCCCCAGGCGTCCTTGGGGAGGGCTTAGGGGCCAGTGGCTTGCACACTGCCAAGGGCTCCAGCAGGAAGAGCTCTGTGCGAGGGAAGGGAAGGGCTAGTGCAGGGCTCCTCCAGCGGTTGCTTGGCCGCCCAGACTCAGCTCGGACGGAGTGCACCAGGCTCCCAGGGCCCCTGGCTGGGGTCTGCACCCCGCACACCCGGAGGCTGACTCCCTGGGCGCCCAGCAGCTGCCTCACACACGTAGCTTCCCTAGCGCTCTCCTCCCCAGCAGAGACGTGTGCAGCTGGTTGGGGCCTGCCTCTGCGTGCCTGGGCTCCCGCGCACAGCCCCAGCTCAGGGCAAGCAGCCCCTGAGCCAAGACCTGCAGGAGGCGCAGAGCGCCCCCACCTGGAAGCCGAGTGAACAGCTGGCGGGGAGGTGAGCCTCCTCGAGGAAAGAAGAGGCAGCCCAGCCTCGTTTGGCTCAAGCCCTACTTGGCTGGAGCCGAGTGCGCCTCCAGGACGGCAGAGCTCCAGCTCTGCTCAGAGGCCCGATCTGGCAGAGTTGCTGGCGCGAGGCTGCTCTGCCCTGGGCGAGCCTTGCCCAGACTTGCCTCGCTGCTAGGCTTCCTGCCCAGGAAGGAGCAGGCTGCGCGAGGCTGGGAGACGCCACTGGCGCCTTCCTGGCCTCAGCTCCGCTCCTGCCTTGCCATTGCCCTTAGGCCCCAGGCGTCCTTGGGGAGGGCTTAGGGGCCGGTGGCTTGCACACTGCCAAGGGCTCCAGCAGGAAGAGCTCTGTGCGAGGCAAGAGAAGGGCTAGTGCAGGGCTCCTCCAGCGGTTGCTCGGCCGCCCAGACTCAGCTCGGCACGGAGTGCACCAGGCTCCCAGGGCCCCTGGATGGGGTCTGCAGCTCCGCACACCCGGAGGCTGACTCCCTGGGCGCCCAGCAGCTGCCTCACACACGTAGCTTCCCTAGCGCTCTCCTCCCCAGCAGAGACGTGTGCAGCTGGTTGGGGCCTGCCCCTGCGTGCCTGGGCTCCCGCGCACAGCCCCAGCTCAGGGCAAGCAGCTCCTGAGCCAAGACCTGCAGGAGGCGCAGAGCGCCCCCACCTGGAAGCCGAGTGAACAGCTGGCGGGGAGGCGAGCCTCCTCGAGGGAAGAAGAGGCAGCCCAGCCTTGTTTGGCTCAAGCCCTACTTGGCTGGAACCGAGTGCGCCTCCAGGACGGCAGAGCTCCAGCTCTGCTCAGAGGCCCGATCTGGCAGAGTTGCTGGCGCGAGGCTGCTCTGCCCTGGGCGAGCCTTGCCCAGACTTGCCCCCCTGCTAGACTTCCTGCCCAGGAAAGAGCAGGCTGCGCGAGGCTGGGAGACGCCACTGGCGCCTTCCTGGCCTCAGCTCCGCTCCTGCCTTGCCTTTGCACCTAGGCCCCAGGCGTCCTTGGGGAGGGCTTAGGGGCCAGTGGCTTGCACACTGCCAAGGGCTCCAGCAGGAAGAGCTCTGTGCGAGGGAAGGGAAGGGCTAGTGCAGGGCTCCTCCAGCGGTTGCTTGGCCGCCCAGACTCAGCGCTGCACGGAGTGCACCAGGCTCCCAGGGCCCCTGGCTGGGGTCTGCAGCCCCGCACACCCGGAGGCTGACTCCCTGGGCGCCCAGCAGCTGCCTCACACACGTAGCTTCCCTAGCGCTCTCCTCCCCAGCAGAGACGTGTGCAGCTGGTTGGGGCCTGCCCCTGCGTGACTGGGCTCCCGCGCACAGCCCCAGCTCAGGGCAAGCAGCCCCTGAGCCAAGACCTGCAGGAGGCGCAGAGCGCCCCCACCTGGAAGCCGAGTGAACAGCTGGCGGGGAGGCGAGCCTCCTCGAGGGAAGAAGAGGAAGCCCAGCCTCGTTTGGCTCAAGCCCTATTTGGCTGGAGCCGAGTGCGCCTCCAGGACGGCAGAGCTCCAGCTCTGCTCACAGGCCCGATCTGGCAGAGTTGCTGGCGCGAGGCTGCTCTGCCCTGGGCGAGCCTTGCCCAGACTTGCCTCGCTGCTAGGCTTCCTGCCCAGGAAGGACCAGGCTGCGCGAGGCTTGGAAACGCCACTGGCGCCTTCCTGGCCTCAGCTCCTCTCCTGCCTTATCTTTACACCTAGGACCCAGGCGTCCTTGTGGAGGGCTTAGGAGCCGGTGGCTTGCACACTGCCAAGGGCTCCAGCAGGAAGAGCTCTGTGCGAGGGAAGGGAAGGGCTAGTGCAGGGCTCCTCCAGCGGTTGCTTGGCCGCCCATACTCAGCTCGGAACGGAGTGCACCAGGCTCCCAGGGCCCCTGGCTGGGGTCTGCAGCCCGGCACACCCGGAGGCTGACTCCCTGGGCGCCCAGCAGCTGCCTCACACACGTAGCTTCCCTAGCGCTCTCCTCCCCAGCAGAGACGTGTGCAGCTGGTTGGGGCCTGCCCCTGCGTGCCTGGGCTCCCACCCACAGCCCCAGCTCAGGGCAAGCAGCCCCTGAGCCAAGACCTGCAGGAGGCGCAGAGCGCCCCCACCTGGAAGCCGAGTGAACACCTGGCGGGAAGGCGAGCCTCCTCGAGGGAAGAAGAGGCAGCCCAGCCTCGTTTGGTTCAAGCCCTACTTGGCTGGAGCCGAGTGCGCCTCCAGGACGGCAGAGCTCCAGCTCTGCTCAGAGGCCCAATCTGGCAGAGTTGCTGGCGCGAGGCTGCTCTGCCCTGGGCGAGCCTTGCCCAGAATTGCCTCGCTGCTAGGCTTCCTGCCCAGAAAGGAGCAGGCTGCGCGAGGCTGGGAGACGCCACTGGCGCCGTCCTGGCCTCAGCTCCGCTCCTGCCTTGCCATTGCCCTTAGGCCCCAGGCGTCCTTGGGGAGGGCTTAGGGGCCGGTGGCTTGCACACTGCCAAGGGGTCCAGCAGGAAGAGCTCTGTGCGAGGGAAGGGAAGGGCTAGTGCAGGGCTCCTCCAGCGGTTGCTTGGCCGCCCAGACTCAGCTCGGCACGGAGTGCACCAGGCTCCCAGGGCCCCTGGCTGGGGTCTGCAATCCCGCCTACCCGGAGGCTGACTCCCTGGGCGCCCAGCAGCTGCCTCACACACGTAGCTTCCCTAGCGCTCTCCTCCCCAGCAGAGACGTGTGCAGCTGGTTGGGGACTGCCCCTGAGTGCCTGGGCTCCTGCGCACAGCCCCAGCTCAGGGCAAGCAGGCCCTGAGCCAAGACCTGCAGGAGGCGAAGAGCGCCCCCACCTGGAAGCCGAGTGAACAGCTGGCGGGGAGGCGAGCCTCCTCGAGGGAAGAAGAGGCAGCCCAGCCTCGTTTGGCTCAAGCCCTACTTGGCTGGAGCCGAGTGCGCCTCCAGGACTGCAGAGCTCTAGCTCTGCTCAGAGGCCCCATCTGGCTGAGTTGCTGGCGCGAGGCTGCTCTGCCCTGGGCGAGCCTTGCCCAGACTTGCCTCGCTGCTAGGCTTCCTGCCCAGGAAGGAGCTGGCTGCGCGAGGCTGGGAAACGCCACTGATGCCTTCCTGGCCTCAGCTCCGCTCCTGCCTTGCCTTTGCACCTAGGCCCCAGGCGTCCTTGTGGAGGGCTTAGGGGCCGGTGGCTTGCACACTACCAAGGGCTCCAGCAGGAAGAGCTGTGTGCGAGGGAAGGGAATGGCTAGTGCAGGGCTCCTCCAGCGGTTGCTTGCCCGTCCAGACTCAGCTCGGCACGGAGTGCACCAGCCTCCCAGGGCCCCTGGCTGGGGTCTGCAGCCCCGCACACCCGGAGGCTGACTCCCTGGGCGCCCAGCAGCTGCCTCACACACGTAGCTTCCCTAGCGCTCTCCTCCCCAGCAGAGACGTGTGCAGCAGGTTGGGGCCTGCCCCTCCGTGCCTGGGCTCCCGCCCACAGCCCCAGTTCAGGGCAAGCAGCCCCTGAGTCAAGACCTGCAGGAGGCGCAGAGCGCCCCCACCTGGAAGCCGAGTGAACAGCTGGCGGGGAGGCGAGCCTCCTCGAGGGAAGAAGAGGCAGCCCAGCCTCGTTTGGCTCAAGCCCTACTTGGCCAGAGCCCAGTGGACATCCAGGACGGCAGAGCTCCGGCTCTGCTCAGAGGCCCGATCTGGCAGAGTTGCTGGCGAGAGGCTGCTCTGCCCTGGGCGAGCCTTGCCCAGACTTACCTCTCTGCTAGGCTTCCTGCCCAGGAAGGAGCAGGCTGCGCGAGGCTGGGAGACGCCACTGGCGCCTTCCTGGCCTCAGCTCCGCTCCTGCCTTGCCTTTGCACCTAGGCCCCAGGCGTCCTTGGGGAGGGCTTAGGGGCCAGTGGCTTGCACACTGCCAAGGGCTCCAGCAGGAAGAGCTCTGTGCGAGGGAAGGGAAGGGCTAGTGCAGGGCTCCTCCAGCGGTTGCTTGGCCGCCCAGACTCAGCTCGGCACGGAGTGCACCAGGCTCCCAGGGCCCCTGGCTGGGGTCTGCACCCCGCACACCCGGAGGCTGACTCCCTGGGCGCCCAGCAGCTGCCTCACACACGTAGCTTCCCTAGCGCTCTCCTCCCCAGCAGAGACGTGTGCAGCTGGTTGGGGCCTGCCTCTGCGTGCCTGGGCTCCCGCGCACAGCCCCAGCTCAGGGCAAGCAGCCCCTGAGCCAAGACCTGCAGGAGGCGCAGAGCGCCCCCACCTGGAAGCCGGGTGAACAGCTGGCGGGGAGGCGAGCCTCCTCGAGGGAAGAAGAGGAAGCCCAGCCTCGTTTGGCTCAAGCGCTATTTGGCTGGATCCGAGTGCGCCTTCAGGACGGCAGAGCTCCTGCTCTGCACAGAGGCCCGAACTGGCAGAGTTGTTGGCGTGAGGCTGCTCTGCCCTGGGCGAGCCTTGCCCAGACTTGCCTTGCTGCTAGGCTTCCTGCCCAGGAAGGAGCAGGCTGCGCGAGGCTGGGAGACGCCACTGGCGCCTTCCTGGCCTCAGCTCCTCTCCTGCCTTGCCTTTGCACCAAGGCCCCAGGTGTCCTTGGGGAGGACTTAGGGGCCGGTGGCTTGCACACTGCCAAGGGCTCCAGCAGTCAGAGCTCTGTGCGAGGGAAGGGAAGGACTAGTGCAGGGCTCCTCCAGCGGTTGCTTGGCCGCCCAGACTCAGCGCCGCACGGAGTGCACCAGCCTCCCAGGGCCCCTGGCTGGCGTCTGCAGCCCCGCACACCCGGAGGCTGACTCCCTGGGCGCCCAGCAGCTGCCTCACACACGTAGCTTCCCTAGCGCTCTCCTCCCCGGCAGAGACGTGTGCAGCTGGTTGGGGCCTGCCCCTGCGTGCCTGGGCTCCCGCCCACAGCCCCAGCTCAGGGCAAGCAGCCCCTGAGCCAAGACCTGCAGGAGGCGCAGAGCGCCCCCACCTGGAAGCCGAGTGAACAGCTGGCGGGGAGGCGAGCCTCCTCGAGGGAAGAAGAGGCAGCCCAGCCTCGTTTGGCTCAAGCCCTACTTGGCTGGAGCCCAGTGCACCTCCAGGACGGCAGAGCTCCAGCTCTGCTGAGAGGCCCGTTCTGGCAGAGTTGCTGGCGCGAGGCTGCTCTGCCCTGGGCGAGCCTTGCCCAGACTTGCCTCGCTGCTAGGCTTCCTGCCAAGGAAGGAGTTGGCTGCGCGAGGCTGGGAGACGCCACTGGCGCCTTCCTGGCCTCAGCTCGGCTCCTGCCTTGCCTTTGCACCTAGGCCCCAGGCGTCCTTGGGGAGGGCTTAGGGGCCGGTGGCTTACACACTGCCCAAGGCTCCAGCAGGAAGAGCTCTGTGCGAGGGAAGGGAAGGGCTAGTGCAGGGCTCCTCCAGCGGTTGCTTGGCCGCCCAGACTCAGCGCCGCACGGAGTGCACCAGGCTCCCAGGGCCCCTGGATGGGGTCTGCAGCCCCGCACACCCGGAGGCTGACTCCCTGAGCGCCAAGCAGCTGCCTCACACACGTAGCTTCCCTAGCGCTCTCCTCCCCAGCAGAGACGTGTGCAGCTGGTTGGGGCCTGGCCCTGCGTGCCTGGGCTCCCGCGCACAGCCCCAGCTCAGGGCAAGCAGCCCCTGAGCCAAGACCTGCAGGAGGCGCAGAGCGCCCCCACCTGGAAGCCGAGTGAAAAGCTGGCGGGGAGGCGAGCCTCATCGAAGGAAGAAGAGGCAGCCCAGCCTCGTTTGGCTCAAGCCCTACTTGGCTGGAGCCGAGTGCGCCTCCAGGACGGCAGAGCTCCAGCTCTGCTCAGAGGCCCGATCTGGCAGAGTTGCTGGCGCGAGGCTGCTCTGCCCTGGGCGATCCTTGCCCAGAATTGCCTCGCTGCTAGGCTTCCTGCCCAGAAAGGAGCAGGCTGCGCGAGGCTGGGAGACGCCACTGGCGCCGTCCTGGCCTCAGCTCCGCTCCTGCCTTGCCATTGCCCTTAGGCCCCAGGCGTCCTTGGGGAGGGCTTAGGGGCCAGTGGCTTGCACACTGCCAAGGGCTCCAGCAGGAAGAGCTCTGTGCGAGGGAAGGGAAGGGCTAGTGCAGGGCTCCTCCAGCGGTTGCTTGGCCGCCCAGACTCAGCTCGGCACGGAGTGCACCAGGCTCCCAGGGCCCCTGGCTGGGGTCTGCAGCACGGCACACCCGGAGGCTGACTCCCTGGGCGCCCAGCAGCTGCCTCACACACGTAGCTTCCCTAGCGCTCTCCTCCCCAGCAGAGACGTGTGCAGCTGGTTGGGGCCTGCCCCTGCGTGCCTGGGCTCCCGCGCACAGCCCCAGCTCAGGGCAAGCACCCCCCGAGCCAAGACCTGCAGGAGGCGAAGAGCGCCCCCACCTGGAAGCTGAGTGGACAGCTGGCGGGGAGGCGAGCCTCCTCGAGGGAAGAAGAGGCAGCCCAGCCTCGTTTGGCTCAAGCCCTACTTGGCTGGAGCCGAGTGCGCCTCCAGGACGGCAGAGCTCCAGCTCTGCTCAGAGGCCCGATCTGGCAGAGTTGCTGGCGCGAGGCTGCTCTGCCCTGGGCGAGACTTGCCCAGACTTGCCCCCCTGCTAGGCTTCCTGCCCAGGAAAGAGCAGGCTGCGCGAGGCTGGGAGACGCCACTGGCGCCTTCCTGGCCTCAGCTCCGCTCCTGCCTTGCCTTTGCACATAGGCCCCGGCGTCCTGGGGAGGGCTTAGGGGCCGGTGGCTTGCACACTGCCAAGGGCTCCAGCAGGAAGATCTCTGTGCGAGGGAAGGGAAGGGCTAGTGCAGGGCTCCTCCAGCGGTTGCTTGGCCGCCCAGACTCAGCGCTGCACGGAGTGCACCAGGCTCCCAGGCCCCCTGGCTGTGGTCTGCAGCCCCGCACAGCCGGAGGCTGACTCCCTGGGCGCCCAGCAGCTGCCTCACACACGTAGCTTCCCTAGCGCTCTCCTCCCCAGCAGAGAAGTGTGTAGCTGGTTGGGGCCTGCCCCTGCGTGCCTGGGCTCCCGCGCACAGCCCCAGTTCAGGGCAAGCAGCCCCTGAGCCAAGACCTGCAGGAGGCGCAGAGCGCCCCCACCTGGAAGCCGAGTGAACAGCTGGCGGGGAGGCGAGCCTCCTCGAGGGAAGAAGAGGAAGCCCAGCCTCGTTTGGCTCAAGCCCTATTTGGCTGGAGCCGAGTGCGCCTCCAGGACGGCAGAGCTCCAGCTCTGCTCAGAGGCCCGATCTGGCAGAGTTGCTGGCGCGAGGCTGCTCTGCCCTGGGCGAACCTTGCCCTGACTTGCCTCGCAGCTAGGCTTCCTGCCCAGGAAGGACCAGGCTGCGCGAGGCTTGGAGACGCCACTGTCGCCTTCCTGGCCTCAGCTCCGCTCCTGCCTTGCCTTTGCACCTAGGCCCCAGGCGTCCTTGGGGAGGGCTTAGGGGCCGGTGGCTTGCACACTGCCAAGGGCTCCAGCAGGAAGAGCTCTGTGCGAGGGAAGGGAAAGGCTAGTGCAGGGCTCTTCCAGCGGTTGCTTGGCCGCCCAGACTCAGCTCGGAACGGAGTGCACCAGGCTCCCAGGGCCCCTGGCTGGGGTCTGCAGCCCGGCACACCCGGAGGCTGACTCCCTGGGCGCCCAGCAGCTGCCTCACACACGTAGCTTCCCAAGCGCTCTCCTCCCCAGCAGAGACGTGTGCAGCTGGTTGGGGCCTGCCCCTGCGTGCCTGGGCTCCCACCCACAGCCCCAGCTCAGGGCAAGCAGCCCCTGAGCCAAGACCTGCAGGAGGCGCAGAGCGCCCCCACCTGGAAGCCGAGTGAACACCTGGCAGGAAGGCGAGCCTCCTCGAGGGAAGAAGAGGCAGCCCAGCCTCGTTTGGTTCAAGCCCTACTTGGCTGGAGCCGAGTGCGCCTCCAGGGCGCAGAGCTCCAGCTCTGCTCAGAGGCCCGATCTGGCAGAGTTGCTGGCGCGAGGCTGCTCTGCCCTGGGCGAGCCTTGCCCAGACTTGCCTCGCTGCTAGGCTTCCTGCCCAGGAAGGAGCAGGCTGCGCGAGCCTGGGAGACGCCACTGTCGCCTTCCTGGCCTCAGCTCCGCTCCTGCCTTGCCTTTGCACCTAGGCCCCAGGCGTCCTTGGGGAGGGCTTAGGGGCCGGTGGCTTGCACACTGCCAAGGGCTCCTTCAGGAAGAGCTCTGTGCGAGGGAAGGGAAGGGCTAGTGCAGGGCAACTCCAGCGGTTGCTTGGCCGCCCAGACTCAGCTCGGCACGGAGTGCACCAGGCTCCCAGGGCCCCTGGCAGGGGTCTGCAGCCCCGCACACCCGGAGGCTGACTCCCTAGGCGCCCAGCAGCTGCCTCACACACGAAGCTTCCCTAGCGCTCTCCTCCCCAGCAGAGACGTGTGCAGCTGGTTGGGGCCTGCCCCTGCGTGCCTGGGCTCCCGCGCACAGCCCCAGCTCAGGGCAAGCAGCCCCTGAGCCAAGACCTGCAGGAGGCGAAGAGCGCCCCCACCTGGAAGCCGAGTGAACAGCTGGCGGGGAGGCGAGCCTCCTCGAGGGAAGAAGAGGCAGCCCAGCCTCGTTTGGCTCAAGCCCTACTTGGCTGGAGCCGAGTGCGCCTCCAGGACTGCAGAGCTCTAGCTATGCTCAGAGGCCCCATCTGGCAGAGTTGCTGGCGCGAGGCTGCTCTGCCCTGGGCGAGCCTTGCCCAGACTTGCCTCGCTGCTAGGCTTCCTGCCCAGGAAGGAGCTGGCTGCGCGAAGCTGGGAAACGCCACTGGTGCCTTCCTGGCCTCAGCTCCGCTCCTGCCTTGCCTTTGCACCTAGGCCCCAGGCGTCCTTGTGGAGGGCTTAGGGGCCGGTGGCTTGCACACTACCAAGGGCTCCAGCAGGAAGAGCTGTGTGGGAGGGAAGGGAAGGGCTAGTGCAGGGCTCCTCCAGCGGTTGCTTGCCCGCCCAGACTCAGCTCGGCACGGAGTGCACCAGCCTCCCAGGGCCCCTGGCTGGGGTCTGCAGCCCCGCACACCCGGAGGCTGACTCCCTGGGCGCCCAGCAGCTGCCTCACACACGTAGCTTCCCTAGCGCTCTCCTCCCCAGCAGAGACGTGTGCAGCAGGTTGGGGCCTGCCCCTCCGTGCCTGGGCTCCCGCCCACAGCCCCAGCTCAGGGCAAGCAGCCCCTGAGTCAAGACCTGCAGGAGGCGCAGAGCGCCCCCACCTGGAAGCCGAGTGAACAGCTGGCGGGGAGGCGAGCCTCCTCGAGGGAAGAAGAGGCAGCCCAGCCTCGTTTGGCTCAAGCCCTACTTGGCTGGAGCCCAGTGCACCTCCAGGACGGCAGAGCTCTGGCTCTGCTCAGAAACCCGATCTGGCAGAGTTGCTGGCGAGAGGCTGCTCTGCCCTGGGCGAGCCTTGCCCAGACTTACCTCTCTGCTAGGCTTCCTGCCCAGGAAGGAGCAGGCTGCGCGAGGCTGGGAGACGCCACTGGCGCCTTCCTGGCCTCAGCTCCGCTCCTGCCTTGCCTTTGCACCTAGGCCCCAGGCGTCCTTGGGGAGGGCTTAGGGGCCAGTGGCTTGCACACTGCCAAGGGCTCCAGCAGGAAGAGCTCTGTGCGAGGGAAGGGAAGGGCTAGTGCAGGGCTCCTCCAGCGGTTGCTTGGCCGCCCAGACTCAGCGCTGCACGGAGTGCACCAGGCTCCCAGGCCCCCTGGCTTTGGTCTGCAGCCCCGCACACCCGGAGGCTGACTCCCTGGGCGCCCAGCAGCTGCCTCACACACGTAGCTTCCCTAGCGCTCTCCTCCCCAGCAGAGACGTGTGCAGCTGGTTGGGGCCTGCCTCTGCGTGCCTGGGCTCCTGCGCAGAGCCCCAGCTCATGGCAAGCAGCCCCTGAGCCAAGACCTGCAGGAGGCGAAGATCGCCCCCACCTGGAAGCTGAGTGAACAGCTGGCGGGGAGGCGAGCCTCCTCGAGGGAAGAAGAGGCAGCCCAGCCTCGTTTGGCTCAAGCCCTACTTGGCTGGAGCCGAGTGCGCCTCCAGGACGGCAGAGCTCCAGCTCTGCTCAGAGGCCCGATCTGGCAGAGTTGCTCGCGCGAGGATGCTCTGCCCTGGGCGAGCGTTGCCCAGACTTGCCTCGCTGCTAGGCTTCCGGCCCAGGAAGGAGCAGGCTGCGCGAGGCTGGTAGAGGCCACTGGCGCCTTCCTGGCCTCAGCTCCGCTCCTGCCTTGCCTTTGCACCTAGGCCCCAGGCGTCCTTGGGGAGGGCTTAGGGGCCGGTGGCTTGCACACTGCCAAGGGCTCCAGCAGGAAGAGCTCTGTGCGAGGGAAGGGAAGGGCTAGTGCAGGGCTCCTCCAGCGGTTGCTTGGCCGCCCAGACTCAGCTCGGCACGGAGTGCACCAGGCTCCCAGGGCCCCTGTCTGGGGTCTGCAGCCCCGCACACCCGGAGGCTGACTCCCTGGGCGCCCAGCAGCTGCCTCACACACGTAGCTTCCCTAGCGCTCTCCTCCCCAGCAGAGACGTGTGCAGCTGGTTGGGGCCTGCCCCTGCGTGCCTGGGCTCCCGCGCACAGCCCCAGCTCAGGGCAAGCAGCCCCTGAGCCAAGACCTGCAGGATGCGAAGAGCGCCCCCACCTGGAAGCCGAGTGAACAGCTGGCGGGGAGGCGAGCCTCCTCGAGGGAAGAAGAGGCAGCCCAGCCTCGTTTGGCTCAAGCCCTACTTGGCTGGAGCCGAGTGCGCCTCCAGGACGGCAGAGCTCCAGCTCTGCTCAGAGGCCCGATCTGGCAGAGTTGCTGGCGCGGGCTGCTCTGCCCTGGGCGAGCCTTGCCCAGAATTGCCTCGCTGCTAGGCTTCCTGCCCAGAAAGGAGCAGGCTGCGCGAGGCTGGGAGACGCCACTGGCGCCGTCCTGGCCTCAGCTCCGCTCCTGCCTTGCCATTGCCCTTAGGCCCCAGGCGTCCTTGGGGAGGGCTTAGGGGCCGGTGGATTGCACACTGCCAAGGGCTGCAGCAGGAAGAGCTCTGTGCGAGGGAAGGGAAGGGCTAGTGCAGGGCTCCTCCAGCGGTTGCTTGGCCGCCCAGACTCAGCTCGGCACGGAGTGCACCAGCCTCCCAGGGCCCCTGGCTGGGGTCTGCAGCCCCGCACACCCGGAGGCTGACTCCCTGGGCGCCCAGCAGCGGCCTCACACACGTAGCTTCCCTAGCGCTCTCCTCCCCAGCCGAGACGTGTGCAGCAGGTTGGGCCCTGCCCCTCCGTGCCTGGGCTCCCGCCCACAGCCCCAGCTCAGGGCAAGCAGCCCCTGAGTCAAGACCTGCAGGAGGCGCAGAGCGCCCCCACCTGGAAGCCGAGTGAACAGCTGGCGGGGAGGCGAGCCTCCTCGAGGGAAGAAGAGGCAGCCCAGCCTCGTTTGGCTCAAGCCCTACTTGGCTGGAGCCCAGTGCACCTCCAGGACGGCAGAGCTCTGGCTCTGCTCAGAGGCCCGATCTGGCAGAGTTGCTGGCGCGAGGCTGCTCTGCCCTGGGCGAGCCTTGCCCAGACTTGCCTCGCTGCTAGGCTTCCTGCCCAGAAAGGAGCAGGCTGCGCGAGGCTGGGAGACGCCACTGGCGCCGTCCTGGCCTCAGCTCCGCTCCTGCCTTGCCATTGCCCTTAGGCCCCAGGCGTCCTTGGGGAGGGCTTAGGGGCCGGTGGCTTGCACACTGCCAAGGGCTCCAGCAGGAAGAGCTCTGTGCGAGGGAAAGGAAGGGCTAGTGCAGGGCTCCTCCAGCGGTTGCTTGGCCGCCCAGACTCAGCGCCGCACGGAGTGCACCAGGCTCCCAGGGCCCCTGGCTGGGGTCTGCAGCCCCGCACACCCGGAGGCTGACTCCCTGGGCGCCCAGCAGCTGCCTCACACACGTAGCTTCCCTAGCGCTCTCCTCCCCAGCAGAGACGTGTGCAGCTGGTTGGGGCCTGCCCCTGCGTGCCTGGGCTCCCGCGCACAGCCGCAGCTCAGGGCAAGCACCCCCTGAGCCAAGACCTGCAGGAGGCGAAGAGCGCCCCCACCTGGAAGCCGAGTGAACAGCTGGCGGGGAGGCGAGCCTCCTCGAGGGAAGAAGAGGCAGCCCAGCCTCGTTTGGCTCAAGCCCTACTTGGCTGGAGCCGAGTGCGCCTCCAGGACGGCAGAGCTCCAGCTCTGCTCAGAGGCCCGATCTGGCATAGTTGCTGGCGCGAGGCTGCTCTGCCCTGGGCGAGCCTTGCCCAGACTTGCCCCCCTGCTAGGCTTCCTGCCCAGGAAAGAGCAGGCTGCGCGAGGCTGGGAGACGCCACTGGCGCCTTCCTGGCCTCAGCTCCGCTCCTGCCTTGCCTTTGCACCTAGGCCCCAGGCGTCCTTGGGGAGGGCTTAGGGGCCAGTGGCTTGCACACTGCCAAGGGCTCCAGCAGGAAGAGCTCTGTGCGAGGGAAGGGAAGGGCCAGTGCAGGGCTCCTCCAGCGGTTGCTTGGCCGCCAAGACTCAGCGCTGCACGGAGTGCACCAGGCTCCCAGGCCCCCTGGCTTTGGTCTGCAGCCCCGCACACCCGGAGGCTGACTCCCTGGGTGCCCAGCAGCTGCCTCACACACGTAGCTTCCCTAGCGCTCTCCTCCCCAGCAGAGACGTGTGCAGCTGGTTGGGGCCTGCCCCTGCGTGCCTGGGCTCCCGCGCACAGCCCCAGCTCAGGGCAAGCAGCCCCTGAGCCAAGACCTGCAGGAGGCGCAGAGCGCCCCCACCTGGAAGCCGAGTGAACAGCTGTCGGGGAGGCGAGCCTCCTCGAGGGAAGAAGAGGAAGCCCAGCCTCGTTTGGCTCAAGCCCTATTTGGCTGGAGCCGAGTGCGCCTCCAGGACGGCAGAGCTCCAGCTCTGCTCAGAGGCCCGATCTGGCAGAGTTGCTGGCGCGAGGATGCTCTGCCCTGGGCGAGCCTTGCCCAGACTTGCCTCGCTGCTAGGCTTCCTGCCCAGGAAGGACCAGGCTGCGCGAGGCTTGGAGACGCCACTGGCGCCTTCCTGGCCTCAGCTTCGCTCCTGCCTTATCTTTACACCTAGGACCCAGGCGTCCTTGTGGAGGGCTTAGGGGCCGGTGGCTTGCACACTGCCAAGGGCTCCAGCAGGAAGAGCTCTGTGCGAGGGAAGGGAAGGGCTAGTGCAGGGCTCCTCCAGCGGTTGCTTGGCCGCCCAGACTCAGCTCGGAACGGAGTGCACCAGGCTCCCAGGGCGCCTGGCTGGGGTCTGCAGCCCCGCACACCCGGAGGCTCACTCACTGGGCGCCCAGCAGCTGCCTCACACACGTAGCTTCCCTAGCGCTCTCCTCCCCGGCAGAGACGTGTGCAGCTGGTTGGGGCCTGCCCCTGCGTGCCTGGGCTCCCGCCCACAGCCCCAGCTCAGGGCAAGCAGCCCCTGAGCCAAGACCTGCAGGAGGCGCAGAGCGCCCCCACATGGAAGCCGAGTGAACAGCTGGCGGGGAGGCGAGCCTCCTGGAGGGAAGAAGAGGCAGCCCAGCCTCGTTTGGCTCAAGCCCTACTAGGCTGGAGCCCAGTGCACCTCCAGGACGGCAGAGCTCCAGCTCTGCTCAGAGGCCCGATCTGGCAGAGTTGCTGGCGCGAGGCTGCTCTGCCCTGGGCGAGCCTTGCCCAGACTTGCCTCGCTGATAGGCTTCCTGCCAAGGAAGGAGCTGGCTGCGCGAGGCTGGGAGACGCAACTGGCGCCTTCCTGGCCTCAGCTCGGCTCCTACATTGCCTTTGCAACTAGGCCCCAGGCGTCCTTGGGGAGGGCTTAGGGGCCGGTGGCTTGCACACTGCGCAAGGCTCCAGCAGGAAGAGCTCTGTGCGAGGGAGGGAAGGGCTAGTGCAGGGCTCCTCCAGCGGTTGCTTGGCCGCCCAGACTCAGCGCTGCACGGAGTGCACCAGGCTCCCAGGGCCCCTGGATGGGGTCTGCAGCCCCGCACACCCGGAGGCTCACTCCCTGAGCGCCAAGCAGCTGCCTCACACACGTAGCTTCCCTAGCGCTCTCCTCCCCGGCAGAGACGTGTGCAGCTGGTTGGGGCCTGCCCCGGCGTGCCTGGGCTCCCGCGCACAGCCCCAGCTCAGGGCAAGCAGCCCCTGAGCCAAGACCTGCAGGAGGCGCAGAGCGCCCCCACCTGGAAGCCGAGTGAACAGCTGGCGGGGAGCCGAGCCTCCTCGAGGGAAGAAGAGGCAGCCCAGCCTCGTTTGGCTCAAGCCCTACTTGGCTGGAGCCGAGTGCGCCTCCAGGACGGCAGAGCTCCTGCTCTGCTCGGAGGCCCGTTCTGGCAGAGTTACTGGCGCGAGGCCGCTCTGCCCTGGGCGAGCCTTGCCCAGACTTGCCTCGCTGCTAGGCTTCCTGCCCAGGAAGGAGCAGGCTGCGCGAGGCTGGGAGACGCCACTGGCGCCTTCCTGGCCTCAGCTCCGCTCCTGCCTTGCCTTTGCACATAGGCCCCAGGCGTCCTTGGGGAGGGCTTAGGGGCCGGTGGCTTGCACACTGCCAAGGGCTCCAGCAGGAAGAGCTCTGTGCGAGGGAAAGGAAGGGCTAGTGCAGGGCTCCTCCAGCGGTTGCTTGGCCGCCCAGACTCAGCTCGGAACGGAGTGCACCAGGCTCCCAGGGCGCCTGGCTGGGGTCTGCAGCCCCGCACACCCGGAGGCTCACTCACTGGGCGCCCAGCAGCTGCCTCACACACGTAGCTTCTCTAGCGCTCTCCTCCCCGGCAGAGACGTGTGCAGCTGGTTGGGGCCTGCCCCTGCGTGCCTGGGCTCCCGCCCACAGCCCCAGCTCAGGGCAAGCAGCCCCTGAGCCAAGACCTGCAGGAGGCGCAGAGCGCCCCCACATGGAAGCCGAGTGAACAGCTGGCGGGGAGGCGAGCCTCCTGGAGGGAAGAAGAGGCAGCCCAGCCTCGTTTGGCTCAAGCCCTACTTGGCTGGAGCCCAGTGCACCTCCAGGACGGCAGAGCTCCAGCTCTGCTCAGAGGCCCGATCTGGCAGAGTTGCTGGCGCGAGGCTGCTCTGCCCTGGGCGAGCCTTGCCCAGACTTGCCTCGCTGATAGGCTTCCTGCCAAGGAAGGAGCTGGCTGCGCGAGGCTGGGAGACGCCACTGGCGCCTTCCTGGCCTCAGCTCGGCTCCTGCATTGCCTTTGCAACTAGGCCCCAGGCGTCCTTGGGGAGGGCTTAGGGGCCGGTGGCTTGCACACTGCGCAAGGCTCCAGCAGGAAGAGCTCTGTGCGAGGGAGGGAAGGGCTAGTGCACGGCTCCTCCAGCGGTTGCTTGGCCGCCCAGACTCAGCGCTGCACGGAGTGCACCAGGCTCCCAGGGCCCCTGGATGGGGTCTGCAGCCCCGCACACCCGGAGGCTGACTCCCTGAGCGCCAAGCAGCTGCCTCACACACGTAGCTTCCCTAGCGCTCTCCTCCCCAGCAGAGACGTGTGCAGCTGGTTGGGGCCTGCCCCTGCGTGCCTGGGCTCCCGCGCACAGCCCCAGCTCAGGGCAAGCAGCCCCTGAGCCAAGACCTGCAGGAGGCGCAGAGCGCCCCCACCTGGAAGCCGAGTGAACAGCTGGCGGGGAGGCGAGCCTCCTCGAGGGAAGAAGAGGCAGCCCAGCCTCGTTTGGCTCAAGCCCTACTTGGCTGGAGCCGAGTGCGCCTCCAGGACGGCAGAGCTCCTGCTCTGCTCAGAGGCCCGATCTGGCAGAGTTGCTGGCGCGAGGCTGCTCTGCCCTGGGCGAGCCTTGCCGAGAATTGCCTCGCTGCTAGGCTTCCTGCCCAGAAAGGAACAGGCTGCGCGAGGCTGGGAGACGCCACTGGCGCCGTCCTGGCCTCAGCTCCGCTACTGCCTTGCCATTGCCCTTAGGCCCCAGGCGTCCTTGGGGAGGGCCTAGGGGCCGGTGGCTTGCACACTGCCAAGGGCTCCAGCAGGAAGAGCTCTGTGCGAGGGAAAGGAAGGGCTAGTGCAGGGCTCCTCCAGCGGTTGCTTGGCCGCCCAGACTCAGCTCGGCACGGAGTGCACCAGCCTCCCAGGGCCCCTGGCTGGGGTCTGCAGCCCCGCACACCCGGAGGCTGACTCCCTGGGCGCCCAGCAGCTGCCTCACACACGTAGCATCCCTAGCGCTCTCCTCCCCAGCAGAGACGTGTGCAGCTGGTTGGGGCCTGCCCCTGCGTGCCTGGGCTCCCGCGCACAGCCCCAGCTCAGGGCAAGCAGCCCCTGAGCCAAGACCTGCAGGAGGCGAAGAGCGCCCCCACCTGGAAGCCGAGTGAACAGCTGGCGGGGAGGCGAGCCTCCTCGAGGGAAGAAGAGGCAGCCCAGCCTCGTTTGGCTCAAGCCCTACTTGGCTGGAGCCGAGTGCGCCTCCAGGACGGCAGAGCTCCAGCTCTGCTCAGAGGCCCGATCTGGCAGAGTTGCTGGCGCGAGGCTGCTCTGCCCTGGGCGAGCCTTGCCCAGAATTGCCTCGCTGCTAGGCTTCCTGCCCAGAAAGGAGCAGGCTGCGCGAGGCTGGGAGACGCCACTGGCGCCGTCCTGGCCTCAGCTCCGCTCCTGCCTTGCCATTGCCCTTAGGCCCCAGGCGTCCTTGGGGAGGGCTTAGGGGCCGGTGGCTTGCACACTGCCAAGGGCTCCAGCAGGAAGAGCTCTGTGCGAGGGAAAGGAAGGGCTAGTGCAGGGCTCCTCCAGCGGTTGCTTGGCCGCCCAGACTCAGTTCGGCACGGAGTGCACCAGGCTCCCAGGGCCCCTGGCTGGGGTCTGCAGCCCCGCACACCCGGAGGCTGACTCCCTGGGCGCCCAGCAGCTGCCTCACACACGTAGCTTCCCTAGCGCTCTCCTCCCCAGCAGAGACGTGTGCAGCTGGTTGGGGCCTGCCCCTGCGTGCCTGGGCTCCCGCGCACAGCCGCAGCTCAGGGCAAGCACCCCCTGAGCCAAGACCTGCAGGAGGCGAAGAGCGCCCCCACCTGGAAGCCGAGTGAACAGCTGGCGGGGAGGCGAGCCTCCTCGAGGGAAGAAGAGGCAGCCCAGCCTCGTTTGGCTCAAGCCCTACTTGGCTGGAGCCGAGTGCGCCTCCAGGACGGCAGAGCTCCAGCTCTGCTCGGAGGCCCGATCTGGCATAGTTGCTGGCGCGAGGCTGCTCTGCCCTGGGCGAGCCTTGCCCAGACTTGCCCCCCTGCTAGGCTTCCTGCCCAGGAAAGAGCAGGCTGCGCGAGGCTGGGAGACGCCACTGGCGCCTTCCTGGCCTCAGCTCCGCTCCTGCCTTGCCTTTGCACCTAGGCCCCAGGCGTCCTTGGGGAGGGCTTAGGGGCCAGTGGCTTGCACACTGCCAAGGGCTCCAGCAGGAAGAGCTCTGTGCGAGGGAAGGGAAGGGCTAGTGCAGGGCTCCTCCAGCGGTTGCTTGGCCGCCCAGACTCAGCGCTGCACGGAGTGCACCAGGCTCCCAGGCCCCCTGGCTTTGGTCTGCAGCCCCGCACACCCGGAGGCTGACTCCCTGGGTGCCCAGCAGCTGCCTCACACACGTAGCTTCCCTAGCGCTCTCCTCCCCAGCAGAGACGTGTGCAGCTGGTTGGGGCCTGCCCCTGCGTGCCTGGGCTCCCGCGCACAGCCCCAGCTCAGGGCAAGCAGCCCCTGAGCCAAGACCTGCAGGAGGCGCAGAGCGCCCCCACCTGGAAGCCGAGTGAACAGCTGTCGGGGAGGCGAGCCTCCTCGAGGGAAGAAGAGGAAGCCCAGCCTCGTTTGGCTCAAGCCCTATTTGGCTGGAGCCGAGTGCGCCTCCAGGACGGCAGAGCTCCAGCTCTGCTCAGAGGCCCGATCTGGCAGAGTTGCTGGCGCGAGGATGCTCTGCCCTGGGCGAGCCTTGCCCAGACTTGCCTCGCTGCTAGGCTTCCTGCCCAGGAAGGACCAGGCTGCGCGAGGCTTGGAGACGCCACTGGCGCCTTCCTGGCCTCAGCTCCGCTCCTGCCTTATCTTTACACCTAGGACCCAGGCGTCCTTGTGGAGGGCTTAGGGGCCGGTGGCTTGCACACTGCCAAGGGCTCCAGCAGGAAGAGCTCTGTGCGAGGGAAGGGAAGGGCTAGTGCAGGGCTCCTCCAGCGGTTGCTTGGCCGCCCAGACTCAGCTCGGAACGGAGTGCACCAGGCTCCCAGGGCGCCTGGCTGGGGTCTGCAGCCCCGCACACCCGGAGGCTCACTCACTGGGCGCCCAGCAGCTGCCTCACACACGTAGCTTCTCTAGCGCTCTCCTCCCCGGCAGAGACGTGTGCAGCTGGTTGGGGCCTGCCCCTGCGTGCCTGGGCTCCCGCCCACAGCCCCAGCTCAGGGCAAGCAGCCCCTGAGCCAAGACCTGCAGGAGGCGCAGAGCGCCCCCACATGGAAGCCGAGTGAACAGCTGGCGGGGAGGCGAGCCTCCTGGAGGGAAGAAGAGGCAGCCCAGCCTCGTTTGGCTCAAGCCCTACTAGGCTGGAGCCCAGTGCACCTCCAGGACGGCAGAGCTCCAGCTCTGCTCAGAGGCCCGATCTGGCAGAGTTGCTGGCGCGAGGCTGCTCTGCCCTGGGCGAGCCTTGCCCAGACTTGCCTCGCTGATAGGCTTCCTGCCAAGGAAGGAGCTGGCTGCGCGAGGCTGGGAGACGCAACTGGCGCCTTCCTGGCCTCAGCTCGGCTCCTACATTGCCTTTGCAACTAGGCCCCAGGCGTCCTTGGGGAGGGCTTAGGGGCCGGTGGCTTGCACACTGCGCAAGGCTCCAGCAGGAAGAGCTCTGTGCGAGGGAGGGAAGGGCTAGTGCAGGGCTCCTCCAGCGGTTGCTTGGCCGCCCAGACTCAGCGCTGCACGGAGTGCACCAGGCTCCCAGGGCCCCTGGATGGGGTCTGCAGCCCCGCACACCCGGAGGCTCACTCCCTGAGCGCCAAGCAGCTGCCTCACACACGTAGCTTCCCTAGCGCTCTCCTCCCCAGCAGAGACGTGTGCAGCTGGTTGGGGCCTGCCCCTGCGTGCCTGGGCTCCCGCGCACAGCCCCAGCTCAGGGCAAGCAGCCCCTGAGCCAAGACCTGCAGGAGGCGCAGAGCGCCCCCACCTGGAAGCCGAGTGAACAGCTGGCGGGGAGGCGAGCCTCCTCGAGGGAAGAAGAGGCAGCCCAGCCTCGTTTGGCTCAAGCCCTACTTGGCTGGAGCCGAGTGCGCCTCCAGGACGGCAGAGCTCCTGCTCTGCTCGGAGGCCCGTTCTGGCAGAGTTACTGGCGCGAGGCCGCTCTGCCCTGGGCGAGCCTTGCCCAGACTTGCCTCGCTGCTAGGCTTCCTGCCCAGGAAGGAGCAGGCTGCGCGAGGCTGGGAGACGCCACTGGCGCCTTCCTGGCCTCAGCTCCGCTCCTGCCTTGCCTTTGCACCTAGGCCCCAGGCGTCCTTGGGGAGGGCTTAGGGGCCGGTGGCTTGCACACTGCCAAGGGCTCCAGCAGGAAGAGCTCTGTGCGAGGGAAAGGAAGGGCTAGTGCAGGGCTCCTCCAGCGGTTGCTTGGCCGCCCAGACTCAGCTCGGCACGGAGTGCACCAGGCTCCCAGGGCCCCTGGCTGGGGTCTGCAGCCCCGCACACCCGGAGGCTGACTCCCTGGGCGCCCAGCAGCTGCCTCACACACGTAGCTTCCCTAGCGCTCTCCTCCCCAGCAGAGACGTGTGCAGCTGGTTGCGGCCTGCCCCTGCGTGCCTGGGCTCCCGCGCACAGCCCCAGCTCAGGGCAAGCAGCCCCTGAGCCAAGACCTGCAGGAGGCGAAGAGCGCCCCCACCTGGAAGCCGAGTGAACAGCTGGCGGGGAGGCGAGCCTCCTCGAGGGAAGAAGAGGCAGCCCAGCCTCGTTTGGCTCAAGCCCTACTTGGCTGGAGCCGAGTGCGCCTCCAGGACGGCAGAGCTCCAGCTCTGCTCAGAGGCCCAATCTGGCAGAGTTGCTGGCGCGAGGCTGCTCTGCCCTGGGCGAGCCTTGCCCAGAATTGCCTCGCTGCTAGGCTTCCTGCCCAGAAAGGAGCAGGCTGCGCGAGGCTGGGAGACGCCACTGGCGCCGTCCTGGCCTCAGCTCCGCTCCTGCCTTGCCATTGCCCTTAGGCCCCAGGCGTCCTTGGGGAGGGCTTAGGGGCCGGTGGCTTGCACACTGCCAAGGGCTCCAGCAGGAAGAGCTCTGTGCGAGGGAAAGGAAGGGCTAGTGCAGGGCTCCTCCAGCGGTTGCTTGGCCGCCCAGACTCAGTTCGGCACGGAGTGCACCAGGCTCCCAGGGCCCCTGGCTGGGGTCTGCAGCCCCGCACACCCGGAGGCTGACTCCCTGGGCGCCCAGCAGCTGCCTCACACATGTAGCTTCCCTAGCGCTCTCCTCCCCAGGAGAGACGTGTGCAGCTGGTTGGGGCCTGCCCCTGCGTGCCTGGGCTCCCGCGCACAGCCCCAGCTCAGGGCAAGCAGCCCCTGAGCCAAGACCTGCAGGAGGCGAAGAGCGCCCCCACCTGGAAGCCGAGTGAACAGCTGGCAGGGAGGCGAGCCTCCTCAAGGGAAGAAGAGGCAGCCCAGCCTCGTTTGGCTCAAGCCCTACTTGGCTGGAGCCGAGTGCGCCTCCAGGACGGCAGAGCTCCAGCTCTGCTCAGAGGCCCGATCTGGCATAGTTGCTGGCGCGAGGCTGCTCTGCCCTGGGCGAGCCTTGCCCAGACTTGCCCCCCTGCTAGGCTTCCTGCCCAGGAAAGAGCAGGCTGCGCGAGGCTGGGAGACGCCCCTGGCGCCTTCCTGGCCTCAGCTCCGCTCCTGCCTTGCCTTTGCACCTAGGCCCCAGGCGTCCTTGGGGAGGGCTTAGGGGCCAGTGGCTTGCACACTGACAAGGGCTCCAGCAGGAAGAGCTCTGTGCGAGGGAAGGGAAGGGCTAGTGCAGGGCTCCTCCAGCGGTTGATTGGCCGCCCAGACTCAGCGCTGCACGGAGTGCACCAGGCTCCCAGGGCCCCTGGCTGTGGTCTGCAGCCCCGCACACCCGGAGGCTGACTCCCTGGGCGCCCAGCAGCTGCCTCACACACGTAGCTTCCCTAGCGCTCTCCTCCCCAGCAGAGACGTGTGCAGCTGGTTGGGGCCTGCCCCTGCGTGCCTGGGCTCCCGCGCACAGCCCCAGCTCAGGGCAAGCAGCCCCTGAGCCAAGACCTGCAGGAGGCGCAGAGCGCCCCCACCTGGAAGCCGAGTGAACAGCTGGCGGGGAGGCGAGCCTCCTCGAGGGAAGAAGAGGAAGCCCAGCCTCGTTTGGCTCAAGCCCTATTTGCCTGGAGCCGAGTGCGCCTCCAGGACGGCAGAGCTCCAGCTCTGCTCAGAGGCCCGATCTGGCAGAGTTGCTGGCGCGAGGCTGCTCTGCCCTGGGCGAGCCTTGCCCAGACTTGCCTCGCTGCTAGGCTTCCTGCCCAGGAAGGACCAGGCTTCGGGAGGCTTGGAGACGCCACTGGCGCCTTCCTGGCCTCAGCTCCGCTCCTGCCTTGTCTTTACACCTAGGACCCAGGCGTCCTTGTGGAGGGCTTAGGGGCCGGTGGCTTGCACACTGCCAAGGGCTCCAGCAGGAAGAACTCTGTGCGAGGGAAGGGAAGGGCTAGTGCAGGGCTCCTCCAGCGGTTGCTTGGCCGCCCAGACTCAGCTCGGCACGGAGTGCACCAGGCTCCCAGGGCGCCTGGCTGGGGTCTGCAGCCCCGCACACCCGGAGGCTCACTCCCTGGGCGCCCAGCAGCTGCCTCACACACGTAGCTTCCCTAGCGCTCTCCTACCCGGCAGAGACGTGTGCAGCTGGTTGGGGCCTGCCCCTGCGTGCCTGGGCTCCCGCCCACAGCCCCAGCTCAGGGCAAGCAGCCCCTGAGCCAAGACCTGCAGGAGGCGCAGAGCGCCCCCACATGGAAGCCGAGTGAACAGCTGGCGGGGAGGCGAGCCTCCTCGAGGGAAGAAGAGGCAGCCCAGCCTCGTTTGGCTCAAGCCCTACTTGGCTGGAGCCCAGTGCACCTCCAGGACGGCAGAGCTCCAGCTCTGCTCAGAGGCCCGATCTGGCAGAGGTGCTGGCGCGAGGCTGCTCTGCCCTGGGCGAGCCTTGCCCAGACTTGCCCCCCTGCTAGGCTTCCTGCCCAGGAAAGAGCAGGCTGCGCGAGGCTGGGAGACGCCACTGGCGCCTTCCTGGCCTCAGCTCCGCTCCTGCCTTGCCTTTGCACATAGGCCCCGGCGTCCTTGGGGAGGGCTTAGGGGCCGGTGGCTTGCACACTGCCAAGGGCTCCAGCAGGAAGAGCTCTGTGCGAGGGAAGGGAAGGGCTAGTGCAGGGCTCCTCCAGCGGTTGCTTGGCCGCCCAGACTCAGCGCTGCACGGAGTGCACCAGGCTCCCAGGGCCCCTGGCTGTGGTCTGCAGCCCCGCACACCCGGAGGTTGACTCCCTGGGCGCCCAGCAGCTGCCTCACACACGTAGCTTCCCTAGCGCTCTCCTCCCCAGCAGAGAAGTGTGCAGCTGGTTGGGGCCTGCCCCTGCGTGCCTGGGCTCCCGCGCACAGCCCCAGCTCAGGGCAAGCAGCCCCTGAGCCAAGACCTGCAGGAGGCGCAGAGCGCCCCACCTGGAAGCTGAGTGAACAGCTGGCGGGGAGGCGAGCCTCCTCGAGGGAAGAAGAGGCAGCCCAGCCTCGTTTGGCTCAAGCCCTATTTGGCTGGAGCCGAGTGCGCCTCCAGGACGGCAGAGCTCCAGCTCCGCTCAGAGGCCCGATCTGGCAGAGTTGCTGGCGCGAGGCTGCTCTGCCCTGGGCGAGCCTTGCCCAGACTTGCCTCGCTGCTAGGCTTCCTGCCCAGGAAGGACCAGGCTGCGCGAGGCTTGGAGACGCCACTGGCGCCTTCCTGGCCTCAGCTCCGCTCCTGCCTTATCTTTACACCTAGGACCCAGGAGTCCTTGTGGAGGGCTTAGGGGCCGGTGGCTTGCACACTGCCAAGGGCTCCAGCAGGAAGAGCTGTGTGCGAGGGAATGGAAGGGCTAGTGCAGGGCTCCTCCAGCGGTTGCTTGGCCGCCCAGACTCAGCTCGGAACGGAGTGCACCAGGCTCCCAGGGCCCCTGGCTGGGGTCTGCAGCCCGGCACACCCGGAGGCTGACTCCCTGGGCGCCCAGCAGCTGCCTCACACACGTAGCTTCCCAAGCGCTCTCCTCCCCAGCAGAGACGTGTGCAGCTGGTTGGGGCCTGCCCCTGCGTGCCTGGGCTCCCACCCACAGCCCCAGCTCAGGGCAAGCAGCCCCTGAGCCAAGACCTGCAGGAGGCGCAGAGCGCCCCCACCTGGAAGCCGAGTGAACAGCTGGCGGGGAGGCGAGCCTCATCGAAGGAAGAAGAGGCAGCCCAGCCTCGTTTGGCTCAAGCCCTACTTGGCTGGAGCCGAGTGCGCCTCCAGGACGGCAGAGCTCCAGCTCTGCTCAGAGGCCCGATCTGGCAGAGTTGCTGGCGCGAGGCTGCTCTGCCCTGGGCGAGCCTTGCCCAGAATTGCCTCGCTGCTAGGCTTCCTGCCCAGAAAGGAGCAGGCTGCGCGAGGCTGGGAGACGCCACTGGCGCCGTCCTGGCCTCAGCTCCGCTCCTGCCTTGCCATTGCCCTTAGGCCCCAGGCGTCCTTGGGGAGGGCTTAGGGGCCGGTGGCTTGCACACTGCCTAGGGCTCCAGCAGGAAGAGCTCTGTGCGAGGGAAGGGAAGGGCTAGTGAAGGGCTCTTCCAGCGGTTGCTTGGCCGCCCAGACTCAGCTCGGCACGGAGTGCACCAGGCTCCCAGGGCCCCTGGCTGGGGTCTGCAGCCCCGCACACCCGGAGGCTGACTCCCTGGGCGCCCAGCAGCTGCCTCACACACGTAGCTTCCCTAGCGGTCTCCTCCCCAGCAGAGACGTGTGCAGCTGGTTGGGGCCTGCCCCTGCGTGCCTGGGCTCCCGCGCACAGCCCCAGCTCAGGACAAGCAGCCCCTGAGCCAAGACCTGCAGGAGGCGAAGAGCGCCCCCACCTGGAAGCCGAGTGAATAGCTGGCGGGGAGGCGAGCCTCCTCGAGGGAAGAAGAGGCAGCCCAGCCTCGTTTGGCTCAAGCCCTGCTTGGCTGGAGCCGAGTGCGCCTCCAGGACGGCAGAGCTCCAGCTCTGCTCAGAGGCCCGATCTGGCAGAGTTGCTGGCGCGAGGCTGCTCTGCCCTGGGCGAGCCTTGCCCAGACTTGCCCCCCTGCTAGGCTTCCTGCCCAGGAAAGAGCAGGCTGCGCGAGGCTGGGAGACGCCCCTGGCGCCTTCCTGGCCTCAGCTCCGCTCCTGCCTTGCCTTTGCACCTAGGCCCCAGGCGTCCTTGGGGAGGGCTTAGGGGCCAGTGGCTTGCACACTGACAAGGGCTCCAGCAGGAAGAGCTCTGTGCGAGGGAAGGGAAGGGCTAGTGCAGGGCTCCTCCAGCGGTTGATTGGCCGCCCAGACTCAGCGCTGCACGGAGTGCACCAGGCTCCCAGGGCCCCTGGCTGTGGTCTGCAGCCCCGCACACCCGGAGGCTGACTCCCTGGGCGCCCAGCAGCTGCCTCACACACGTAGCTTCCCTAGCGCTCTCCTCCCCAGCAGAGACGTGTGCAGCTGGTTGGGGCCTGCCCCTGCGTGCCTGGGCTCCCGCGCACAGCCCCAGCTCAGGGCAAGCAGCCCCTGAGCCAAGACCTGCAGGAGGCGCAGAGCGCCCCCACCTGGAAGCCGAGTGAACAGCTGGCGGGGAGGCGAGCCTCCTCGAGGGAAGAAGAGGAAGCCCAGCCTCGTTTGGCTCAAGCCCTATTTGGCTGGAGCCGAGTGCGCCTCCAGGACGGCAGAGCTCCAGCTCTGCTCAGAGGCCCGATCTGGCAGAGTTGCTGGCGCGAGGCTGCTCTGCCCTGGGCGAGCCTTGCCCAGACTTGCCTCGCTGCTAGGCTTCCTGCCCAGGAAGGACCAGGCTTCGGGAGGCTTGGAGACGCCACTGGCGCCTTCCTGGCCTCAGCTCCGCTCCTGCCTTGTCTTTACACCTAGGACCCAGGCGTCCTTGTGGAGGGCTTAGGGGCCGGTGGCTTGCACACTGCCAAGGGCTCCAGCAGGAAGAACTCTGTGCGAGGGAAGGGAAGGGCTAGTGCAGGGCTCCTCCAGCGGTTGCTTGGCCGCCCAGACTCAGCTCGGCACGGAGTGCACCAGGCTCCCAGGGCGCCTGGCTGGGGTCTGCAGCCCCGCACACCCGGAGGCTCACTCCCTGGGCGCCCAGCAGCTGCCTCACACACGTAGCTTCCCTAGCGCTCTCCTACCCGGCAGAGACGTGTGCAGCTGGTTGGGGCCTGCCCCTGCGTGCCTGGGCTCCCGCCCACAGCCCCAGCTCAGGGCAAGCAGCCCCTGAGCCAAGACCTGCAGGAGGCGCAGAGCGCCCCCACATGGAAGCCGAGTGAACAGCTGGCGGGGAGGCGAGCCTCCTCGAGGGAAGAAGAGGCAGCCCAGCCTCGTTTGGCTCAAGCCCTACTTGGCTGGAGCCCAGTGCACCTCCAGGACGGCAGAGCTCCAGCTCTGCTCAGAGGCCCGATCTGGCAGAGGTGCTGGCGCGAGGCTGCTCTGCCCTGGGCGAGCCTTGCCCAGACTTGCCCCCCTGCTAGGCTTCCTGCCCAGGAAAGAGCAGGCTGCGCGAGGCTGGGAGACGCCACTGGCGCCTTCCTGGCCTCAGCTCCGCTCCTGCCTTGCCTTTGCACATAGGCCCCGGCGTCCTTGGGGAGGGCTTAGGGGCCGGTGGCTTGCACACTGCCAAGGGCTCCAGCAGGAAGAGCTCTGTGCGAGGGAAGGGAAGGGCTAGTGCAGGGCTCCTCCAGCGGTTGCTTGGCCGCCCAGACTCAGCGCTGCACGGAGTGCACCAGGCTCCCAGGGCCCCTGGCTGTGGTCTGCAGCCCCGCACACCCGGAGGTTGACTCCCTGGGCGCCCAGCAGCTGCCTCACACACGTAGCTTCCCTAGCGCTCTCCTCCCCAGCAGAGAAGTGTGCAGCTGGTTGGGGCCTGCCCCTGCGTGCCTGGGCTCCCGCGCACAGCCCCAGCTCAGGGCAAGCAGCCCCTGAGCCAAGACCTGCAGGAGGCGCAGAGCGCCCCACCTGGAAGCTGAGTGAACAGCTGGCGGGGAGGCGAGCCTCCTCGAGGGAAGAAGAGGCAGCCCAGCCTCGTTTGGCTCAAGCCCTATTTGGCTGGAGCCGAGTGCGCCTCCAGGACGGCAGAGCTCCAGCTCCGCTCAGAGGCCCGATCTGGCAGAGTTGCTGGCGCGAGGCTGCTCTGCCCTGGGCGAGCCTTGCCCAGACTTGCCTCGCTGCTAGGCTTCCTGCCCAGGAAGGACCAGGCTGCGCGAGGCTTGGAGACGCCACTGGCGCCTTCCTGGCCTCAGCTCCGCTCCTGCCTTATCTTTACACCTAGGACCCAGGAGTCCTTGTGGAGGGCTTAGGGGCCGGTGGCTTGCACACTGCCAAGGGCTCCAGCAGGAAGAGCTGTGTGCGAGGGAATGGAAGGGCTAGTGCAGGGCTCCTCCAGCGGTTGCTTGGCCGCCCAGACTCAGCTCGGAACGGAGTGCACCAGGCTCCCAGGGCCCCTGGCTGGGGTCTGCAGCCCGGCACACCCGGAGGCTGACTCCCTGGGCGCCCAGCAGCTGCCTCACACACGTAGCTTCCCAAGCGCTCTCCTCCCCAGCAGAGACGTGTGCAGCTGGTTGGGGCCTGCCCCTGCGTGCCTGGGCTCCCACCCACAGCCCCAGCTCAGGGCAAGCAGCCCCTGAGCCAAGACCTGCAGGAGGCGCAGAGCGCCCCCACCTGGAAGCCGAGTGAACAGCTGGCGGGGAGGCGAGCCTCATCGAAGGAAGAAGAGGCAGCCCAGCCTCGTTTGGCTCAAGCCCTACTTGGCTGGAGCCGAGTGCGCCTCCAGGACGGCAGAGCTCCAGCTCTGCTCAGAGGCCCGATCTGGCAGAGTTGCTGGCGCGAGGCTGCTCTGCCCTGGGCGAGCCTTGCCCAGAATTGCCTCGCTGCTAGGCTTCCTGCCCAGAAAGGAGCAGGCTGCGCGAGGCTGGGAGACGCCACTGGCGCCGTCCTGGCCTCAGCTCCGCTCCTGCCTTGCCATTGCCCTTAGGCCCCAGGCGTCCTTGGGGAGGGCTTAGGGGCCGGTGGCTTGCACACTGCCTAGGGCTCCAGCAGGAAGAGCTCTGTGCGAGGGAAGGGAAGGGCTAGTGAAGGGCTCTTCCAGCGGTTGCTTGGCCGCCCAGACTCAGCTCGGCACGGAGTGCACCAGGCTCCCAGGGCCCCTGGCTGGGGTCTGCAGCCCCGCACACCCGGAGGCTGACTCCCTGGGCGCCCAGCAGCTGCCTCACACACGTAGCTTCCCTAGCGGTCTCCTCCCCAGCAGAGACGTGTGCAGCTGGTTGGGGCCTGCCCCTGCGTGCCTGGGCTCCCGCGCACAGCCCCAGCTCAGGACAAGCAGCCCCTGAGCCAAGACCTGCAGGAGGCGAAGAGCGCCCCCACCTGGAAGCCGAGTGAATAGCTGGCGGGGAGGCGAGCCTCCTCGAGGGAAGAAGAGGCAGCCCAGCCTCGTTTGGCTCAAGCCCTGCTTGGCTGGAGCCGAGTGCGCCTCCAGGACGGCAGAGCTCCAGCTCTGCTCAGAGGCCCGATCTGGCAGAGTTGCTGGCGCGAGGCTGCTCTGCCCTGGGCGAGCCTTGCCCAGACTTGCCCCCCGGCTAGGCTTCCTGCCCAGGAAAGATCAGGCTGCGCGAGGCTGGGAGACGCCACTGGCGCCTTCCTGGCCTCAGCTCCTCTCCTGCCTTGCCTTTGCACCTAGGCCCCAGGCGTCCTTGGGGAGGGCTTAGGGGCCAGTGGCTTGCACACTGCCAAGGGCTCCAGCAGGAAGAGCTCTGTGCGAGGGAAGGGAAGGGCTAGTGCAGGGCTCCTCCAGCGGTTGCTTGGCCGCCCAGACTCAGCGCTGCACGGAGTGCACCAGGCTCCCAGGGCCCCTGGCTGTGGTCTGCAGCCCCGCACACCCGGAGGCTGACTCCCTGGGCGCCCAGCAGCTGCCTCACACACGTAGCTTCCCTAGCGCTCTCCTCCCCAGCAGAGACGTGTGCAGCTGGTTGGGGCCTGCCCCTGCGTGCCTGGGCTCCCGCGCACAGCCCCAGCTCAGGGCAAGCAGCCCCTGAGCCAAGACCTGCAGGAGGCGCAGAGCGCCCCCACCTGGAAGCCGAGTGAACAGCTGGCGGGGAGGCGAGCCTCCTCGAGGGAAGAAGAGGAAGCCCAGCCTCGTTTGGCTCAAGCCCTATTTGGCTGGAGCCGAGTGCGACTCCAGGACGGCAGAGCTCCAGCTCTGCTCAGAGGCCCGATCTGGCAGAGTTGCTGGCGCGAGGCTGCTCTGCCCTGGGCGAGCCTTGCCCAGACTTGCCTCGCTGCTAGGCTTCCTGCCCAGGAAGGACCAGGCTGCGCGAGGCTTGGAGACGCCCTGGCGCCTTCCTGGCCTCAGCTCCGCTCCTGCCTTATCTTTACACCTAGGACACAGGCGTACTTGTGGAGGGCTTAGGGGCCGGTGGCTTGCACACTGCCAAGGGCTCCAGCAGGAAGAGCTCTGTGCGAGGGAAGGGAAGGGCTAGTGCAGGGCTCCTCCAGCGGTTGCTTGGCCGCCCAGACTCAGCTCGGAACGTAGTGCACCAGGCTCCCAGGGCGCCTGGCTGGGGTCTGCAGCCCCGCACACCCGGAGGCTCACTCCCTGAGCGCCAAGCAGCTGCCTCACACACGTAGCTTCCCTAGCGCTCTCCTCCCCAGCAGAGACGTGTGCAGCTGGTTGGGGCCTGCCCCTGCGTGCCTGGGCTCCCGCGCACAGCCCCAGCTCAGGGCAAGCAGCCCCTGAGCCAAGACCTGCAGGAGGCGCAGAGCGCCCCCACCTGGAAGCCGAGTGAACAGCTGGCGGGGAGGCGAGCCTCCTCGAGGGAAGAAGAGGAAGCCCAGCCTCGTTTGGTTCAAGCCCTATTTGGCTGGAGCCGAGTGCGCCTCCAGGACGGCAGAGCTCCAGCTCTGCTCAGAGGCCCGATCTGGCAGAGTTGCTGGCGCGAGGCTGCTCTGCCCTGGGCGAGCCTTGCCCAGACTTGCCTCGCTGCTAGGCTTCCTGCCCAGGAAGGACCAGGCTGCGCGAGGCTTGGAGACGCCCTGGCGCCTTCCTGGCCTCAGCTCCGCTCCTGCCTTGCCTTTGCACCTAGGCCCCAGGCGTCCTTGTGGAGGGCTTAGGGGCCGGTGGCTTGCACACTGCCAAGGGCTCCAGCAGGAAGAGCTCTGTGCGAGGGAAGGGAAGGGCTAGTGCAGGGCTCCTCCAGCGGTTGCTTGGCCGCCCAGACTCAGCTCGGAACGGAGTGCACCAGGCTCCCAGGGCGCCTGGCTGGGGTCTGCAGCCCCGCACACCCGGAGGCTCACTCCCTGGGCGCCCAGCAGCTGCCTCACACACGTAGCTTCCCTAGCGCTCTCCTCCCCGGCAGAGACGTGTGCAGCTGGTTGGGGCCTGCCCCTGCGTGCCTGGGCTCCCGCGCACAGCCCCAGCTCAGGGCAAGCAGCCCCTGAGCCAAGACCTGCAGGAGGCGAAGAGCGCCCCCACATGGAAGCCGAGTGAACAGCTGGCGGGGAGGCGAGCCTCCTCGAGGGAAGAAGAGGCAGCCCAGCCTCGTTTGGCTCAAGCCCTACTTGGCTGGAGCCGAGTGCGCCTCCAGGACGGCAGAGCTCCAGCTCTGCTCAGAGGCCCGATCTGGCATAGTTGCTGGCGCGAGGCTGCTCTGCCCTGGGCGAGCCTTGCCCAGACTTGCCCCCCTGCTAGGCTTCCTGCCCAGGAAAGAGCAGGCTGCGCGAGGCTGGGAGACGCCACTGGCGCCTTCCTGGCCTCAGCTCCGCTCCTGCCTTGCCTTTGCACCTAGGCCCCAGGCGTCCTTGGGGAGGGCTTAGGGGCCAGTGGCTTGCACACTGACAAGGGCTCCAGCAGGAAGAGCTCTGTGCGAGGGAAGGGAAGGGCTAGTGCAGGGCTCCTCCAGCGGTTGATTGGCCGCCCAGACTCAGCGCTGCACGGAGTGCACCAGGCTCCCAGGGCCCCTGGCTGTGGTCTGCAGCCCCGCACACCCGGAGGCTGACTCCCTGGGCGCCCAGCAGCTGCCTCACACACGTAGCTTCCCTAGCGCTCTCCTCCCCAGCAGAGATGTGTGCAGCTGGTTGGGGCCTGCCCCTGCGTGCCTGGGCTCCCGCGCACAGCCCCAGCTCAGGGCAAGCAGCCCCTGAGCCAAGACCTGCAGGAGGCGCAGAGCGCCCCCACCTGGAAGCCGAGTGAACAGCTGGCGGGGAGGCGAGCCTCCTCGAGGGAAGAAGAGGAAGCCCAGCCTCGTTTGGCTCAAGCCCTATTTGGCTGGAGCCGAGTGCGCCTCCAGGACGGCAGAGCTCCAGCTATGCTCAGAGGCCCGATCTGGCAGAGTTGCTGGCGCGAGGCTGCTCTGCCCTGGGCGAGCCTTGCCCAGACTTGCCTCGCTGCTAGGCTTCCTGCCCAGGAAGGACCAGGCTTCGGGAGGCTTGGAGACGCCACTGGCGCCTTCCTGGCCTCAGCTCCGCTCCTGCCTTGTCTTTACACCTAGGACCCAGGCGTCCTTGTGGAGGGCTTAGGGGCCGGTGGCTTGCACACTGCCAAGGGCTCCAGCAGGAAGAACTCTGTGCGAGGGAAGGGAAGGGCTAGTGCAGGGCTCCTCCAGCGGTTGCTTGGCCGCCCAGACTCAGCTCGGCACGGAGTGCACCAGGCTCCCAGGGCGCCTGGCTGGGGTCTGCAGCCCCGCACACCCGGAGGCTCACTCCCTGGGCGCCCAGCAGCTGCCTCACACACGTAGCTTCCCTAGCGCTCTCCTACCCGGCAGAGACGTGTGCAGTTGGTTGGGGCCTGCCCCTGCGTGCCTGGGCTCCCGCCCACAGCCCCAGCTCAGGGCAAGCAGCCCCTGAGCCAAGACCTGCAGGAGGCGCAGAGCGCCCCCACCTGGAAGCCGAGTGAACAGCTGGCGGGGAGGCGAGCCTCCTCGAGGGAAGAAGAGGCAGCCCAGCCTCGTTTGGCTCAAGCCCTACTTGGCTGGAGCCCAGTGCACCTCCAGGACGGCAGAGCTCCAGCTCTGCTCAGAGGCCCGATCTGGCAGAGGTGCTGGCGCGAGGCTGCTCTGCCCTGGGCGAGCCTTGCCCAGACTTGCCCCCCTGCTAGGCTTCCTGCCCAGGAAAGAGCAGGCTGCGCGAGGCTGGGAGACGCCACTGGCGCCTTCCTGGCCTCAGCTCCGCTCCTGCCTTGCCTTTGCACATAGGCCCCGGCGTCCTTGGGGAGGGCTTAGGGGCCGGTGGCTTGCACACTGCCAAGGGCTCCAGCAGGAAGAGCTCTGTGCGAGGGAAGGGAAGGGCTAGTGCAGGGCTCCTCCAGCGGTTGCTTGGCCGCCCAGACTCAGCGCTGCACGGAGTGCACCAGGCTCCCAGGGCCCCTGGCTGTGGTCTGCAGCCCCGCACACCCGGAGGTTGACTCCCTGGGCGCCCAGCAGCTGCCTCACACACGTAGCTTCCCTAGCGCTCTCCTCCCCAGCAGAGAAGTGTGCAGCTGGTTGGGGCCTGCCCCTGCGTGCCTGGGCTCCCGCGCACAGCCCCAGCTCAGGGCAAGCAGCCCCTGAGCCAAGACCTGCAGGAGGCGCAGAGCGCCCCACCTGGAAGCTGAGTGAACAGCTGGCGGGGAGGCGAGCCTCCTCGAGGGAAGAAGAGGCAGCCCAGCCTCGTTTGGCTCAAGCCCTATTTGGCTGGAGCCGAGTGCGCCTCCAGGACGGCAGAGCTCCAGCTCCGCTCAGAGGCCCGATCTGGCAGAGTTGCTGGCGCGAGGCTGCTCTGCCCTGGGCGAGCCTTGCCCAGACTTGCCTCGCTGCTAGGCTTCCTGCCCAGGAAGGACCAGGCTGCGCGAGGCTTGGAGACGCCACTGGCGCCTTCCTGGCCTCAGCTCCGCTCCTGCCTTATCTTTACACCTAGGACCCAGGAGTCCTTGTGGAGGGCTTAGGGGCCGGTGGCTTGCACACTGCCAAGGGCTCCAGCAGGAAGAGCTGTGTGCGAGGGAATGGAAGGGCTAGTGCAGGGCTCCTCCAGCGGTTGCTTGGCCGCCCAGACTCAGCTCGGAACGGAGTGCACCAGGCTCCCAGGGCCCCTGGCTGGGGTCTGCAGCCCGGCACACCCGGAGGCTGACTCCCTGGGCGCCCAGCAGCTGCCTCACACACGTAGCTTCCCAAGCGCTCTCCTCCCCAGCAGAGACGTGTGCAGCTGGTTGGGGCCTGCCCCTGCGTGCCTGGGCTCCCACCCACAGCCCCAGCTCAGGGCAAGCAGCCCCTGAGCCAAGACCTGCAGGAGGCGCAGAGCGCCCCCACCTGGAAGCCGAGTGAACAGCTGGCGGGGAGGCGAGCCTCATCGAAGGAAGAAGAGGCAGCCCAGCCTCGTTTGGCTCAAGCCCTACTTGGCTGGAGCCGAGTGCGCCTCCAGGACGGCAGAGCTCCAGCTCTGCTCAGAGGCCCGATCTGGCAGAGTTGCTGGCGCGAGGCTGCTCTGCCCTGGGCGAGCCTTGCCCAGAATTGCCTCGCTGCTAGGCTTCCTGCCCAGAAAGGAGCAGGCTGCGCGAGGCTGGGAGACGCCACTGGCGCCGTCCTGGCCTCAGCTCCGCTCCTGCCTTGCCATTGCCCTTAGGCCCCAGGCGTCCTTGGGGAGGGCTTAGGGGCCGGTGGCTTGCACACTGCCTAGGGCTCCAGCAGGAAGAGCTCTGTGCGAGGTAAGGGAAGGGCTAGTGCAGGGCTCCTCCAGCGGTTGCTTGGCCGCCCAGACTCAGCTCGGCACGGAGTGCACCAGGCTCCCAGGGCCCCTGGCTGGGGTCTGCAGCCCCGCACACCCGGAGGCTGACTCCCTGGGCGCCCAGCAGCTGCCTCACACACGTAGCTTCCCTAGCGGTCTCCTCCCCAGCAGAGACGTGTGCAGCTGGTTGGGGCCTGCCCCTGCGTGCCTGGGCTCCCGCGCACAGCCCCAGCTCAGGACAAGCAGCCCCTGAGCCAAGACCTGCAGGAGGCGAAGAGCGCCCCCACCTGGAAGCCGAGTGAATAGCTGGCGGGGAGGCGAGCCTCCTCGAGGGAAGAAGAGGCAGCCCAGCCTCGTTTGGCTCAAGCCCTGCTTGGCTGGAGCCGAGTGCGCCTCCAGGACGGCAGAGCTCCAGCTCTGCTCAGAGGCCCGATCTGGCAGAGTTGCTGGCGCGAGGCTGCTCTGCCCTGGGCGAGCCTTGCCCAGACTTGCCCCCCGGCTAGGCTTCCTGCCCAGGAAAGATCAGGCTGCGCGAGGCTGGGAGACGCCACTGGCGCCTTCCTGGCCTCAGCTCCTCTCCTGCCTTGCCTTTGCACCTAGGCCCCAGGCGTCCTTGGGGAGGGCTTAGGGGCCAGTGGCTTGCACACTGCCAAGGGCTCCAGCAGGAAGAGCTCTGTGCGAGGGAAGGGAAGGGCTAGTGCAGGGCTCCTCCAGCGGTTGCTTGGCCGCCCAGACTCAGCGCTGCACGGAGTGCACCAGGCTCCCAGGGCCCCTGGCTGTGGTCTGCAGCCCCGCACACCCGGAGGCTGACTCCCTGGGCGCCCAGCAGCTGCCTCACACACGTAGCTTCCCTAGCGCTCTCCTCCCCAGCAGAGACGTGTGCAGCTGGTTGGGGCCTGCCCCTGCGTGCCTGGGCTCCCGCGCACAGCCCCAGCTCAGGGCAAGCAGCCCCTGAGCCAAGACCTGCAGGAGGCGCAGAGCGCCCCCACCTGGAATCCGAGTGAACAGCTGGCGGGGAGGCGAGCCTCCTCGAGGGAAGAAGAGGAAGCCCAGCCTCGTTTGGCTCAAGCCCTATTTGGCTGGAGCCGAGTGCGCCTCCAGGACGGCAGAGCTCCAGCTCTGCTCAGAGGCCCGATCTGGCAGAGTTGCTGGCGCGAGGCTGCTCTGCCCTGGGCGAGCCTTGCCCAGACTTGCCTCGCTGCTAGGCTTCCTGCCCAGGAAGGACCAGGCTGCGCGAGGCTTGGAGACGCCCTGGCGCCTTCCTGGCCTCAGCTCCGCTCCTGCCTTATCTTTACACCTAGGACACAGGCGTCCTTGTGGAGGGCTTAGGGGCCGGTGGCTTGCACACTGCCAAGGGCTCCAGCAGGAAGAGCTCTGTGCGAGGGAAGGGAAGGGCTAGTGCAGGGCTCCTCCAGCGGTTGCTTGGCCGCCCAGACTCAGCTCGGAAAGTAGTGCACCAGGCTCCCAGGGCGCCTGGCTGGGGTCTGCAGCCCCGCACACCCGGAGGCTCACTCCCTGAGCGCCAAGCAGCTGCCTCACACACGTAGCTTCCCTAGCGCTCTCCTCCCCAGCAGAGACGTGTGCAGCTGGTTGGGGCCTGCCCCTGCGTGCCTGGGCTCCCGCGCACAGCCCCAGCTCAGGGCAAGCAGCCCCTGAGCCAAGACCTGCAGGAGGCGCAGAGCGCCCCCACCTGGAAGCCGAGTGAACAGCTGGCGGGGAGGCGAGCCTCCTCGAGGGAAGAAGAGGAAGCCCAGCCTCGTTTGGTTCAAGCCCTATTTGGCTGGAGCCGAGTGCGCCTCCAGGACGGCAGAGCTCCAGCTCTGCTCAGAGGCCCGATCTGGCAGAGTTGCTGGCGCGAGGCTGCTCTGCCCTGGGCGAGCCTTGCCCAGACTTGCCTCGCTGCTAGGCTTCCTGCCCAGGAAGGACCAGGCTGCGCGAGGCTTGGAGACGCCCTGGCGCCTTCCTGGCCTCAGCTCCGCTCCTGCCTTGCCTTTGCACCTAGGCCCCAGGCGTCCTTGTGGAGGGCTTAGGGGCCGGTGGCTTGCACACTGCCAAGGGCTCCAGCAGGAAGAGCTCTGTGCGAGGGAAGGGAAGGGCTAGTGCAGGGCTCCTCCAGCGGTTGCTTGGCCGCCCAGACTCAGCTCGGAACGGAGTGCACCAGGCTCCCAGGGCGCCTGGCTGGGGTCTGCAGCCCCGCACACCCGGAGGCTCACTCCCTGGGCGCCCAGCAGCTGCCTCACACACGTAGCTTCCCTAGCGCTCTCCTCCCCGGCAGAGACGTGTGCAGCTGGTTGGGGCCTGCCCCTGCGTGCCTGGGCTCCCGCGCACAGCCCCAGCTCAGGGCAAGCAGCCCCTGAGCCAAGACCTGCAGGAGGCGAAGAGCGCCCCCACATGGAAGCCGAGTGAACAGCTGGCGGGGAGGCGAGCCTCCTCGAGGGAAGAAGAGGCAGCCCAGCCTCGTTTGGCTCAAGCCCTACTTGGCTGGAGCCCAGTGCACCTCCAGGACGGCAGAGCTCCAGCTCTGCTCATAGGCCCGATCTGGCAGAGTTGCTGGCGCGAGGCTGCTCTGCCCTGGGCGAGCCTTGCCCAGACTTGCCTCGCTGATAGGCTTCCTGCCAAGGAAGGAGCTGGCTGCGCGAGGCTGGGAGACGCCACTGGCGCCTTCCTGGCCTCAGCTCGGCTCCTGCCTTGCCTTTGCACCTAGGCCCCAGGCGTCCTTGGGGAGGGCTTAGGGGCCGGTGGCTTGCACACTGCGCAAGGCTCCAGCAGGAAGAGCTCTGTGCGAGGGAAGGGAAGGGCTAGTGCAGGGCTCCTCCAGCGGTTGCTTGGCCGCCCAGACTCAGCGCTGCACGGAGTGCACCAGGCTCCCAGGGCCCCTGGATGGGGTCTGCAGCCCCGCACACCCGGAGGCGGACTCCCTGACCGCCAAGAAGCTGCCTCACACACGTAGCTTCCCTAGCGCTCTCCTCCCCAGCAGAGACGTGTGCAGCTGGTTGGGGCCTGCCCCTGCGTGCCTGGGCTCCCGCGCACAGCCCCAGCTCAGGGCAAGCAGCCCCTGAGCCAAGACCTGCAGGAGGCGCAGAGCGCCCCCACCTGGAAGCCGAGTGAACAGCTGGCGGGGAGGCGAGCCTCCTCGAGGGAAGAAGAGGCAGCCCAGCCTCGTTTGGCTCAAGCCCTACTTGGCTGGAGCCGAGTGCGCCTCCAGGACGGCAGAGCTCCAGCTCTGCTCAGAGGCCCGATCTGGCAGAGTTGCTGGCGCGAGGCTGCTCTGCCCTGGGCGAGCCTTGCCCAGACTTGCCCCCCTGTTAGGCTTCCTGCCCAGGAAAGAGCAGGCTGCGCGAGGCTGGGAGACGCCACTGGCGCCTTCCTGGCCTCAGCTCCGCTCCGGCCTTGCCTTTGCACCTAGGCCCCAGGCGTCCTTGGGGAGGGCTTAGGGACCAGTGGCTTGCACACTGCCAAGGGCTCCAGCAGGAAGAGCTCTGTGCGAGGGAAGGGAAGGGCTAGTGCAGGGCTCCTCCAGCGGTTGCTTGGCCGCCCAGACTCAGCGCTGCACGGAGTGCACCAGGCTCCCAGGGCCCCTGGCTGTGGTCTGCAGCCCCGCACACCCGGAGGCTGACTACCTGGGCGCCCAGCAGCTGCCTCACACACGTAGCTTCCCTAGCGCTCTCCTCCCCAGCAGAGACGTGTGCAGCTGGTTGGGGCCTGCCCCTGCGTGCCTGGGCTCCCGCGCACAGCCCCAGCTCAGGGCAAGCAGCCCCTGAGCCAAGACCTGCAGGAGGCGCAGAGCGCCCCCACCTGGAAGCCGAGTGAACAGCTGGCGGGGAGGCGAGCCTCCTCGAGGGAAGAAGAGGAAGCCCAGCCTCGTTTGGCTCAAGCCCTATTTGGCTGGAGCCGAGTGTGCGTCCAGGACGGCAGAGCTCCAGCTCTGCTCAGAGGCCCGATCTGGCAGAGTTGCTGGCGCGAGGCTGCTCTGCCCTGGGCGAGCCTTGCCCAGACTTGCCTCGCTGCTAGGCTTCCTGCCCAGGAAGGACCAGGCTGCGCGAGGCTTGGATACGCCACTGGCGCCTTCCTGGCCTCAGCTCCGCTCCTGCCTTGTCTTTACACCTAGGACCCAGGCGTCCTTGTGGAGGGCTTAGGGGCCGGTGGCTTGCACACTGCCTAGGGCTCCAGCAGGAAGAGCTCTGTGCGAGGGAAGGGAAGGGCTAGTGCAGGGCTCCTCCAGCGGTTGCTTGGCCGCCCAGACTCAGCTCGGAACGGAGTGCACCAGGCTTCCAGGGCGCCTGGCTGGGGTCTGCAGCCCCGCACACCCGGAGGCTCACTCCATGGGCGCCCAGCAGCTGCCTCACACACGTAGCTTCCCTAGCGCTCTCCTCCCCAGCAGAGACGTGTGCAGCTGGTTGGGGCCTGCCCCTGAGTGCCTGGGCTCCTGCGCACCGCCCCAGCTCAGGGCAAGCAGGCCCTAATCCAAGACCTGCAGGAGGCGAAGAGTGCCCCCACCTGGAAGCCGAGTGAACAGCTGGCGGGGAGGCGAGCCTCCTCGAGGGAAGAAGAGGCAGCCCAGCCTCGTTTGGCTCAAGCCCTACTTGGCTGGAGCCGAGTGCGCCTCCAGGACGGCAGAGCTCCAGCTCTGCTCAGAGGCCCGATCTGGCAGAGTTGCTGGCGCGAGGCTGCTCTGCCCTGGGCGAGCCTTGCCCAGACTTGCCTCGCTGCTAGGCTTCCTGCCCAGGAAGGAGCAGGCTGCGCGAGGCTGGGAGACGCCACTGGCGCCGTCCTGGCCTCAGCTCCGCTCCTGCCTTGCCTTTGTACCTAGGCCCCAGGCGTCCTTGGGGAGGGCTTAGGGGCCAGTGGCTTGCACACTGCCAAGGGCTCCAGCAGGAAGAGCTCTGTGCGAGGGAAGGGAAGGGCTAGTGCAGGGCTCCTCCAGCGGTTGCTTGGCCGCCCAGACTCAGCGCTGCACGGAGTGCACCAGGCTCCCAGGGCCCCTGGCTGGGGTCTGCAGCCCCGCACACCCGGAGGCTGACTCCCTGGGCGCCCAGCAGCTGCCTCACACACGTAGCTTCCCTAGCGCTCTCCTCCCCAGCAGAGACGTGTGCAGCTGGTTGGGGCCTTCCCCTGCGTGCCTGGGCTCCCGCCCACAGCCCCAGCTCAGGGCAAGCAGCCCCTGAGCCAAGACCTGCAGGAGGCGCAGAGCGCCCCCACCTGGAAGCCGAGTGAACAGCTGGCGGGGAGGCGAGCCTCCTCGAGGGAAGAAGAGGCAGCCCAGCCTCGTTTGGCTCAAGCCCTACTTGGCTGGAGCCGAGTGCTCCTCCAGGACGGCAGAGCTCCAGCTCTGCTCAGAGGCCCGATCTGGCAGAGTTGCTGGCGCGAGGCTGCTCTGCCCTGGGCGAGCCTTGCCCAGACTTGCCTCGCTGCTAGGCTTCCTGCCCAGGAAGGAGCAGGCTGCGCGAGGCTGGGAGACGCCACTGGCGCCGTCCTGGCCTCAGCTCCGCTCCTGCCTTGCCTTTGCACCTAGGCCCCAGGCGTCCTTGGGGAGGGCTTAGGGGCCGGTGGCTTTCACACTGCCAAGGGCTCCAGCAGGAAGAGCTCTGTGCGAGGGAAGGGAAGGGCTAGTGCAGGGCTCCTCCAGCGGTTGCTTGGCCGCCCAGACTCAGCTCGGCAAGGAGTGCACCAGGCTCCCAGGGACCCTGGCTGGGGTCTGCAGCCCCGCACACCTGGAGGCTCACTCCCTGGGCGCCCAGCAGCTGCCTCACACACGTAGCTTCCCTAGCGCTCTCCTCCCCAGCAGAGACGTGTGCAGCTGGTTGGTGCCTGCCCCTGAGTGCCTGGGCTCCTGCGCACAGCCCCAGCTCAGGGCAAGCAGGCCCTGAGCCAAGACCTACAGGAGGCGAAGAGCGCCCCCACCTGGAAGCCGAGTGAACAGCTGGCGGGGAGGCGAGCCTCCTCGAGGGAAGAAGAGGCAGCCCAGCCTCGTTTGGCTCAAGCCCTATTTGGCTGGAGCCGAGTGCGCCTCCAGGACGGCAGAGCTCCAGCTCTGCTCAGAGGCCCGATCTGGCAGAGTTGCTGGCGCGAGGCTGCTCTGCCCTGGGCAAGCCTTGCCCAGACTTTCCTCGCTGATAGGCTTCCTGCCAAGGAAGGAGCTGGCTGCGCGAGGCTGGGAGACGCCACTGGCGCCTTCCTGGCCTCAGCTCGGCTCCTGCCTTGCCTTTGCACCTAGGCCCCAGGCCTCCTTGGGGAGGGCTTAGGGGCCGGTGGCTTGCTCACTGCCCAAGGCTCCAGCAGGAAGAGCTCTGTGCGAGGGAAGGGAAGGGCTAGTGCAGGGCTCCTCCAGCGGTTGCTTGGCCGCCCAGACTCAACGCTGCACGGAGTGCACCAGGCTCCCAGGGACCCTGGATGAGGTCTGCAGCCCCGCACACCCGGAGGCTGACTCCCTGAGCGCCAAGCAGCTGCCTCACACACGTAGCTTCCCTAGCGCTCTCCTCCCCAGCAGAGACGTGTGCAGCTGGTTGGGGCCTTCCCCTGCGTGCCTGGGCTCCCGCGCACAGCCCCAGCTCAGGGCAAGCAGCCCCTGAGCCAAGACCTGCAGGAGGCGCAGAGCGCCCCCACCTGGAAGCCGAGTGAACAGCTGGCGGGGAGGCGAGCCTCATCGAAGGAAGAAGAGGCAGCCCAGCCTCGTTTGGCTCAAGCCCTACTTGGCTGGAGCCGAGTGCGCCTCCAGGACGGCAGAGCTCCAGCTCTGCTCAGAGGCCGATCTGGCAGAGTTACTGGCGCGAGGCTGCTATGCCCTGGGCGAGCCTTGCCCAGAATTGCCTCGCTGCTAGGCTTCCTGCCCAGAAAGGAGCAGGCTGCGCGAGGCTGGGAGACGCCACTGGCGCCTTCCTGGCCTCAGCTCCGCTCCTGCCTTGCCTTTGCACCTAGGCCCAGGCGTCCTTGGGGAGGGCTTAGGGGCCGGTGGCTTGCACACTGCCAAGGGCTCCAGCAGGAAGAGCTCTGTGCGAGGGAAGGGAAGGGCTAGTGCAGGGCTCCTCCAGCGGTTGCTTGGCCGCCCAGACTCAGCTCGGCACGGAGTGCACCAGGCTCCCAGGGCCCCTGGCTGGGGTCTGCAGCCCCGCACACCCGGAGGCTGACTCCCTGGGCGCCAAGCAGCTGCCTCACACACGTAGCTTCCCTAGCGCTCTCCTCCCCAGCAGAGAGGTGTGCAGCTGGTTGCGGCCTGCCCCTGCGTGCCTGGGTTCCTGTGCACAGCCCCAGCTCAGGGCAAGCAGCCCCTGAGCCAAGACCTGCAGGAGGCGCAGAGCGCCCCCACCTGGAAGCCGAGTGAACAGCTGGCGGGGAGGAGAGCCTCCTCGAGGGAAGAAGAGGCAGCCCAGCCTCGTTTGGCTCAAGCCCTACTTGGCTGGAGCCGAGTGCGCCTCCAGGACGGCAGAGCTCCTGCTCTGCTCAGAGGCCTGATCTGGCAGAGTTGCTGGCGCGAGGCTGCTCTGCCCTGGGCGAGCCTTGCCCAGACTTGCCTCGCTGCTAGGCTTCCTGCCCAGGAAGGAGCAGGCTGCGAGAGGCTGGGAGACGCCACTGGCGCCTTCCTGGCCTCAGCTCCGCTCCTGCCTTGCCTTTGCACCTAGGCCCCAGGCGTCCTTGGGGAGGGCTTAGGGGCCAGTGGCTTGCACACTGCCAAGGGCTCCAGCAGGAAGAGCTCTGTGCGAGGGAAGGGAAGGGCTAGTGCAGGGCTCCTCCAGCGGTTGCTTGGCCGCCCAGACTCAGCTCGGCACGGAGTGCACCAGGCTCCCAGGGCTCCTGGCTGGGGTCTGCAGCCCCGCACACCCGGAGGCTGACTCCCTGGGCGCCCAGCAGCTGCCTCACACACGTAGCTTCCCTAGAGCTCTCCTCCCCAGCAGAGACGTCTGCAGCTGGTTGGGGCCTGCCCCTGCGTGCCTGGGCTCCTGCGCTCAGCCCCAGCTCAGGGCAAGCAGCCCCTGAGCCAAGACCTGCAGGAGGCGCAGAGCGCCCCCACCTGGAAGCCGAGTGAACAGCTGGCGGGGAGGCGAGCCTCCTCGAGGGAAGAAGAGGCAGCCCAGCCTCGTTTGGCTCAAGCCCTACTTGGCTGGAGCCGAGTGCGCCTCCAGGACTGCAGAGCTCTAGCTCTGCTCAGAGGCCCGATCTGGCAGAGTTGCTGGGGCGAGGCTGCTCTGCCCTGGGCGAGCCTTGCCCAGACTTGCCTCGCTGCTAGGCTTCCTGACCAGGAAGGAGCTGGCTGCGCGAGGCTGGGAAACGCCACTGGTGCCTTCCTGGCCTCAGCTCCGCTCCTGCCTTGCCTTTGCACCTAGGCCCCAGGCGTCCTTGGGGAGGGCTTAGGGGCCGGTGGCTTGCACACTGCCAAAGGCTCCAGCAGGAAAAGCTGTGTGCGAGGGAAGGGAAGGGCTAGTGCAGGGCTCCTCCAGCGGTTGCTTGGCCGCCCAGACTCAGCTCGGCAAGGAGTGCACCAGCCTCCCAGGGCCCCTGGCTGGGGTCTGCAGCCCCGCACACCCGGAGGCTGACTCCCTGGGCGCCCAGCAGCTGCCTCACACACGTAGCTTCCCTAGCGCTCTCCTCCCCAGCAGAGACGTGTGCAGCAGGTTGGGGCCTGCCCCTCCGTGCCTGGGCTCCCGCCCACAGCCCCAGCTCAGGGCAAGCAGCCCCTGAGCCAAGACCTGCAGGAGGCGCAGAGCGCCCCCACCTGGAAGCCGAGTGAACAGCTGGCGGGGAGGCGAGCCTCCTCGAGGGAAGAAGAGGCAGCCCAGCCTCGTTTGGCTCAAGCCCTACTTGGCTGGAGCCGAGTGCGCCTCCAGGACGGCAGAGCTCCTGCTCTGCTCAGAGGCCCGATCTGGCAGAGTTGCTAGCGTGAGGCTGCTCTGCCCTGGGCGAGCCTTGCCCAGACTTGCCTCGCTGCTAGGCTTCCTGCCCAGGAAGGAGCAGGCTGCGAGAGGCTGGGAGACGCCACTGGTGCGTTCCTGGCCTCAGCTCCCCTCCTGCCTTGCCTTTGCACCTAGGCCCCAGGCGTCCTTGGGGAGGGCTTAGGGGCCGGTGGCTTGCACACTGCCAAGGGCACCAGCAGGAAGAGCTCTGTGCGAGGGAAGGGAAGGGCTAGTGCAGGGCTCCTCCAGCGGTTGCTTGGCCGCCCAGACTCAGCGCCGCACGGAGTTCACCAGGCTCCCAGGGCCCCTGGCTGGGGTCTGCAGCCCCGCACACCCGGAGGCTTACTCCCTGGGCGCCCAGCAGCTGCCTCACACACGTAGCTTCCCTAGCGCTCTCCTCCCCAGCAGAGACGTGTGCAGCTGGTTGGGGCCTTCCCCTGCGTGCCTGGGCTCCCGCCCACAGCCCCAGCTCAGGGCAAGCAGCCCCTGAGCCAAGACCTGCAGGAGGCGCAGAGCGCCCCCACCTGGAAGCCGAGTGAACAGCTGGCGGGGAGGCGAGCCTCCTCGAGGGAAGAAGAGGAAGCCCAGCCTCGTTTGGCTCAAGCCCTATTTGGCTGGAGCCGAGTGCGCCTCCAGGACGGCAGAGCTCCAGCTCTGCTCAGAGGCCCGATCTGGCAGAGTTGCTGGCGCGAGGCTGCTCTGCCCTGGGCGAGCCTTGCCCAGACTTGCCTCGCTGCTAGGCTTCCTGCCCAGAAAGGAGCAGGCTGCGCGAGGCTGGGAGACGCCACTGTCGCCTTCCTGGCCTCAGCTCCGCTCCTGCCTTGCCTTTGCACCTAGGCCCCAGGCGTCCTTGGGGAGGGCTTAGGGGCCGGTGGCTTGCACACTGCCAAGGGCTCCAGCAGGAAGAGCTCTGTGCGAGGGAAGGGAAGGGCTAGTGCAGGGCTCCTCCAGCGGTTGCTTGGCCCCCCAGACTCAGCTCGGCACGGAGTGCACCAGGCTCCCAGGGCCCCTGGCTGGGGTCTGCAGCCCCGCACACCCGGAGGCTGACTCCCTGGGCGCCCAGCAGCTGCCTCACACACGTAGCTTCCCTAGCGCTCTCCTGCCCAGCAGAGAGGTGTGCAGCTGGTTGCGGCCTGCCCCTGCGTGACTGGGTTCCTGTGCACAGCCCCAGCTCAGGGCAAGCAGCCCCTGAGCCAAGACCTGCAGGAGGCGCAGAGCGCCCCCACCTGGAAGCCGAGTGAACAGCTGGCGGGGAGGCGAGCCTCCTCGAGGGAAGAAGAGGCAGCCCAGCTTCGTTTGGCTCAAGCCCTACTTGGCTGGAGCCGAGTGCGCCTCCAGGACGGCAGAGCTCCAGCTCTGCTCAGAGGCCCGATCTGGCAGAGTTGCTGGCGCGAGGCTGCTCTGCCCTGGGCGAGCCTTGCCCAGACTTGCCCCCCTGCTAGGCTTCCTGCCCAGGAAAGAGCAGGCTGCGCGAGGCTGGGAGACGCCACTGGCGCCTTCCTGGCCTCAGCTCCGCTCCGGCCTTGCCTTTGCACCTAGGCCCCAGGCGTCCTTGGGGAGGGCTTAGGGGCCAGTGGCTTGCACACTGCCAAGGGCTCCAGCAGGAAGAGCTCTGTGCGAGGGAAGGGAAGGGCTAGTGCAGGGCTCCTCCAGCGGTTGCTTGGCCGCCCAGACTCAGCGCTGCACGGAGTGCACCAGGCTCCCAGTGCCCCTGGCTGTGGTCTGCAGCCCCATACACACGGAGGCTGACTACCTGGGCGCCCAGCAGCGGCCTCACACACGTAGCTTCCCTAGCGCTCTCCTCCCCAGCAAAGACGTGTGCAGCTGGTTGGGGCCTGCCCCTGCGTGCCTGGGCTCCCGCGCACAGCCCCAGCTCAGGGCAAGCAGCCCCTGAGCCAAGACCTGCAGGAGGCGCAGAGCGCCCCCACCTGGAAGCCGAGTGAACAGCTGGCGGGGAGGCGAGCCTCCTCGAGGGAAGAAGAGGAAGCCCAGCCTCGTTTGGCTCAAGCCCTATTTGGCTGGAGCCGAGTGCGCCTCCAGGACGGCAGAGCTCCAGCTCTGCTCAGAGGCCCGATCTGGCAGAGTTGCTGGCGCGAGGCTGCTCTGCCCTGGGCGAGCCTTGCCCAGACTTGCCTCGCTGCTAGGCTTCCTGCCCAGGAAGGAGCAGGCTGCGCGAGGCTTGGAGACGCCACTGCGCCTTCCTGGCCTCAGCTCCGCTCCTGCCTTGTCTTTACACCTAGGCCCCAGGCGTCCTTGTGGAGGGCTTAGGGGCCGGTGGCTTGCACACTGCCAAGGGCTCCAGCAGGAAGAGCTCTGTGCGAGGGAAGGGAAGGGCTAGTGCAGGGCTCCTCCAGCGGTTGCTTGGCCGCCCAGACTCAGCTCGGCACGGAGTGCACCAGGCTCCCAGGTCTCCTGGCTGGGGTCTGCAGCCCCGCACACCCGGAGGCTGACTCCCTGGGCGCCCAGCAGCAGCCTCACACACGTAGCTTCTCTAGCGCTCTCCTCCCCAGCAGAGACGTCTGCAGCTGGTTGGGGCCTGCCCCTGCGTGCCTGAGCTCCCGCGCACAGCCCCAGCTCAGGGCAAGCAGCCCCTGAGCCAAGACCTGCAGGAGGCGCAGAGCGCCCCCACCTGGAAGCCGAGTGAACAGCTGGCAGGGAGGCGAGCCTCCTCGAGGGAAGAAGAGGCAGCCCAGCCTCGTTTGGCTCAAGCCCTACTTGGCTGGAGCCGAGTGCGCCTCCAGGACGGCAGAGCTCCAGCTCTGCTCAGAGGCCCGATCTGGCAGAGTTGCTGGCGCGAGGCTGCTCTGCCCTGGGCGAGCCTTGCCCAGACTTGACTCGCTGATATGCTTCCTGCCCAGGAAGGAGCAGGCTGCGAGAGGCTGGGAGACGCCACTGCGCCTTCCTGGCCTCAGCTCCGCTCCTGCCTTGCCTTTGCACCTAGGCCCCAGGCGTCCTTGGGGAGGGCTTAGGGGCCGGTGGCTTGCACACTGCCAAGGGCTCCAGCAGGAAGAGCTGTGTGCGAGGGAAGGGAAGGGCTAGTGCAGGGCTCCTCCAGCGGTTGCTTGGCCGCCCAGACTCAGCTCGGCAAGGAGTGCACCAGGCTCCCAGGGACCCTGGCTGGGGTCTGCAGCCCCGCACACCTGGAGGCTCACTCCCTGGGCGCCCAGCAGCTGCCTCACACACGTAGCTTCCCTAGCGCTCTCCTCCCCAGCAGAGACGTGTGCAGCTGGTTGGTGCCTGCCCCTGAGTGCCTGGGCTCCTGCGCACAGCCCCAGCTCAGGGCAAGCAGGCCCTGAGCCAAGACCTACAGGAGGCGAAGAGCGCCCCCACCTGGAAGCCGAGTGAACAGCTGGCGGGGAGGCGAGCCTCCTCGAGGGAAGAAGAGGCAGCCCAGCCTCGTTTGGCTCAAGCCCTATTTGGCTGGAGCCGAGTGCGCCTCCAGGACGGCAGAGCTCCAGCTCTGCTCAGAGGCCCGATCTGGCAGAGTTGCTGGCGCGAGTCTGCTCTGCCCTGGGCGAGCCTTGCCCAGACTTTCCTCGCTGATAGGCTTCCTGCCAAGGAAGGAGCTGGCTGCGCGAGGCTGGGAGACGCCACTGGCGCCTTCCTGGCCTCAGCTCGGCTCCTGCCTTGCCTTTGCACCTAGGCCCCAGGCCTCCTTGGGGAGGGCTTAGGGGCCGGTGGCTTGCTCACTGCCCAAGGCTCCAGCAGGAAGAGCTCTGTGCGAGGGAAGGGAAGGGCTAGTGCAGGGCTCCTCCAGCGGTTGCTTGGCCGCCCAGACTCAGCTCGGCACGGAGTGCACCAGGCTCCCAGGGCTCCTGGCTGGGGTCTGCAGCCCCGCACACCCGGAGGCTGACTCCCTGGGCGCCCAGCAGCTGCCTCACACACGTAGCTTCCCTAGAGCTCTCCTCCCCAGCAGAGACGTCTGCAGCTGGTTGGGGCCTGCCCCTGCGTGCCTGGGCTCCTGCGCTCAGCCCCAGCTCAGGGCAAGCAGCCCCTGAGCCAAGACCTGCAGGAGGCGCAGAGCGCCCCCACCTGGAAGCCGAGTGAACAGCTGGCGGGGAGGCGAGCCTCCTCGAGGGAAGAAGAGGCAGCCCAGCCTCGTTTGGCTCAAGCCCTACTTGGCTGGAGCCGAGTGCGCCTCCAGGACTGCAGAGCTCTAGCTCTGCTCAGAGGCCCGATCTGGCAGAGTTGCTGGGGCGAGGCTGCTCTGCCCTGGGCGAGCCTTGCCCAGACTTGCCTCGCTGCTAGGCTTCCTGACCAGGAAGGAGCTGGCTGCGCGAGGCTGGGAAACGCCACTGGTGCCTTCCTGGCCTCAGCTCCGCTCCTGCCTTGCCTTTGCACCTAGGCCCCAGGCGTCCTTGGGGAGGGCTTAGGGGCCGGTGCCTTGCACACTGCCAAAGGCTCCAGCAGGAAGAGCTGTGTGCGAGGGAAGGGAAGGGCTAGTGCAGGGCTCCTCCAGCGGTTGCTTGGCCGCCCAGACTCAGCTCGGCAAGGAGTGCACCAGCCTCCCAGGGCCCCTGGCTGGGGTCTGCAGCCCCGCACACCCGGAGGCTGACTCCCTGGGCGCCCAGCAGCTGCCTCACACACGTAGCTTCCCTAGCGCTCTCCTCCCCAGCAGAGACGTGTGCAGCAGGTTGGGGCCTGCCCCTCCGTGCCTGGGCTCCCGCCCACAGCCCCAGCTCAGGGCAAGCAGCCCCTGAGCCAAGACCTGCAGGAGGCGCAGAGCGCCCCCACCTGGAAGCCGAGTGAACAGCTGGCGGGGAGGCGAGCCTCCTCGAGGGAAGAAGAGGCAGCCCAGCCTCGTTTGGCTCAAGCCCTACTTGGCTGGAGCCGAGTGCGCCTCCAGGACGGCAGAGCTCCAGCTCTGCTCAGAGGCCCGATCTGGCAGAGTTGCTGGCGCGAGGCTGCTCTGCCCTGGGCGAGCCTTGCCCAGACTTGCCTCGCTGATAGGCTTCCTGCCAAGGAAGGAGCAGGCTGCGCGAGGCTGGGAGACGCCACTGGCGCCTTCCTGGCCTCAGCTCGGCTCCTGCCTTGCCTTTGCACCTAGGCCCCAGGCGTCCTTGGGGAGGGCTTAGGGGCCGGTGGCTTGCTCACTGCCCAAGGCTCCAGCAGGAAGAGCTCTGTGCGAGGGAAGGGAAGGGCTAGTGCAGGGCTCCTCCAGCGGTTGCTTGGCCGCCCAGACTCAGCGCTGCACGGAGTGCACCAGGCTCCCAGGGACCCTGGATGGGGTCTGCAGCCCCGCACACCCGGAGGCTGACTCCCTGAGCGCCAAGCAGCTGCCTCACACACGTAGCTTCCCTAGCGCTCTCCTCCCCAGCAGAGACGTGTGCAGCTGGTTGGGGCCTGCCCCTGCGTGCCTGGGCTCCCGCGCACAGCCCCAGCTCAGGGCAAGCAGCCCCTGAGTCAAGACCTGCAGGAGGCGCAGAGCGCCCCCACCTGGAAGCCGAGTGAACAGCTGGCGGGGAGGCGAGCCTCCTCGAGGGAAGAAGAGGCAGCCCAGCCTCGTTTGGCTCAAGCCCTACTTGGCTGGAGCCGAGTGCGCCTCCAGGACGGCAGAGCTCCTGCTCTGCTCAGAGGCCCGATCTGGCAGAGTTGCTAGCGTGAGGCTGCTCTGCCCTGGGCGAGCCTTGCCCAGACTTGCCTCGCTGCTAGGCTTCCTGCCCAGGAAGGAGCAGGCTGCGAGAGGCTGGGAGACGCCACTGGTGCGTTCCTGGCCTCAGCTCCTCTCCTGCCTTGCCTTTGCACCTAGGCCCCAGGCGTCCTTGGGGAGGGCTTAGGGGCCAGTGGCTTGCACACTGCCAAGGGCTCCAGCAGGAAGAGCTCTGTGCGAGGGAAGGGAAGGGCTAGTGCAGGGCTCCTCCAGCGGTTGCTTGGCCGCCCAGACTCAGCGCCGCACGGAGTTCACCAGGCTCCCAGGGCCCCTGGCTGGGGTCTGCAGCCCCGCACACCCGGAGGCTTACTCCCTGGGCGCCCAGCAGCTGCCTCACACACGTAGCTTCCCTAGCGCTCTCCTCCCCAGCAGAGACGTGTGCAGCTGGTTGGGGCCTGCCCCTGCGTGCCTGGGCTCCCGCGCAAAGCCCCACCTCAGGGCAAGCAGCCCCTGAGCCAAGACCTGCAGGAGGCGCAGAGCGCCCCCACCTGGAAGCCGAGTGAACAGCTGGCAGGGAGGCGAGCCTCCTCGAGGGAAGAAGAGGCAGCCCAGCCTCGTTTGGCTCAAGCCCTACTTGGCTGGAGCCGAGTGCGCCTCCAGGACGGCAGAGCTCCAGCTCTGCTCAGAGGCCCGATCTGGCAGAGTTGCTGGCGCGAGGCTGCTCTGCCCTGGGCGAGCCTTGCCCATACTTGCCTCGCTGATATGCTTCCTGCCCAGGAAGGAGCAGGCTGCGAGAGGCTGGGAGACGCCACTGCGCCTTCCTGGCCTCAGCTCCGCTCCTGCCTTGCCTTTGCACCTAGGCCCCAGGCGTCCTTGGGGAGGGCTTAGGGGCCAGTGGCTTGCACACTGCCAAGGGCTCCAGCAGGAAGAGCTGTGTGCGAGGGAAGGGAAGGGCTAGTGCAGGGCTCCTCCAGCGGTTGCTTGCCCGCCCAGACTCAGCACGGCACGGAGTGCACCAGCCTCCCAGGGCCCCTGGCTGGGGTCTGCAGCCCCGCACACCCGGAGGCTGACTCCCTGGGCGCCCAGCAGCTGCCTCACACACGTAGCTTCCCTAGGGCTCTCCTCCCCAGCAGAGACGTCTGCAGCTGGTTGGGGCCTGCCCCTGCGTGCCTGGGCTCCCGCGCACAGCCCCAGCTCAGGGCAAGCAGCCCCTGAGCCAAGACCTGCAGGAGGCGCAGAGCGCCCCCACCTGGAAGCCGAGTGAACAGCTGGCGGGGAGGCGAGCCTCCTCGAGGGAAGAAGAGGCAGCCCAGCCTCGTTTGGCTCAAGCCCTACTTGGCTGGAGCCGAGTGCGCCTCCAGGACTGCAGAGCTCTAGCTCTGCTCAGAGGCCCGATCTGGCAGAGTTGCTGGGGCGAGGCTGCTCTGCCCTAGGCGAGCCTTGCCCAGACTTGCCTCGCTGCTAGGCTTCCTGACCAGGAAGGAGCTGGCTGCGCGAGGCTGGGAAACGCCACTGGTGCCTTCCTGGCCTCAGCTCCGCTCCTGCCTTGCCTTTGCACCTAGGCCCCAGGCATCCTTGGGGAGGGCTTAGGGGCCGGTGGCTTGCACACTGCCAAGGGCTCCAGCAGGAAGAGCTGTGTGCGAGGGAAGGGAAGGGCTAGTGCAGGGCTCCTCCAGCGGTTGCTTGGCCGCCCAGACTCAGCTCGGCAAGGAGTGCACCAGCCTCCCAGGGCCCCTGGCTGGGGTCTGCAGCCCCGCACACCCGGAGGCTGACTCCCTGGTCGCCCAGCAGCTGCCTCACACACGTAGCTTCCCTAGCGCTCTCCTCCCCAGCAGAGACGTGTGCAGCAGGTTGGGGCCTGCCCCTCCGTGCCTGGGCTCCCGCCCACAGCCCCAGCTCAGGGCAAGCAGCCCCTGAGTCAAGACCTGCAGGAGGCGCAGAGCGCCCCCACCTGGAAGCCGAGTGAACAGCTGGCGGGGAGGCGAGCCTCCTCGAGGGAAGAAGAGGCAGCCCAGCCTCGTTTGGCTCAAGCCCTACTTGGCTGGAGCCGAGTGCGCCTCCAGGACGGCAGAGCTCCTGCTCTGCTCAGAGGCCCGATCTGGCAGAGTTGCTAGCGTGAGGCTGCTCTGCCCTGGGCGAGCCTTGCCCAGACTTGCCTCGCTGCTAGGCTTCCTGCCCAGGAAGGAGCAGGCTGCGAGAGGCTGGGAGACGCCACTGGTGCGTTCCTGGCCTCAGCTCCTCTCCTGCCTTGCCTTTGCACCTAGGCCCCAGGCGTCCTTGGGGAGGGCTTAGGGGCCGGTGGCTTGCACACTGCCAAGGGCTCCAGCAGGAAGAGCTCTGTGCGAGGGAAGGGAAGGGCTAGTGCAGGGCTCCTCCAGCGGTTGCTTGGCCCCCCAGACTCAGCTCGGCACGGAGTGCACCAGTCTCCCAGGGCCCCTGGCTGGGGTCTGCAGCCCCGCACACCCGGAGGCTGACTCCCTGGGCGCCCACAGCTGCCTCACACACGTAGCTTCCCTAGCGCTCTCCTGCCCAGCAGAGAGGTGTGCAGCTGGTTGCGGCCTGCCCCTGCGTGACTGGGTTCCTGTGCACAGCCCCAGCTCAGGGCAAGCAGCCCCTGAGCCAAGACCTGCAGGAGGCGCAGAGCGCCCCCACCTGGAAGCCGAGTGAACAGCTGGCGGGGAGGCGAGCCTCCTCGAGGGAAAAAGAGGCAGCCCAGCTTCGTTTGGCTCAAGCCCTACTTGGCTGGAGCCGAGTGCGCCTCCAGGACGGCAGAGCTCCAGCTCTGCTCAGAGGCCCGATCTGGCAGAGTTGCTGGCGCGAGGCTGCTCTGCCCTGGGCGAGCCTTGCCCAGACTTGCCCCCCTGCTAGGCTTCCTGCCCAGGAAAGAGCAGGCTGCGCGAGGCTGGGAGACGCCACTGGCGCCTTCCTGGCCTCAGCTCCGCTCCGGCCTTGCCTTTGCACCTAGGCCCCAGGCGTCCTTGGGGAGGGCTTAGGGGCCAGTGGCTTGCACACTGCCAAGGGCTCCAGCAGGAAGAGCTCTGTGCGAGGGAAGGGAAGGGCTAGTGCAGGGCTCCTCCAGCGGTTGCTTGGCCGCCCAGACTCAGCGCTGCACGGAGTGCACCAGGCTCCCAGTGCCCCTGGCTGTGGTCTGCAGCCCCACACACACGGAGGCTGACTACCTGGGCGCCCAGCAGCGGCCTCACACACGTAGCTTCCCTAGCGCTCTCCTCCCCAGCAAAGACGTGTGCAGCTGGTTGGGGCCTGCCCCTGCGTGCCTGGGCTCCCGCGCACAGCCCCAGCTCAGGGCAAGCAGCCCCTGAGCCAAGACCTGCAGGAGGCGCAGAGCGCCCCCACCTGGAAGCCGAGTGAACAGCTGGCGGGGAGGCGAGCCTCCTCGAGGGAAGAAGAGGAAGCCCAGCCTCGTTTGGCTCAAGCCCTACTTGGCTGGAGCCGAGTGCGCCTCCAGGACGGCAGAGCTCCAGCTCTGCTCAGAGGCCCGATCTGGCAGAGTTGCTGGCGCGAGGCTGCTCTGCCCTGGGCGAGCCTTGCCCAGACTTGCCTCGCTGCTAGGCTTCCTGCCCAGGAAGGAGCAGGCTGCGCGAGGCTGGGAGACGCCACTGGCGCCTTCCTGGCCTCAGCTCCGCTCCTGCCTTGCCTTTGCACCTAGGCCCCAGGCGTCCTTGGGGACGGCTTAGGGGCCGGTGGCTTGCACACTGCCAAGGGCTCCAGCAGGAAGAGCTCTGTGCGAGGGAAGGGAAGGGCTAGTGCAGGGCTCCTCCAGCGGTTGCTTGGCCGCCCAGACTCAGCGCCGCACGGAGTTCACCAGGCTCCCCGGGCCCCTGGCTGGGGTCTGCAGCCCCGCACACCCGGAGGCTGACTCCCTGGGCGCCCAGCAGCTGCCTCACACACGTAGCTTCCCTAGCGCTCTCCTCCCCAGCAGAGACCTGTGCAGCTGGTTGGGGCCTTCCCCTGCGTGCCTGGGCTCCCACCCACAGCCCCAGCTCAGGGCAAGCAGCCCCTGAGCCAAGACCTGCAGGAGGCGCAGAGCACCCCCACCTGGAAGCCGAGTGAACACCTGGCGGGAAGGCGAGCCTCCTCGAGGGAAGAAGAGGCAGCCCAGCCTCGTTTGGCTCAAGCCCTACTTGGCTGGAGCCGAGTGCGCCTCCAGGGCGCAGAGCTCCAGCTCTGCTCAGAGGCCCGATCTGGCAGACTTGCTGGCGCGAGGCTGCTCTGCCCTGGGCGAGCATTGCCCAGACTTGACTCGCTGCTAGGCTTCCTGCCCAGGAAGGAGCAGGCTGCGCGAGGCTGCGAGACGCCACTGGCGCCTTCCTGGCCTCAGCTCCGCTCCTGCCTTGCCTTTGCACCTAGGCCCAGGCGTCCTTGGGGAGGGCTTAGGGGCCGGTGGCTTGCACACTGCCAAGGGCTCCAGCAGGAAGAGCTCTGTGCGAGGGAAGGGAAGGGCTAGTGCAGGGCTCCTCCAGCGGTTGCTTGGCCGCCCAGACTCAGCTCGGCACGGAGTGCACCAGGCTCCCAGGGCCCCTGGCTGGGGTCTGCAGCCCCGCACACCCGGAGGCTGACTCCCTGGGCGCCAAGCAGCTGCCTCACACACGTAGCTTCCCTAGCGCTCTCCTCCCCAGCAGAGAGGTGTGCAGCTGGTTGCGGCCTGCCCCTGCGTGCCTGGGTTCCTGTGCACAGCCCCAGCTCAGGGCAAGCAGCCCCTGAGCCAAGACCTGCAGGAGGCGCAGAGCGCCCCCACCTGGAAGCCGAGTGAACAGCTGGCGGGGAGGAGAGCCTCCTCGAGGGAAGAAGAGGCAGCCCAGCCTCGTTTGGCTCAAGCGCTACTTGGCTGGAGCCGAGTGCGCCTCCAGGACGGCAGAGCTCCTGCTCTGCTCAGAGGCCTGATCTGGCAGAGTTGCTGGCGCGAGGCTGCTCTGCCCTGGGCGAGCCTTGCCCAGACTTGCCTCGCTGCTAGGCTTCCTGCCCAGGAAGGAGCAGGCTGCGAGAGGCTGGGAGACGCCACTGGCGCCTTCCTGGCCTCAGCTCCGCTCCTGCCTTGCCTTTGCACCTAGGCCCCAGGCGTCCTTGGGGAGGGCTTAGGGGCCAGTGGCTTGCACACTGCCAAGGGCTCCAGCAGGAAGAGCTCTGTGCGAGGGAAGGGAAGGGCTAGTGCAGGGCTCCTCCAGCGGTTGCTTGGCCGCCCAGACTCAGCTCGGCACGGAGTGCACCAGGCTCCCAGGGCTCCTGGCTGGGGTCTGCAGCCCCGCACACCCGGAGGCTGACTCCCTGGGCGCCCAGCAGCTGCCTCACACACGTAGCTTCCCTAGAGCTCTCCTCCCCAGCAGAGACGTCTGCAGCTGGTTGGGGCCTGCCCCTGCGTGCCTGGGCTCCTGCGCTCAGCCCCAGCTCAGGGCAAGCAGCCCCTGAGCCAAGACCTGCAGGAGGCGCAGAGCGCCCCCACCTGGAAGCCGAGTGAACAGCTGGCGGGGAGGGGAGCCTCCTCGAGGGAAGAAGAGGCAGCCCAGCCTCGTTTGGCTCAAGCCCTACTTGGCTGGAGCCGAGTGCGCCTCCAGGACTGCAGAGCTCTAGCTCTGCTCAGAGGCCCGATCTGGCAGAGTTGCTGGGGCGAGGCTGCTCTGCCCTGGGCGAGCCTTGCCCAGACTTGCCTCGCTGCTAGGCTTCCTGACCAGGAAGGAGCTGGCTGCGCGAGGCTGGGAAACGCCACTGGTGCCTTCCTGGCCTCAGCTCCGCTCCTGCCTTGCCTTTGCACCTAGGCCCCAGGCGTCCTTGGGGAGGGCTTAGGGGCCGGTGGCTTGCACACTGCCAAGGGCTCCAGCAGGAAGAGCTGTGTGCGAGGGAAGGGAAGGGCTAGTGCAGGGCTCCTCCAGCGGTTGCTTGGCCGCCCAGACTCAGCTCGGCAAGGAGTGCACCAGCCTCCCAGGGCCCCTGGCTGGGGTCTGCAGCCCCGCACACCCGGAGGCTGACTCCCTGGGCGCCCAGCAGCTGCCTCACACACGTAGCTTCCCTAGCGCTCTCCTCCCCAGCAGAGACGTGTGCAGCAGGTTGGGGCCTGCCCCTCCGTGCCTGGGCTCCCGCCCACAGCCCCAGCTCAGGGCAAGCAGCCCCTGAGTCAAGACCTGCAGGAGGCGCAGAGCGCCCCCACCTGGAAGCCGAGTGAACAGCTGGCGGGGAGGCGAGCCTCCTCGAGGGAAGAAGAGGCAGCCCAGCCTCGTTTGGCTCAAGCCCTACTTGGCTGGAGCCGAGTGCGCCTCCAGGACGGCAGAGCTCCTGCTCTGCTCAGAGGCCCGATCTGGCAGAGTTGCTAGCGTGAGGCTGCTCTGCCCTGGGCGAGCCTTGCCCAGACTTGCCTCGCTGCTAGGCTTCCTGCCCAGGAAGGAGCAGGCTGCGAGAGGCTGGGAGACGCCACTGGTGCGTTCCTGGCCTCAGCTCCCCTCCTGCCTTGCCTTTGCACCTAGGCCCCAGGCGTCCTTGGGGAGGGCTTAGGGGCCGGTGGCTTGCACACTGCCAAGGGCTCCAGCAGGAAGAGCTCTGTGCGAGGGAAGGGAAGGGCTAGTGCAGGGCTCCTCCAGCGGTTGCTTGGCCGCCCAGACTCAGCGCCGCACGGAGTTCACCAGGCTCCCAGGGCCCCTGGCTGGGGTCTGCAGCCCCGCACACCCGGAGGCTTACTCCCTGGGCGCCCAGCAGCTGCCTCACACACGTAGCTTCCCTAGCGCTCTCCTCCCCAGCAGAGACGTGTGCAGCTGGTTGGGGCCTTCCCCTGCGTGCCTGGGCTCCCGCCCACAGCCCCAGCTCAGGGCAAGCAGCCCCTGAGCCAAGACCTGCAGGAGGCGCAGAGCGCCCCCACCTGGAAGCCGAGTGAACAGCTGGCGGGGAGGAGAGCCTCCTCGAGGGAAGAAGAGGCAGCCCAGCCTCGTTTGGCTCAAGCGCTACTTGGCTGGAGCCGAGTGCGCCTCCAGGACGGCAGAGCTCCTGCTCTGCTCAGAGGCCTGATCTGGCAGAGTTGCTGGCGCGAGGCTGCTCTGCCCTGGGCGAGCCTTGCCCAGACTTGCCTCGCTGCTAGGCTTCCTGCCCAGGAAGGAGCAGGCTGCGAGAGGCTGGGAGACGCCACTGGCGCCTTCCTGGCCTCAGCTCCGCTCCTGCCTTGCCTTTGCACCTAGGCCCCAGGCGTCCTTGGGGAGGGCTTAGGGGCCAGTGGCTTGCACACTGCCAAGGGCTCCAGCAGGAAGAGCTCTGTGCGAGGGAAGGGAAGGGCTAGTGCAGGGCTCCTCCAGCGGTTGCTTGGCCGCCCAGACTCAGCTCGGCACGGAGTGCACCAGGCTCCCAGGGCTCCTGGCTGGGGTCTGCAGCCCCGCACACCCGGAGGCTGACTCCCTGGGCGCCCAGCAGCTGCCTCACACACGTAGCTTCCCTAGAGCTCTCCTCCCCAGCAGAGACGTCTGCAGCTGGTTGGGGCCTGCCCCTGCGTGCCTGGGCTCCTGCGCTCAGCCCCAGCTCAGGGCAAGCAGCCCCTGAGCCAAGACCTGCAGGAGGCGCAGAGCGCCCCCACCTGGAAGCCGAGTGAACAGCTGGCGGGGAGGCGAGCCTCCTCGAGGGAAGAAGAGGCAGCCCAGCCTCGTTTGGCTCAAGCCCTACTTGGCTGGAGCCGAGTGCGCCTCCAGGACTGCAGAGCTCTAGCTCTGCTCAGAGGCCCGATCTGGCAGAGTTGCTGGGGCGAGGCTGCTCTGCCCTGGGCGAGCCTTGCCCAGACTTGCCTCGCTGCTAGGCTTCCTGACCAGGAAGGAGCTGGCTGCGCGAGGCTGGGAAACGCCACTGGTGCCTTCCTGGCCTCAGCTCCGCTCCTGCCTTGCCTTTGCACCTAGGCCCCAGGCGTCCTTGGGGAGGGCTTAGGGGCCGGTGGCTTGCACACTGCCAAGGGCTCCAGCAGGAAGAGCTGTGTGCGAGGGAAGGGAAGGGCTAGTGCAGGGCTCCTCCAGCGGTTGCTTGGCCGCCCAGACTCAGCTCGGCAAGGAGTGCACCAGGCTCCCAGGGCCCCTGGCTGGGGTCTGCAGCCCCGCACACCCGGAGGCTGACTCCCTGGGCGCCCAGCAGCTGCCTCACACACGTAGCTTCCCTAGCGCTCTCCTCCCCAGCAGAGACGTGTGCAGCAGGTTGGGGCCTGCCCCTCCGTGCCTGGGCTCCCGCCCACAGCCCCAGCTCAGGGCAAGCAGCCCCTGAGTCAAGACCTGCAGGAGGCGCAGAGCGCCCCCACCTGGAAGCCGAGTGAACAGCTGGCGGGGAGGCGAGCCTCCTCGAGGGAAGAAGAGGCAGCCCAGCCTCGTTTGGCTCAAGCCCTACTTGGCTGGAGCCGAGTGCGCCTCCAGGACGGCAGAGCTCCTGCTCTGCTCAGAGGCCCGATCTGGCAGAGTTGCTAGCGTGAGGCTGCTCTGCCCTGGGCGAGCCTTGCCCAGACTTGCCTCGCTGCTAGGCTTCCTGCCCAGGAAGGAGCAGGCTGCGAGAGGCTGGGAGACGCCACTGGTGCGTTCCTGGCCTCAGCTCCCCTCCTGCCTTGCCTTTGCACCTAGGCCCCAGGCGTCCTTGGGGAGGGCTTAGGGGCCGGTGGCTTGCACACTGCCAAGGGCTCCAGCAGGAAGAGCTCTGTGCGAGGGAAGGGAAGGGCTAGTGCAGGGCTCCTCCAGCGGTTGCTTGGCCGCCCAGACTCAGCGCCGCACGGAGTTCACCAGGCTCCCAGGGCCCCTGGCTGGGGTCTGCAGCCCCGCACACCCGGAGGCTTACTCCCTGGGCGCCCAGCAGCTGCCTCACACACGTAGCTTCCCTAGCGCTCTCCTCCCCAGCAGAGACGTGTGCAGCTGGTTGGGGCCTTCCCCTGCGTGCCTGGGCTCCCGCCCACAGCCCCAGCTCAGGGCAAGCAGCCCCTGAGCCAAGACCTGCAGGAGGCGCAGAGCGCCCCCACCTGGAAGCCGAGTGAACAGCTGGCGGGGAGGAGAGCCTCCTCGAGGGAAGAAGAGGCAGCCCAGCCTCGTTTGGCTCAAGCGCTACTTGGCTGGAGCCGAGTGCGCCTCCAGGACGGCAGAGCTCCTGCTCTGCTCAGAGGCCTGATCTGGCAGAGTTGCTGGCGCGAGGCTGCTCTGCCCTGGGCGAGCCTTGCCCAGACTTGCCTCGCTGCTAGGCTTCCTGCCCAGGAAGGAGCAGGCTGCGAGAGGCTGGGAGACGCCACTGGCGCCTTCCTGGCCTCAGCTCCGCTCCTGCCTTGCCTTTGCACCTAGGCCCCAGGCGTCCTTGGGGAGGGCTTAGGGGCCAGTGGCTTGCACACTGCCAAGGGCTCCAGCAGGAAGAGCTCTGTGCGAGGGAAGGGAAGGGCTAGTGCAGGGCTCCTCCAGCGGTTGCTTGGCCGCCCAGACTCAGCTCGGCACGGAGTGCACCAGGCTCCCAGGGCTCCTGGCTGGGGTCTGCAGCCCCGCACACCCGGAGGCTGACTCCCTGGGCGCCCAGCAGCTGCCTCACACACGTAGCTTCCCTAGAGCTCTCCTCCCCAGCAGAGACGTCTGCAGCTGGTTGGGGCCTGCCCCTGCGTGCCTGGGCTCCTGCGCTCAGCCCCAGCTCAGGGCAAGCAGCCCCTGAGCCAAGACCTGCAGGAGGCGCAGAGCGCCCCCACCTGGAAGCCGAGTGAACAGCTGGCGGGGAGGCGAGCCTCCTCGAGGGAAGAAGAGGCAGCCCAGCCTCGTTTGGCTCAAGCCCTACTTGGCTGGAGCCGAGTGCGCCTCCAGGACTGCAGAGCTCTAGCTCTGCTCAGAGGCCCGATCTGGCAGAGTTGCTGGGGCGAGGCTGCTCTGCCCTGGGCGAGCCTTGCCCAGACTTGCCTCGCTGCTAGGCTTCCTGACCAGGAAGGAGCTGGCTGCGCGAGGCTGGGAAACGCCACTGGTGCCTTCCTGGCCTCAGCTCCGCTCCTGCCTTGCCTTTGCACCTAGGCCCCAGGCGTCCTTGGGGAGGGCTTAGGGGCCGGTGGCTTGCACACTGCCAAGGGCTCCAGCAGGAAGAGCTGTGTGCGAGGGAAGGGAAGGGCTAGTGCAGGGCTCCTCCAGCGGTTGCTTGGCCGCCCAGACTCAGCTCGGCAAGGAGTGCACCAGGCTCCCAGGGCCCCTGGCTGGGGTCTGCAGCCCCGCACACCCGGAGGCTGACTCCCTGGGCGCCCAGCAGCTGCCTCACACACGTAGCTTCCCTAGCGCTCTCCTCCCCAGCAGAGACGTGTGCAGCAGGTTGGGGCCTGCCCCTCCGTGCCTGGGCTCCCGCCCACAGCCCCAGCTCAGGGCAAGCAGCCCCTGAGTCAAGACCTGCAGGAGGCGCAGAGCGCCCCCACCTGGAAGCCGAGTGAACAGCTGGCGGGGAGGCGAGCCTCCTCGAGGGAAGAAGAGGCAGCCCAGCCTCGTTTGGCTCAAGCCCTACTTGGCTGGAGCCGAGTGCGCCTCCAGGACGGCAGAGCTCCTGCTCTGCTCAGAGGCCCGATCTGGCAGAGTTGCTAGCGTGAGGCTGCTCTGCCCTGGGCGAGCCTTGCCCAGACTTGCCTCGCTGCTAGGCTTCCTGCCCAGGAAGGAGCAGGCTGCGAGAGGCTGGGAGACGCCACTGGTGCGTTCCTGGCCTCAGCTCCCCTCCTGCCTTGCCTTTGCACCTAGGCCCCAGGCGTCCTTGGGGAGGGCTTAGGGGCCGGTGGCTTGCACACTGCCAAGGGCTCCAGCAGGAAGAGCTCTGTGCGAGGGAAGGGAAGGGCTAGTGCAGGGCTCCTCCAGCGGTTGCTTGGCCGCCCAGACTCAGCGCCGCACGGAGTTCACCAGGCTCCCAGGGCCCCTGGCTGGGGTCTGCAGCCCCGCACACCCGGAGGCTTACTCCCTGGGCGCCCAGCAGCTGCCTCACACACGTAGCTTCCCTAGCGCTCTCCTCCCCAGCAGAGACGTGTGCAGCTGGTTGGGGCCTTCCCCTGCGTGCCTGGGCTCCCGCCCACAGCCCCAGCTCAGGGCAAGCAGCCCCTGAGCCAAGACCTGCAGGAGGCGCAGAGCGCCCCCACCTGGAAGCCGAGTGAACAGCTGGCGGGGAGGCGAGCCTCCTCGAGGGAAGAAGAGGAAGCCCAGCCTCGTTTGGCTCAAGCCCTATTTGGCTGGAGCCGAGTGCGCCTCCAGGACGGCAGAGCTCCAGCTCTGCTCAGAGGCCCGATCTGGCAGAGTTGCTGGCGCGAGGCTGCTCTGCCCTGGGCGAGCCTTGCCCAGACTTGCCTCGCTGCTAGGCTTCCTGCCCAGAAAGGAGCAGGCTGCGCGAGGCTGGGAGACGCCACTGTCGCCTTCCTGGCCTCAGCTCCGCTCCTGCCTTGCCTTTGCACCTAGGCCCCAGGCGTCCTTGGGGAGGGCTTAGGGGCCAGTGGCTTGCACACTGCCAAGGGCTCCAGCAGGAAGAGCTGTGTGCGAGGGAAGGGAAGGGCTAGTGCAGGGCTCCTCCAGCGGTTGCTTGCCCGCCCAGACTCAGCACGGCACGGAGTGCACCAGCCTCCCAGGGCCCCTGGCTGGGGTCTGCAGCCCCGCACACCCGGAGGCTGACTCCCTGGGCGCCCAGCAGCTGCCTCACACACGTAGCTTCCCTAGGGCTCTCCTCCCCAGCAGAGACGTCTGCAGCTGGTTGGGGCCTGCCCCTGCGTGCCTGGGCTCCCGCGCACAGCCCCAGCTCAGGGCAAGCAGCCCCTGAGCCAAGACCTGCAGGAGGCGCAGAGCGCCCCCACCTGGAAGCCGAGTGAACAGCTGGCGGGGAGGCGAGCCTCCTCGAGGGAAGAAGAGGCAGCCCAGCCTCGTTTGGCTCAAGCCCTACTTGGCTGGAGCCGAGTGCGCCTCCAGGACTGCAGAGCTCTAGCTCTGCTCAGAGGCCCGATCTGGCAGAGTTGCTGGGGCGAGGCTGCTCTGCCCTAGGCGAGCCTTGCCCAGACTTGCCTCGCTGCTAGGCTTCCTGACCAGGAAGGAGCTGGCTGCGCGAGGCTGGGAAACGCCACTGGTGCCTTCCTGGCCTCAGCTCCGCTCCTGCCTTGCCTTTGCACCTAGGCCCCAGGCATCCTTGGGGAGGGCTTAGGGGCCGGTGGCTTGCACACTGCCAAGGGCTCCAGCAGGAAGAGCTGTGTGCGAGGGAAGGGAAGGGCTAGTGCAGGGCTCCTCCAGCGGTTGCTTGGCCGCCCAGACTCAGCTCGGCAAGGAGTGCACCAGCCTCCCAGGGCCCCTGGCTGGGGTCTGCAGCCCCGCACACCCGGAGGCTGACTCCCTGGTCGCCCAGCAGCTGCCTCACACACGTAGCTTCCCTAGCGCTCTCCTCCCCAGCAGAGACGTGTGCAGCAGGTTGGGGCCTGCCCCTCCGTGCCTGGGCTCCCGCCCACAGCCCCAGCTCAGGGCAAGCAGCCCCTGAGTCAAGACCTGCAGGAGGCGCAGAGCGCCCCCACCTGGAAGCCGAGTGAACAGCTGGCGGGGAGGCGAGCCTCCTCGAGGGAAGAAGAGGCAGCCCAGCCTCGTTTGGCTCAAGCCCTACTTGGCTGGAGCCGAGTGCGCCTCCAGGACGGCAGAGCTCCTGCTCTGCTCAGAGGCCCGATCTGGCAGAGTTGCTAGCGTGAGGCTGCTCTGCCCTGGGCGAGCCTTGCCCAGACTTGCCTCGCTGCTAGGCTTCCTGCCCAGGAAGGAGCAGGCTGCGAGAGGCTGGGAGACGCCACTGGTGCGTTCCTGGCCTCAGCTCCTCTCCTGCCTTGCCTTTGCACCTAGGCCCCAGGCGTCCTTGGGGAGGGCTTAGGGGCCGGTGGCTTGCACACTGCCAAGGGCTCCAGCAGGAAGAGCTCTGTGCGAGGGAAGGGAAGGGCTAGTGCAGGGCTCCTCCAGCGGTTGCTTGGCCCCCCAGACTCAGCTCGGCACGGAGTGCATCAGTCTCCCAGGGCCCCTGGCTGGGGTCTGCAGCCCCGCACACCCGGAGGCTGACTCCCTGGGCGCCCACAGCTGCCTCACACACGTAGCTTCCCTAGCGCTCTCCTGCCCAGCAGAGAGGTGTGCAGCTGGTTGCGGCCTGCCCCTGCGTGACTGGGTTCCTGTGCACAGCCCCAGCTCAGGGCAAGCAGCCCCTGAGCCAAGACCTGCAGGAGGCGCAGAGCGCCCCCACCTGGAAGCCGAGTGAACAGCTGGCGGGGAGGCGAGCCTCCTCGAGGGAAAAAGAGGCAGCCCAGCTTCGTTTGGCTCAAGCCCTACTTGGCTGGAGCCGAGTGCGCCTCCAGGACGGCAGAGCTCCAGCTCTGCTCAGAGGCCCGATCTGGCAGAGTTGCTGGCGCGAGGCTGCTCTGCCCTGGGCGAGCCTTGCCCAGACTTGCCCCCCTGCTAGGCTTCCTGCCCAGGAAAGAGCAGGCTGCGCGAGGCTGGGAGACGCCACTGGCGCCTTCCTGGCCTCAGCTCCGCTCCGGCCTTGCCTTTGCACCTAGGCCCCAGGCGTCCTTGGGGAGGGCTTAGGGGCCAGTGGCTTGCACACTGCCAAGGGCTCCAGCAGGAAGAGCTCTGTGCGAGGGAAGGGAAGGGCTAGTGCAGGGCTCCTCCAGCGGTTGCTTGGCCGCCCAGACTCAGCGCTGCACGGAGTGCACCAGGCTCCCAGTGCCCCTGGCTGTGGTCTGCAGCCCCACACACACGGAGGCTGACTACCTGGGCGCCCAGCAGCGGCCTCACACACGTAGCTTCCCTAGCGCTCTCCTCCCCAGCAAAGACGTGTGCAGCTGGTTGGGGCCTGCCCCTGCGTGCCTGGGCTCCCGCGCACAGCCCCAGCTCAGGGCAAGCAGCCCCTGAGCCAAGACCTGCAGGAGGCGCAGAGCGCCCCCACCTGGAAGCCGAGTGAACAGCTGGCGGGGAGGCGAGCCTCCTCGAGGGAAGAAGAGGAAGCCCAGCCTCGTTTGGCTCAAGCCCTATTTGGCTGGAGCCGAGTGCGCCTCCAGGACGGCAGAGCTCCAGCTCTGCTCAGAGGCCCGATCTGGCAGAGTTGCTGGCACGAGGCTGCTCTGCCCTGGGCGAGCCTTGCCCAGATTTGCCTCGCTGCTAGGCTTCCTGCCCAGGAAGGAGCAGGCTGCGCGAGGCTGGGAGACGCCACTGGCGCCTTTCTGGCCTCAGCTCCGCTCCTGCCTTGCCTTTGCACCTAGGCCTCAGGCGTCCTTGGGGAGGGCTTAGGGGCCGGTGGCTTGCACACTGCCAAGGGCTCCAGCAGGAAGAGTTCTGTGCGAGGGAAGGGAAGGGCTAGTGCAGGGCTCCTCCAGCGGTTGCTTGGCCCCCCAGACTCAGCTCGGCACGGAGTGCACCAGGCTCCCAGGGCCCCTGGCTGGGGTCTGCAGCCCCGCACACCCGGAGGCTGACTCCCTGGGCGCCCAGCAGCTGCCTCACACACGTAGCTTCCCTAGCGCTCTCCTCCCCAGCAGAGAGGTGTGCAGCTGGTTGCGGCCTGCCCCTGCGTGCCTGGGTTCCTGTGCACAGCCCCAGCTCAGGGCAAGCAGCCCCTGAGCCAAGACCTGCAGGAGGCGAAGAGCGCCCCCACCTGGAAGCCGAGTGAACAGCTGGCGGGGAGGCGAGCCTCCTCGAGGGAAGAAGAGGGAGCCCAGCCTCGTTTGGCTCAAGCCCTACTTGGCTGGAGCCGAGTGCGCCTCCAGGACGGCAGAGCTCCAGCTCTGCTCAGAGGCCCGATCTGGCAGAGTTGCTGGCGCGAGGCTGCTCTGCCCTGGGCGAGCCTTGCCCAGACTTGCCTCGCTGCTAGGCTTCCTGCCCAGGAAGGAGCAGGCTGCGCGAGGCTGGGAGACGCCACTGGCGCCTTCCTGGCCTCAGCTCCGCTCCTGCCTTGCCTTTGCACCTAGGCCCCAGGCGTCCTTGGGGACGGCTTAGGGGCCGGTGGCTTGCACACTGCCAAGGGCTCCAGCAGGAAGAGCTCTGTGCGAGGGAAGGGAAGGGCTAGTGCAGGGCTCCTCCAGCGGTTGCTTGGCCGCCCAGACTCAGCGCCGCACGGAGTTCACCAGGCTCCCAGGGCCCCTGGCTGGGGTCTGCAGCCCCGCACACCCGGAGGCTGACTCCCTGGGCGCCCAGCAGCTGCCTCACACACGTAGCTTCCCTAGCGCTCTCCTCCCCAGCAGAGACCTGTGCAGCTGGTTGGGGCCTTCCCCTGCGTGCCTGGGCTCCCACCCACAGCCCCAGCTCAGGGCAAGCAGCCCCTGAGCCAAGACCTGCAGGAGGCGCAGAGCACCCCCACCTGGAAGCCGAGTGAACACCTGGCGGGAAGGCGAGCCTCCTCGAGGGAAGAAGAGGCAGCCCAGCCTCGTTTGGCTCAAGCCCTACTTGGCTGGAGCCGAGTGCGCCTCCAGGGCGCAGAGCTCCAGCTCTGCTCAGAGGCCCGATCTGGCAGACTTGCTGGCGCGAGGCTGCTCTGCCCTGGGCGAGCATTGCCCAGACTTGACTCGCTGCTAGGCTTCCTGCCCAGGAAGGAGCAGGCTGCGCGAGGCTGGGAGACGCCACTGGCGCCTTCCTGGCCTCAGCTCCGCTCCTGCCTTGCCTTTGCACCTAGGCCCAGGCGTCCTTGGGGAGGGCTTAGGGGCCGGTGGCTTGCACACTGCCAAGGGCTCCAGCAGGAAGAGCTCTGTGCGAGGGAAGGGAAGGGCTAGTGCAGGGCTCCTCCAGCGGTTGCTTGGCCGCCCAGACTCAGCTCGGCACGGAGTGCACCAGGCTCCCAGGGCCCCTGGCTGGGGTCTGCAGCCCCGCACACCCGGAGGCTGACTCCCTGGGCGCCAAGCAGCTGCCTCACACACGTAGCTTCCCTAGCGCTCTCCTCCCCAGCAGAGACGTGTGCAGCTGGTTGCGGCCTGCCCCTGCGTGCCTGGGTTCCTGTGCACAGCCCCAGCTCAGGGCAAGCAGCCCCTGAGCCAAGACCTGCAGGAGGCGCAGAGCGCCCCCACCTGGAAGCCGAGTGAACAGCTGGCGGGGAGGAGAGCCTCCTCGAGGGAAGAAGAGGCAGCCCAGCCTCGTTTGGCTCAAGCGCTACTTGGCTGGAGCCGAGTGCGCCTCCAGGACGGCAGAGCTCCTGCTCTGCTCAGAGGCCTGATCTGGCAGAGTTGCTGGCGCGAGGCTGCTCTGCCCTGGGCGAGCCTTGCCCAGACTTGCCTCGCTGCTAGGCTTCCTGCCCAGGAAGGAGCAGGCTGCGAGAGGCTGGGAGACGCCACTGGCGCCTTCCTGGCCTCAGCTCCGCTCCTGCCTTGCCTTTGCACCTAGGCCCCAGGCGTCCTTGGGGAGGGCTTAGGGGCCAGTGGCTTGCACACTGCCAAGGGCTCCAGCAGGAAGAGCTCTGTGCGAGGGAAGGGAAGGGCTAGTGCAGGGCTCCTCCAGCGGTTGCTTGGCCGCCCAGACTCAGCTCGGCACGGAGTGCACCAGGCTCCCAGGGCTCCTGGCTGGGGTCTGCAGCCCCGCACACCCGGAGGCTGACTCCCTGGGCGCCCAGCAGCTGCCTCACACACGTAGCTTCCCTAGAGCTCTCCTCCCCAGCAGAGACGTCTGCAGCTGGTTGGGGCCTGCCCCTGCGTGCCTGGGCTCCTGCGCTCAGCCCCAGCTCAGGGCAAGCAGCCCCTGAGCCAAGACCTGCAGGAGGCGCAGAGCGCCCCCACCTGGAAGCCGAGTGAACAGCTGGCGGGGAGGCGAGCCTCCTCGAGGGAAGAAGAGGCAGCCCAGCCTCGTTTGGCTCAAGCCCTACTTGGCTGGAGCCGAGTGCGCCTCCAGGACTGCAGAGCTCTAGCTCTGCTCAGAGGCCCGATCTGGCAGAGTTGCTGGGGCGAGGCTGCTCTGCCCTGGGCGAGCCTTGCCCAGACTTGCCTCGCTGCTAGGCTTCCTGACCAGGAAGGAGCTGGCTGCGCGAGGCTGGGAAACGCCACTGGTGCCTTCCTGGCCTCAGCTCCGCTCCTGCCTTGCCTTTGCACCTAGGCCCCAGGCGTCCTTGGGGAGGGCTTAGGGGCCGGTGGCTTGCACACTGCCAAGGGCTCCAGCAGGAAGAGCTGTGTGCGAGGGAAGGGAAGGGCTAGTGCAGGGCTCCTCCAGCGGTTGCTTGGCCGCCCAGACTCAGCTCGGCAAGGAGTGCACCAGCCTCCCAGGGCCCCTGGCTGGGGTCTGCAGCCCCGCACACCCGGAGGCTGACTCCCTGGGCGCCCAGCAGCTGCCTCACACACGTAGCTTCCCTAGCGCTCTCCTCCCCAGCAGAGACGTGTGCAGCAGGTTGGGGCCTGCCCCTCCGTGCCTGGGCTCCCGCCCACAGCCCCAGCTCAGGGCAAGCAGCCCCTGAGTCAAGACCTGCAGGAGGCGCAGAGCGCCCCCACCTGGAAGCCGAGTGAACAGCTGGCGGGGAGGCGAGCCTCCTCGAGGGAAGAAGAGGCAGCCCAGCCTCGTTTGGCTCAAGCCCTACTTGGCTGGAGCCGAGTGCGCCTCCAGGACGGCAGAGCTCCTGCTCTGCTCAGAGGCCCGATCTGGCAGAGTTGCTAGCGTGAGGCTGCTCTGCCCTGGGCGAGCCTTGCCCAGACTTGCCTCGCTGCTAGGCTTCCTGCCCAGGAAGGAGCAGGCTGCGAGAAGCTGGGAGACGCCACTGGTGCGTTCCTGGCCTCAGCTCCCCTCCTGCCTTGCCTTTGCACCTAGGCCCCAGGCGTCCTTGGGAAGGGCTTAGGGGCCGGTGGCTTGCACACTGCCAAGGGCTCCAGCAGGAAGAGCTCTGTGCGAGGGAAGGGAAGGGCTAGTGCAGGGCTCCTCCAGCGGTTGCTTGGCCGCCCAGACTCAGCGCCGCACGGAGTTCACCAGGCTCCCAGGGCCCCTGGCTGGGGTCTGCAGCCCCGCACACCCGGAGGCTTACTCCCTGGGCGCCCAGCAGCTGCCTCACACACGTAGCTTCCCTAGCGCTCTCCTCCCCAGCAGAGACGTGTGCAGCTGGTTGGGGCCTTCCCCTGCGTGCCTGGGCTCCCGCCCACAGCCCCAGCTCAGGGCAAGCAGCCCCTGAGCCAAGACCTGCAGGAGGCGCAGAGCGCCCCCACCTGGAAGCCGAGTGAACAGCTGGCGGGGAGGCGAGCCTCCTCGAGGGAAGAAGAGGAAGCCCAGCCTCGTTTGGCTCAAGCCCTATTTGGCTGGAGCCGAGTGCGCCTCCAGGACGGCAGAGCTCCAGCTCTGCTCAGAGGCCCGATCTGGCAGAGTTGCTGGCGCGAGGCTGCTCTGCCCTGGGCGAGCCTTGCCCAGACTTGCCTCGCTGCTAGGCTTCCTGCCCAGAAAGGAGCAGGCTGCGCGAGGCTGGGAGACGCCACTGTCGCCTTCCTGGCCTCAGCTCCGCTCCTGCCTTGCCTTTGCACCTAGGCCCCAGGCGTCCTTGGGGAGGGCTTAGGGGCCGGTGGCTTGCACACTGCCAAGGGCTCCAGCAGGAAGAGCTCTGTGCGAGGGAAGGGAAGGGCTAGTGCAGGGCTCCTCCAGCGGTTGCTTGGCCCCCCAGACTCAGCTCGGCACGGAGTGCACCAGGCTCCCAGGGCCCCTGGCTGTGGTCTGCAGCCCCGCACACCCGGAGGCTGACTCCCTGGGCGCCCAGCAGCTGCCTCACACACGTAGCTTCCCTAGCGCTCTCCTGCCCAGCAGAGAGGTGTGCAGCTGGTTGCGGCCTGCCCCTGCGTGACTGGGTTCCTGTGCACAGCCCCAGCTCAGGGCAAGCAGCCCCTGAGCCAAGACCTGCAGGAGGCGCAGAGCGCCCCCACCTGGAAGCCGAGTGAACAGCTGGCGGGGAGGCGAGCCTCCTCGAGGGAAGAAGAGGCAGCCCAGCTTCGTTTGGCTCAAGCCCTACTTGGCTGGAGCCGAGTGCGCCTCCAGGACGGCAGAGCTCCAGCTCTGCTCAGAGGCCCGATCTGGCAGAGTTGCTGGCGCGAGGCTGCTCTGCCCTGGGCGAGCCTTGCCCAGACTTGCCCCCCTGGTAGGCTTCCTGCCCAGGAAAGAGCAGGCTGCGCGAGGCTGGGAGACGCCACTGGCGCCTTCCTTGCCTCAGCTCCGCTCCGGCCTTGCCTTTGCACCTAGGCCCCAGGCGTCCTTGGGGAGGGCTTAGGGGCCAGTGGCTTGCACACTGCCAAGGGCTCCAGCAGGAAGAGCTCTGTGCGAGGGAAGGGAAGGGCTAGTGCAGGGCTCCTCCAGCGGTTGCTTGGCCGCCCAGACTCAGCGCTGCACGGAGTGCACCAGGCTCCCAGTGCCCCTGGCTGTGGTCTGCAGCCCCACACACACGGAGGCTGACTACCTGGGCGCCCAGCAGCGGCCTCACACACGTAGCTTCCCTAGCGCTCTCCTCCCCAGCAAAGACGTGTGCAGCTGGTTGGGGCCTGCCCCTGCGTGCCTGGGCTCCCGCGCACAGCCCCAGCTCAGGGCAAGCAGCCCCTGAGCCAAGACCTGCAGGAGGCGCAGAGCGCCCCCACCTGGAAGCCGAGTGAACAGCTGGCGGGGAGGCGAGCCTCCTCGAGGGAAGAAGAGGAAGCCCAGCCTCGTTTGGCTCAAGCCCTATTTGGCTGGAGCCGAGTGCGCCTCCAGGACGGCAGAGCTCCAGCTCTGCTCAGAGGCCCGATCTGGCAGAGTTGCTGGCGCGAGGCTGCTCTGCCCTGGGCGAGCCTTGCCCAGACTTGCCTCGCTGCTAGGCTTCCTGCCCAGGAAGGAGCAGGCTGCGCGAGGCTTGGAGACGCCACTGCGCATTCCTGGCCTCAGCTCCGCTCCTGCCTTGTCTTTACACCTAGGCCCCAGGCGTCCTTGTGGAGGGCTTAGGGGCCGGTGGCTTGCACACTGCCAAGGGCTCCAGCAGGAAGAGCTCTGTGCGAGGGAAGGGAAGGGCTAGTGCAGGGCTCCTCCAGCGGTTGCTTGGCCGCCCAGACTCAGCTCGGCACGGAGTGCACCAGGCTCCCAGGGCTCCTGGCTGGGGTCTGCAGCCCCGCACACCCGGAGGCTGACTCCCTGGGCGCCCAGCAGCAGCCTCACACACGTAGCTTCCCTAGCGCTCTCCTCCCCAGCAAAGACGTCTGCAGCTGGTTGGGGCCTGCCCCTGCGTGCCTGGGCTCCCGCGCACAGCCCCAGCTCAGGGCAAGCAGCCCCTGAGCCAAGACCTGCAGGAGGCGCAGAGCGCCCCCACCTGGAAGCCGAGTGAACAGCTGGCAGGGAGGCGAGCCTCCTCGAGGGAAGAAGAGGCAGCCCAGCCTCGTTTGGCTCAAGCCCTACTTGGCTGGAGCCGAGTGCGCCTCCAGGACGGCAGAGCTCCAGCTCTGCTCAGAGGCCCGATCTGGCAGAGTTGCTGGCGCGAGGCTGCTCTGCCCTGGGCGAGCCTTGCCCAGAATTGCCTCGCTGATATGCTTCCTGCCCAGGAAGGAGCAGGCTGCGAGAGGCTGGGAGACGCCACTGCGCCTTCCTGGCCTCAGCTCCGCTCCTGCCTTGCCTTTGCACCTAGGCCCCAGGCGTCCTTGGGGAGGGCTTAGGGGCCGGTGGCTTGCACACTGCCAAGGGCTCCAGCAGGAAGAGCTGTGTGCGAGGGAAGGGAAGGGCTAGTGCAGGGCTCCTCCAGCGGTTGCTTGCCCGCCCAGACTCAGCACGGCACGGAGTGCACCAGCCTCCCAGGGCCCCTGGCTGGGGTCTGCAGCCCCGCACACCCGGAGGCTGACTCCCTGGGCGCCCAGCAGCTGCCTCACACACGTAGCTTCCCTAGGGCTCTCCTCCCCAGTAGAGACGTGTGCAGCTGGTTGGGGCCTGCCCCTGCGTGCCTGGGCTCCTGTGCACAGCCCCAGCTCAGGGCAAGCAGCCCCTGAGCCAAGACCTGCAGGAGGCGCAGAGCGCCCCCACCTGGAAGCCGAGTGAACAGCTGGCGGGGAAGAGAGCCTCCTCGAGGGAAGAAGAGGCAGCCCAGCCTCGTTTGGCTCAAGCCCTACTTGGCTGGAGCCGAGTGCGCCTCCAGGACGGCATAGCTCCTGCTATGCTCAGAGGCCTGATCTGGCAGAGTTGCTGGCGCGAGGCTGCTCTGCCCTGGGCGAGCCTTGCCCAGACTTGCCTCGCTGCTAGGCTTCCTGCCCAGGAAGGAGCAGGCTGCGAGAGGCTGGGAGACGCCACTGGTGCCTTCCTGGCCTCAGCTCCGCTCCTGCCTTGCCTTTGCTCCTAGGCCCCAGGCGTCCTTGGGGAGGGCTTAGGGGCCGGTGGCTTGCACACTGCCAAGGGCTCCAGCAGGAAGAGCTCTGTGCGAGGGAAGGGAAGGGCTAGTGCAGGGCTCCTCCAGCGGTTGCTTGGCCGCCCAGACTCAGCGCCGCACGGAGTTCACCAGGCTCCCAGGGCCCCTGGCTGGGGTCTGCAGCCCCGCACACCCGGAGGCTTACTCCCTGGGCGCCCAGCAGCTGCCTCACACACGTAGCTTCCCTAGCCGTCTCCTCCCCAGCAGAGACGTGTGCAGCTGGTTGGGGCCTTCCCCTGCGTGCCTGGGCTCCCGCCCACAGCCCCAGCTCAGGGCAAGCAGCCCCTGAGCCAAGACCTGCAGGAGGCGCAGAGCGCCCCCACCTGGAAGCCGAGTGAACAGCTGGCGGGGAGGCGAGCCTCCTCGAGGGAAGAAGAGGCAGCCCAGCCTCGTTTGGCTCAAGCCCTACTTGGCTGGAGCCGAGTGCGCCTCCAGGACGGCAGAGCTCCAGCTCTGCTCAGAGGCCCGATCTGGCAGAGTTGCTGGCACGAGGCTGCTCTGCCCTGGGCGAGCCTTGCCCAGACTTGCCTCGCTGCTAGGCTTCCTGCCCAGGAAGGAGCAGGCTGCGCGAGGCTGGGAGACGCCACTGGCGCCTTCCTGGCCTCAGCTCCACTCCTGCCTTGCCTTTGCACCTAGGCCCCAGGCGTCCTTGGGGAGGGCTTAGGGGCCGGTGGCTTGCACACTGCCAAGGGCTCCAGCAGGAAGAGCTCTGTGCGAGGGAAGGGAAGGGCCAGTGCAGGGCTCCTCCAGCGGTTGCTTGGCCGCCCAGACTCAGCTCGGCACGGAGTGCACCAGGCTCCCAGTGCCCCTGGCTGGGGTCTGCAGCCCCGCACACCCGGAGGCTGACTCCCTGGGCGCCCAGCAGCTGCCTCACACACGTAGCTTCCCTAGCGCTCTCCTCCCCAGCAGAGAGGTGTGCAGCTGGTTGCGGCCTGCCCCTGCGTGCCTGGGTTACTGTGCACAGCCCCAGCTCAGGGCAAGCAGCCCCTGAGCCAAGACCTGCATGAGGCGCAGAGCGCCCCCACCTGGAAGCCGAGTGAACAGCTGGCGGGGAGGCGAGCCTCCTCGAGGGAAGAAGAGGCAGCCCAGCCTCGTTTGGCTCAAGCCCTACTTGGCTGGAGCCGAGTGCGCCTCCAGGACGGCAGAGCTCCAGCTCTGCTCAGAGGCCCGATCTGGCAGAGTTGCTGGCGCGAGGCTGCTCTGCCCTGGGCGAGCCTTGCCCAGACTTGCCTCGCTGATAGGCTTCCTGCCAAGGAAGGAGCTGGCTGCGCGAGGCTGGGAGACGCCACTGGCGCCTTCCTGGCCTCAGCTCGGCTCCTGCCTTGCCTTTGCACCTAGGCCCCAGGCGTCCTTGGGGAGGGCTTAGGGGCCAGTGGCTTGCTCACTGCCCAAGGCTCCAGCAGGAAGAGCTCTGTGCGAGGGAAGGGAAGGGCTAGTGCAGGGCTCCTCCAGCGGTTGCTTGGCCGCCCAGACTCAGCGCTGCACGGAGTGCACCAGGCTCCCAGGGACCCTGGATGGGGTCTGCAGCCCCGCACACCCGGAGGCTGACTCCCTGAGCGCCAAGCAGCTGCCTCACACACGTAGCTTCCCTAGCGCTCTCCTCCCCAGCAGAGACGTGTGCAGCTGGTTGGGGCCTGCCCCTGCGTGCCTGGGCTCCCGCGCACAGCCCCAGCTCAGGGCAAGCAGCCCCTGAGTCAAGACCTGCAGGAGGCGCAGAGCGCCCCCACCTGGAAGCCGAGTGAACAGCTGGCGGGGAGGCGAGCCTCCTCGAGGGAAGAAGAGGCAGCCCAGCCTCGTTTGGCTCAAGCCCTACTTGGCTGGAGCCGAGTGCGCCTCCAGGACGGCAGAGCTCCTGCTCTGCTCAGAGGCCCGATCTGGCAGAGTTGCTAGCGTGAGGCTGCTCTGCCCTGGGCGAGCCTTGCCCAGACTTGCCTCGCTGCTAGGCTTCCTGCCCAGGAAGGAGCAGGCTGCGAGAGGCTGGGAGACGCCACTGGTGCGTTCCTGGCCTCAGCTCCTCTCCTGCCTTGCCTTTGCACCTAGGCCCCAGGCGTCCTTGGGGAGGGCTTAGGGGCCAGTGGCTTGCACACTGCCAAGGGCTCCAGCAGGAAGAGCTCTGTGCGAGGGAAGGGAAGGGCTAGTGCAGGGCTCCTCCAGCGGTTGCTTGGCCGCCCAGACTCAGCGCCGCACGGAGTTCACCAGGCTCCCAGGGCCCCTGGCTGGGGTCTGCAGCCCCGCACACCCGGAGGCTTACTCCCTGGGCGCCCAGCAGCTGCCTCACACACGTAGCTTCCCTAGCGCTCTCCTCCCCAGCAGAGACGTGTGCAGCTGGTTGGGGCCTGCCCCTGCGTGCCTGGGCTCCCGCGCAAAGCCCCAGCTCAGGGCAAGCAGCCCCTGAGCCAAGACCTGCAGGAGGCGCAGAGCGCCCCCACCTGGAAGCCGAGTGAACAGCTGGCAGGGAGGCGAGCCTCCTCGAGGGAAGAAGAGGCAGCCCAGCCTCGTTTGGCTCAAGCCCTACTTGGCTGGAGCCGAGTGCGCCTCCAAGAAGGCAGAGCTCCAGCTCTGCTCAGAGGCCCGATCTGGCAGAGTTGCTGGCGCGAGGCTGCTCTGCCCTGGGCGAGCCTTGCCCAGACTTGCCTCGCTGATATGCTTCCTGCCCAGGAAGGAGCAGGCTGCGAGAGGCTGGGAGACGCCACTGCGCCTTCCTGGCCTCAGCTCCGCTCCTGCCTTGCCTTTGCACCTAGGCCCCAGGCGTCCTTGGGGAGGGCTTAGGGGCCGGTGGCTTGCACACTGCCAAGGGCTCCAGCAGGAAGAGCTGTGTGCGAGGGAAGGGAAGGGCTAGTGCAGGGCTCCTCCAGCGGTTGCTTGCCCGCCCAGACTCAGCACGGCACGGAGTGCACCAGCCTCCCAGGGCCCCTGGCTGGGGTCTGCAGCCCCGCACACCCGGAGGCTGACTCCCTGGGCGCCCAGCAGCTGCCTCACACACGTAGCTTCCCTAGGGCTCTCCTCCCCAGCAGAGACGTCTGCAGCTGGTTGGGGCCTGCCCCTGCGTGCCTGGGCTCCCGCGCACAGCCCCAGCTCAGGGCAAGCAGCCCCTGAGCCAAGACCTGCAGGAGGCGCAGAGCGCCCCCACCTGGCAGCCGAGTGAACAGCTGGCGGGGAGGCGAGCCTCCTCGAGGGAAGAAGAGGCAGCCCAGCCTCGTTTGGCTCAAGCCCTACTTGGCTGGAGCCGAGTGCGCCTCCAGGACTGCAGAGCTCTAGCTCTGCTCAGAGGCCCGATCTGGCAGAGTTGCTGGGGCGAGGATGCTCTGCCCTGGGCGAGCCTTGCCCAGACTTGCCTCGCTGCTAGGCTTCCTGACCAGGAAGGAGCTGGCTGCGCGAGGCTGGGAAACGCCACTGGTGCCTTCCTGGCCTCAGCTCCGCTCCTGCCTTGCCTTTGCACCTAGGCCCCAGGCATCCTTGGGGAGGGCTTAGGGGCCGGTGGCTTGCACACTGCCAAGGGCTCCAGCAGGAAGAGCTG